>NW_018745177.1:2578353-3221006 GCF_001683475.1 Chenopodium quinoa
ACTGCCGGATGATCCTCAACAGGCGGCAGCACTGAAAAAACGAGCCACCTGTTTTGAAAATGATTAAGGGAGAACTTCACAAGAGGGGGTACCTTCAACCCTTCTTAAAGTGTGTTACTCCAGAAAAGGGACGAGAGATACTAGATGATCTTCACTCTGGTTACTGTGCTTCTCATATAGGTGGTAGGATGCTTGCTCAAAGGGCAAGGCGTCAGGGCTACTTTTGGCCTACTTTGGAAGCAGATGCAATGGAGATGGTGAAAAAATGTGACAAGTGCCAAAGGTTTGGCAAACTAATTCACCGTCCGGCTACTGACCTCACTACCATTCACAGCCCACTACCGTTTGCTAAGTGGGGCATGGACATTCTGGGTCCATATACGCCTGCTACAGGCGGAAGGAGGTACATACTTGTTGCCGTCGACTACTTCACTAAATGGGTAGAGGCGGAGGCCGTAAAGGGAATCAAGACGAAAGATGTAATTTCATTCATTTGGAAAAATGTCATCACTCGGTTCGGGGTTCCCATGTCTATGGTTTTTGATAATGGTCCCCAATTTGAGACGCCTGTTCTCAAAAGCTGGTTGGGTGACCAAGGAATTGCAAACTACTTTGCATCTGTCGGCCGTCCACAAGCAAACGGCCAGGTAGAAGCCTTTAATAAAATCATCTCAGACGGTCTCAAGAAAAAGATTGAACGTGCAGGCGGCCTATGGGCGGATGAATTACCACATGTTCTCTGGGCCATTAGGACGACTGAAAAAGGGGCGACTGGAGAAACTCCATTCCTCCTAACTTATGGTGCGGAAGCTGTTCTTCCAATAGAACACTACGAGCCGACTCTTCGAGTAATGCTATATGACGAAGAGGCAAACTGGGAAGCCATGCGCCTGGCATTAGACTCACTTCCTGAAAAGAGGGGCAATGCTGTCTTGCGCCATGAGATCTATCGCCTGAGAATGACTAGATCATACAACAAAAAAGTACACAGGCGTCCACTCAAAGTAGGGGACTTTGTACTTAGAAAAATGGAAGCAGTTGGTAGGGCTAATGAGTCTGGCAAACTAACTCCCAACTGGGAAGGACCCTACCGAATCTATGAGGAAGTCAGGGACGGTACCTACCGTCTGGAAACACCAGACGGACAACCGTTGCCTCGAACTTGGAATGTAGATAATCTTAAAAAATATTTCTTTTGAATGATGTAAAGTAAAGAGCTACTTAATAAAAGTTTGCACTTACTATTCAATTTTGTATTACGAGGGGCATGCCGTCTGTACCTTTACAGTCGGCTACTCTCCATTGAGTTTTACACTCTATCTTCAGAGGGGCATGCCGTCTGTACCTTTACAGTCGGCTACTCTCCATTGAGTATTTCACTCACAATAGGGGCATGTCGCCTGGGCATATAGTCGGCTACTCTCCATAAGAAGATGGCCGACTGGTTCCAAGCACATAGTCACCCCCCTAATACTTAGCTAAAAAGATTAGGGCCTGGCCGACCCTGTGCCTAACAGGCGGCTACCCTTCTTTTATTTAGCACCTACGTTCACCAAGAACTTACCAAGGCCACAGGCCGAATGATCAGACCAGGCGCCAAGCCAACTGATCAAATCTACAAAACTAATACGACCTGTCCCAACATCATAGCAGGCGTCCGACGGCATCCCTCCGGATGAAATTCGTCGCAGAGAGCAGCTCCCTTTTGGGTGGAACATTGTTCTATAAACTAATTACACGGCACCTATACGACTGTCCCCAAGGGCAACCACGTAGCCGTTTTTGAGACAAGGATAACTCTATCACTAACCAAACCAGTGGTAGCAGTTGACATCTGAGTCAGATGATCGCATGTATTACTTGGGATAAATGCAGGGGGTACCTATTGAGTTAATAGCCAACAAACATTGGCGAATCAAGGGGTCTAGCCGGCCTACGCCGCCTGGTACCTCTACTACTCAAACAAAAGTGACGGCGACTGAGTAACTCCAACGATAACTCATAGTCACTCCCTCAAATTTGGTATGGAGCCTAAAGGGTTTGAGTCGTCCGCCTGTTTTTAACAAACAGGGGCACTCAAACCCCTATTCCTACTAGGTAACCTATTGAGTTAATAGCCAACAAACATTGGCAAATCAAGGGGATCAGCCGGCCTCCGCCGCCTGGTACCTCTACTACTCAATCTAGATTGTGACGGAGACTAAGTAACTCCTATGTTAACTTAATAGTCACTCAAACTTAGTATGGAGCCTAAAAGGTATGAGTCGTCCGCCTGTTTTTAATAAACAGGGGCTCTCAACCACTACTCTTGCTAGGCTAACAAATTATGAGTTAAAAGCAACAACATTGGCAATAAAGGGAAACAACCGGTACCCGCCGCTTGTTATCTTTACTACTCAATTCCTTGGCGACTAGGTAATACTCTATTTACTTGGTCAGACCACTTTCCTACTTGGTTAAAATTACAAAAAGACAGGCACGCCTGCCTAAAAAGGATCCAGACAAAATAGTTCGAATACCGATTGAATAAATGGCCGACTGATCGTCTATCCTGGAAACAGACAACCAGTCGTCCAGGGGCATAGGCGACGTACTAACTATCCGTACCTGTCTGCAACGTTCGGCCATGTACAACAGTCGGTCTAGTAAACAATGGGATATTAGATATAGAATACTTGGACAAAATTCATTGCAAACAAAAATTCATTAAAAATAAGCCGGTCATTAAAGACCAGCAAAATATTCAAAGCCCCGACCCCCTGGCCGGGTAAATACAAAGCAAACGGCACGCAGGCCGTGGAAAGAATACATTAAGCTTAAGAAGGGGGCAGTTCAGTATTAGCAGCTGCCGCCTGGTCAGCACTCTTCTTGCTGGACTCGGCTTCAGCTGCATCCTTTTTTGATGCCTTACCCCCAAGTGGCACAAGCGCCACAACCGGCTCCTCCTCCTCCTCCAACGCTTCTCCCAACGCCTCTTCTTCAGCAGCCGTCAGGATCTCTTGATTATATGTTTCCAAACACTGGCGGTACGTTCTTTCCCAAGAGGCAAAGTCGGCATTGGGGAACAAGCGGCCCCAGGTCATGCGCTGGATTTGAGCGGAGTCTTCCATCATCTCCCGGACGAGCTCTTTCTTCTCTTGCTCGGCCTTTTCCGAGAGCTCTTGGGTAAGACTCTTCTCTTGGCTCACCAGGCGTTCTTTTACGCTTGCCAAGGATTTCTCCATGGCTTCGTAAGAGTACATTTTTAGGCGAAGAGGTTTCAGCTCGGCCTTAAGATTTGTGATGGTCGCCTCCAGCTCGTCATTCTTCTTCTGGGCCGCCTCTAACTAGCCCGAACAGCGGCGGTAGCCTACGCCTGATAATAAAGAATATCAATGGTCAGTACTTCATTTTGGGCAATTTGAAACATTGCCTTATCACAGTCAGAGGCGGCCATAGCTTTTGCAGCCTTTACCTCCTTGTTCTTCCGATCAAGCGGCTTGCGAAGGCCGTTAACTCGGAGCAGGGCCTAAGTACAAAAAAAAAAAATAGGCGTCAGTTTCCAAACAAAAAAGATAACAGGCGTCCTGGAATTCAAATACTCAAAAAGTATACCTCGGCAAGGACCCCTGCAATCCCATCAAGGTCAAGGGTGCCGACACCCCTGACCGCCTCCCTTTCAGATGGAGGAACTACTTTGATCATGGACTTGGCTACCTCTACCAAGTCAGGCCCCTGAGGGCCGGCTGCATCAAGCGTAAAAAAGCAAGTTAGACCTAGTCAAGAAGGAAGCAAGTGTAAAAGTTTTTACAAGTAATTGTCCATACTTCTAGGCGGCCCCGCCGGAGTTTTAGAAGAAGTGGCCGGCTGCTTCTCAGCCGCCACTGTTTTCCTGGAAGACCCAGGAGAGCTTGCAACAGTCGTCCTCCGGGCCTTGGGGTCCGGCTGTTGCGAGGAAGAAGCTCTTGGAGTGCCCGACTGGAAAAAAAAAAGAGAGTTAGTATATGCATAAGACAACTCCTAAAAGAGGAAGAGTTTCGAAGCCTACCAAGGGTGCCCCCTTGTTGGGGGAGTCGGTACAAGACTGTTGCATGAGAGAGGCCCGCAACATGGCCGCCGCAGTCTTGGATGCTGTTATTTTACTCATGGCGTCAGCTGCAAAAAATAAACAGCAAAGTTAGTAAAAATCCCAAGTAAACAAGGCGTGAAAAAACAGAGTATTTGTCAGGCCGGCTACCTCTAGAGCACCGACTGCTGAGGCCACAGGCGGCCAAAAAGTACTCGTCATAGAGCCACTTGAAGCTCGGGACGCAGTTTAGGGGTACTTGCTCTCGTACCCCTGAAGTAGAGTTCACCCTAGTCTCTACTTTGAAGAGTCCTTTGTCTAGGATCTCTTTTTTAGCCTTTGGGGGAACAGGCGGCATGCTGCGGCCGCCTGCGAGAAGAGGCGGATCCCTATTCCACTTGTTAAAGCGTTTGTTCAGCTCCGTGTCTGAACCCTCGATGATAAGGAAGGTGTTCCGCCAATCCTTCCATTTGTTCGCCTTACCTCTCGTCATGAGGTAGCCCCTATGGCTTGTTAATTGATACCAGCCGGTACCTCCCGACTTAGGGGTCCGGCTGAGATAGTTCATATGGGCGAAAGCCTCAAAGCTTGGCTCCACCCCGTACATTTCGCACCCGGCCACATAGCCGAGTACGTTTACCCAAGAGTTGGGGGCTAACTGCCATAACCCCAAATCATACCCATCTAAAATCCGCTGAACAGCCGGATGTAATGGGAAGCGCAGTCCAGCTTTGATGGTCGCCACATAGCAGCCAAAGCAGCCGTCATCATAGCTGGTACCAGCCGGCCAGACGACAGTGTCTTCTGGATCCGGCACGAACAGTAAAAATTCGGGGCCCATTCTGTGGTTAGCTATAAAGCTCTCCACTTTGTCTTGCATGGCTGCGATCCGGCCCCGGGGTACCGTGCAGTAGTAGGGGGTGTTTTCCTCTCTGTAAGAGGCGGACGGCTCCGCCCAATTGCCCCCCTTCCCAACTGCATGAGAAAGCCTCGCCTCTTGTAGGCGGCTGTTTCTTTCTTCTGAGCCTGGAGAAGCGTGGCCAGAAGAGCTGGACTCGGACTCGTCCTCTGACGAGTCCGAAGAGGACGACTCCTCCCCTCTCCCAGAGGGGCCCGCCTCCTCTCCCTTAGAAGGAGCAGGAGGAAAATTAGACATATCAACGGTGAAATGGGAAGGGACCACCTTGACCCCTCCCTCAGAACTGTCGGCTTGGCAGCCGCCTCGTTTCACTTCTACATCTGGCGCCTGGTCAGATGTTTCACTAATGAGCACCCTTTGGGAGGAGCCGTCCGAGTTTGAGATCATAGCAGTCTTTTTTGTTCTGGCCATCACGTTCTGCATAGACACAGATACAGTCGGACTTTGTATAAAGGGCAAAGATGGGTCCAGAAAAGGGCAGGCGGCACTCCTAGTCCTAGATTCAGCCGTCCCCGGTGACCGGCTGATCACTAACTTAGGTCGTGTCGTGTGCTTCCGTGGTGCCATTTCAAAAAAATAAAAAGAAAAATTAAGAGTAAGAGAACTAACAGTTACCTGAACGAGTGACGGTTGATGAAGTTCTGAAAATCCTGTGCAGTCGGCTTGTCAGAACATGCGGTAGGCAGAAAAGGTCCGAAATGTCAGAGCAAGTTCAGGGGTCCGAATGTTCTCGCAAAGTTCTCAAATGTGAAAATGACCGAAGTCAGCACTTCCTTATATAGGCAAAGTGAGAAGGCGAAGGGTCGCTTCCAAATTCAAAATTTGGGCGGGAAAATCTCTCGGCCATTTGCAAGGTGACACCTGTAGCAGGCCGTCGCCTGTCACCGTGCGGCACCTGTCACAGGTGACACGTGACCAGTCACGTGCCACCTGTGAGGGGCAAATGATTAGGGGATTTTTATCCACCAATCACCGTCTAACAAGTGGACCAACCAGGTTCCGCCACGTGTCCTCCACGTAGGCCAATAGGAGCCTGCCACGTGTCAATCACAGATACGTCCTCTACGGACCAATTGAGACACGCCACGTGTCCACCCATGCCAAATGGGAAAACCGGCCACCCAGGCCCAACTTCCGAGGGAAGCCCAATCGGCCCTAGGTTTACCTAAACCTAGGATGGGCACGTTTCCCAAGGTTATAAATACCTCCCTTAATCCTCATTAAGGGGGGGGGAACAGAACAGAAACATTACGGAACACACTAATAACCGGCTGATCTCGCTAACAAAGCAGATTACCTACATTAAACACTCTCACCTAGAGAGACCTTATTACTTTAATTTCCGCGTTAATTACTCCTTAATCAGGTACTAACTTGACCGTTGGAGGCGGAGCTCCCAGGAGTCTCCGTTATTTTGCAGGTACAGGGGTCCGGTTCCAGTCTCGGAATTGTAACTCTCCCGCAGGACATCAGAAAACCCCGAAACACCTATCATTTCCTATAAATACCCAAGTATGGGCATTGGGAATGATGCTTGAGTAAGAGTTGAAAAAGGCATCACAATTAGTGAAAACCTTTGAACTCAATATAATTACTCGGGTTTTATTGGTCAGGTCTTGCTAACCCCAAGACATTGGACCTAGTCGGTTTTGTTGGTGCGGGTGGACTTCGCTGGAGGTCTCCGTGTGAGCGGGACTTGAAACTTTCAAGTAAGAGCTCATTTTGGAGCGAAGCACGCGTCAAAGGTAATTAGCTTATCTTAATCTTGTGATTAATTTAATAATGTTTATGGTTTTATTTATTGCGAGTGCGGTCTTGTTTTTGGGTTTGTTTCCGCGGTGAGTCGGACTCACCAAACCACAACAAATTAGGCTTAAGCCGGTGCTTAAAACCCAATAATGACGGATTTAGGAGCGCCTAGGTTAAAATTATAGCTGCCGCGGAAAATGTCGCGCGCAACTTATTCAGTTGCGCGCGACACTCCGCGCATCCTTTGGAGATACGCTCGCAAAAGATTTAGAATATCAAAAATTTGGAAAATCGAATCTTACCGTAGAGCAGCGCGCAAGACAAATAGTTGCGCGCGTCATCCGCGCGCGACTTATTCACTTGCGCGCGACACCTGCTGCCGCAGAATGCTCGTAACCCTAAACCTAATCATTCCCTATAAATAAGACCCTAATCCGAGGCTTAAACACACAGAAAATAACCTAAAATTCTGGCAGAATACTTGTGAACTTGTGCTCCCTAACCCTCTTGTCCTAAACACTCACCCCTTTGATATTTTGTTACTACGGTGGAGGTTCCCCAACAAGAAGAAGTCCATAAGTGTTCTAAACGGAGATCTATCAAAGAGAAGTGGTAAATTCCCGAGCACTTAGTTAAATCACATTTATTTTCTTGTTTAAAAGAACCTTAATTAATCAATTAGTGTTGTTTGATCACCTTCAAAATAATTAATTAATCAATTCCACATAGTAGCATGCGTTAAATAAAGATTAGAATTGAATTAAATAATTGTTGGTTGATCACTTAAGCCAAGGCGAATATTGTTTATTTTCTTGTCTTTTTCACGAATTTGATTAAATAAAGAATAACGACATCACGATGTAATTCCTACGTGAATTGATGTGTGTAAATAAAATCAACTAACTTAGTTTTAGGTATCACGTTGCATATATTGTTTGGTGATGAAATTGTGCAAAGGAAGAGCTAGTAGAGGCTGCACTAGGGCTAGGATAGCGATTCCCCTCTAAAGGGAACGTTATCTTGGTACCCTCGCTCCCGAACTCGTTTCTGGTTTATAGACCAATTTGGGCATGGGTAAACTTATGATTCATGCTAAATATCCCTTGAACTCTACTTGGGAGAAAGGCATGAACGAGGTTTATGGGTTTTCCTTAAACTCATTAGCGACTCCTACTTGTTCCTTACAAAAAGGCGTGTATGATAGAATCATTTCTAATTCAAGGTCCCCCAAACAGTCAAGAATTCAAATCCCAATACACCCTAACAAGTGTAAAGTTCTAGGCTTTAAAGGGCCATGGGCATCTAAGGAGAAGGATCCCCTACGACGGGAACACCCTCCTTACAGAGTATTATTTCAAATAGGCGGAGTTTTAGTGCTGATAACGTGTTAAATATAGAGAGAACTATAGAGAGAGATATAAGGGAATTTGTTGTGTATATTATTCCATCTAGTACGATATATATATATCATAAAGTATTGTGTAGAACGGACTCACATGTCATACAAACAGAAAAAAAATTAAAAAAATTAACAAAAAATTGTCAAAAATTAGATAATAATAGTCGGGTATTAGATTATAAATAGATATTATAGGTTATAAGTGTCAGAAATTAGATAATAATGGTTAGGTAATAGATTATACTTATCAGGTATTAGATTATAATTGTCAGAAATTAAGTCTTAATTGTCATAAATTAGATAATAATGATCGGAAATTAGATTATAAATATCAGAAATTAAATTATAATTATCAAAAATTAGGTTATATATATAAGATATTAGTTTATATACATCAGTCATTTACAAAGAGAGAGAAGCAAGGTGAATGATGACCAACAAAGTAAACGAGTGTGGTGTACCAAAGATCACTAATGCTGATAAGACTGTGTCTAATGAAGGGCAAACTGGCAAGAATATGGAGGGTATAAATGTAGTTGTGCCTACATGTGTGAGTTCTGACAAGGGCAACTCTGCTAAGGTGAATGTAGGTGACAAAGATGCTGATCGGATTACTATGATACACAGGTTTGATACTGGTGCTTCTCTTACTTTTAAGACCTCTAAAAATTCAGTTATGACAATAACGTTGTCGTCGTCTTCGTCAAATATTTTAGCTCCACTGGGGGAATATTGAGGTGGTGGTTTAGGGGGAAGAGGGAGGGTGATGGCAATGGGTATATCGAAAATGGCAGCATCATCGCCGTGTGGAGGAGAGGGTGGCTGATTCTGGGTTGTGCATGGCCACAGGGGTTGCGATTTGTGATAAGGGGGTGCGTTATAAACTAGACTCACGTGAAACGGACTCACACAAAACCTTCTCCTCTAGAATATTCTAGTTAGAGAGTACATGGGATAATAGTCATCCACTTATTATTTCCGGACAATTTTAAATTAAATTAAATTTTTTAAAAAACTTTTTCTTTCTTATGCCTTCCCCTTACTCGTGAGGGTTGTGACCACCCGAACCCCCTCCCCATAATCACCCCTCACCTCCCAAGCCCCGTCCCCTTTTATCGTTCATCCCCCTCCCTCTCCACCTCCCCTTATAGTAGGGTCACTAGTTACTCCCCTCACCTAGACTCCACCCCACCCTATTGACCATCGTAAACCCCTTCCCACACCCTTATCCCATCCCATACCCTCTTCTCCACCCTTAAACTAATGGGGTGGGGATACTTTCATACCCGCATATTTTTCCAACGTCGCCGGCAACTAATCAAGGACACCGTCTTCACCCATCACCACCTTTCCGCCACACACACGGACTACTGCTAGTATGCTTCATTTTGCATCACCGATGATGCTCTCATTTTGTACGATGATTGGGAGATCAAAGGTGCCCACATTTTGTCTTGTTCGAGTGTTAAATATGATACAATTGTTGAAAAAGGGAGGGTAAAAAGGGTCCTAAATTGCTGCATATATAATTTGTCATATTCTAATGTTTAGGGTGGAAGAAAAGGGAGGGAGATGGTGTCACACTAGATGGGGGAAAAGAAAGGCAGCCGGCGAGGAGGTGTCTGGGTTGGGGGTTTCCAGGAAGAGGTTTTTCATGGGGTGGGAGTGCCGTGTAGGTTGGGTTTATTATTTTTTTCTAATTAAAATCAATTTTTTAATAAAGGAAATTGTGAAATAAATTTTTTTAAAAAAACTATCAATTGCATTGTGACACGTGTTACTATTACCTACTACCTTTGTTTCTTTTTAGTTGACACGTATTTCTTTTTATGAAGTTTTTTTTTTTAGTTGATACGTTTCCTTTTGGGGTAAATTTTTTACCTTGCATTTACAAGTTACCTCACTTGCTTTTTCATTCTCTCTCACTCTATCTCCTCTCATTAATATATGTGCATAAATCAAACGCGACAATTAAATAGAAACGAAGGAAGTATTAAATAGGTTAAACGGTCACGTTTTATTTTGAATAGATGTATCATGTATGTTAAATGTTGTTTTACTTTAGAATAATTAAAAAGTCACTTTATTTTTTGATAACTGTCCAAATGTCTTTTTATTTTTGACAATATTTTCATAAAAAATACCAAGAACTAGATTGAAGATTGGTACTTGTATACTTAAGGTATTTCAATTAATGTATAATGTTCACATTTAAAATAAGTTTTAATAAATTCAATTCGCACGGATTTACTATTTTAGTTGCAAAATAACTTTATTAGAGCTTAGTTTCACTATCGGTCACGAACTCACGATTCACCATGTAACTTGAGGGTGAACGGTGTTCATATTTAAAATAAGTTCATACGGAATAATAAATGTACAAAGAGTTTTCGAACCAACCTTTCTTTCTTTAAGATAGTAAAGGGAAGTTGTACAAAAAAATCATGTTGAAAACCCAAATGGGCCTCTATATTACAAAGACAACATAACTATTTCTTCCACTAGCTGAACTAATAGCAAGTCCAACAATTCTTGACCCAAATGAATACTTACTTCTTCCACAAATTGCATCTTCCATAATTCATATTTTGTCTCCCACTTTGAGTCTTTTTTTATGCTCTTCTTCAGCCATTTTACATATTTTTCCTAACATTTCCACTAAATAATCTGCTGCATTTACTTCTTCTTTCACCGGTTCCTGTTTTGTAGCTATCTTGTTACAGTAGTCCTGTTGATTTTCTTTTGATTTTGGCATTATTTCTTGTTGCAAATTATCATTAATTTTGATATTTGGTGATGTTTTTCTCCTTGAATTTGATTTTGTTTGTCTTCCTTCCCCTGTTTTCAAGAAATTAGTTAGTCAATTACACAACATTTATGTTATTTCATGCTATAAACCATGTAATTTCATGTGAGTGCCAAGTTATGGTAAGGAATAATATTGTTTAAAGAGTTTTCGACAAAATTACACTAATAAAATAAATTTTGTTGTTGACTTTATTTCATAAAATAAAGAAGAAGAAAATTATCTTTATTTCTCTTAAATTGCATCTTCTCATTTTTAACGGATTCCATATTTTGCCAAACAACAGGAAAATTAAAACACTAATTCGTTCCAAAATAATATGCCAAAAGCTTTATTTAGTATTCGTATGTTAACCTTTCTTTTTTTCTTTTTTTTTTAACAACTTTTTTTTTTAACAACTTTTTTTTTTATTACAACTCGTATGTTTTACTTTAAACTGTTTTACTTTAAACTCTATGAATCACCATTTAAGATTTAATACTCCGTAGTACTCCCTCCGTACTTTTATCAGAGTCTCATTTATAACATTTATTACTCACATTATAAAGAGAAATGAAACTCTAATAAAAGGACGGATGGAGTACTATCATTACTAAGACTTTATTCACGAATAGAAAAATATTAAATAGACTATTAGGTATAGTATTAATTTGCACAAAACAATTAAAAAAAAAATAGTAATTAATTAAGTAATCAAGTAATTAAAGAGAACATACCTTTGTAAAGAGTAACAAATTCAAACTCCTTGTAATAATCATCAAGAACAGAAACAGGGCTTCGAGATGGTAATTGATCATCTTCAAAACACATAATTTCCTTATGATAAACCTTCTTCTTACTTGTAACAACTTTCCCATTTAATTTCCCCTTTTTTTTCACTAATTTCTCCCTTAATAAATCACTATTTTCACCTACATTATTCCTAAACTCCCTACTATTAGTTTTATAATAACGTTCTTCATACCTTTTCTTACTCTTTCTTTCTTTAACTCTTCTACCATCATTATCATGTTTATTTTTCTTGCACATACAAATCTCATTATTCGATTTCGAACCCGCCTCCATCTCCCCCTTCGTATCCTTATCCACACGATCATCATCATTTACGACGACAAAGCTATAGTTAACCCGACCCTGCTCATGAAAAGAAGCCGAAGTAGTTCTAGCACGACGATGAAATGCAACCCTAGTAGGATCAAAATCAGGCAAGAAATGCAATGAATTCATAGACTTGCTTCGAAAAAACGAGTCAAGCGTTGTAATTTTATTATTTTCCTCATCCTTCTTATAATTAGGCAATGAGTCTAACCCCATTAGTCTTGCTATAATCCCCGGACCACTATTTTGAGCTTGTACGTGAGCTTGGACCGACCCATTATCAACGTTACTAGAAAAAGAGCGCGATTTTTTTTGGTTTTTCGAGTATTTGATCGTGTTGAGAAGGGTGAGTAGGGAGATTGCCTGCACAAATGAACATTTGAAGAATGCCTGTAAAACAATTAGATGTTGGAGGGTTGTTATTTGAGTACTTAGTCATTGTTTTAGTTTAGTTTGGTGGTTAAGGGACTTAAAAAAAAGGGTTTAAGAAGTGAGAATTTGGAGATATTTGAATAAAAAGAGGGTAGGAACTAGGAAGGAAGTTGAGGGGTAGTTTAAATATAATTGAATTAGATTTATTATGATTTATGAGGTGTGAAAGTGATGGTATAAATGTGGAAAATTTGGTCATGGTCATAGATTCACATTATTGGAGGATGTAGAGACTACGTACATAACCACGTTGAATGGATGAAAGAGTTGACGTACGGACGAGGAATTAATTGTGATAATAACAATAATAATGATTACTTGATTATGAGTAATAATAACAATTACGTTTTTGAATACTTATAGATGTTGTAATATTAGATATTTTCCCCGTAAAAAAAAAAATATTTTTGCGTTAAAAAAGTAATACTCGATCATTTTTGATTACTTATGACGCTTTTATGAGAATATAATTTTGTTATACGTATATTTCTCTCTAAATAACCTTAGGGTCTGTTCACATTTACTGAATTAAGCTGAACTTAACTGAACTGATTGGAGCTGAACTGAACTAAATTGAACTGATTGGAACTGAACTGAACTGAACTGAACTGAATTGAGCTGAAATGAATATTTTATGAGAGAGGGAAATTAAGAGCTGAACTGAACTGAACTGATTGGAGCTGAACTGAACTGAACTGAAATTAAGTAAATGTGAACAGACCCTTAGTTTATTGATTTTTAATATTGTTTCTCTTTTTCAATTAAATTACTCTGTAATTCGTGTCAAAAAAAAATTACTCTGTAATTATTTAATATAGTGTTTCCTTCTCCCTAATAATTAAAAAAAGAATCCTCATTAGCTTGACTTACACATTTATTTTTTTCATATTTATATGTACTACCAGTAATTAAAAAAAATAATGAATGAATATAGTTAAAAAGGGAAAAAAGAGTAATTAATTAAAGAGGTTGGGTTATGGTTACTATGATGCTGTCAATAGTTAATTGTCGGTAAGTAGCGTGTGCAGAGGCGAGTATGTTGACTTTGTGACGGCTTCTGTTTGGACGGTGACGTTTTCAGCCCACTACTGAGTACTGACTACTTTGATACTCTATAATCTCTATTCTCTTATGTTCTAAATTCCTACTTCCTCCGTTATTTTTTAATTTTTTAATTGACCCGTTTTAACTTTTACACTATTCACCAATTCACCTTTGACCGTCTTTTGTAAATTATAGGTAAAGAAAAACATATTCATGTAGGATTTTGTTAGAATCGTCTAAATAAGTACTATCACAATATATAACTTTTATAATTTTTACTTATAGAGTATTAAAATTATTGATGTTGTGCATTGACAAGCGTGATAAAAGAAACATGTGAAGTAAAAAAGAACAGAGAAAATATGTCACATACTCACATTTTATATGCTTTAATATCTTACTTCCTCCGTTTTGACTTTTACACTATTTAGCACTCCTCTTTTGACCGTCTTTTGTGAATAATATGTAAGGAAAAATATATTCATGTATGATCTTTTTGGATTCATCTCAATAAGTACTATCATAATATATACTACCTCCGGTCCAATTTACTTGCAACTATTTCCTTTTTTGACCTGTCCACATTACTTGCAACTTTCCCATTTCTTTCCTTTTTTAGTAACTTTTGAGTGATAAAACTACCATTTTACCCTTATTTTTTTAAAAAAACACCCCAATTAAAAAACTGATTTTATCTGATTAGCTTAAACCCTAACATTAATTAAGCTAACTATTTTCAGCAAAATCAACCCCTTTCCATCTAATCAGCAACCTTTAGGGCAATTCCAGCCACCTTCACCCTCCATCTTCCTCCGCATCACCATTATTCATCAAATTTCTACTTCTTCCTCATCCCCATTTTTTTCTCTTTCCTCCTTCAATTTTTCGCCTGATCGTGTCAACGGTTGAGATTTCCTTCATATCAGTGGCGATTTCCAGCGAGTTTCAGAGTTTGACGGCGAAGAATTGAGCGTGAATCGGCGGTTTCTCTCTCCTCTCCTTCCTCGTGGTTTAAGATCGGCGGGGATCGCGGCGTCATGGCTTAAGATCGGTGGCCTCGTGGGTTTCAAATCAGTGGGTTGGGGTTGGTGGTTTCGGTGTTGGTGGTTTCGGTGTGCTGGGTTGGGGGTTTCGGTGTGCTGGGTTGGTGGTTTCGGTGTGTTGGGTTAATGGTCGTGGCTGGGTTCGGTGGTTTCTAGGCTCGTCGGGTTTGGTGGTTGGTGGGTTCGTGGGTCGTTGGTGTTGGGTTCGGGGGTAGGTGGTGGTGGTGGTGGTGGCCGGTGGGTGGTGGGTGGTGGGTAAATTCAGCTAGGTGGTGGTGGGTAAATTAATATAAATTTTGTTGAATTTGTTTTTTTAGGTTGGATTAAAACTTAAGCATATACCCTTATCTTTTAATAATCATGCTTATGATCTTTTGCCTCGGCCTCCGCAATCACCCCCAAAATTGCAACTAAATTGGACCGGAGGTAGTAACTTTTATAATTTTTACTGATGGAGAATTTAAGTTATTAATCGTTAAAGTTTTGCATTGGCGAGCATGATAAAAGAAACAGGTCAAGTAAAAAAGAATAGAGAAAATATATCCTAGTAATATTACCCTGTTGTTTAGTGCTCGTGGTGCATTGGTATGATCAAGTAACATCTTACGAGGGCACGAGGCTACGATGGTGTATTGGTCTAGTCAAGTTACATCCTACGGATAAACGATAATAGGTTCATTGAAGTTGAACTACGGAATATGTATTTTTTTAATTTTTTTTTTTTTTAGTTTTTTTTTTTTTTTTGTTATGTTCGTTGGAGTTGAACTACAAAATATGTGTTTTTGGGTCAAATTATATGTTCACTAGATGAAGCCCGTGCGATGCACGGTTTGTTTGATTTTTTTTAAATAATGTTTTTTTTTTGTATTTATGAGCCTAAAATTTGTTATATATTTAGATAAAATTCCTAGTATTAAAAGATAATATATAATATTTAATTAATTTAAACTTAAAAATCTCATTCGCCAATTTTTCTTACATGGCATTTAAATTATTTAATTCTAAAAGAAATTAATAATCTCTTATTTAATTGGCTACTACTAAGATTTATAATCCTACATGGCGCGCTGGGAAAATTAGATCCTACGTGGCTCTCTAAAAACTCAGGGAAAAACTCCCCTTTATATATATATATATATATATATATATATATATATATATATATATATATATATATATATATATATATATATATATATATATATATACATATACATACATATATATATGTATATATTAGATATTAGATTGGTAACTACGTAGTATTATACTTTTTTTATTTACAATAATTTTTTTTTTGGGGAGGAGGGGAGGGGGGTTTACCTACATATATGTTCTAAGATCTTGACATGAAGATTAGACATATGTTGTTATTATTATTATTATTATTATTATTATTTTTAAAGTTTTACCCCTAATGCTCTTTTAGTTTTGTGTTATTTTGTGTTTACTTCTGTTCAATAAATTTTTTAATCATGTTATTTGAATCTAGCTTTATGTTCATCAGATGCACAATGTGTAGTTGTGCACTATTTTTACTCATTAATAATTGTTACTCATAATTGTTACGCATTGCAGAAGATAATATAAGAAAAGTAGTTTTGTTGCTCTCTCTCCTTTCCTCTCTTTCGTTACTAGGGTTTACTACTTTTGGTCATTAAATTAGGTCTAGTATTGTTTGATTTCCGACCCATTCTCTTTGTTTTTCTTTAAATTTTCGTTGTCAATTTCAATAAATTACATGAGTAGTGTAAATGTACCAGTTTTATTAGCTCCTTATGGTGGAGCAGTTGATCGTTGGTGTAGTTGTTCATTCCCTTAGGGAATTATTATGGGTTTGTGTTTGTATTCTTCTATCATATAATTGATTTGTTGAGTACAGGATCGTGTGGGATTATAAAGATTGTCAATTTTTCAAATGTATTCAAATGAATCAGATAAAATTCATCATTTTATTGGCATTAAAAAAATACCATTAAACTCTCTCTCTGAAGTCGTCGTATTTTTCAACATTATATGCGAGGGGTGTGCTGTAATGGAAGATGTACTTAATAATTGTAGCCTCAATGAAGGAAATCTTTGTTGGATTTTTTTTAATGTTTATTTTTAAGTGTAAATTTAGATTTAAGCCCAATTAGGCAAACAATAGCGGGTAGCTTTTAGCGATCGAATAATAGGTATTTGTTAGGATAGTGAGAAGTAGTCAATTAGTAGTGCATAGAGATTAGCTGTTAAAGTAATGATTAATAGGATGAGTGTTTTTTTTTTTATATATATACTTTTTATTATTTTTGTTGAATAATAATATAATATAACTATAACTCAAATAACCCGTCAATAATATAATATAATTATAAATATCATAATAATATAATATAACTATAATATAACTATCAAAATATTTATCATATAATAACAATATACTTTTTATTATTTTTTTTTTTGAATAATAACATAATATAACTATCCCTCAAATAACCCTCAATAATATAATATAACTATTAATATAATATAACTATTAATATAACTATTGAATAATAATATAATATAACTATAATATAAGTAACTATTATCTTAATTATCATATAATAATGTCAAATTTTCCACACTATAATATAATATAATAATATAATTTTTTTGAGGGGATATAATAATAATATAATAATATAATATAATATAATATAATCTATCTATCTATATATTATACTAAAAGACAAGCGCCTCAATGTGAGGATGACAAATGTCACTCTCTCATTGGCTTGTCTTATGTATAAAATATATCTATATAATTACTGTTTACATATTCAAGCATAGTTATTTTTGTTCAACTTTAAACAATAAAAACAAGTTTCTATACATGCATAAGATATTTATGATTTCCTAACATAAATATTGATTTAATTTTTAATAATAAAATATATACTTTCCAATATTATAAATAATCCATAACATCTTTCCAATCTTTATTTGTATTCAATTTAAAGAATAATAACTAATTTGAAGCAATATGATTAAAGTGACATAATTAAAGAAACAAATATTTCGTATTTTGAAAGGATAATATAGTTTTTTTTATGAAAATTAAATAAAATCAATAGAATTTAGTTTGACGTCAATTATGAAATCAATACAAACATTTTAAAAAAAAAATTCAGATGTACAATAAAATATTGTGCACCTATTATAAAAGCTACCTTGTAATGAATGAAAGTTATTTATGCTTTATTGATAAAAATTACCCAAAATAGTCAATAAATTATCCTAAACTCAATGCAAGTTATCAGATGAATACAAAAGTTTTTGATAAAAATACAAAATAGTGTAAAAATTACTTTTATCGTTTTTTGTACTCCTAGACAAATATTGAATGCTGAGCTGAAATGTTGTCTTGGAAAAAAAATATATAATCTTGAACATAAATTTAATTTTAATCGGCCTTTCATTTTCTATTCAATGCCTTTTACAATGACCTTTGTTTACATTAAAAAAAAATGAACCAAAAACCAATCTAAACAAGAAGAATAAAAGTTAAATTGAATTAGACATTTGAATAGATGTAAAATGTATTATAACTATTACTCGTGTTTAAAATTATAATATTCGTATTAAGTATTAACAATGCTATTACTTATGATTTTTTTTTTAGAAAAACTAACATTTTGATTTAAAAATTTTGCATTGCTCATGTACTATACTAGATATACAACAATCATGTTCAATAATTTATGTTGTTTTATACATAATAATACTTTTAACTATAATTTAGACTTTCAAATCAACATTTTATAATAAAAAAAATATACATGTCATTTTTATTACATCTAAACATTATATAATAAGTCATATTGTTAAAGTTCTAATTATATTATTGAAATGTAGGTATGATACTATTTTCATGTAGTTTACATTCTATGTAATTAAGTATAGTATGAAAGTTAATATATTTCGTGTAAAATAGTATGTGTATATAATATAATATTTTTTATAATATAAAAAAGTATATGTATATAATATAATATTTTATAACATGGGTCCTCCATACCAAGTGTACAGGTTGTTGGTGTAGTGGTGATTGAGACTACACTTGGTAGGGAGGACCCGTATTCGATCCCCTGCAACAACAATCGAGAGGGGAGTGGAACCTAACAATCCAGAACTGATCCTCGAATCTGGATTAGCCCAAAGGGTGAACCGGAAAGAACACCCAAAAAAAATGATCGAGCAACTCAATGCATATATGACGGGAATTAACTTATCCTTTATCTATCTTATACAAAACTCCAAAGTCTATATTTTTTTTTTTCAAAATATAATAATAACATTTGTAAATTTTTGTTAATATGAAAGATATAAACCTATCAAAATGTATATATAGTTCAACTGTTTAATAACTTATATCAAATGCATAATTTTATTAAAATTATTTGCATGTAGTCATTAAATGTGTTGGATATTGTGTAGCTATGCAATGTTCAAAACTTTAGTTGAGCTACTTTGATTTAGTGATTGTACGGTCAAAAGATATTGACTTCGATCTTGAAATATAATAGTCTAATAAATTCTAAATAGAAAAATTAAAACAAAAGGAAATGAAAATAGTAAATGGCTTTAAATATTGAAATAAACATAACTTTTTAAATCAATTTAGCGAATTCAAGAGACAATTTTAAGGCTTTTAAAATTAAATGGGAGAAATATATGTAAAAGAACAATTTCAGAGATATAAAGAGTTTTGTTAACCTTTTTATAATTAAGGTAGTGATAAATCTTAATATATATTCCGTATATTTTATTTATATAAATCCATACCTATATACGAAGTATTTGTGTTGTATAGTATATTTAATCAGATGTTGGTTATATGACTATTATATACTACCTCTGTTTCTTTTTAGTTGACATATATTCTTTTTTAGGAGGTTTTTTTTAGTTGACACGTTCCTTTTGGGGTTACTTTTTTACCTTACATTTACGAGCTACCCCACTTGCTTTTTCATTCTCTCTCACTTTCTCTCCTCTCCTTAATATATGTGCCTAAATCAAACACGTCAACTAAATAGAAACGGAGGAAGTAATATATAGTTTTTGGCACAATGCTTAACTTAGGAAAATATATGTACTTGTAGGTCAAATATAGGGTTATTATATTATTGTGTCTATAGATTTGGTGAGTGCATGACGGGTAAATAAAACATTTATATATTAGATTGATTGTAGCTACTGATGCGGATGGTATGATAAGATAATTTAAGTTTTTTTGTCAACGGGAGATATAAATGAATTAGTCCACTTCTCTTATGTAGTTAATTTTTTTTTATTTTTTTAATTTTTTATCTAATTTTTACGAGCACTTCTCTTATATAGTTATGTGGAGTATCATTCAATTATTTTTCAATTATTAAAATAACATTATAAAAAATTAAAAGAAATTCAAATAACATAAAATACTATTCAAATAACGTTCTTTAATTTTTTTATTGACCATTAGTAACCAAGTCCTTTATTAGTGATTGAATTACCTCTGTTTTTATTTTTCCTACGGGTTTAATAATTTGATTTATAAACCGTGCATTGCACGGGCACTATGCTAGTAATATAATATAATATAACTATATTATAGTTATATTAATTATCATATAATAACATCAAATTTTTCACACTAAACAAATAATTACAAAAATAACAATTTGGATATCTAGAAATATTCACTTTTTGAAAATGAAATGAGCACATGTGCTAGCTACTAGTGACCAATTTAAATCTATTACTCCCTTCGTTTCCATTTTTTTATTTTTTATTTTTACGTTTTCATTTTGGGTGTTCCTATTTATTTTTTTACATTAGTAGGATTTTTCTATTTTAAGACATAAAATTTGGACTACTTTACTGCTATTTTTTATTACCTCACATTGTCCTCAATTTTGCATGTGATAGTGTTAATTTTGTGAATCTAAGGAGGAAGAAAAGAGAAGAAAGAGAGGGAATCCATTAAAGTAGAGCTTGAGTTTTGGTCAATAAAGAGAGATGAAGAAGAAAGAGTGAAAGAGAGGATAGAGAAAAGGAAGTAGTGTATTCTTTAAAATGAAAATATTAGAAAAAAATACAAAGATATTATTACATCATACTATTTGTGTATATTTATACTGCTAAGTACATTAGCCAAGGAATACAAGTAACCAACAACTTTATAATCCAATGTGTATATTCTAACATTATACTTTTTCCAATTTTATATTGGATGGGGCACTAATTTTAATGTTCATTATTACTTTCTCTCTCCTCTCCTCTCCTTTCCTATCTCGTAGTAATAGTCTCCTTTACCATCTCCCAATGAATTATGATGACAAAAATGATTGAATGTACTCACTTTATTAATTTTCCTAAATAACTGAGCATATTCTAAACGTAAAGAAGGAGAGAGAATGTACCTATATCTATTTTTGTTAGAAATTAACAAAACATATGTTGAATACTTATACATTATGCATGGTCAAAATCTACACTACTACATAAAATATAGGCCAGTCCAAAAATATTTGATAAAATTACATCCATATAATCTCTTTTCGGTATATCAATCACTATGTGTCTCTTTGAGTTTCTTCATTCGCCATCGCCAATCATGAAGAGAAACAAAAAATTTGGAGAAAATATAACTCAAAACCCTTAAATCAAAGGTCGTCAGTTTTAATATATTTTTTTTGGAGGAAATAATATTAAATTACCAAAAAGAAAATCTTATAATTTCGAAATAAACCATTGTAATAGATCAAAAATAAAAAAATAAGTTGAGTCTAGTCTGAAGAGGATGATGCAAAATGGAGTCATTTGATACTCTCCCACTTGCTTGATATTGCCCCTTTTTTTTAAAAAAAAAATCTTCCTTTTCTACAATTGTTGGACTCCTGACCCAATTATTTTCAGACGGCCCATTTAATTATTGGACGGCTGACCCAATTATAGCTGGGACGGGTTAGGGTTTTTTAATGGGCCTCCAACCCATTGAACTGTAATTACGAATATCCAAAAAAAAAAAAAACAAAAAAAAAAAAGGGATTTAATTGTCAGTTCTCCATTGAAGCGCACTCGACGTTCTCCATTGAAGCACCTTCTGATACTTGTATCCCCCATTGAAGCACCTTCTGAGGTATTTTATTGTTTCTATTTGTAATTATCATGTCAATTTCATAATCTAGGGTTTTATTTAATTTAACTTGATTGTCAGTAATAAGTTTAGGGTTTGAAAATTTGAGCTATTGTTTCTAATTACTAAGACTATGAAAGATGATAATCAGCGTTTATGTTGCTAGAAATTGATAGTCCTATAAATCATTTATGTGATAATTGAATCAAATTTGGTTGTTAATGTGTTGCAAAACCCTTTAATGTTAGTAATAAGGGTTTGATTTTGTTGCTATTGTTATTGAAAGAGTGTTGATTTTGTTTTTAAAAAGAATGTCATTGAGTGGATCTTCTGATTATCTTGTTATTATGTCTCTTTTTCTATATCGGACAGCGATTCATGTTAGCCGACCTCAAATCATTTTGGGACTAAGGCTTTGTTGTTGTTGTGATTGTGTATTATAGATTGAAAGAGATGAGTGCATACAAGGCTTTCAAGGCACAAGTCCCAATTGCATGGAGCCCCAACTTGTATATAACATTGGTGAGGGGTATGCCTGGAACCCGAAAACTCCACAGACGAACCTTGGAGGCGTTGCGTCTTGGCAAATGCAACAGGACTGTTATGAGATGGAACACTCCTACTGTTAGGGGAATGATACAACAGGTCTCACTATCATATGCCTGTTGAGTTGTTCTGTTTGTTATATACCTACCTAATGATTTGATTTCAATCTGTTTCAGGTTAAAAGGTTGGTAGTTGTTGAGACTGAAGAGATGTATAAGGCTCGAAAGGAAAATCAGGAGAAGCATCGAGCTTTACGTCCTCCACTCATTGTCAGCCACCAACCTCCTACTCCTGTGACTGAATCTTCTTAGGTCTCGTTTTGATATTATGAGGTTAGCTGTTACTTCTTACTTGAGTGTAATTCTCTCATTCCTGTTTGTGAGTCTGGTTGGCTATTGTTGTTATAAAGTTGTTTCTGCGAATGATTAGCTGATCCACCATGGTGTACTTGTGGCAAAGTTTTCACCTTTCGACCTTCAGAAAGTAGATAGAAATTTAAATGCTCACTTAGTTTTATACTTCTATGTACTACTTTTCATCCAAACATGTTGGCAATAGTTTGGAAGGAACTGACAATTTGCACAAAGAAAGGATGTAGTCCATTATTGTAGTATGAAGACCCTACATATTTGTGTGCTTATTACATCAAGAGATGTGGTTCTGGATTGTGGTGCCTCACTTCCAATTTTAAGAAACTAGTACAAATCTTTTTTAAATGCTGGTTGTCGAGATATTACTTTTTGCGAGTGAGGAGTCTGGAAGTACGTTGTTGGATGTATTTAAGGGTTTTGGATTTGGAATGTCTTCATTTGTCATTGTTTTACCCCAGCTGAATTCCTGGTTATACAGAGTTAATAAGGACTTGTGACTCTGCACTGCAACATTAAGCAGAGAGGTGCTATGCATATAGTTGTGCTATGAATATGGTTGTGCAATTTGGTTGTGATTTGCATAATGATTGAGAAAGTGGGAGTAAGTTTGTTTTGGCTTTAAAGTCTTGGGTTTCAGTAAGTTATATGTTTATGGCTGTAAATATAGTTCACATGCTTGGAAGAAGCTAATCCTATATATGTATCATATTA
Organism: Chenopodium quinoa; assembly: GCF_001683475.1. Lineage (NCBI taxonomy): Eukaryota > Viridiplantae > Streptophyta > Magnoliopsida > Caryophyllales > Amaranthaceae > Chenopodium > Chenopodium quinoa. The sequence continues at coordinate 2,601,661 of NW_018745177.1, forward strand.
ATTATTCTATCAGCTGTACCAAATAGTTTTTTAGTCCAAATGGAGTAGAAACCAAACCACATATAGCTCAATTTCATTGTAATTGAACTAGAATATACTTAGGTGATAAACATCAGGGAAAATAAAGGCTATATTACAGTGAAAGAGGTGGCCCAATTCTCTACGTAAATCTTATGTATTGATATATATATTGATGTGGATTTAGGATCCAATAAAAGTAATTTATAAATAATATGTTTAATCAATTTTGAAAGAATGAATTGGATCTTGAATTCCCTATTATACTCTTTGACTTCTTGAGATAAGTATTCAGTTAATACTCTTTAAATGTTGTGTGTGAGACGTAGACTCGGAATAATTAATTTTGTTAATATTTGTAATAATCGGGTCTGGTTTTTTTACATCTAAAAATGAGGGATACTACGGTTTTTTATTGGTTGATTGGCATAATTTATCTCAGGCTTGTTAATATGGGCTTAGATATTCTTTTTTTTTTTTATCTTTATTATTATTGGTGTTAGTTATTTATTTCTATAGACTAAATTAGGATTACTTAGATTAAAATTAGGGTAAAGTGTTTTAAACCCTACCTCCTTTAGGAATGATAAAAAAAATCTTTAGTATTAATCAAAGAGTAAATTAGGATTACTTAGATTAAAATTAGTCTAAAGTGTTTTAAACCCTACCCCCTTCTTTTGCTTAGCTTTGCCATGTTAAAAGTAAATTCTGTTTATGGAAGATGCTATCATAAATTTTATATCTTTTGCATAGGTGTTTGTGTCTTTATAGCATGGATGGTTAGTTGTTTTATAGTTAGGCTGCTTGTAATCTTCAAAAATAATATTACCATCGAAGTTTACTAGTCTCAAACTTCGCTTCAAGCTGCATAGGGATCAAACTTTGAGAATTTGCAAAGTATAGTGTTACAAATATAATTTAATTTTTATTTTTTCAAAAAAAAAAAAAAAAAAAAAAAAATGTTTGCCTAAGATGTTGGAGTTAGCTTTGAGATCATTGATGGACAGAATTAGGTATGTAAGCTCAACATAGTGAGAGTTAGTTATTCCGTATTCAATGTAGTCTTGACTCTTGAGAGATGCTATCGTTAGTGTTTCATGCTGGACTAATTATAACTTTAATCTGGTCTCTTTTCATCGCAACTTGCAATGAATTAACATTGCCTCTTTCCTTAGCTGATGTGTTTCATTTAAGGAGTAGATGCGCCTACTGAAGACTAATTAATTGACTTGTGCTGAATTTACTGTCCTAGATCAACCAGTGGGTTGCTGAAGTACTAAACTCCAGATTATGATGAGAACACTTTTTTTTTTTATTATTATTTGGATCTCAATATCCCATCTTTGTATTACGATGATAAATTTTCTCTAATTCAAGGTTTTCCATACTTGGCGACTGTCATGTGAATAGTTTCCTGATAGATTTCTGATTTCTGAACTGTTTATGCTATGCAGGTGCCAAATATTATTTAGGAATCATGAATCGAAGACCACTCAGTAGGAAGCTCATCATAAATTTATCAGACTTGCTGATGATTTCAAATTTGATCCTCTGGTTGTATGGATGTGGTTGCTAAGTCTTCGAGAAAAGGTTGTTTTACAAACATATTGTATAACATATTATCTCTCAAGGGCTGAACTGAGATAGGATCAGTTACTAGAGATGATAAACACCCCTCGTGGTTTAAGCGATGGGAATCTGCAATATTGATTTGATCTTTTCTGCACCATAAAATTCCATTTTGTACTTCGTATGTCTGGATTTCTCCTTGCAGTTTCCCTAGGTCCCGTTTTTAATTGACAAGGCACATCCACCATTTGGTGTTCCAATAATGTCAACTTTTGACTATTGATTTCTATCTTTGTAGCCCATAAAATATATGATCTGATGAAAACGTCCCAGATAAATCTAGAAATGTAATTTCCACTGTAATGCTGTACGGTTTTTGACAAATTTGATTTTGACCAATGAACTCAATTCCGGTTAATATTCAGGGGGAAAGGTAGTACAGGTACTATGTATAATGTTACATTCTCTTTGGGTTCAAGTTAACAAGTGATTATAAAGCTCTTACACCACCAGTCCACCACCATGCTTCTCTTACATGCATTTATGAACTATAGTCGTTGCAGCCAGCATCCCTATATTCACAACCTACCTTTTGACTATAGTCGTGGTTGCGCTAGCTACCCTGCAAGTTATGGTCTCGTGGACAAAAGTTCACATGTAATTTTAGGGAAAACACTGCCTCTTTGTGAGCACATTTTGTCACAGTACAAGCACTACAAGGTGGAAAGCAAGTCCACAAGAAAACTTTCTTGGAGTTTATGACGTCCTTTTAAATTATATACTTCCTACACTGAACGTCCTTTCTTGCTAATGCTACCTCGCCTAACATTCAAACGCGCAATTGCAAGCAATTTATTGATGTATACAAGACATGATCACAATGATTTCATGGTTACAGATATTTACAAGAAAGAATTCTTGCTGCTATCAAAATTTTGTTGGGAGGACTATATACAAACTGTGCTCTGTCCTACTCAATGATCACCGCCAGAAATGTTAGATTGCTGATTTTTATGTAGCTCCTGCAACCTAAATGGAATAGTTGCATCAAATCGAGCACTTTGAGGGTTCTCAGCAAACGCCACATGGTAAGCCGAAGCACATGCTTGTGGCCAAGCCATAGCTACACGACTAACCAAATAACCAATCAAAAAAGCATAGATCGAAATTTGAGTTGCATATTCTTTATGAACCACAAGTGCCCAACACCCTCCTGATATTGCACTCAGAGCCCCTCCTGCAATGCCACAGAAGAAGCAGAATGAACTTGTCAAATCACAGTCAATAAGCTCTTCCATCCCAGCTCTCCGGAACATCTCCCACGTGTCAGAGGATGATTGGATGATCCCCTTACAGTCGACTCCAACATGGACAAACCCCCAGCGATTGCCACATGTCACAAGTCTTGAGGCAATTCCTGAGTAACAGTCGGCACAAGAAAACAGGAACTCATCAGAATCTCCTGCTATAAGGCTGATTCCCCTAGCAGAGCCACAAACAAGGGTGACAGTCGGGACTAAGACAGACCCAAAGCAGACAGTTCCCACCATGGGTCCCACTGCCACTCTCATAGATGTCCAAACATCCATTGTTTCATCTCCACAAGCAAAGTTCAGATACCTGACACGCGAGACTACCACCTGCAGTATATTCTTGACCACCTGCAGTGTCCAGGTCATGCTAAGGATGATGACCGCGATGAAAACCTTATCAATATGGGTTCCAGTCGCAGTAGCTCCACCAATCCCACCCACCAAAGCCGAAGAGTAGACTACTGATACAATGACAGACACAACAGTCATTGAGATACTCTTCTGTGGAGGAACTGCAGTGCAGACAGATAGCACAGAAACAGCATGATTAAACCGTGGGTTCGCCCAACAAGCATACAACGATTGAATAACAGCTACTAAGATCGATAAAATTCCGAAAGCTAATCCAACTGCTGAACCAGTAGAAATCAAAAGAACACCCATGGCACAAGTTAGCAGGGGACTAAACCAAAATGCCAATTTAACAGCTCTCGACGAATGATAGTACGTTACAGTCTGCCATACTAATCCAGTGATTCCTGCCAATCCAACAGACATCAGCATCGGAGGATACCACTCCGATGGATGAAACCGACGACGAGCATGCTTAGATAGGAAGCCTCTAATGATCAGAATCACTGCAAGCACAAAAATCACAAGAAGTTGCAAATAAAACACAATCCCAATAATCTTCCCACTGAGTTTTGGCTTATCAACCGCGATTCTTGCCTCTTCCACCTGCATTGACAATGATTTTCTTAGGAAATCTTTATGCAAGATCAAAGTTAAACAAGAACATAAAATAACAACCCAATTAACCAAATCTTAATGGGTTTTTTTCCTTTTTTTTTTTCTTTTTTCTTTTGACGTGGTAAAAATTATGTAGTACAAGTAAAAGAAAATAAAGTTAGACAAAAAGAACAAGAAATTGAGTAACGTGTTAGACTATAACATAAAATAAAATGATAATGACTAGTAAAAATGATTAAAACAACTTTGATTTAAAGCCATGAAATTGAGGAAAGCGAAAAATAATTACTTGTGCAGGATTCTTGTGAAGATCATCTGCTTCAACTTGAAGATTCTTATCACCTTTGTTATTAATTGGAGTTACTGATGATGAAGAACTCATGATTCTTGCCATGTGAGAGGCACTTCTTTAATGTTTTTATTTTTTTGGGATTAAATTTTTGTTACATTTAATTTCTTGCGCCTAGAATTCAGCGAAAATATAAGGATAACCATGTTATATAAAATTTGAAAATCAGTTGGTAAGTGATAAGAGAAAATTAAGATAATAACAACTAAGAACTAACAACTAATATTGACCAATTAATTAGTGACAATATTTTCTATGATGGTTTACCTTATATCATACACTTTTTGTAAATGGAACTTTATGAGTTAACTTGGTCAATGTGTTATATTGTGGGCAGGTCAACGGTTTTAGCCGCTCAGTTGGCATTCTATGATTTGTTTACCTTAAAAGGCTCGAAATCCTCTGCCTTCATATAAGGCTTATTTGTCTTTGTGAACTATCTAGCTTGCTTACTTTTCAAATGATTGGGAATGGGTGCTCAATTCTTTTTCATTAAGAGATTTGATAGCCGTTCTAGAAAAAAAAAATAATGTGCTTTAACTTTTAAGGTCCGTTCTTTTCGAAACAATAAAAAATAAAAACAATGGATTTTTTTTATCTACGGAGTACTAATTAAGTTTCAATATGTTCTAACCATTATTTTATACAATATTTTTTAAGTAAGTATGAGGTTGGCCGTATGGGATTGAAATGAGTGAAATTCATATCTAACGGATTTATTTGTATATAATTCTAAAGGTGTGTGTTGAAATTCTTGTTTTTAGAGGGTTTTTTTTTTCATACTCCGTAGGAATTATATGTTAGTGCCGTTTAGTTATACTTTATTAATGAAATCTGTTTTCTTGTTGTTGAAAAAAAAAATCTCTTTTCTTCTTGTTGGAAAAAATAAAGGATTTAGAAACCCAAAGGGAGGAGGGAAACCCAAGGGAATAAAAATAAAAATAAAAATCAAACACAAAATATGTATTAAGTTTCAACCCCATACTTACCCTAATTTCATTTTAGTTCTAACCTCATAACACTTGTAAACCAATTTAAAATATACGGAGTACTCACGTCCTTTTCTTTCATCACGTATTCATTTACTTAGCTTCCTACTTCCTAGAATTCCTACGGTTCTACCAAACAGTTGAACCTTGAAAGACAAACCAGTAACGTAGGGATAGTAGATCACTTGATTGGTAGGAAATAAATAAATAAATAATTTTAGTAATATGTAAGCACCACATTTTAGAGTTTACAAAATGTATAGGTAAATTCCCTACATTAGAAGCCCCTTTGTCACTGTCCGGGAGTTTGGGCCCCGAAACATGTGGCGTGCTCTAGTCTTTTGGCGGCAAGAACGCTAGCCTTGAGTGGAAGACGGGCTTGTGAGCACAAAGCAACACAAATGACAATTAATCACAGGAGCACTCACGTCTATTTGGGCGACGGAGTGTGGGTGGTCGAGGCTTAATTATGATGGCCGATACTTCAAGGTGGGCACAAGCGGGTCCGAACCACAAGTTCTTAGTGCATCAAGTTGGTTTGGAGGGAAGCTATTATGCAAATAAGACACAATATCTATAAATGTCTAACAACAAACAATCATAAAAACAAGGCAACATTTGGTAGAAGGATTAAGATTTCATTAATCATTCACCCTCTTAAGAGCTCTAATTTGATTACAAGGAGAATCTCTGGTAAACACTGCACTAATACTAACACAATAATGGAACCTCAGACCTAAAAAAAACATAACAAAAACTCTAAGAAAGCATCCAAAGGTAAACTAATACGTCAAAATAAGTCGGATTCTAACATCCTCCCCCACTTAAGTTGTCGACGACCTCGTTGATTTACAAGAGTTACCATCAAAATTAGAAAAACCTAATCTATCTAGATTCTCTGTTGCCCCGTTGATGCGACTGGCTTGTTGAATCTTTGTTGACTCCGAATCAAGATCTTTGTTGTTGTCGAGGAGCTTGTCTTTAGGGTTGTTGTGCTCGAAAAACTTGTTGAGAGCTTCATCGACCTCTAAATTTCCTCTTGAAAGCTGTATCTGTTGAATTCTGGTGGAGAGCTGCTTCCACGATCATTTGTTGGGGAGCTGCTTCCTTGAGATTGTTCTGCTTGTTTTATGGCCTATGCCTGTTTGTGTGATATTTTATTATAACCATTTGCATACATGAGATAAATGTGTTGGATGTTGTGTAACTGTCCAATGTTTAAAGCCTTTGTAGCGTTACTTAGGTTTAGCGAAGGGATGGTAAAAAAAAATCAAGTTCTAGAAATATACTCCCTCCGTTTTTAAATACTTGTTCCATTTTCCTCTTTCAACCGTTTTTAAATACTTGCCCCACTTCCTTATTGGGAAAGCTTTTACAATATTAAATTCATTCCTCTCACCTAGTGGACCCAACATGTATAAATCATATTTATTAATTTCATAGTCTCTCTCCTCTAATTCTCTCCACTACTTCTGTTTTTTTACAATTTTTTATTCTTCCACCTACCTCACTACCTCCATATTTTACTACTTTCTCCAATTTCTCATAACACTCCGCTCATGGAGAAATGGAGCAAATATTTAAAAACGAAGGGAGTAAGGGTCTGTTCTCATTAACTGAACCCAACTGAACTGAACTGAACTGAACTGAATTGAACTGAACTGAACTGAGCTGAACTGAACTGAACTGAATTGAGCTGAACTGAAATGAATATTTTATAAGAGAAGGAAATTAGGAGCTGAATGAACTGAACTGAACTGAATTTCAACGTAAGAGAACAGGCCATAAGTGTGTAATAAATCTTAGGATTGTTTCTAAGAAACCACCTTATAAACCCAATTTTTGTGAGAAATACCTAATTAAAAAGTTGTAAGAAACTACCTAATTATAAAATATTTTAAAAAACTACCTAATAATAGGTAAAATATTACAACTACCTCTGTCATATTTCCATCGTTGACCCACTTCAAAACACCCACTAAATCACCACTTTCATTCCCAAAACCAACACAACCGGCTTGAAATTGCCTCCACCACGCCGAAACCACCCTCCAACCCCAAAACCATCACCTCTAACCCCAAAATATACCACCATCCCAAAGCATGAAACTACCCTTACCAACTTGGAATATCCTTCAAACACGCCGAAAATCCTTCAAACTACCCTTATCACCTTGAAAACCCACCCCGCGATGGTTCGAGGGTGCTTTGAGGTGGGTTAACGTCGTACAATTTGGTCAACATTGGAAATTCAACTAAAGGTAGTATCTTATAAAATTTTAACCTTTTATTAGGTAGTTTCTTACAACTTTTTTAATAGTTATTTTATCATAAAATTTATGTTTTATTAGGTAGTTTCTAACAAAAAATCCTAAATTTTTAGGAAATTCTCTTTAGAAATACCCTACTTTTAATTTTTCTCTTGGTGAAATTGGCCGAAACACCTTAAGAATGACTTAGGTGCACTAAGCACCCTAAACCATGCGTTCCAAGTCAAATTCCATCACGAAAAGTCCAATTTGTTTTTAACAAATTGGCATGTATTTTTCTGGCCCACTTTATAGCCCAATCTGACTATTTGACCCAAAATGAGTCCATCAATTATATAGGCTAAAGCCCATGTCAACATTCACCTTTGAATCCAAATTGCAATCTAATTTGCAATCTAATTTGCTGTACTTTAGAAATCTTTCCCCACTTACGTAAATTCTACTCCTCTAATGCATATACAATGACTACTTTAAAAAATGATTAGGAGAAGAAAAACTTGTAAAGGAAGACTCAATTTGCAAATTACAAAGATAAAAAAGAAGAAAGTAGCATGCATGTTGCCAACAACGCAATGAATAGAAGTCAGCAAATGATTACAATGGTCAAAGATATATGAGAATTGAGCAACCGCATCAAACACAAAGCTTCCCTACAAATAAAAATTCCTCTTTTTTTTTGGCAGACTAATCAAGTGGATTTTTTCAAGTGGGGATTGCATTTTCTAGTTTTGCAGACAAACTAGCTTCATCTATTTTCTTTCTTTTTTTTTTTAACTTCTTGCTCATTATAATTATCTTTCTTTTGTTTTTGGTTCAGTATACTTGTAGTAACTTTTTGACATTTTATTTATTTCCATTTACAAATTATATATCAATAAATTAGTAGCTTATCATCACTCTTAATGATGTGATCTACTTAATTAAATATTGCATGTGATAATTTGTTTTGACTAAAACATCTCCATGGATGAAAAATAAGTAGAATTTATTCAAGAATAATTGTGGTGTGTTAGTATGAGAATGTCGTTTTATAACAGGATATTTTTTTTTTGGTGACACTGCAACATTCAGAGTGTGTCATGTGTCGCCATGCATATTTTTTTTGGTTCATAGTTAAGAGGAGTATCTTGGAAATTATTTGTTTGATTTATGTATATTTTATTTTATTTTATGTGAATATATAGTAATAAGAGCAATTTTTTTATGTTCAAGAATAAGGGTGCTATTATCGAACAACACCTTTTACCAAAAAAAAAAAGAATAGCTTAAATTGAAGATATATAGTGAATAGTGATGCACAGCAATTGTACAAACATGAAGCTTGAATAGAAGATAGTAAATTAGTAATGCACAACAATCTTGTCCTGTGTGTCACTATGCAAAAAGGACCTACATGTCTAGGTAATATGATAACAATCAAACAACGTTTATATGATTCCTCCTTTAGTAGAATAGTAGTCCATACTATACTAGTGTTGTATTGCCTTTTAGATTTCATCAATTTGTTCTTCTAATTGCAACACAAAACACAAAGCCAATAACCATCATATACGTGAATTCCACTTTTTGGGTTGTAAAAATGAACAAGAATTGAAAGATTGAAATTTAGCTAGTTTTTCTTTTATATTGGTCGCTAATGTAGAGACAACACATGACTTAACTTATTCATCTTCTTTACTTTGTCATGGTTCATTGTTTGTTTAACACTACTATACAAGTATTAGAGTTATAGAGTTATTCATTCGTCACTCTTATTATGTTGCCTTCTTCTTTGTCTTTTCTTCTTAGTTTTATACTTTATTTACTTTACTTCTTACAAGCATTATCAAATTATACAATGTCAAGAATCTTCATAATTTTGCTCCTATAAAACAGCTAATAATACTCCTAATGTGTGCATGTCTAGTGGTAAAGCAAGGAAAATCCAAGCTCTAAAACACAAGGATTAAGAATAATGGCCGGGGTAAAATAATGTTAATTACATTATTGAGTTGCACTATGTGTGTAGAGACCTCAAAGGACCAATCATTATTAACAACAACTGTATTGTGTTGGTGCATTGCAGGCCGATCATTGGATATATTACATATTGAAGCGTGACGGTAAACCTAAGTTTAATTTGACCCAATATGGAGATAACTAATGAAGTCACAGTAAAATCAATAATTTTGCAAGACGAAGACACATACCAATTGATAAGAACTTCTATACTCATTAGATAGTATTTTAAGTCTTGACCACGTTATGTATTCGAAAGACATTAGCAACGTATAATCCACATACTTAAAATCGCAAAATATATTTTCAAAAAAAAATAAATATAAAATAATAGTCAAAACTCATCACAAGTAGAGCCTGTTCTCTTACGTTGAAATTCAGTTCAGTTCAGTTCAGTTCAGCTCAGTTCAGTTCAGTTCAGTTCACCTCAGTTCAGTTCAGTTCAGCTCCTAATTTCCTTCTCTTATAAAATATTTATTTCATTTCAGTTCAGTTCAGTTCAGCTCAGTTCAGTTCATTTCAGTACAGTTCAGTTCAGCTGAGTTCAGTCAATGAAAATAGGCCCGTAGTATACGAATATTAATCAAGCTCACAAACATGTGTTTTAAGTGATGTGTGTTAACCAGTTGGGTGAATGGTTAATGGAGCATCACCTAGATTTAATTTGTCACCCGCTTCCCTTTCATTCGATCATTTTATTTGAATTTTCATTCATTTATTTAAAGCGGGCCGGGTGAACAAGATAAACATAACATATACCTATTTAGTATTGTCATCCTAATATAAAAATGATTTTTAAAGAATTTCTAATTTTAAGATTACAAAAAAAAAAGAAAGTGTGTGATACCTATATGAATAGGGCATAGTTAATCAGCTAACATTGAAATGTCTATCAATAGATTTAAAACCTAACCCACCCTCATCCAACCTAATCACAAAATAATTTTATTCAACATGAATGTACCATACTTTAGTCTTAAGTTCTTATAATCAATTATCAAATAATATCTCGTTGGCAATATCTTAATATGTTTGTAGATTTGATTGTGGTGAACATTTTTAAAGGAACTTTGTCCTACATTATTGACAATTTAGCATAGGAGATAAGATGAAGTGTTTAAGATACTCTGTTATTGACAATTTAGCATAGGAGATAAGATGAAGTGTTTAATACTCTGTTATTGACAATTTAGCATAGGAGATAAGATGAAGTGTTTAAGATACACTGTTATTGACAATTTAGCATAGGAGATAAGATAAAGTGTTTAAGATACTCTGTTATTAGGGTCAAATATGGGTCAGATTAGGCCTCCAATTAGTCAGCTACCATTATCATTATGTCATTTTACATAGCTCTAACCTCTAATTATTTTTTACTAAAAGCATACTCTTATAGTCTTATTCTAGCATTAAAAAGTCATAAACATCCTGATTAAAGTGCATTTACAAAAAATTAAGGAAAAAACAAAATTCTAAATTATTTTAGACAAAAGCACCTAACTTACATGTGAATTGTAAGAAAACTAAAATGAAAAATTAAATTAAATTTTGGGGTAAGAGTAGTAAAATATGGATAAAGTTGTGATTAAGGACATGATTGCAACATGGTCTCCACTCTCAGCTCTTGTCTCTAGGTGATTTTTTTCCTATTATCTATGCTCAATTAATTATTTTAACTTGTATTATACGAGTTTATTTTTGTCTAAATACAATGTCGTCCAATTTTTTTTTTTCACTTAGTACAGTACAAGATTTCCATGAAAACACAAAAATATCAATATTTCTTTGTCCCCATTTCCCCACATTTAAGGTGTAAACATCACACCCCAACAAACAAAATAAACACCAAAAATTTAGAAAATGAAAAATACTTCTTATATTTATATAAGAAGAGGGAATGTTATTGTCTAATAAAATATTTTTGCCATATTAGCTAATTACTAATTAATCACGGAGTACAATTTATACTTATTATTTATCACTCCATGTAATTCTAATATATCTACCCTTTGCTTATAAGGGGTTTTTTAGTTGTTTTTTTTTTTTTTTTTTTTTTTTTATTTTTTTTTTAACTTTTACAAGTATTTTATTCATTTAGTTTATACGGTGTACGAAATAAACTCATCATCAACTAAGGCTAAGGGCATGTTCTAATTTACTGAGCTAAATTGAACTGAATTATACTAAACTGACCTGAATTGAATTATTTATGAGAGAATGAAATTAGAAACTGAACTGAATTGAATTGAAATTATGCTGAAGAGAACAAGTTCTAAGGGCCTTTTCTTTAATCTGCTACATTACTAGCACACTACAAATATACTCACAAATACTAGTATACTACATGAGTTGTTACAACATACGGTTCAACTCCGGCTGACTTTTATTTTCTAGTTCTTTCTCATTTCGCATTAGAATTTCTTTGTTTTTTTTAACTAGCTTATTATTAGAATTTCTTTGTTCAACTCCGGCTGACTTTTATTTTCTAGTTCTTTCTCATTTCGCATTAGAATTTCTTTGTGTTTTTTTAACTAGCTTATCTCTCGTGCGATGCACGGTTTAAATAAATAAAATTTGCTAATTTTGTTTGTTTTATTGAATTCAAATTGACTGTCCCAAATAATTATTACTTTAGCCGTTTTATATTGTTCTTTTTTACTTGGGCAATTTGTCTCACAAAAAAAATTTAAAAGTAGGAAGAACTATATAAATCGAAAAGAGTAATATTCTTAGTAAGCCTGAATGACAATGATAATATAACATGGAAACAGGAGTATTAGTTAATTGTGATAAGTACAGTAAGTAATAACTTATTTAATTATGTAAAATGTATGTAAATTATCACGTAATTATTTTATTTTATTTTTTTTGTAACATGCTATAAACTTTTGGGCGGGAATTTTTTTTTTTTGAAAATGTTGACACGTGTATAGTTTTGGAGGAAAGTTGACATCAGTGGTTGTTACTTTAGTATATTTATAGAAGATTAGAGTTTTCTAATGTTTTCTATTTTCTTACAATAGTAATATGCAGTCCAACTCCATACATTTTACTCCATAGTATTTCACAGATAACTACGGAGCATTAAAATATGGAAGACTGTAATAGAAAAAAAGGTAAAAAAAATTACTTGTAATAAATTGTACAGAGAAAACAGGTAAAGAAAGAAAATATAAGCATTACTATTGTAAGAAAATAGAAAACATTTAAGAAAGAAAATATAAGCATTACTATATATAAGGGCTACATATAAGCATTTAATTTACTCTTGAAAATTGTTTAAATTTAGAAAATCATGACAAAAACACACTAATTACACCGATTTACGCGTGTTTTTGTCATGAATTTCTAACTTTATACATTTTTCAATAGTAAATTCAATGCTTATATTATATATATAGCAATACCCAAAAAATAAAGATAAAAATTCAAAAAGAGGAAAGCAAAAGCATCTGAAAACTCTGAACCGTTACCACTTCACTCCACTTTCTCACTATCACTTCACTCCACTTTCTCTCTCCTCCATTTTCACTCTTCTTTTCTCTCAGACTACTACTCTACTCTACTCTACTACCTCCCCCTTTTCCTCTCCTCTGCTACAATCTAGGGTTTATGGATTCCCCCAATTTCCCGATAATGTGAGTTAGGGTTAGGGTTTACATTTTCCTAATTCCTTCAAATCTGGCCCCAAATCCATGGGAAATTGCTGCAGATCTCCGGCTGCTGTTGCGAGGGAGGATGTAAAATCCAAGCAATCCGACAACAAGAGGAGAGAGAAAAACAACCAACATTCTTCCGCCAAGAAGTCGTCTTCTTCTTCTTCGATCACTGTTTTGCCCGACGTTCCCAAGGAATCGATCGACGAGAGGTATTTAGTTGATAGAGAGTTAGGGCGAGGTGAATTCGGCGTTACTTACTTGTGTATCGATCGAGGTTCGCGTGAATTGCTTGCTTGTAAGTCGATTTCTAAGCGGAAGCTCCGAACTGCAGTCGACATTGATGATGTTAGGAGAGAAGTTGCGATTATGAAACATTTGCCTAAGAGTTCGAGTATTGTAACGTTGAAGGAGGCTTGTGAGGATGATAATGCGGTGCATTTGGTGATGGAGCTTTGCGAAGGCGGCGAGCTTTTCGATCGGATCGTTGCGAGGGGGCATTATACGGAGCGAGCCGCGGCGGCCGTCACTAGAACGATTGTGGAGGTGGTGCAGCTTTGTCATAAGCATGGTGTTATTCATAGAGACTTGAAGCCGGAGAACTTTTTGTTTGCTAATAAGAAAGAAAATTCGCCGTTGAAGGCTATTGATTTTGGCCTCTCAATATTCTTTCAGCCAGGTATATTGGTTTTCTTTTCTTTAATTGGTCATGAAAATGTAGTTTTCGTTTTCTATTTTTGTGTTTTACTATAATTAACTGCTCTGGAGTGGAATGTTCTGTTTTGTTAGTGTTTAGACGGAGTTTTCGATCGCGGTCAGTGTGATGTTTGTCAAGAATTGTGTAATATGACATCTGAATTAAAGGGAATTTGGCACATTTTTTTGGTGAAATTTGGGGTTTTTATAGTGAATTTAAGGGTTTAAGGAAGGTACATTAGGTTTAAAGCGTAATATGTAGATTGTGGAGGTAAAGAGGTTAGGGGTTTAAGACTATAACAGGTTTCGAAAATGCTATGTATGTCACTCAATTTTCATCTTTCATAGTGGGCGGCTGATGATAATGAACCTGTGTTCTATGGATCGATCTTTGTAATCTTTCCTTTGATGTTATCAAGAGACCGAGTTGTTGTGCTGTGTACTTGAAGACTTGATTGATTCTATTGCAAAATGAAATTATAGAGATGATGGTTGAAAGTGTTCTAAACTCCAATGGTACTACATCAATAGCCTATGGTAAAGTCTAACTTTGAAAGGGAGGTGAAAATTGAACACAGAAGTCAAGTGAAGCATTAAAAGTCGTATTATGGTTTGATTACCTCTGGCCTCCGACAAACATCTTGTTGTCTCTTTAAGTACATTTTCACTATGTTCATGGATGGATTATGCAGAATTAATTTTCTGTTATATTATTGATCCTGCATAGTCTTATATCCAAACCCTGTCGTCGTCGGATCTTGTTACACCTGGAAAATATGCTGTGGCTTTGTTTTCACCATAAGATAGGTACAAATGTAATTCACTAGATAGTTCTGTTGAACTGAATTCCGACCTTGAGTTTAAATGTAGTCCACACAATAATTTCAATGTTCCTAAATTGTGTTTCCATCTTTTGCTTGGGGATGGGCAAATTGGGCAACACTGATCATTTTGATTATACTCTTATCTTCACTCATATCATTGAGATGAGGAAGTTGGAAGCTATCATATATTATTTTCATCCTTTAAACAAGGTTTTGTAGAAAATTGTTTATTGTAATCCATCAAAACATTTCAAAGACTTAAAATCTATGCATGAACTACTGGCTTAAAATGTCCTGCTACCATTTTCGTGAGTCTGATAATAACATAAAGTGGACTTTTCTTGCACAAGCTTAATGAATTTTATTTGAGTAGGACAGCTACTCTATGTTCATTCTGATTGAGTTGTAATGTTAAGTCTCTTTTGTTCAAGTTTGGAACAGTATATGTTGCTTATGATGTTATATACCAATGCTGCCATACCATTCTGATTGAAGGTCTTGCTGCACTAGTACCTGCACAGAGCATTAATGTTACACAAGCATTAGAATGCAGGCATATATTGATCATATGTCTAAAATTTTTGTTCTTTACACATTTGTAGCCTTTTGTGTCTGTTTTTGATATCACTTTTTGTTATTACAAATGATCGTTCATGTAATGTCTGTTTAATGTTGCTTAGTCGTGAGTCCTAGATTTTGGTTGTATAATAATATTATTCGTGTTGCCCATTTTTCCATATGTTCTTATGCTTTTTAGGTGAACGGTTCTCTGAAATTGTTGGAAGTCCCTATTACATGGCTCCTGAGGTGCTCAAGCGAAATTATGGTCCTGAAATTGATATATGGAGTGCAGGGGTTATTCTGTATATATTATTGTGTGGAGTTCCTCCATTTTGGGCAGGTAGTTATCTTTTGTTATTGTCTCCCTTCATTGTTGTCTTTTCTTTGCTTTGAGTAAAAGTTGTAGCTTTTATATCATTCCCCTGGCCATTTTGTTGTACTAATGTACCCTATATATCTTTCATGTTGGAAGCTGCATATTTCTGTATGACCTTGATGTTTCCATTGTGTTGTTATATTTTATTTACTGTTGTGAACATTTTGCAGAGTCTGAGCAAGGTGTGGCACAGGCCATTCTACGTGGTGCTATAGATTTCAAACGAGATCCATGGCCTAACATTTCAGAGTGTGCAAAGAGTTTGGTTAGACAAATGTTGGAACCTGACCCAAAGAAAAGACTAACAGCAAAACAAGTACTTGGTAATTCCATGCCTAGAATTTCTCTCACGAATATCCATTCTTTGATTATCATTTAGTTCTTGTACAGTAATATTGTTTTCTGCTTTAAGTCTTACTTGGAAATCGGAAAACATTGCACTAATGCATGCGTGTGAAACTAGACTGTTAACTTGTCTTCAAATCCTTAGAACTCACCTTCATGCACTATGGAAAGCATTAGAAACTGAGCTTCAATTTTATGTTGAAGACATTATCACCTTTCTAAAGAAATAAAAATGCTATTGAAGACATTATCAACTTTCAGCTTGTCTATATAACACTTCAGCAAGGCAGGGCCGAGGGGATGGTAGGAAAGAAGCAAGGTTTGTTCATAAAAGGTTGAAGGCAAACAATCCTCTCAACAATGGTTTGTTATCCAAGCAATGGAAAATAAATCCCCTTTTATTCTTTTCCCTTCCTACCAAACCCTTCCATCCAAAATATCCTTTGTTGATATTGGCCATAATTTAGGGAATTTCTGTCCTTTTGTGCTTATAAAGATTCTACTTATGTCCGGGATTTACTTTGGAAAACTTAAAAGGTTATAAAGGGATCTATAAGTAGAAAAATTTATTATATCTAAATTGTTTTAACATTTAAGTTTCTTATATGCATATGCACTAAGAAGCTCTTATTTTTAACTGGAAGATGTGTCAAAGTCTCACCAAGTATTTATCCTTAGGCCTTTATCCCTTGTAATTACCTAATTTATACTATCCCTGTTCCTTTTTACTTGACCTGTTTTTTTTATCACGCTTGCCAATGCAAAACTTTAATGAACAATAACTTTAATTCTTCTTAAGTAAAAATTATAAAAGTTATATATTATGATAGTACATATTGAGACGAATTTAAAAAGACCCCACAAGAATATGTTTTTCCTTGCATATTATTCACAAAAGGTGGTGAATAGCGTAAAAGTCAAAGCGGGTCAAGTAAAAAAGAACGGAGGAAGGACAAAACTAAGCTTACCTATAAAAGTAGTTATTTACAGCTTGTACACATAAAAATGAATAAATTGTTTGGAGATGGGACTTTAGGACTATGAAAAGTTCTATGCAGTGAAAGAATCAATAAGTTTTGTACTATCCATATTCTTTATGTTAATAAAGTCAGTTGTCATTTTGATTTTGTTTCTCTAGGATTGTTTGCAGTGCTCCAGCTGCTAGCATAAGCTTCATTGTTAGTTAAAAGCATATTACAGTTGTGTTATGATAATGGAGGGTGATCAAGGCATCAAGCCTTTTGACTTTATTATTTTGGACCTCTCATTAGGCTATTTGGTGACTTTGTTAGAACTAGTAATCTGAGGCCAATTTATCTCTTCAGCTTTGTGGTTGGGTATAGCAAATAGTATAATCCTGGGAATGGGCTTGGCCATCCTCAATTTGCAGTTGATGTTCTGGCTAATTTTTTTTTAATGGTAATTAGCCTTCTATTAGTGTTGTTTAATTAAAAGGAAGATTGACGTGATAAAAGGGATTGAGGAGCAGTCCTCCCACCCTAATTCCCCAATCTTCCACATATCTTGCTCATTCGACATGGACAGAAACAGGCAGATGGCTTTGCTATAATCTTTTCAGGGCAAAGTGGCAAACACTTCTGGAAACCCCCTCTGACTAAATTTAAAATCTAGAAAAAGCATGGATTTGGAAGAGGAAAAATAAACACGCTTTAGCTGAAAGGCAAAAGCCATGTACAAATGTCTTAGTCCCAGACATCAGCTATTGAGTCGGCTCCAAATCTCCAATAACCTTTTGTATTCGTCTTCTTTTTCTCCTTCTCATAGAATGCCGTTCAGTTACTTCTTATAGAATTTGTTATACATGCCCCATGATATGTCAGAATTTACTTAACCACTCCTAGTACTTAAAGTACTAGATGGGGTATTATAAGCTCAGCACATTTTGTATGCAAAAAAATCATTTGTTTGACAGATACAAGGGACTGAAAGTAATGAACATCTGATGCAGATTGGATATTGTTGTGCCTGCGCCTTTCAAAGTACTGTTTAGTGTGCAGGCTATTCCATTGACATTTCATTAAGGAATTATGTTCCTGGTGCAGGATATACTCTTTTGCAAAAAGTATGTCGAAAAGCTTCAATTTAGTACTAACCTCGAACCTTCTTCAGCAGGTGGAAGAGAGACATATGCTGATGCTTTCTGATTCTTTTCTTCTCCCCTACCTCATTAATTTTGGGTGTATTCTCCACATATCTTCTTCTGTGCTCTCTTATCTCCACTACATTTGATTAGGCATCACTTATTGGATTATGGGGCACTACCAAATATAGGGGAACCGACACTCAGTTTATTGGAGTAAATGGATGTTATTGGAAAGGTGTACATTGTAACATAGCCAACAATGAGGTGCTCTATCCTTCTTGGTAGCCTGATGTTGTAGAAACCTCTAGTTGATCTACGAGAACCTGGAAACTGGCTGAGGCAAGACTAAACTCATACCAGGTATTGCCAGTATAACAAAAAGTACAAGGAAGATATGCAATTGCAAGTATCAATTCATATTTATTTTTTAAATGAACTGTCTTGTCACAACTAATCTATTTATTGACCTTATTCAATCTAAGAACCAATTACTTGAAGAGGACTATATTAGAACCTGGGAGTAGCTAACACTTCAATTGGCAATGGAAGTTAAATGTAGGAAAGTCTTCTTGTTTACTTGAGTGGACTAGCTTTGCTGATAAGAAGGATTGGAATTACATAATTGCTACCACCTTTGCCCCTTCACTTAGAAGCCCTATATCCTCTTCTATAGGAGCAGGGCATGGTTTAAAATATAAATTCACTAGTGATGTCCATCAGTGATAATGTGATTAACATTTAATACACTCTTGAGTATTTGGGTAGTCAATCTATGTTGCTAACTTGCTATATTTGCAGTCTTTGCTTGCAAGCTCTTTACAATCACGTTGGTTCTTGTGCACCACTACCATCAAATAAGTTGTTGATTCAACGTCTTAATATAGTTAATTTGTTCCATTTGACTTTGGCTTGTCCTTGAGTGGTTGGAAATAACAATTTTTGGCACCATTGGTAGATTCAACTAGAACCAGCAGCCTTGCACCAGCCAATGTCAAAAACTGGATGTTTACTTGTGAGTTGTGACACTTGAAGCTGAAATCCTGAATGCTAAGATGAAATTACCAAATTATAGAACTGTTTTACATGGTGCACATATCTATTATCTAACATAATGAATCCCTAAGGTTGCTTATGATTTTTCTCTCAAGTTTCTGTTGGAGTGGGCTTGTTTAATTATATTTGAGAGTTAAAATTTTGCTTAATGTTCTAATTACTTAATGATGAGGCAGTTTGTTGACTTATTTGTTGGCTCACAGCCTATATGTTATTCCATTTGTCTGTGTACAGCTTTACATATGGTTTGCTATTATAATGAGGGAAAAAGTGCTATTCATGACTTTTAAAGTTGGAACCAGTTCTGATAATAAATAGTACATTTTAAAGGCTTTCTCTGGGTGAGAGTTATTCGTTACAAGGCAATGCATGTATATTGTGTTGGCTCCTTTTGATGAGTTTCTTGGATATCTTTGTTGGATGCATGTCATCCTCATTTTGTGTATATTATTTCCTTGCTTTGCAGAGCATTCATGGCTACAAAATGCCAAAAAGGCTCCAAATGTACCCCTTGGAGATGTTGTAAAATCAAGGCTAAAGCAGTTTGCCATGATGAACAGATTCAAGAGGAAGGCTTTGAGGGTTGGTTTCCTGCTTCTGCGACTGATTGGATTCTTTATTTCTAGAATCTAGTTGTGATATTGACATTTTGAATGACACTATTTTAGGTCATAGCCGAGTTCTTGTCTGCTGAAGAAGTTGAAGATATTAAGGAAATGTTTAAAAAGATAGACACAGATGAGGATGGAATCGTTTCTGTTGAGGAACTGAAAGTTGGGCTTCTTAAACATGGCTCTCAGCTTGGAGAGTCTGAAGTACAGCTGCTTATTGAAGCTGTAAGCACTCATCTCAAACTCTTCCCCTACCCCCCCCCCCCAATTCCCTAAATAGGTAAGATCCATGTTTCATCTATGATCCTTCCTTTTGCTTTTATGATCATGTGTCCTTTATACTTTATAATTCTCAGTTGAGGCAAGATGATTTGGACAAGCTAGTTTGTGCTGACATGGGCTCTGTAGCCATGTAAATAGTGTAAAATTGTAAATAACTATTGTATTTTATGATCACCATCTTTGCCTTCAGATAGTTGTGGAATGCAATGCACAATTTAGGGAAAATTTTGAATGGAGCTGCATAACATTTAGGAACCTGTTTCCTGCGTATATTGTCTACTATAATAAAAGTACAAGGTTTGGATGTTTGATTGATCTTTTTCTACATGTATAACTATTGAATCTATTGGAAGGGGTTTATACTTTTATGGGGTGATTAGACTCTGTAACTTTGTAATTTTTTTGGCTTTTGCTCAAGCTGTATCTATATGCTCGCAAGGTTTAAATATCTAGTGTTAATATATACTGGAATTTTTTCTCCTTTTTCTTCATTCCCTACTTCTCTCTATTGGGATTGGTCACATGGAGTGTGCCTAAATAATGGGTAATCACCCTTGGGAGATTGTTTAGATGAGAATTGGATCCTTGAGGCTGAGAGATATTTGATTAGTAGGGTAGGTTTCTAGTTTGATCAAGCTGCAATTCTTGTGTTCAATATTGATTGGTTAACTCTAATGCTGTTCTCTAGTAAAGATATCTCTACTGGAGTTGTAACCACCTATGGCTCGACCCTTTAAAGGGCACTCTAGCCTTAAGTGGAACTATGGCTAGTCCAAAATAACCTTAGTTGGATTAAATTGTTAAGAAGCAAGATAGATCACAATCAAGGACAATGAAATTTATTGATAAATGACTGCTCTTCCTGTTGTAAGAAGTTGAAATATTGCTAAAAATTTGCCTCTTCATCACATCCCATCTCTACCCTTCTAATTGAATTCTTTTGGTGATTTGTATAAATCTCCAGTCAGTCAATGGTTTGTTGAGCAATGTATTATTATTGCTGCAGGTTGACACTTTCGGAAAAGGAACGCTAGACTATGGAGAATTTCTTGCTGTTTCCCTTCATTTACAGAGAATGGGCAATGACGAGCACCTTAGAAAAGCGTTTTCCTACTTTGACAAGGATGGAGATGGCTATATTGAACCAGAAGAGCTCCAGAATGCCTTGATGGAAGATGGAGTTGAGGATTGCATTAATGTTGCCAATGACATCTTCCAGGAGGTTGACACAGATAAGGTAATGACCTTTATGACTGATTAATCATTCGCATATTCAATATTATATTTGAAATACCTTTCTGACTGATTAATTATTCGCATGTCCAATAATATATCTGAAATACCTAATATGAGATTCATAATTGCAGGATGGAAAAATAAGCTTTGATGAGTTTGCTGCAATGATGAAAACTGGAACTGACTGGAGAAAGGCCTCTCGGCATTATTCGAGAGGAAGATTTAACAGCTTAAGCATGAAGCTTTTGAAGGATGGTTCTTTGAAATTGGGAGCCGAGTGATTACAGGTTTAGGTTTGTGTTTGTCCCCTCCTACACGACCTAATACTTGGTCATTTTGCATATATTTGGACCTGTTTTCTTTAATCATGTCATTGATTTTTGGGGGGCTGCTGATTGGATTGAGTAGTGTTTTCTGGCTTGCAAGGTCAAATCGGAGTTATGTTTGTAAAATCTCTTGTCAAATATGAATGAAAAGACTGCCTTTTTGGCCTTAGGTACGGCGATGTATGATTATGTTCCTCTTGCTGCTACAGCAATGTGTATTCGTTTTTGGCGAAGAAAATATCAGGGTTTTATCCTCTTATATGTTCTTTATTTCCTCCCTATAGCGTAATCCTAGTCAAAATGAACTGTTTTTCGGAAACCTTGTAGTAAAATTACTAATGGAATGAACAAAATTTCATCCATAGAAATATATCCTTAATTACAATTTTTTGCAACAGCAAAGAGAGGAGTATTCCCGGACAGACTAATCCCAAAACGCTCACTCATGTCCAAAGTATCACAATCTACACCACCTGGCAATGTCCAATCGAACTTGAGCAAAAGATTAGCTAATAAAAACTCAATGTTTGCCATGGCAAGTGATATTCCCGGGCACATCCTTCTTCCTGCTGAAAATGGAATAAACTGCAAGTCTTGTCCTCTGAAATCTGTTGAGGAATTCAAGAACCTTTCGGGTTTGAACTTCTCTGGTTCATCCCAAGAAATAGGATCTCTGTGGATTGCCCAACAATTGATGGTAACGGCTGTCCCTGCAGGAACATCATATCCGAGTATTTCTGTATCTCGGGTTGGTTGTCGGAACATCAGCAGCGGAATTGGAGGATGTAGGCGAAGGGTCTCCTTGATTACCGCTTTCAAATACTTCATTTGCTCCAAATCACTATCACTTACATGTACATTTTCTCCCATAATTTTTCTAACTTCATTTTGCAGCTGTTGCATAACCTGAGGATGCCTCAGAAGTTCTGACATTGCCCATTCTAGCAGGATTGCACTTGTATCTGTCCCAGCTATGATCATATTCTGCATTAGACGACACACGATTACTTCAGAGTCAGTTATTTAACAATTAAGGCTGGGCATAAGGATAACATGCTTAGCGAGTTAATTATATCTAGCTAAATCAAAGCATATATGCACACTTAACACTTACCAATACAATGGCTTTTACAGTATCTGTGTCTATGGGAACGAAAACGATTTGGAGCTTCATGAATGTTAAGTAAAACATCGACGAAGTCCTTCACTCTTTCATTGCTATCATCTTCAACTAATTGATCTCGGTGTTCACTGATCATCTTTTCAAAAAATTGGTCTAACTCTTTAGATACCTTATCTGCCTTCGAGTCCCACCCATTAAGGCGACTAATCCAAGCAAGCCAAGGAATAAAATCACCTATGTTAAAATCACCTAGTAACCTTACAACCTCATTAACAAGCTTATTAAAGACGGCACCATCACTAAGCTTCCTTCCTATGACCAGCCTACCGAGCACATCCTTGGTGTAATCCTTAAACATCTCACTCAAATTCACAGGCGATGATCCTTCTAGCCTTATCTTCTCAACCAGAAGAGCGGTTTCTTCTACTCTTGCAGTACTCAGAGAGCGAACCTTGTTGTTGTTCAAGAGGTGTAGCGCGCATATACTCCTCGTCTGCCTCCAGTGTTCGCCGTAAGGTGCTGCAGCTACATCCTTGAAACTATATAGAAGCTTGTTGGCTCTCTTTGTTATGAGCCTACTAGCAAAAACTATATCATGGGTTATCAGTACCTCTCGAGCTGCTCGAGCAGACGAGACAATGAGTGTTGGCTGACTGCCAATGCGAAGCATCATAAGCTCTCCGTGTTGCTTGGACAGGGATTGGAGAGAACGGTGAGGATGAGTGCCTAGCTGATGAATATTGCCCAAAATTGGAAGCTTTGGTAGAAAAGGAGGTAAATTTCTTTTAGAAACAGTTCTTTTTTTGAGCCATAATTTATAGAGGATGTATAATAATGAAATGAATGAAAGAATTTTGGAGGGTTCTAACCATGATATAAGTTTCATGATAATTCAGAAAGTAATGAATGAAATGAATGTTTAATTTGCTGCTCGGAAGTATGAATAATCCTTGCATATAATGAAGCTTACATGATATTTAATTATATAAACAATGACTTAATTATTATTTAGTCAAAACTAAATATTTTTTTTTATTTATGTTGATTTAAACTAATAGAGTGTTGGTGAATTTTAATTATTACTAGATGTAAGCCCGTGCGATGCACGGTTTTTAAATATTTCATTTTGTATATATATATATTTTTTTTGTAATTTCTTAATTTTTTTGTTTTTATTTTCTATTCTATTATTTTAACATTAATTTAAGGTAAAATATTTTGTTTAAATTATTCTTATTCAAATTTTATATATATAGAACTTGAATTTATAAATTGAAATAAATATTATCTCATTCATCGGGTAGTTAGATAAAATATAAATCCTAATGTAAAAGATAATATTTTTTAATTTCTAATTATTTGTTAAAATAATATAAATCCTAATGTAAAAGATAATATAAAAGATATTTTTTTATTCATAATTTAAATCTTAAATTACTAATTTTTGTTTTTAATTCTCAAATTTCATTTGTTAATTTTTTCTTAAATGGCGACTGAAAATTAAAATACTAAATTAATATATAAATCTAATTTTTAATATTACTTTTGCTTATGTGGCGTGCGATGCACGAATTTTTATATACATTTTGTATATAAATAATTTTTTTGGTGATCTCTTAATTAACATCAAATGATAATTTATATTTTTTTAAATATCAAAATATAATTTTTAGTTTTTTAAATAATATAAACCCTAATGTCTAAAGATAATTTTTAGTTTTGTAACAAATAAAAATGATAAAATTTAGTGTTCTTAAATAATTAAAATCCTAATAAATTACTATTCGTTGTTTTTACCTACGTGGCAAAAATTTAAAATTTCATTCGTCACTTTTGTTTAGGTGGCGACTAATATTTTTAATTCTAAAATAAAATAGAAATCTAATTTTTAATTGGTCAAAAATATGTCTTTTCTTATGTGGCGCTCCCAATGCTTTCCAAAAATACCTACTTTATATATATATATATATATATATATATATATATATATATTAGATTAGAACTTATCATTACTTCATATAAATATCTCTAAATATAATTGAAAAAATCAAGTTATTACTTAACAACATAAAAAACAAAATTAAAAATTGTTCGCCATGTGTATGAATGTGACTATGTGACATGCGACAAGCTCAATTGATGTTGTGACACTATAAATAACTTTATTGAAACATCATAATAATTATCCTTCTATAATATTATAAGTAAACCTATTAGTGCATGATTGGTACCTTTTTTTGTTTTTTTTTTTTCTTTTTTTTATACAAGACGAACTAAGAAAAAACAACACGACTAGAAGAAAAGAATAAAAAAAGTAAAAGGACCAAAAAAGCAAACGGCGCTGACGAGCCTGAAATGCAAACCAATGAGCCGGAGCCACCCATTGACGAGGGATCTTCCAAAGTTCATAAGCTGAGAACTGGAGGATAATATCCCTGATATCCTAAGTAACCAGAGACAGGAAATTTCTCGACCATTTTTATGATGAAGAAGAGTAAAGAAGTTCGAGCAGTCAGTGTAATCAACAAGCGCCTATACCCACGACGATCAGCTGCCTTAAGAGTCCAGAGACAAGCTTGTAATTCCGAGTGTAAGGGAGAAGATGACATAAAAGCTCTTGAGGCACCACCCAAAACCAAATCCGAATCAGGATCTCGGAAAATCCAACCAGCACCAGCAATATGATCTTGAGCACTATAAGCACCATCAAAGACAATGCAAATATCAAATGAAGAGAAAGAGGGACCCTGAAGATAGCAGGGTGGAATTGAGGATCTAGGCCTATTACACGACTCAACATTTGACGAACGAATCATAGCCCTGTAATCCTTAACTGCAAAAACTTCTAGAAACTCATTCCTGCATGTGATGAAGAACTAATCAAGGAGAAATCACAGCCTGTCAAAATACCTTATGATTTCGAGCAATCCAGACAGCCCAAAAGAAGGAAACCAAACTTACTAAAACCTCCCAAGACTTGGAATGCCTTAAAGATAACACCAAAGCTGTAAACCAATCAGTGAAAGACTTGTCTCGACGATATTCAAGTGATGAAAGATCAGTTGGAGCAGACTTCCAAATGGTGGAAAAAAAAGAACAGTCGCAAAAAAGATGTTCTATAGTTTCCTGACCACCAAGACAAAGGACACAAGTTGGATCCACTGGAATTCCTCGAAACTGCAGAATTCCTTTGAGAGGAAGAGCGTTGTGAAGAAGTTTCCAACAAAAACATTGCATCTTCGGTAAAAGAGGCAGACCCCAAAAAGACTTCCATCATGAAAAGGGAAAAGAGTTCGCTTCATCTGAAATAGCGGATTGACGAAGCAACATAACATAAGCTGACTTAGTAGTGAAATTATCATCCCTTGAAAATTTCCAGTAGACAAAATCATCCATCGGCCTACTGGGACGTTCCAGAGCCAAAATGCGACTGGCTGTCGAAGAATCGAACATCCTATGGACCGAAGTCGAGTCCCACGCGTTAGAACGCGGATTAATGATAGAAGAAACATGAGACGGAAGAGGTGTCTCACCATGATCAGGAAAAGTCAGAGGTTATCTGGGAACCCAAGAGTCCTCTTGAATACGCACCTGAGATCCAGAGCCAACCTTCCAGGCGATACCATCGAACAAAACTGACAGACCTTGCAACAACCCACGACAACCCCAAGAGGAACCTGGAATCTTCCTTGTCTGAAAAAGACGAAGGGAAGGATACCTTGCATTTAGAAGTCTTGACACAAGAAGTTGAGGATGATGATGAATCCACCAACATTGACGAGCCAAAAGAACGGAGTTGAAGGAGCCCAACCGATGAATACCGAGACCTCCTAAACCCTTAGGTAAATGCAGCAGGGAATTAGACCGTAAGACTAGACCTCTAGAGTCTAGAGTGAGAATCAAAATTCCACCAGAAGCGGCCCAAAAGATTTTCCACCTTTGAACAAATCGAAAAAGGAGTCTTAAATAT
Source organism: Chenopodium quinoa (assembly GCF_001683475.1). NCBI lineage: Eukaryota > Viridiplantae > Streptophyta > Magnoliopsida > Caryophyllales > Amaranthaceae > Chenopodium > Chenopodium quinoa. Next base: position 2,628,299 of record NW_018745177.1, read on the forward strand.
AGAGAGCACATGATTAAAAGAGGCAACCAACTAAATTTATAATAACCAATTTCGCTGCTGAGCAAAGACCCAGAGATGCCCGACAGTCGCTGAACCACCTTGTCAATTAAGAATCTAAACTCAGAAACTTTACTACGTCCAAGCTCCACAAGAAAGCCCAAATAAGAACCCAGGGATGATTTGCTTTGAAGTTTCAAACTTTGGGCAAGAAAATCTCAATAGTCTTTCGGAGTGTTGGGGCTGAACTTTACAAACGATTTTTGAAGATTGATCATCTGACCTGACAAAGAGAAAAACTCGGATAAAAAGGTCGTAAGATTCTCGCAGGCTTCAGGAGTTACGTGCAAGAATAAGAGGGAATCATTAACAAAGAACAAGTGAGAAATCGCAAGAGCTCCTCGAGGGATGCTAATCCCTTTAAAGAGAGAGGCTCTTTCTGCCTTTTGAAGCAAAGAGGATAGGACCTCCATACAAAGAACAAACAGATAGGAGGAAAGAAGGTCGCCCTGACGAAGACAACACTGAGGCAGAAAGGCTGGGAGAGAGTCACCATTCAGCAGAACCTGGTAAGAAACCATAGACACACATTGACGAATAATATGGATCAAATAAGGAGGGAAACCATAATCTTGAAGTAATCGAAACAAAAACTCCCAATTGACCCTATCATAAGCTTTGTTCATATCTAATTTGATGGCTGCAAATAACGTTTTTTTTTTTTTTTGCTTTTGTCTTATTCATATAGGAAATAACCTCATGAGAAATCAGCGCGTTATCCGAAAGAAGACGACCCGGGATAAAAGCATTTTGAAAATCACCTACCGAACTAGGTAAAACATGTCAAAGACGGCTCGTAAGACACTAGTGAGAGTGACGTACGATGTATTATGCATATGTAATAACTTCGGTTCTTTCTAACATGTTGATGGAGTAAGTAATGCAACCAGAAAGGTTTTGTCTCAGACTGAATTGGGTTGGTTTGTCTAACCGAGCAGGTGAATGTAACTCCTTGGTTGAAAACTCATTATTGTACAACTATCCGCTACATTGTTGTGTACCTTGTACTACATGACCGTGTGACATACATGGTCGTATACCTTACTCTACACAGTTGTGTGGTTTTGCAGACGAACCTGTCTACACAGCCATGTATCCTCTTCTACATGACCATGTGTGTCAAATATTGTTTGGAGTGACTATCAGTTGGGTCTATTTGATCACATCATAAACTGATAGGTTGTTTAGATTTATTGGTTTCCATATATTGGAACTTTATAAATACAAACAAGAGCCTCTTCAATAAAACAACTTTTCGAAAAAACCCTAAAAACATTAAATACAAACCTACCCTTTTGAGATCTGAATAGTTCTTGAGCAATTCCAACCTTTGATTCGTTTACACAAATTACAAACGTCGTTGTGTAAAACTTGGGGGGTGTGCGTCACTGGACACCTGTACCGATTGTGGCGAATTTCGCTTCTAAGTCAGTAAGTTCCAAACCACTGCACAACAGAAGGAGTTGAGGACATGTATATGATTCAAGTATGGCGATCAAATTTGTTCTAGGGAAGTTAGTTCTTGATTTGTGTATTATCATTCATGGGATTAACAATTATTTTTCCAACAATTTAGAAGTGAAATAGTATTTTATTATATTGTTGATATCTTGAATTTGAAGCAAGCGAATTTGACGATATATATTCAAGAACCCTAATTTTATTATGAGACTTTAGTATAGTCGACATATTATAATTTATGTATTCTCTGCAAATCGGATGAAATCTATGGAGGAAGACTCATCATAAGTTTATACAATAAGTTTATTTATTTCTCTTGCGATCAAAATCAAGATGGATCTTGTTTGTGTTCGGTGTGGAATATATTGGAAGTGCTTTCTCTGATATATATGTTAATCGGCTACACTATTCAGGACCTGTTCTGATTGACTAAATTGAGCTAAACTGAATATTTTATGAGAGAAGGAAATTAAGAATTGAATTGAACTGAAATTATTAGAACTGAACTGAACTGAAATAAGTCTAAAGAGAATAGGCCCTTAATTCTAGTAAGGAAATTTAATGGATTAGTGTCAGAGTATGAATTCTTGGATTTACAAGAGACAAACCCCACCAAAATTTCAAGCCTTAAGTGGTATTATGTGTGTGGTTAATTAATTTGCTTAAGTCAACTGTACGTAATGGTGGTTAGAGGTGTTGACGTAATACAGTAATAAAGTTCCTTGAATTGTACTCGTACAAAGTATTTCTTTTGTCAATAGGAAGATACAAAAGTCAAAGAACAAAAAGCACAAACTAATTTTGAAGATTACAATAAAATTAGTTCACATTTTGACTACTCCTACAGTCCTACCAATTAAGAAATACTTCATATTTTTCACATTTTGACTTTGACCCTATTCATCAATTTAAATCTACTATTTCGTACTTCGTAAGATTAGATTTTGTCATTTATAGTTACAATAAAACATAGTTGTGAGGGATTTTGATAAAACCGTCTTAAAATATATTTTCATAATATTAATTTTTTATAATTTTTGACTTATTAATAATTAGCTAGGTATAATAATCATTAAAATTAAAATAGCATGTTGGCAAATGTCGTAAAAATTTGTGTCAACTAATAAAAAACAAAGCAAGTAAGTATAAGCTAGCACTCCATATTCACAAAGCATGAAATCAATCTCCCTTATAGTTATACATCATTTCGTTCCACAATAGTTAACATATTCAAATTTGATAATATGTTAATGCACTGGTAAAGTATGTTAATGAACCAATAATCAACTACGGATTAAGCTTTATAAATTAAATTAATAGAAGACAATTTCATAATGGAATATTTACTGTATTAATTAAGTTTTTATTACAAAATATATTGCATCTAGTCATACAACACCCATATTATAATTGAGTTGAAATTAACAAATACAAAATACATATTATATAAAATCGAATAAAATTTCATATTTAAGAATATCTGAGTATATGCAACTGTTGTATTATCAATTCCGACAATTCTCCAAACCATCTAAGTCAAATAAATCCATATCGACAAATCAATTTTAGCTAGACTAATATTATTAACTCAATATAATTAACAACTCATGCGTATATCCCAAAAACTTAATAAAATAAACAAACACAAACAAAACTTGTATTGATTGAACAACAAATCAATTAGTGTTTTAAGCAACCTATGTTTTAGGGTCTTAGGCTTTGTTCTATTCAGCTTAATTTCACTTAAGTTCAGTTAAGTTCCTAATTTCCTTCTCTCACAGACAATTCATTTCAGATCAGTTTAGTTCAGTTCAGTTCCAATCAGTTCAGTTTAGTTGTTTTCAGTAAATCGGAATACACCCTTAATCGCGGTATGATTTGTTTGGGTGGATCAATAATTTGGCACAAAAGAAGACCTAATTTAACAATCCTTATTGAACTATAAATTACGCATTAGTTTTAAAACACTGGTAATGAAATGTACTTCATAAATGTTGTACGAAGTAGTTATTAAGGAAATAAGTAATGCAAAAAAGATAAAATAACAAATTATAATATGATTGATCATTTAATCAAGAAACAATGATTGTAATATAACACATCAATTAACGTATCGCTACATAAAATCAATCTTACATAAATCATACCAACTAATCAAGTGTACTCCTAAACAAGATCAACTATAATTAATTAGTACCAAGGATAATCTTCTACTCTATTCCCAAACAATGTGAAAGTGCGTTTAGGACCAAGAATGACAAAATTAATACGATTCTCCGATCGAAACGACGCGACTCGAATGTTATCTCCTAGCTTTAACCCCTTATCCAATCTCAATTTGTTCCAATTGTGCTTCAAAACATATCTATATGAACCCTTGTCGTAGTTCCATCGACTTAGATGCATATTGTACACGGACGACCCAATTATCACCTTCACGTCTATGTGAGCGTTCTTTTTAACACCAACTTTCTGTTCAAGAAATACATCTTCACCACGGCTTAGAAACACCGGGACAACTTGCTTCTTAGGGAGTGACAATCGCGCTTGTTTACCATCCATGTCGGATTTTGTAAGCTTCTTGTCCAAGAGTATTTTGGCATCGCTAATGTCTTTAAAATCCATATTATTGCTCTTGATGTGTTGACGCAATAACTCTAACAATGCACCATTATTGTTCTTACGACTTTTTTTTTTTTTTTTTTAAATCAAGTAACAAGTAAATAATCAATCCATATTAACCTACAAAACCAAAAGCAGTTTTAATTTACGACATGTTGGCTAGTAATATACAAGTATAATCAGGCCCGTCTTTGGACATGTTTTTCTCCACAAACAGAGTAGGGCCCCCAAATATCAGGGGCCCATAATTTTTTCTAAAAAAATCATAACCTACCACCATTTCCAAACTAAAACCTAAAAATTCATCCTAAATCTTTGACTTTGCCTTTTAATTTTCAAAACAAAATTAAATTGATTATGAAGATATAATTGAGGATTTTGCTGTCAAAAAATATTAGAAGGATGACACTTTTTAAATAAAAAGTTTTTATTTGTTGTTTTATTGAATTACTATTAAACTTATTAGTAATATGAATATTTTAGCCCTATAGTAATTTGTAGTACTGTACTTAAAAAAAAAAAAAAAAAAAGTCATTTTATAATAATAATATTTTTAACCTTTTAAAATAGTCCTCTAAAAATTAAAGGGCCCAATTTTATTAGTTAGAACAGGGCCACCAATTGTCGGAGACGGCTTGAGTATAATTTTATTTTATTTTTTCAAAAATTGGAAGCAATAGTATTAATCTTTTTCATTTCTTATCATATCTTGCAAATGAATTTGTTTGGTCAAAGGATTTTTGTTTGCAAATTGTTTTCTCCGTCCCAAAATAATTGATACCGTTGGTTGTTTTTTATCATTAAGTTTGACCATCAAAATATATTATATGTAATGCGTAGTAATTTTTTATAAAAACTTGATGTTCCAATCCAATAATATACATTTAGGTTAAATCCAACCTATTTGTTTATAACATTTTACTTTATATAATATATTTAAAAAAAAAGTAAAAAAGATAAGTCAAGTGTATCAATTATTCAAAGGAGGAGGGAGTATTCTAACATCCTTATTGATCATTTCATTTGTTCTAGTGCTTGTGTTTTTTTCCTTTAGTCACTTTTCAATGCAAAATTGTATTGGATAATTAAGATATCTCAACATATACCTATCATAATATAAAAATTATTTAAGAAGTTTTCAAAACTAAAAATCGAAAAGAATAATCTAACAAAAACTCACTTGTTTGTGTTTAAATGAAGAAAAATCAATTAATTATAGATCCCATTCGCATTGGAATCTTGAAGAATCCAAATAAGAATAATGGGAAAATAAAAATGGAGGGCATATCAAAACATTTTAGAATCAGAAAGTTTTAGTGCAAAGTTTAATAATAACATTATATAACCATTATAACAATAAACTAATGAATAGCAAAATATTACATACACCAATTAACGTTTCTCAACATATAAACATACATTTCACCAACTAATTAAACAAGATCAACATTAAGTCTTTAACATATACTCTACTTCTTTTTACTTCCAAGCACTCTTAGCTTTCATACATCACACCAACTAGTTAATTTAGTACCAAGGATAATCTTCTACTCTATTCCCAAACAATGTGAGGGTACGTTTAGGACCAAGAATGACAAAATTAATACGATTCTCCGATCGAAACGAAGCGACTCGAATGGTATCCCCTAGCTTCAACCCCTTGTCCGCTCTCAATTTGTTCCACTGGTGTGTCAATGCGTATCTATATGACTAAGATGCATATTGTATACAGACGACCCCATGATGACCTTGACGTCAATGTGAGCGTTCTTGTTAACACCAGCTTTCTTTTCAAGAAAAGCCTCCTCATCACGGCTTAGGAATACCACCGGGACTATTTGGTTCTTAGGGAGTGACAATCGCGATTGTGTACCATTCAAATCGGATGATGTCTTTGAAATCCATATTATTGTTCTTGATATGTTGGCGCAATAGTTGTAGCAATGCACTACTATTACCACCAATAATAGGTTGATTACGGTTAACTCTAGGACGTTTCGAGGCATAAATTCGCTTTTTAGGAAGGGGTTTGTGAGCCTTCAAAGTGTCGTCGGGTTGATTAAGAATAGGAGTTTGTTGATTAGTAGACGAAAAAGCCGAGGCGTAGGTTCGTTTTTTAGGAGGAAGAAGATTGTTGGGAATCATACTTGATTGAGGTAAAGGAAGTAGGAGGAAGGGATAATGAGGGTTTAAGGATGTGTTTGGAGTAGAGATAATGAACGAATGCTGAATAATGTGTACGTAGAGTATATATAGGGGGAATGAATAGCTTAGCATGCACTAATTAGAATAGGATTAGGAAAATTTGATGTTTAAGATAGAGTTAATGAACTTGATGTACAAGTACTTTCCAAAATTAACTTACCAAAAGAAATTACTACGAGTAATAGATTTTGCGCGTAAACATCCATAGTGCCAAATCCAAACGGCTGTCTTTTTATAATCAAGTAATAATCTATCACTATTCTCTACTAACCAATAATATTAACATTATGGAATTTAAATTTATATAATGCATTGTTAATAATCGGCTAGTAATAAATAATACAACCTCTGTTAATTTTTATGTGTAATTTTGGGGTATTATTTGTGAGATATGCATATAAAAATTAATAGATATAGTAATTCTTTTTTAGTCGGTTTAGTTAGCCCTGTTAACCAAAAAAAAAAAAAAACATTTAGTATATTCTAGGTTAAAACCCATGCAATTCACCATTTATATAAAACCTATTTTTAATTTGTACACTTTAACAATAAATCGCTATTTTTTATTTATTTATTTTTTAAAGAAGAAATAAATCGCTATTATGCATGAATATAAATACGAATTACGTATATTTTGTAATTTTAAAATTTTTTATTTTCATCAAAATTATTATATAGTATCTATTTATGTTGTACAATAAATTGATAGGTTTTAGTTGTAGTATTTAAATTTCAAAAATGTTAAATATGATAACTCTCCAAAAAAAAAAAAAAAAAAACCTTGACATCATCATTGCATTTAGGCGGAAATTTTTTATTGAGATTGCAACACGTGGGTAATGTTGATGTCAGCAACTTCTATTTTAATAATAGTTAATAGATATACTGAATGTCTATATATAATATTTTAACATTAATAAAAATAAAATTTCTTCGCCTTTGATATTCAAATTTACATAATTTTTTTTCCTAGTTAAAGCTTCATTTTTATTAATATTTCGGTTTGTTTTTCAAAAAAAAAATTAATATTTCGGTTTGTGTATTTCTCGTGTTGTTGCATCAAAGAAGTTTTCTACTGATAAACATCACTGTATGTTGTTACTTGTTACACCGTGTTTGATTATTACTCCCTTTTTTTTTTTTTTTTCAGGTTGAGAATATTAGATTATTTTGTGATTTAATTCAAATGTGTTGTATCTGACTGTGCAGGGGTGTTGTTCAGGAACTGCAGAAAGATTGCTCAGATTGCCTCTCATGCCATTTCCTTCTCTCCCTCCTCCAGATGTGGCCTTTCATTTAATGTGGCGCTACCAGCTCGAATAATTTTCAGAAATGGTAAGATAATGATATCCATAACATCCTTTTTAAGTAACAATGGGTATCATTAACCAAAACTACAAACTTTCTTGAATTACAGCAAATCAAGGACTCGTAGATAGCCCCAAAATCACAGGCCTCCTCATCCACTACGAACACAGCTGCCACTACAGCCTGCTCAGAGCACCATGTGGATCATCCAAAGCCACCATCACAAGTATCGAAAATCAAAGAATTGGCCCTGACCACTGCTTCTACTGCAACCTTTCTACTCTACATGCACTACCCTCGGCCACATGCTACCTCCAAGAACTTGTCAATTACTTCGAATATAGATAGAAGAAAAGTTTAAAGGGAAGTAAAACCTGTGCAAGATTTATAAATTTATAGCCAAATTCAATTCACCAAACAGATGTAAGATTTTTCTTGAAAGAAAATGTTTAAACTTCCAAGTATTCATGTAAGATTTCCCTAAAAGAAAAAGATGTACAAAATGAGAGTGAGAAATCAGTGACTAGCCAATATACGCAACAAAATCACACTTGATGTGTGCAGCTATTTTCAATTCACTTCAGTCTGAAAGTGTAATACTTTGAATAACTAACTAATTTACACAACAAAACCAAAATTAATGTACCAAAACTGCATTATCTATGAGTCTGCATCTACTTTAGTTGGTCCTTGTACAAGGCGGCCATTTTGAAGTAGGATGGCAGGGAAGGGAGCTTGACAATTGCTTATGTGTGATTTTAGACGAGGTATATTAGGGTGAGCGCTCTTACAGCGATGGCATCGCAGCTCTTTTGATAGAAGTCCCTCATCTTGTATAGAGGGTTTCCCAAATTTCTCAACATCCTCAATCACATCAACTACATCTCGGAAGAATTCAGTGTTAAAAGAGTTCCAATGCTTCTTGTTCTTCAAATGCTGCGAGTTGAAGTCCTGACTGATGACATGAAGATGTAGTTGCCTCAATGATGGAACCTGGTGTGCACAACAGAATATAGAACTTATTAGCCTGGTATTTGCGGGTCAGACACTTTGAGAGTGAGGGGCAAGGGATCCCCACCCTCAAAGTGTCTCTAGTGGGGATTGAACCCCCAACCTCAAGGTTGGAAGGTGACAATCTTACCACTAGACCAAGCTTCTTCTTTTTACCAATTTGATGTTCTCTTTTTCTCATGAGAGTACCTGTATAACAGTATGTAAAGCAACTACTCCAAAACAAGAATTGCAAAAAATGTTTCCTCCCCCCCCCCCCCCTTTTCGGGAAGCAATAATGCTTGTATTAACATGATAGCTATTAGCTAGGCAAATAGATCTTGGGACCATTGAAATAAAATGTACCCCACCTTTTACAACACAAAACATTATACAATAAAGCAAGAATGAGCCTTGTAACAGGTTTGACCAAGAGGCCCATTTTCTCCGCTGCTTTATAATATAGGGCTAGATTTAGTTCTTAATTACTTTCACACTTCAGTTAGCTCATGAGAGGCAAATTTTCATATAGATAGGTACAGAATACCACATCATGAATAATTTCAAGGACAACTCTAAGTATAGCAGCACTTTGTTTTCATTATCACAAACATCATGGATTCATGGAACAGGAATATAGAACATTAATGAGCAGAGGGGAAACATACTGAGTGAAATCCAAGGCGGAAAATTAGCGATTCATCCTCCTGTAAGAACCTCTCAGTCCATTTCATGCCCACTTGCTGCATTGTTCTCAATAACTGAAGGTGTTCTTGGCACACATCTCCAAGGCTATCCAGACCATCCAAACGAGCAAGCACAAGAATGTGTCTTTTTGCCTGTTAATAATTTGATGTCCATTAACAAATTGAAGACAATGTGTACGAAACAGGGGCCAAGAAGAAATTATGAAGAGAGATTCTTACCTTTGGGTAAGCATCATTTAGTACAACAACGTCAGTCGTCGTATCTATAACAGTGCTCTTATGCTTCTCAGGATTCATTGCTATATTGTACAATGCTTGAGCCCAAGATGACCAAGCTTTAGATGCACTCTTTGACTTGTTCTGTTTCTCCTCCTTCCACAAAACATTGATACCAGATCCAACTTCATGCTCCAGTCCCTTGTTTTTCTTGCTTCTTTCTTCATCGTGTAAAATCTCTCTCTTCATCTTTTGCTCAGAAGCATTCTCATTTCTCTGCCCACTGTGGTCCTGCAGTTCAGACCTCTTAAGAATGGATGCAAAACCTTCAAAGAGTGATGAGTAAGCCTCACGAAGGATTTTACAGCCCTCATCATAGTCATTTTTCAGACAATTTGGTCTTTGGGGATTCATATTTGGTCCAACAACATGAATGACATGTGTCACTCCTTCCCTAATAAACAAAGGTGAATCAGCGGGAACAGGAATGACTACAGCCTTTCCTGGAGCAAGAGAATTGGCTCTTTTTTTGGTTGCAACCTCTAGACTTGGGCCTGCAGCACTAAATATGGCAGCGTTCACACCCCCACCTCCGGGCTTGAGTCGCCTGTAACATAAATGTTAAGTGATTAGGCACATGAAAATATTTATGTAGTCAGTGACATATGCAAAGTAAACGAATGACAAGAAACTTGTTTAGAAAGGGCATGGAATTGGCTTAGACCCTGGATGAAGAGGACTAGAGAAGAGATGGTTAACTAACAAAACTTATAAGATGGTTACTCTCACAGTCCCTTTTCTTCTATGATGTAAGATAACTCACATGAAAGTTTAACATAAATAGGGTATGAGCTCAACAATATGATAAATGATTAAGAATGTCAATATATCTATTGAAAAAATAATTATAATAATAATAATAAAATAAAAACGTAGTAAAAAAAAAACACACGCAAGGAAATGATAAGAATATACAAAGTGACCAAATTCACCAACGTATACTCATTTAATAATTACTATCACAGCATCTAGCCAAGAAAATCAATTTAAAAACAGTACGCAACTCTTTCCTTGAATATGAATAACACATAGATACCAAGTGAACAACTTGATAAGTCCGAATCAACCAATTTGTGGGTGAGGCACAGTAAGTAACCCTCTGACTATATAAAAAGTCACCTTTGCACAAATACATATAAAGTCACCCCTCAAAAAACATAACAATTCAGACTGGTCTCATATATGTAACTGTACTACATAGGTACTCCATCTCACATGATGACATGAGCATTAAAAACCAAAACACAATCTCAGTCATCTTCAGAAGCAAGTCTAAGATAGCAATATGAATGTCAACCAAAATAGTCAAGCCATCAATTATTTTCCAAATTAATATTATTCACCTTTGTGTCTATCATGAACATCACAGCCATGGATTTCAAAAATATAAGAACAAGTAATCAGACAAGCAATTGGGTACAGATTATCGAGTACAGAGTCTTTTCAGCCATAGCAAGAAAAGATATCCACGTAGGAAAGCTGTAATTGCATCAAGCTAGCTACAAACTACCTTGGAAAATCCTATTCTAGGGAAATGAATAGGGGACAAAGAGAGAATGTTTTTGGACCACAAAGGATGGGATATCTTACAAAAATGCTGTAGTCACATGGAGCAAGACTCAAAATATCTAGAAAAAATCATGTTGAAATACAAGAGCAATCTTTTAAATCCAAATAAATGGAACTTCATTCCTTATTGGACAGTCAGCATACAAGGCTCCAGGCAACCCAGGTCAACATGAGGGCATCATATGTATCCAGCCTGACTCCAACCTTTGTACAGAGAGAATTCCCACGACTTGAACTCCTAACCTCCAAGAGATTATCATAAGTCAAAACCTAAAAGCTGTCGAAATAGTCATCCTAAGTAACCAATACATTGACAAGATACAAAATTTCAAGCCTAAGATGCTGAATTATGCTAGTATGCTACAAATAGAATTAAAAAAAAAAAAAAAAAAAAAAAAAAAAAAAAAAAAAAGCTAAGCCAAAACTTAAAACCTAGTAAAGGATGGTCATGACACAGGGGTGGAGGAGGCTAGACGTAATTATGTAAATAACACGCTATTAAAGATAATAGTGCTTTACATACATCTATGGCTTTCAACCCCTTGTACTTTATCAATCTTTCTCCATATAGCTAGAAATTGAGGGTCATAGGTTCATACACTCATACTTACTAATACAAGCAAGTCTGGGAAATGCTGCTTGATTGAGAGAAGTATGCCTATCCTAATATCATTGATAATACTACGCTAGAGAAGTAACGCTTGACTATATGTAGCAGCAGCAAGATGCAAGCATACACAAAGACAAAACTAGCTCAAACTTTACATTTTAGAGATACAAATCCAAAGTAAGCAGTATTGTTAAGGTATAAATAGGAGCACCATATATCTCACTACACACATAGCATAATTCAAACAGCCTTTAGATTCCATACCCTTGAACCCTGCAGATTGCAGAGCACTTGCATGAAAATAGTGTGCTTGATCATTAATTCATTATTACCCCAAATCCAGAACTTATTCTTAGAACTTATCAAGAATTATGTTTCCAGATATGGCATCTTCAACAATATTGACAGTTTAGTCAACATAAAGCTCACAAATGGTGAACAACTAAGATAAAGATGCTTACCAATTAGCAGCATTGGCAATGACATTGCAGCGTAAGCCTCCTTTAGAATACAGACAAGTAATATCTCCCACAAATGTGGAGAATTTTTCAGGATTGATATTTCTTTGTACAGCTTTAGACTTGACCAAAGACAAAATCTTTGATCTATGAGTCAAATCCACCAAAACAAGTCTAGCATTCTTCAACTTACTCATATATTCCTCTACTTTATCAAGAATAATATCGGATGCCTTATCGTGGTCAAACTGAAAGTCAGCGGTTGAAATTGAAGGGAAAGCCAGGGTGGCAGACATGTCCAGGGAAGAAGAATCCTCCATGGCATTCGTCAAATCCGCAGCATCAGAAACAGACTCCAGTGCCAAATTATGTTTGTGCTCCTCATTACTGGCCCCTTCAAAGGCATCAGGTTTGGATCCTTCACTACAGATTTGTGATTCTTTCATTGATTTACTAGAGAAAGGGCTCTGGGTCATACTTGAACCAGAACCCAAACTAGGAGGGTCAGCTTTTTTCAAAAACTTCATTATACCAACCTGGACCTTAGCATCTGGGTTCTTCTGACCAAAGCAGCCTGAGGGGAGAGTATCCTGTGCACTAAGTCTGCTATAGGTTGTAATAGCATCATCTACATCACTCTCACTGTGGCAGATGGTGATCCGAGAAAATCCTTCACTCAGCTGTGGCAATTCCTTCTTCTGAAGCATTCTATTCACAACTGCAGCAGCTCTTCCACCCTGCAAATTCCCTTCATGCCCTGAGCGTTTGACAGACCGTGAGATACAGAGCTTAGCAGGCAAATCAAGCACCACAGCATGCACATCTACTTCAGGACTGCCAAGCTTCACAAATTCAGCACGCTGTTCTTTATCCAGGTTGCATCTGTCAATGAATACACTTTTTTTGTCTTTCAGAGCAACAACTGCAGTGCTTATACACTGAGCTTTGGTTCCAGCTTTACCCTTATTAATATTGTCCTGCAAATGAGATCAACCAAACAAAAGAACTTCCTATTCAGAAGTCAGTCACAGCCAAAGCAATGTTCTTCCAACCTAAAAAAAAAATGTATGATAACTTCTTGGTAAGTTATGTTCTGATGGGCTACTAAGTTCATATAAATTCTGATACAAGCTAGTAAGTTCAATCCAAACCTTAGATAGTTCAAATAAGTTTCAAATTAGGTCTGATAGGTTCGTGATTTTAAAGGGGAAAGAGCATATCCTAAGATAGATATCAGTGATTTTAGTCAAATTACAGGATATACATCAGTGAAGGTCATTGCGAGTTGGTATAAACTACAAAGTATCAACTAACAACTCATTCTAAATTTTAATTCGATAATAAAAAGTCAGTATGAATACATGATATATTAACTATGTTGAATTACTGATGCTCTTGGAACATAAGGTGCCAGTATCCATCATTACAACCTACACTTTTAAATATATGGACGAAACTCAGCAAAAATCACACTAGTAGAAGGTTGTTTAGCAAACTCATAGTATATTAGTAGCATACTACTTAGTAACATATTGTCACGCAATTATGCAAGAAGGCTCAAAACTATATTGTAGAACTAACAAATCATGCTATTAAACACAAGGCAATGACTAACATTTCAATATCATCGACAATAATAGTTTCACGTCTGTCAATACACATCTTATAACATCAAGCTGTCACAGGCGTATGTGTGCATAGTGTAAAATTTCAAATGTTGCAATTAAAAATATATCTAAAACACCAAAAACCCTTAAAAATATTGAACCAACATAACATAAGAATAAGCAAAGAATTCTTGCAATTTGTAGTTTCAATTAGAGAACAAATAAACCTGGCAGATTCGGGCCCAGCGACGAGAAGAGGCGCCCATGACAAGGTCACAGAAGGTGGACTTGCCGCTGCCTGGTGCACCCACCATTATTACTACCAAAATCTTTCCATTTTCTGCTTCATTTGCTGAACCATTAAAACCCCATTTCAGTTTCATCCACAAAATTGAAAGATTGAATGTCAGTGCAAAAATCAACAAAATTATTAATTGGTAGGGTAATTGTATAAGCTAATTATACAAACAAATTTTCGTCAAAATAATTAGAACAAAGAAAACAAAAATTGGGGATTACCTTTACTCGGGTCAGGGTTGAAATCATCAACTTCCATTTCTTTCTCTATTGTTGTAAGTTGTAACTTTTTTTTTTTTTTTTAAATTAATTAATGGAGACATCGACAAATGTTCTTCAGTTTTCTTTTGCCTTTAATTTTTTTCTATTTTTTTTTTTTTTCTATTGAAAATTGTTCCATGTATCCCTGGTTTAGAAAAGTGCAACGAAAAGGGTACCCATGGACTCCCCACGTAGACAAAGATTTCTATTGGTTAAAAGAAGTTGGCCCACTTGATTCCACGTGAATAATTTTGAAATTTCCTTTGAAAATTTTGCTAAAAAGAGATTTTGAATTTTGAATTGTAAATTTGACTTTAATTGTACTTTTGGTGGTGAATGACGTTCGAATATTTACAATAATACATCACGGAGGGCCAACGACGGCGGCTTTAAGGTGAGGGGCGAGGACGGCGGTTTAAGGTGAGGGGTGAGGACGACAGCTTTAAGGGGAGGGGCAAGGACTAGGGGTGAGCAAAAATTTCGGGTACCCGGAATTGGAACCGGAACCGGTTAGGGACCGGCGGGTCCGAAACCGGAATTGAACCCGGTGGTTCCAATTCCGGGTAATAAATTAAGAACCCGGTTATAACCAATTCCGAGTAATAAATTGGTTATAACCGGTTCCGGTTTCAATTCCGGGTAATAAATTAAGAACCCGGTTATAACCAATTCCAATTCTAATTTTCAACTTTTTGGAACCGAAACCGGTTGGGTACCCGGTTACCTTATATATGCTAAACTAAATAGATTTTAAGTAATAAAAATATGTTGAATGTATCTAATTTATAACTTAAACAAGTATTATTAATACCTAACATAAATACAAATTGATTAATGCACATATAAATATAAGTATTAAACGCTAAAATTGAACCTAACTAAAATAAGAATTATAATTTGTATTATATTTTAACAATTACGTACATAAGTGGGTACCCGGAACCGGTACCCAGTGGTTCCAATACCAATTCCTAAATTTTAGGACCCGGTTGAACCAATTCCAATTCCGGATTTGAATTTTAGGACCCGATTCCTACCAATTCCAAGTCGGGGTCCTAAAATTTTGACCGGGTACCCAGTTTGCTCACCCTTAGCAAGGACGAGGCTTTAAGGTGAGAAACGATGATAGTGGCTTTAAGGTGATTAACTGATGAGTAAGGTGGTTGGGGAAAGGAAGGGCCGATGGTAGGCTTATTCAGAGAGTGATGTGGTTTAGAGTATGAAACAACGGTTGGCAGAATCAGAGGGTTATGTGGTCCATACGATGGTCGAAAACAATGAAGGCTGAAATCAAAGGCAAACTGCGTCAGGTGAGTGAGCGAAAGAGACACCGGAGACCATTGTTGTAGTATTGAAATTGTTACGTAAATATTTTGTAATTCATCATCCGTAATATTTTAGTTTCAACAATAATTGTTTTAGTATTATTTGTATAATACTAATATTAAAAATGAGTGTTTTGTTAACAATTCATATCAAATTCTTAGTTGTGGACTTGTGGTATAGTATGGACATAAATATCACAAAATGTTATAAATATGAAAAAGATGTTTGTTAGTGAATATTTTCCCTGAAATTCTTAGTTGTGGTTACATAATAATGTGATTTTCAACTTGAAAAGAGTTTGTGAATTTAGATAAGTTAATTGTTGTAGAACTTTTAGAAGATGAGTTCTCATAACTATAGAAATTGAAAACATTTGAGAAGAAATAGTGGATATGTGATTGTTGGTGAATTGGTGAAGTGAGTTGATGGTAGTACATATAAATGGAGGAAGTGTTACCATTATGATGGTTTCAAAACTTGTATTATTGATGTTGGATAGAAAAATTAGTATGAAAATATGAATATTATAAGGTAAATACGAATTTGCAAATGAGTTGTTGATGTCGGTTTGGGTGGGTCTCGGGTGGCGTTTATGAAGGGCTGATAAAGGGGTTGTGGGAAAAAAGGCGTGTGTAGTGCTCGACCACCGGTAAGGAGGAATATAAAAGGGTCAAGGGTAAGGGAGGTGGTCAGTTTGGTGGTTGGCGGTGGATGAGGGCTTCCATGTAGTGGGGGTGGGTGGTCATTTAAGTTTATAATAATATTTAAATACAATTAATTAATAATAAGTACAATTAAGTGTGTTGCAAGTGGTTCTAAAAAAAAAGTGTGTTGTATGTCATCTGATTTATTTGAATATAAGTATTTTCAAAATTTAGCTTATTGCTGAAAATATTTACAAAATTAATTACTAAGAAGACTGTGGTTGCACATTATTATGAATAAATATCAATTTTGCATGACTCTATTATCTAACAGGGAAAATTGTTTAGTTAAGTTATTTAGGTGTTGTCTTAAACTCTAATGGAGAAATCTAAGCTAAACATTATTTGTAAAATTTAAAAAAAAAAAAAAAAAAAAAAAAAAAGAAAAAAACGGGTTTTTCACCATATGTCCCTGAGTTTTTTGTTTATTCACCATATACCCCTAAACTTTTTAAAATTCATCATATACCCTTGAGTTTTCAAAAAAATACACCATATACCCTTGATGACTAATGATTGTTAATTTTGTCAATTATTACAGTTAATTATGAATCAAAACCACCCTAAATACATTCACTAACCCCTGAAACCACAACATTCCTTTTCCCACCCCCAAAACCACCCTAAATTTCCTTTTTCGTCCTCAAAATTAATCATGCAGATATGGTTATGGAGATATGTAGTGGTTTTAGGGGCTTGAAAAAAGGAGAAGAGTTATTTTGGGATGAGGGGAGGATCGGAGATCTAAGGTGGAATCGAGATACAATTAACCAAATTCCACTCATCTTTTTTTATGAAGGGTATATAGTGAATTTCTGTATCAACTTAGGGGTATAAGGTGAATTTAAAAAATTTCATGGGTATATGGTGAATAAACAAAAAACTCAAGGGTATGAGGTGAAAAAACCGGAAAAAAAAACATGATTAATGTCTAAATTTGTGTGTCGATATATTGCTCGATTAAGATGTTGGTGAATATTTTGGCCCTTAATAATCCAATTTGAGGTGAAATTTGTAAAGTAAAGTTATATCTTAAACGACTCATTTTGTGTGACAAAATATATCTTGGTACAAACATATTTGTTTACTATCAAGCAAATCGATGTGTTTTTAAAATAATTTTTTCCCAATTTATTCGTGACCTCAAATTTAACTAAATATAACCTTAATATTTTTCTATATCTGATTTGATTTGGCCTTAATTTTTAATCATATTTGAAATAAATAAAAATAAAATGAACTAAACATGGCCTTATCATGAAATATTTCCTACATTTCGTAGTAATGATCGCACCACTTTCCTTTTACACCTGTTTAATAATAATTGCAACACTTTCTGTTTTAGTAAAGATAAAGACTCAGATCACTATTATTTTATTTTTTCACACTCTCACTATCCCCACATAAATAAATATTTTATAATTTTTGTTCCTTAGCTTATTATCTTCACTGATACAACAAATTTTTAAAAGCATCTAGTTCACATTAGTTTATTATGGACCACTAATATTAAAGACACTATAACCATTTTATAAATAGAAAGTTGGTCACTATGTTATGATATATACATATACATATAAATATACAAACATATATGTGTGTATGTGTCTGTATGTCATTATGAATAATAAAGGTCACCATATTAAAATAGGAAAACTATGTACTGTCTAACATTGTTGAAACTTAAAGGTTTTGATGATGATGAACTTAAACTACAACAAACTCAATTAATAAAGGTTTATAAGTGTTTGATTAGTACAGGTGAAGTTGAACTTGGAGGTGCAAGAGTAACTTAGGCTAAGAAGACATGAAGAGACCTTTGAGAAAAGTCAAACAATATAGAAGAAGAGTTCTCTAACAAGAACTGAGTTCCTTAACAGGAATGGTTTCTAACAGGAACTTGGAGGATGCGAGCTAAATTTAGTAAGTTCTGGAAGGAACGTAGTCTGCGAAGTTCCAGTTGAAGACTGAAGAACGAATGACAGCAGGAACTTGGTCCTGGTCTGCGTGAAGCCCAAGTAATTCAGTATTACAGAAACGCGGCATAGCAATATCAATTTTGTTAAGATTTTATCTTCTAGATTTATTGTTAATTATGTTAAGTAGATATGCACGAAACTTATTAGAAGCATGACAAGATAATTGGCAAATTTAATTAAACGGAGAAAGATAAAAGAAAGATTTTAAGAAAAAGATTTTCGAGATAATTTTTTTCTTAAAATATGGTTTTAACAAAAGATTTTATTCGTCTTGCTATAACTTATCTTATCTTATTTTCCGAAAAGATTTCCTCTTAAAAGATTTACATAAAACTTCATTTTGTGATTTATGCTAAATGAACTTATTTATCTTTTGAAAAACCCTACTTTCTATATGAGTTAATCTTGTATAAATAGTAGAGATCACATTTTCATAAGTTTTTGTGAGTTTTGCGTGAAGAAATCTCTGAGCTTAATTTGTGTAAGTTTGCCAAGCTTTAATCTTGTCATATTAGTTTCGGGTTTTGTGCATTGCTTGCCTAACATATTCTAGGTGTTATATTTTCTGTAATTGGTTGGGTTACTGTGTGTGTGTGTGTGAAATTTATATTGCGTAAGGGTAAGATAGCTTTGAGTGAAAAAGCTGTGAAAGAGTACTGTGAGAGTACAAGAGAATTCAAGTTGGGAACTTGAGTGGGTAGGATAGAGTCCTATTGTGTAGTAGGTTCAATCTGGAACTTGTGAGTAAAGGTCTGTCATATAATAGGTTTGTAACTTGGTGTTTGCCCTATTATAGTGGATTGGTTTTTATCTGGAAATCCCTTAGAAGGGTCGATGTTTTACTTCCAGTTGGGCCCTGGAAGGTTTCCTTGTAAAATCCTGTGTGTGTCGCTAAGTTCCTATTTAATTATTTTTTATATTTTGCAAAAGTAGCCACGCACTAGGAACTCACCTACAATTCACCCCCCTCTTGTAGTGTTCGTTTCAACTAACAAACATAACGTGGGCTTATACGTGCATATTTTAGGTTAACAATAATAATAAAGTCACGTAAGTTTTAATAATGGTTACCATGTTAAAATTAGAGTCACTATGTTCAACAATATGTCCGTAGAGCATGTATGGACTTTGATCCACAATAATTTTATTGTGAATTATGTCCACACGGGTTTTTTCTCACTTATACTTCTTTTTTTAATTTTTATTATTATTTTTCTCTTTCCTCATAACAATTAAATATATCTCCACTAACTATACTTTATAAAAATTCATCTTATGATACCTATCATATAAATTTTATCCTATGATACCTATCTTATAATTATTTAATAATCCCTATTATGCTTACATATTTTTATACTTTGTATAAATTTAAATTCAATTAATTTATCTAAATGTATGTGCCGGTCAAAGTGTAATACTTATACCCTCACTTAAATCTCAATATGTTAACGATAATGAAATTACCTAGATTAATGTACATATAAGGTCAATGTTCGGACAAACCAGACAATTACATCTGATTAGATATGAAAAATTAAGTTCTTATCAAATTAGATTAGCAAATGAAAGATAAATTATATAGGGATACCGCTTAAAAATGGAAGGAGTATAAACTTTGGTAATAAAACTATGCATTGCACGAGATTTAAGCTAGTTATTTCTCTAACTTTGAATCTTAAGACTTAAAATGACCCCAAAAATCTGAGCAATTTTCTTAACACACATTGAAAAAATTTTGAGCACGAAAATCGAGGCAATAATTACAATGTAAAGTAGAATTGATTATTGGACAACTATGATTTATTAAAGTAATTTACCAATTTACGTTGCGTTTTGTTCACCTTCTATAAATATACTAAAATAACAACCGCTGACATCATCACTTTTTAAAATTGTACACGTGTCAAGCTGTTGTTAAAATTTTTCCCGCCTAAATCATTGCTAACATCATATGTTTGTTTATTTTTTTTTACCTTAAATTATTACAATATTTTTTTTTGAAGACAATTATTATTATTATTATAATAATAATAATAATAATAATAATAATAATAATAATAATTATTATTATTATTATTATTATTATTATTATACTCCATACTTTATATTATGAATTTATGAGTGACTATCTGACTTCAAAATATAATTACTCTTGGTTAAAGAGTACTCTATAATACATAATTTGCTTAAGGTTTTACTCTTATTCAAAATTAATAAGATCTAAATATCATTACAAATGGAAATTAATGGTTATATTTTTATAAATTTATTTTATATGAGGGACATATATAAAATATATATTTATTTCAATAAAAATTTTTATGTTGTGCATCGCACGGGACTTATCTAGTTATTAAATAAGTTTTAGGTCTAATAAATTCATATATTGAATTTAATAACTTCTAATAAATTTTAGTCCAATTAAATAATGTGTCGTAAATTATTATTATTACTTTTATTTAGCTTCGATCAATTTTGATTTATTATGTACTCCCTCCGTTCCTAAATTAAAAGTCTCTTTCTCTTTATTATGTGAGTAATAAATGCTAGAAAGAGGCTATGTATTCCGTGTAATCATCGACAAAAATATTCCTCCTCCATCCTTTACTATCCATTGTGTCATCCTCATGCAAATCCATATATTTCATATCATTCCTAACTCCTTTCAACCAAGTCATTTTCGGTCTCCCGACCCTTTTCCTTGTTTAATCCCTCCACGGTCCCTCTCTTCCACTCTTTGTACCGGTGCACCCTCGGATCTCTGGTTTATATGCTTTAAGCAACACAAATAATTTCCCCTACAACGCCTGCCACACCTACTTTGATTTCTTGCATTGTGAATAACCTCATTTCTGGTTCTATTTCTTAGAGTGTTCCCGCATGTCTAATCCACCATAACATGCACATTGTCGTAATCTCCATCTTTTTAATGTGCTTTTTCTTGGAATCCCAACATTCGGTCCCATAGAGCAATACTTGTTGTAGCAAGTAACCAATCCACGTGTCAACACATGATTGGTCTAAAATTAAAAAAAAAGAAAAATAAAAAAGGGAAAAAACCTAAGAAACCTCCTAGCCACCACCCATCCTTTTTCGCCATCGAGAAGCCCATACCCAGCCCAACCCCCAGCCCGCCGACCATCTCCCATTACCCCTGAAAATGACCAGCACCAGACCTTCCTTCTTGACCTTTCTTCCTCTCGCCTCCTCTATCATTTGACGTGCCGAAAACACTATAAAAACACTTTGAAATCCCAACCTCGACCCCGAAAAACCCCCTACCCACGCCGGAAAACTACCTATCTACACCGAAAACCCAACCCCATCGTCCATTATCAACCTTCAACAATCCTTTCAATCTTCTATCACCGCCATCACCATCAAATTTTGGCTCGGCGCTATAATTCCTAAAATTAAACTCCTCCTTGTCTTGTTAATAAGTTCATTCCCACTTGTGGAGCGTTTCTTATACGAGCACCATCCTCATCATACTCCATAGTCCATAACAACCTCATTCACTGAGACACTAAGATCAATGATTCTTTTTAAATTGTGTTTCCAAGTTTTCCATTAGATATAAATACTATGTAATTAACACAAAACACTTAACATCCCCAATTTAAATACAATGATACCAACATTAACCAAATTGATACTAAAATATTTCATGTCAGACTAAACTAAATACAATGCAACACTTTTTAAAATTACACAAATTGATAAGCTAAATTATATTAATCCAAATTTGTAACCCATCATCGTCAATCGACACCCTGTAAATCATTATATCCTCAACAATGACGCATTTAATTTATTTTGCAATCACCCATAACAACACTTAAATGCAAATTAAAACCTTAGTTTGTCAACTAAGTCAGTTTGTAGTGTAAAACCAGAAGATGACTATTGCCTGCTATAGGGAATATTTCAAGCATTATCCCAAACTTAAATCCCACTGTGATCATACACTTAAGCATGGTGGCATCCAAAGGGAAATAAGATAGATCAAAAGAGTCGCCAACAAGTTTTAGGAACTTGTAAACCGTTCACGATATGAAGATTACACTCCTTAACGATCCAAGAGATCGTTAACTCCAATAGGTGTGGAACCATGACTGGTAGTTCGGGAATGAAGGTACAAATCCAACCTAAAAGAGATTGAACCTGCCCTAATAATAGACCTCTACTTTACTCTGATCGTATTCATGTGCGCTTTCTGACTAACATGCAATCAATAGGTTTACCCTAAACCTGTTTAATCTATGTTGGTTGAATATTAATGCATAAACAAATCTATTATCGACGATCACTTGAATTATAATCATATTAACCCTAAACAAGATTATTAATTATCTTTATAAGAGTGATTACAACTACCAATTCCCTTTAAACATGCATAAAAGGCGTGATCAAGCAATAACAATAATAATATATCAAGCAACATGATGTTAACAAATAACAATCATAAATCACAAAAATAATCATAATCATGTTAAAGCATAATAATAGCAAGATCCTAGGCATGATACTAACAAGATTAATAACAAACCCTAGCATGTCACTAAACATCAAAAATCAAAGCTTTAGCCCTAACATGATACTAACATGAATATTAGGAAAGAAAATAGAAAGCATCTCAGAAATCATAATTGATATAAGCAAATCACCCTAAATATCATACTAAAGAAAGAATCCTAACATGATACTAGGAACATTCTAAACATGATACTAGGAATCAAAATATCAATAAAACAATTAAAGTACTTACTTGGATGCCTCGTATCTCTTTCTAATAACAAAACACACACGTTAGTAACTTCAAGGAAAATAATAAAATCAAACAATTAAATTAAATAATTGAAAGAGAGATTTGGGACCAAACCCTCAGAAATTAAAACTTTTCACGTCTAGGGCGAAGGCAACTTCGAACTTGGCTAGGTGTTTCTAGATCTTGTGAATGCGGAATTTTGTATGCAAAAGGGTTGGTTTATAAAAGTGAGAGAGAGAGTAACCTTTAGCTTAGATAGAGAAGAGAATTAGAAAACTAGAGAGTTGATGATTGAAAACGGAGGTTTTAGGAGGCTATTTATAGGGAAAATCAGACGGGCGGATAGAAAAATAAATCAGAGTTTTGAAAAGAATAAAAACAGATTAGCACCAGACGCTGGACATTAGCGTTAGGCGCTGAAGGTTAGCGCCAGGCGCTAAATGCTGTCGTCAGACGCTAGAAATAATTTTCACGCATTTTCTTAATTTTGATAAAATTTAGCTGTACAGAAGGGCAAAATCGTATTTTCCTTAAAAACACTTCTCTTATTCTGATTAAAACTCTAAAAAGTCAACTAAAGTCAATTTATCCATGCTAAATAAATTAGGAATGAAAAGAATATTCTAGAAGAATCTAGAAGACTAAAATCAATTATAATTGCATTAGGAATGATAAATCAATATTAGGCCCTCCTCTAGATCATTGGGCCGCACATAAAGATCAAACCGGGCCCAGTTTAGTAATTTGGCCATAACTTCCTCATTATTCATCGGAATTGGGCTTATAATATATCGTTGGAAATCTCTTTTCAAGCCCCATCCAACTACACCATTATTGGACCCTTGCCATGGACCAAACCAAACTGGATTGACTGTTTTCTTAAAATAGGTTTTCAAAAATAGAGGGAAAGAAAAGAATTAAAAAATATCCGTAACACTAGACCTTCCACACTTTTACTTCATTCGATTATGATTCGACGTGAAAGGTACTCATCACTAGGTTTGGTTTTGGGGAGACACAAATGGGTGTCTACACCTGCCTTCAAATCTTAGTTCTTTGGAAATATTTTCAACTTAAATTTTTATCAATGGTTTGCTAAGGAGTAATTATTTACATGAATTTTTAGCGAAAAAGTTTTTCAGTACCATTGAGCGCTAAATTTCCCTCTCTTTCCACTACAAAGGCGGGCTTTACTATAAAATTTTACCGCTTTAAACTCCCGATCTACTTTTTCATGAATGATGTGCTGTCATCATATTAATGGTTGTTTATTATGCAGGAAAACACATAGACTAAGTCTATGTGTATCACCTCCCAAAGTGCAAACTTGTAAAGTGAATTGCTAATGCATTGTATATTCGTGTACCAGAGGTTGATTAAAAAGAATGCGCTAAAAACCATAATATGACAAATACACGTATGTGTAGACACCCATTTGTGTCTCCCCAAAACCAAACCCAGTGATGAGTACCTTTCACGTCGAATCATAATCGAATGAAGTGAAAGTGTGGAAAGTCTAGTGTTGCGGATAGTTTTAATTTCTTTTCTCTTCTCTCTGTTTTTGAAAACTTATTTTAAGAAAGCAGCCAATCCAGTTTGGTTGGTCCATGATATGGGTCCAATATTAGTGTAGTTGGATAGAGCTTTCCAACGATATATTATAAGCCCAATTCCGATGAATATTGAGGAAGTTATGGCCAATTTACTGAACTGGGCCCGGTTTGAGCCTTATATGTGGCCCAATGATCTAGGGGAGGGCCTAATATATTTATCATTCCTAATGCAATTAGGAATGGTTTTATTCTTCTAGATTCTTCTAGAAGGTTCTTTTCATTCCTAATTCAATTAGCATTGATAAATTGACTTTTGTTGACTTTTCAGAGTTTTAATTAAAATCAAAGAACATTTTTGAGGAAAGATACGATTTTATCCTCCTATACGGCAATTTCTATCTGATTTTAAGAAAACGCGTGAATTTCTGAATCAACGCCAAACGTCAGCTGTAGCGCCTGGCGCTACGCTTAGCGCTAGCATTGGCGCCTGGCACTAATGTTGGCGTCTGGCGCCAATAGCCAGCGTTGGCGCTAATTCAATTTTATTTGCGCCAGAACTCTGTTTTGATATTTTATCTTTTTGGCTGATTTTCTCTATACATAACGTCGTAAAAACTCCGTTTTCATTCATCTACAACTTACAATATTCATCAGTTTTTGTCTACAATCTACCCCTTTTCTCTCTCTCTTTTTCTAAACTAGACTTTTCTCAAATATCAAAATTCCGCATTCATTAGATCTAGAAACACCTAGCTATATTCGAAATTGCCTTCGCCCTAGACGTGAAAGGTTTAATTTCTGAGGGTTTGGTCCCAAATCTCTCTTCCAATTATTTAATTTAATTATTTTGCTTATTATTTTCCTTGAAGTTACTAACGCGTGTATTTTGTTATTAGAAAGAGATACGAGCCATCTAAGTAAGTGTTTTAATTGATTTATTGATATTATGATATAGATTTCATGTCTAGGTTGTTATTATGATTCCTAGTGTCATGTTAGGATGTTTTGATCTTCCTAGTATCATGCTTAGGGTAATAACTATAATTTCTAATATCAAATATGTCAATTATGATTATTATGATGCTTCCTATTCTCTTCCTAATATTTTTGTTAGTATCATGTTAGGACTAAATATATGATTTTTATTGCTTAGTGACATGCTAGGGTTTGTTATTAATCTTGTTAGTATCATGCCTAGGATCTTGCTATTATTATGCTTTAACATGATTATTTTAATTATTATGATTGTTGTTTCAATTATGATTATAATTTATTATTATTTATTATGTTGCTTGTTATTTTATTGTTATTGCTTGATCACACTTTTATGCATGTTTAAAGGGAATTGGTACTTGTAATCACGCTTAATAAGATATTTAATAATCTTGTTTAGGATTAATATGATTATAATTCAAGTGATCGTCAATAATAGTTTTATTTGTGCATTAAATTCAACCAACATAGATTAAACAGGTTTAGGGTTAATCCTATTGATTGTATGTTAGTCGGAAAGCGCACATGAATACGATCAGAATAAAGTAGAGGCCTATTATTAGGGGAGGTTCACTCTCTTTTAGGTTGGATTTGTACCTTCATCCCTGAATCCTATTTGGTTCAAGACCTTATGGAGTTGACGATCACTTGGGTCGTTAAGGGGTGTAACCTTCACCTCGTGAACGGTGTACAAGTTCCTAAAAAAACTTGTTGGCGACTCTTTTGCTCTATCTTCTTTCCCTTTGGACGTCACCGTACTTTAGTTTATGATCACAGTGGGGTTCAAGCTAGAGGATTAACGCTTGAAATTTTCCCTACAGTTTTTGGCGACTCCACTGGGGAGATTTCTATTTTAATTCCTGAATTTGTTTCGGAAATGATTTAGAATGAGTGGATGAGACTCGAAATGTTCTAAGTATTTCATGTGCGTAATTTTGATTAACATTATTGTCATATGCATAAAAAAGATCCCATTGGAAAGACCATCCGTAATGAGTTAAAAACATAGAATTTTACACGTAGAAAATTTGAGAAATATCTTTCACAACTAGGACCGAAATAATACTGCGCGAAACTGGAAAATTTTATCGAGCACAGAAAGCTGCTGAGGCATGTAGGAATTAGCGTCTGCGACCAGAGCATTGGCGCCAGACATTTAAATGTAGCGCCAGACGACAGGCTTGTCACCAGGCGCTACAGCTAAAACCTGGCGCCAGTCTTTGTTTGCTGGCGCCAAATTCTTCTAATACCGAGCCAGAAATATGCGTTCTAATTTCGTCCAGTTTTTCGTATTGTTCACTCGATCCTACTTTCTGATTGAATTTTTTCTCACTTTTCTGAAACCCATGTGTTCTACATATGGACATAACCCTCTGGGAAATCATGCTCCATCTACCTGATTGAACACTCTGAGCAATAAAGGGTGCATCCGAGAATGTTGAATTCACCAAACCATGGAAGCGAGTTTTTCTTAACTCGCGGTGTCCCATCCACTCACACCAACCCTTCACGGTTAGGCTTCCGCGCGGTGCATCTGGACAATTAACCATGGACCCTCTATTGACTAAACCATATCCCGAACTTTAGAGAACTAGAGCCATGGTTAGGTTGCAAACTCATTGCATCATATTGTACCTACTTGACTAATTGTGCATTATTTGTTGTGCAAATACTATGATTTCTTAACCGTTTGTTTGACTTGTGTTGAGATTTAATAAATTAATGACTTAAAGAAATTTGCCTAATTAGTTAATTGATTAATTAATTTGAGTAAATAAAGTCTAATATTTTAATCAGAATTGACCTAGTATGACTTTAGGTATACCCCTGTTGATTAATAACACCGAAAATAGTCTCAGATTGAAGCTCAAGCATTGGCGCCAAAGTCTGGACTGTAGCGCCACTCTGTGGAGTGTGGTGCCTGGCGACAGCTCTGTCGTTTGGCGCTACACTGCAAAGAGAGGCGCCAGTCATGTCGTTTTGTCGACAGTTCGGATTATTGATCGAGTCATCACCGGTGTCTAATTAACCAGTTTACTAATTAATTCGGCTAAATATTACTGTCAATAATACTTTGTCAAGTCATTAATTGAGTCTGGTCACATAGTCTAGCCACATGGTCGTGACACGAGTCTTAACATGTCACCTACACTCACTAGTCTTAGCACGCACTTTGAGTACATGTCACCATGACCATGTCTTAGGTTCATGCATGAGTCGGTTTTTTCCGTCATTTAAGTTGGGGGTACATCCTATTCCTAATTCTTCATATCCCTCCATCTACATCAATTTTCTTCACATTCTATTCCATCTTTCTTCACTTCCTCCATCCATTGCATGTTGAATAAAGTTTGAGTCAAATAATTAACAATAAGTATCCCCAAATTCCTTTTCCACAGTACTTGGTTGAGGAGAGAAGGACGATTAATCAAGGACAGCCTCTTTATTCAAGTTCCACTTTTTGATAAACCAATTCGTCAAAAGAGGAAGGCTAAAAAGATAATGGCAAGTCAAGAAGAGGTCAATGAACTTAGGAGTCAATTGAATGACGTGACTGAGGTGTTAAAGGATTTAACCCTCAAAATTGATGACCCTGTGAAGCAACAACAAATGAACCTTATGCAAGAAAGCTTGAGCAAGCTATACTATCTAGTGACTATAAATTTCAGGGCATTAGTTCACAAGGGGTCTCGCTGGACAAGGAACTTCTTCCGCATAAGTTCAATGCCACTGACATCCCTAACTTCAAGGCAACAAATAACCCTTACTTTCATCTAAGAGCTTTTGAAACCATAATGAGTATTAAGGGCATTGATAAGAAAATGTTCCCCTCTATGTTCCCTCTATCTCTTGAGACCGTTTGCCGACAATGGTTCTTTTCCCTTGACAAAGAGAAAACCTCTTCTTGGGAGTCGATAACGAACGCTTTCATAGATAGATATAAGTGCAACATCCAAGACGAAACAGATCATAGACAACTTGAGATGTTAAAACAGAAGGAAAACGAAGGGTTCACGTCTTTCTTCAATAAATGGAGGGAAACTTCTGCTAATATGGTCAAGGCTCCTACCAAAAAAGAATCTGTGAGGATGTTTATCAAGAATCTCCAAAGGAAGTATTCAAAGCACTTAAGATACCAACACAACTTGAATACATTCAAGGCTGTCTATAATATAGACATTAACATTGAAGATGACCTTCTGAAAGATAATAGTGCGAGAGGAAAAAAGAATGACCATCCTTCTCCTTCCTCTCCCATTAATGAGATACATACCACGAACGCCTCTAAATCACGAATCCAAAGGTAAAAAAAGGTGTTCACTCCACTTGGTATGAGTTATGAAACAGCTTTCGAGAAGCTACATCACAAAGGACTAGTCATGCCCATAGGGCCTATCAAAGATCCTGTTCCAGAAGGCCAGGCCACCTAAGTGGGACCCTAATAAGCACTGCAAATATCACCAAGGAAAGGGTCACGACACTGAGGAGTGTTGGAAACTCAAAGAAGCTATTCAAGATCTGATCGATAACAATGAAACTTCCAAAATTCTAGCCATCGAAGAAGATCAAACACCCTTCGATCCATCACTTCTTATCACACCTGTAGGAGAGACCATGATCGAGACAGCTCATATGACCTCTCTCGATGAAGTGGCCATGATTGGGGAGGTTGAAAGTCTTTTCTTAGATAATACTAGGCAATACTCGTCAAGTCTAAAAGAGGACGTTCAAAAACTGCAAGATGTCATTGCCATGCTCTTGAATGTGGTAGAAGGACTAGCAAATCGGGTGATGGTCATCGAACAAAATCCTCGCCAAGGGCTTAATGAAGAACTCAATGCTCCTAAGCCACAAGCAAAACGGACCATTGAAGAATACACACCAATAAGAATGACTCACAACGAAGCTTTTGACTGTCTTCACGATCAAGGCCATATTCACTCCATTGGTCCCAGTCAAGACCCTCCATCTGAAAAACGTTTTCCCAATTGGGATCCAAATTCCTATTGTCGATACCATAAAGGTCTCGGTCAGACTACTAAAAAGTGTCTCGCCCTCAAGGATCGTATTCAAGACTTCATTGATTCAAATCTCCTTCATGTTCCTCCGCGCGAAAAGAAGGCCAAGATTAGTAACGATAGTAACAGTGGTTGTAAAGGAAAGAAGAACGACTATCCTTCTTCTTCCGAAAACACCTACTCTAGGAACAGTGTTGGTACTTTCGACCTTAGTGAAATCCTAGCCATGGGTAGTCGAGGATTTAGAAAGCAACAAAAAAGGGGATTTTTCCCCTATTGGAATTAGCTACGATGACGCTTTCGATCGACTCCATGCCAAGGGACTCATTACTCCTATTGGACCTCTTCAAGATCCCCCGCTTGAGAAGAGAGTGCCTAGTTGGAATCCAAAAGTGCGCTGCAAGTACCATCAAGGTAGGGGTCATGCTACTGAGAGCTGTTGGAAGCTAAAGGAGGCTATCCAACATTTGATTGATAATAACAAGCTTCCCATACCTCCAGTTAACAAGAAGAGCGAGTGATGATAAAGAAAACAACAAAAGACAAGAGGCGAGCTTCAACGACGAGATTTCATGACATCTTTTTTCTTTTTCTTTATTTTCCCTTTCCCCAATAAGTCTAGCATAGGCACCTTTCTTTTCCCTTATATTATTTTTGTAGATTCTTTCTTTTCCCCTTCTTAATAAAATGAGCATTTATTTTCTTACATATGATCATTTCATTATATTGCATTAAAAAAATAAAAAAATAAAAATCCATGTCGAGCTAAGCACAAGGTATATCAATGATTTGAGGCACCCTTTGTAGCCACATCATATCACATTTCACCCTTCAAATTTGCAATCCTTTCTTCATAAACCCCTTTGAACCTCGTCTAACGATAGACCTTTCTTTTTTCAACCCACATCTACCTAACCTTGGGATGGGATGGTGTGCAACTTATGCAATTTTCAATTTCAAAAATCTTGAGTGACTTCAAAAGATTAAAATAAAAAAAATAATAAGCAGAAAATAAATAAAAGTGTACAAAAGGGTAAGTGTTCCAATGTCTTTGATATGAAAATATCTTTGATAGGAACACGTCTCAGATTGCGTCTTTTATCGAGTGCTTGGTACCGTGCCTGAGAAACATGAATGCCAAGTGAGTGATAGACCGCATGAACGAGATTTTCCACACTCATAAAAATAAAAATAAATGCTAAATAAAAAAAAAAGAGAAAAGAGAAGCAAGCCTCAAGCATAAAAATATAAAGATTCAAAAGCAAGGTTGCACACCTTGGGAGCTTATCGAGGGTTTTGAGCCTTTATCCCCTTCTTCTATAACCTTTATCCTAACCACGTTACAACCCTTAAAAAGACCTTTTTGAGGTATACACATACTTGTGCGAGGTTCGGCTAGAGCTATGTTCGACCTGATTCCTAGCGGATACGTAGGCAACCTCACATCGAGGTGAGGCTGTAATAAACATACATTCATATTCACATTCACACACTTACACCATGATCATATCAAGGGATCTCCTATGCTCATCCCTATTTACTTAGAGCTAGACTTGGGGGCTTGATCCCTACATCATTAGCTTACTTGGCCTAAGAGTCACCATCATTTGACTCTTCTTGAAATAATATATTTCCACACACTTAGCTCTTGCGGCCTAATCTTAGTGTCACTTTCACACACACCGCACAGATACATGACTAAATATACTTCCTTTAGGAACCCTTTGTCATGGAATCTTAACACACCATTGAAGCATGCCTTGTCATATCAAAATCGCTCATCAGTCATAAATCGTCATTGCATCATGAAGTATGAAGTTCTTAGCCTCCGTGCCTAAGTTACCCAAATACTTTCATCATTGAGTCAACCATTGAGACAGCCTAGGATGGATTAATCCTTGCACCTTGAGAGATAGTATCAAACAACATTTGACTAAGCTCATTCAACATGCACCTTCAAAACTTCGCTTCTTTCGTTTTCGTGTCTTTCTTTTTCGGGAGAAAGTCGGTACCCTCCACAAAAATGACGGAAAATTTTTGCTTTTTTTTTGCATTTTTCGAGTCGCACAATCACATTACAATGCACACACGGGTCATGAGTCACACGTGTCATTTCACTTCGAGTCGAGTCAACCTCGAGTCAATCACAGAGAGTCAAGTTTATACCTTGAGTCGTGTCAAGTCAATGAGTCAAGCGACGTTAAACCTTAGGTCAACCCTAAAGAAAGAGATTAGCAAAGTTCTATAGTCAAAAATAAATACAGGTGCAGCAGAATAGGGAAGACCCTACTCCAGCTCCAGACAAAAATATCTAGCGTCTGGCAATAGATTTTAGCGCTTGGCGTTAGATCCCAGCGTCTGGCGACAGAGTCAATTCTCGGCGCCAGATATATTTCAGCAGCGACAAAGCTCGAAGACTCTCAGAAGGGTGATTTCGACCTCATACAACAATTTCAGGTTCCTTGGTACGCCAGTTAGCCCCTATAAGTAATTTGACATGATTAAGTAGTCAGTTTGATTACAATCACAATAAGTGATCGACTTGATGAAATATCGTCTCACTTAGCTTAAAGAGCCTAAGAATTGGCTCATCACGGAGACACCGACATACTGGTTTTAACGGAAGCAAAGTTCAAGCGAGCTTTAGAGATCGGAAAGCGTTGGTCTTTGGAAATTTTTCGTCGGAATATTATCATCAAAGCTCTTTGCTCCAGAGACGCGTGGGCATATTGATCAAGCTCTTTTGTTCAAAAACGCGTGGACATATCATTCGAAGCTCTTTTTTTCAGAGACGCGTGAACATTTCTTTCAAGCTCTTTGCTCAGAGACGCGTGGGCATCCTATTTTCAAGCTCTTTTGTTCAGAGACGCGTGGACATTCCATCAAAGCTCTATTGTTCAGAGACGCGTGGACACATCAATCAGAAGTTCATATTAAAAAAGAATATAATAAAGAAGCTCTATTGCTCACGCATGAGAATCCTATTATCAAGATCTTTGTTCAGAGGCGCGTGGACATATCCAAAAAAAGAAGCTCTTTGTTCAGAGACGAGTGAACATCGAAACAGCAAGATGGCGTTCCCTAGATTATGGAGAGTTGTCCAAAAGCAATTGAAGGTGATTTCAAGCGAAGTTGTCTTCTATCATGTTCCTTTAGACGTGGAAGATGGTCATAAAGCGGAAGAGGATCGTTTCAAGCGAAGAAATCTTCTATATTGGAAGCAGTTACAAGCGTAGCAGTTTTCAAGTGGGATGGCATTCTCTTGAAAGGAGGTCATCAAAACAACAGTAAAGCAGCAGCAAATCGGTTACTTTCAGAGACATGTGCTCGGCGGTGAAAGATACGCGTTTCTTAACTCTCTTATTTGTTTAACTAACGCTAGTTTTGCAGGTATCGGCGTTACAAGAGTGACTTAGAATCGCAGAACGTTCTGAATCATTCTCCGTCCCTATCGATACTTTGACTTTTGTTTTCGAAACTTGTGTTTCTCCAAACTCAGTCAAAGTGGGGGCTTCTTTAGACACCCATTTGTGTCTCCCCAAAACCAAACCCAGTGATGAGTACCTTTCACGTCGAATCATAATCGAATAAAGTGAAAGTGTGGAAAGTCTAGTGATGCGGATAGTTTTAATTTCTTTCTCTTCTCTTTGTTTTTGAAAACTTATTTTAAGAAAACAGCCAATCCAGTTTGGTTGGTCCATGATATGGGCCCAATAGTAGTGTAGTTGGATAGATCTTTCCAATGATATATTGTAAGCCCAATTCCGATGAATATTAAGGAAGTTAAGGCAAATATACTGAACTGGGCCCGGTTTGAGCCTTATATGCAGCCCAATGATCTAGGGGAAGGCCTAATCGATTTATCATTCCTAATGGAATTAGGAATGGTTTTAGTCTTCTAAAGGTTCTTTTCATTCCTAATTCAATTAGCATTGATAAATTGACTTTTGTTGACTTTTTAGAGTTTTTAATTAGAATGCATATTTCTAGCTCGGTATTGGGGGAAATTGGCGCCAACAATCAGAGACTGGCGCCAGTTTTTAGCTGTAACGCCTGGCGCCAATACTTGCGTCTGGCGCTACGACTAAAATGATGGCGCCAAGCTCTGGCCCCTGACGTTACTTCCCACATGGCTCAACAGCTTTCTGTGCTCGATAAAATTTTCCAGTTTCGCGCGGTGTTATTTTGGTCCTAGTTGTGAAAGATATTTCTCAAATTTCCTACGTGTAAAATCCTATGTTTTTAACTCATTACGGATGGTTTTTCCAATGAGATCTTTTTTATGCATATGGCAATAATGTTAATCAAAATTACGCACATGAAATACTTAGAACGTTTCGAGTCTCATCCACTCATTCTAAATCATTGCCGAAACAAATTCAGGAATTAAAATAGAAATCCTCCCCAGTGGAGTCGCCAAAAACTGTAGGGAATAATTTCAAGCGTTAAACCCCTTAGCTTGGACCCCACTGTGATCATACACTAAAGTACGGTGGCGTCCAAAAGGGAAGAAGATAGAGCAAAAGAGTCGCCAACAAGTTTTAGGAACTTGTAAACCGTTCACGAGGTGAAGGTTACACCCCTTAACGATCCAAGAGATCGTCAACTCCATAAGGTCTAGAACCAAATAAGGGTTCGGGGATGAAGGTACAAATCCAACCTAAAAGAGATTGAACCTGCCCTAATAATAGGCCTCTACTTTATTCTGATCGAATTCATGTGCGCTTTCTGACTAACATGCAATCAATAGGTTTAACCCTGAACCTGTTTATCTATGTTGGTTGAATATTAATGCACAAATAAATCTATTATTGGTGATCACTTGAAATTATAATCAAATTAAACCCTAAACAAGATTATTAATTATCTTATTAAGCATGATTACAAGTATCAATTCCCTTTAAACATGTATAAAAGGTGTGATCAAGCAATAACAATAAATATCAATCAACATAATAAATAATATCATGAATAATAATAATAATATCATCATAAATAAAATAATCATCATCAAAATAATAATAATAATAATAATAATAATCATAAATCATAACAATTATAATCATGTTCATGATAATATTAAAGCATAATAATAGCAAGATCCTAGGCATGATACTAACAAGATTAATAACAAACCCTAGCATGTCACTAAGCAATAAAAATCAAATCTTTAGCCCTAACATGATACTAGCAATCATAAATATTAGGAAGAACATAGGAAGCATCATAACAATCATATTAAATATTAAAATTACCCTAGACATGATACTAGGAATATCATAATAACAATTTAAACATGATTTCTACATCATAACATCAATTAAAACCATTAAAGCACTTACTTTGATGCCTCGTACCTCTTTCTAATAACAAAATACACACGTTAGTAACTTCAAGGAAAATAATAATTAAAACAATCAAATTAAATAATTGAAAGAGAGATTTGGGACCAAACCCTCATAAATTAAACCTTTCACGTCTAGGGTGAACGCGACTTCGAATATGGCTAGGTGCTTCTAGATCTTGTGAATGCGGAATTTTGTATAAAAAAGCAAGGTTTAGAAAAAGAAAGAGAGATTATGAATGAGGAGAGAATTAGAGAATTAATGATTGCGAATGAAAACTGATTGTAGGTGAATGAAAACGGAGTTTTTAATACGTTATTTATAGAGAAATCAACCAAAAAGATAAAATATCAAAATAGAGCACTTGGCGCACGCAAAACGAGATTGGCGCCAGCAAAACAGAGCTGGCGCCAGCACCAGCTAATTGGCGCCAATGGCTAGCACCAGGCGCCAATGGCTGGCGCCAGGCCTGGTTCAAGGCGCCAATGCCTGGAGTCAGGCGCCAGGTCTGTTTTTGACACGTTTTCGAAAATCAGATAAGTTTGCGGTACTGGAGGATAAAATCGTATTTTTTCCTCGAAAATGCTTTTTGATTTTAATTAAAACTCTGAAAAGTCAACAAAAGTCAATTTATCAATGCTAATTGAATTAGGAATAAAAAGAACTTTCTAGAAGAATCTAGAAGACTAAAACCATTCCTAATTGCATTAGGAATGATAAATCATATTAGGCCCTTCTTTAGATCATTGGGCTGCATATAAGGCTCAAACCGGGCCCAATTTAGTAAATTGGCCATAACTTTCTCAACAATCATCGGAATTGGGCTTATAATATATCGTTGGAAAGCTCTTGTCAAGCCCCATCCAACTACACTATTATTGGACCCATATCATGGTCCAACCAAACTGGATTGGCTGTTTTCTTAAAATAAGTTTTCAAAAATAGAGAGAAGAGAAAAGAAATTAAAACTATCTGCAACACTAGACTTTCCATACTTTCGCTTTATTCGATTATGATTCGACGCGAAAGGTACTCGTCACCGGGTTTGGTTTTGGGGAGACACAAATGGGTGTCTACAGAAGCCCCCACTTTGACTGAGTTTGGAGAAACGTGAGTTTCGAAAACAAAAGTCAAAGTAGCGACAGAGACGGAGAATGATTCAAAACGTTCTGCGATCCCAAATCATTCTTGTAACGCCGATACCTGCAAAACTTGCGTTAGTTAAACAGATAAAAGAGTTAAGAAACGCGTATCTTGCACCGTCGAGCACACGTCTCTGAAAGTAACTGATTGCTGCTGTATCCTTGTTTTGATGACCTCCTACAAGCTAGAGAATGCCATCCCGCTTGAAAACCGCTACGTCTGTAACTGCTTCCAAATTAGAAGATTGCTTCGCCTTAAACGATCCTCCTCCGAATTGATAATATTCTACATCCAAGGGAATACTATCGAAGATTATTTCTCTTGAAACAATCCTCAGTTGTTTGTGACAACTCTCCACAATCTAGGGAACGCCACCTTGTTGTTTCGATGTTCACTCGTCTCTGAACAAAGAGCTTCCTTTTTTGGATATGTTCTTCTAAATGATGTATCCACGCGTCTCTGAACGAAGAGCTTGATAATAGGATGCCCACGCGTCTCCGAGCAAAAGAGCTTGTAGGAAATGTCCACGCGTCTCTAAACAAAAGAGCTTGAAAAGGATTGTCACGCGTCTCTGAACAAAAGAGCTTTGATGATATGCCCACACGTCTCTAGAGCAAAGAGCTTGATGGAAGAAATGTTCACGTGTCTCTGAACAAAAGAGCTTTGAATAATATTCCCACGCGTCTCTGGAGCAAAGAGCTTTGATAGAGATGTTCACGCGTCTCCGAACAATAGAGCTTCGGTACTTGAACGTTTGTTGCGATAATATTCTGAAGAAAAATTTCCGAAGACCAACGTTTGTCGATCTCTAAAGCTCGCCTGAACTTTGCTTCCGCTGAAACCAGTATGTCGGTGTTTCCGTGATGAGCCATATCTTAGGCGCTTTAAGCTAAGTGAGACGATCTTTCACCAGGTCGACCACTTATTGTGATTGTAATCAAACTGACTACTTAATCATGTCAAATTGCTTATAGGGGCTAACTGGCGTACCAAGGAACCCGAAATTGCTGTATGAGGTCGAAATCACCTTTCTGAGAGGCTTCGATCTCTGTCGCTACTAAAAAGATCTATGCCGCCAAGAATTGACTCTGTCGCCGAACGTTGTGATAGGGTCTTCCCTATTCTGCTGCACCTGTATTTATTTTTGACTATAGAACTTTGCTAATCTCTTTAATTATCTTAGGGTTGACCTAAGGTTTAACATTGCTTGACTTATTGACTTGACACGACTCAAGGTATAAACCTGACTCGCTGTGATTGACTGACTCGAGGTTGGCTCGACTCGAAGTGAAATGACACGTGTGACTCATGAACCGTGTGTGCATTGTATTGACTGTGCGACTCGAAAATGCAAAAAAGCAAAAATTTTCCGTCATTTTTGTGAAGGGTACCGACTTTCTCCCGAAAAAGAAAGACGTGAAAAAAATTCGAAAGTTTGAAGATGCATGTTGAATGAGCTTAGTCAAATGTTGTTTGATACTATCTCTCAAGGTGAAAGGATTAATCCATCCTAGGCTATCTCAACTGTTGACTCAATGATGAAAGCATTTAGGGTAACTTAGGCACGGAGGCTAAGTACTTCATACTTCGTGATGCAACGATGATTGTGATTGATGAGTGATGTTGATATGACAAGGAATGCTTCAGCGTTGTGTTAAGATTCCATGACAAAGGGTTCCTAAGGGAAGTATTTAGTCATGTATTTGTGATGTGTGTGATAGTGACACTAAAGCTAGGCCACAAGGGCTAAGTGTGTGGGAAAATATTATTTTTAGAAGAGTCAAATGATGGTGACTCTTAGGCTAGGTAAGCTAATGATATAAGGATCAAGCCCCCAATTCTAGCTCTAAATGGATAGGGATGAGTATAGGGAATCCCTTGATATGATCATGGTGTAAGTGTGTGAATGTGAATATGAATGCATTTTTATTACGGCCGCACCTCGATGTGAGGTTGCCTACGTATCCGTTAGGAATCAGGCCGAACGTAGCTCTAGCCGAACCTCGCACAAGTGTGTATACCTCAAAAAGGTCTTTTTAAGGGTTGTAACGTGGTTAGGCTAAAGGTTTGAAGAAGAAGGGGATAAAGGCTCAAGACCCTAGATAAGCTCCCAAGGTGTGCAACCTTGCTTTCGAATCTTTATATTTTTATGCTTGAGTTTCTACTCTTTTTTATCTTTTGCTTTAGCATCCATTTTATTTTAACAAGTGTGGGCAATCCCGATCATGCGGTCTATCACTCACTTGGCATTCATGTTTCTCAGGCACGGTACCGAGCACTCGATAAGAGACGCAATCTGAGACGTATTCTTATCGAAGATATTTTCATATCAAAGACATTGGAACACTTGCCCTTTTGTACGCTTTTATTATTTATTTTTGCTTTTATTATTTTTGCTATTGCTTTCTTTTGAATTTGCTCAAGCTTTCTTTAGAATTGCATAAGTTGCACACTGTCCCATCCCAAGGTTAGATAGATGTAGGTTGAAAAAAGAAAGGTCTATCGTTAGACGAGGCTCAAAGTGGTTTATGAAGAAAGGATTGTATATTTGAATGGTGAAAGGAGATATGATGTGGCTACAAGGGGTACCTCAAATCATTGGTATACCTTGTGCTTAATTCGACATGGATTTTTTTTTTTTTTTTTTGCAATGAAATGAAATGATCATATAAGGAAATAAATGCTTATTTTTATTAAAGGGAAATAAATAATGATCCTACAAAATAAATCTAAGGAGATTAAAAGGGTGCCTATGCTAGACTTATTGGGGAAAGAGTAAATAACAAAGAAATAGAAAAAAGAGGTCACGAAATGTTGTCGTTGAAGCTCGCCTCTTGTCTTGTGTTGTTTGCTTTATCATCACTCACTTTTCTTGTAAACTGGAGGTATGGGAAGCTTGTTATTATCAATCAAATGTTGGATATCCTCCTTTAGCTTCCAACAGCTCTCAGTAGCATGACCCCTACCTTGATGGTACTTGCAGTGTTCGTTTGGATTCCAACTAGGCAATCTTTTCTTAAGTGGGGTATCTTGAATAGGTCCAATGGGAGTAATGATTCCCTTGGCATGGAGTCGATCGAAAGCCTCATCGTAGCTAATTCCAAAATTCCCTTTTCGGTTGCTTTCGATTACC
Organism: Chenopodium quinoa; assembly: GCF_001683475.1. Taxonomy (NCBI): domain Eukaryota; kingdom Viridiplantae; phylum Streptophyta; class Magnoliopsida; order Caryophyllales; family Amaranthaceae; genus Chenopodium; species Chenopodium quinoa. The sequence goes on from NW_018745177.1 coordinate 2,667,693, forward strand.
CATGGCTAGGATCTCACTAAGGTTGAAAGTATCAACACTATTACTAGAGTAGGTGTTTTCGAAAGAAGAAGGATAGTCGTTCTTTTTCCCTTTACAGCCACTGTTACTATTGTTACTAATCTTGACCTTTTTGTCGTGCGGAGGAACATGAAAGAGACTTGAATAAATGAAGTCTTGAACACGATCCTTGAGGACGAGGCACTTTTCAGTAGTGTGACCGCGACCTCTATGGTATCGACAATAGGAATTCGGATCCCAATTGGGAAAAAGTTTTTCAGGTGGAGGGTCTTGACCTTGATCGTGAAGATAGTCAAAAGCTTCATTGTAAGTCATTCCTATTGGTGTGTATTCTTCAATGGTCCGTTTTGCCTGTGGATTAGGAGCATTGAGTTCTTCATTAAACCCTTGGTGAGAATTTTGTTCAATGGCCATCACCCGATTTGCTAGTCCTTCTACCACATTCAAGAGCATGGCAATGGCATCTTGCAGTTTTTGAACGTCCTCTTTTAGACTTGACGAGTCTTCCTTGGTATTATCTAAGAAAAGACTTTCATCCTCCCCAGTCATGGTTACTTCATCGAGAGAGGTCATATAAGATGTCTCGATCATGGGCTCTCCTACAGGTGTGATAAGAAGTGATGGATCGAAGGATGCTTGGTCATCTTCTATGGCTAGAATCTCGAAAGTTTCATTGCTATCGATCAAATATTGATTATATTCTTTGAGTTTCCAACACTCCTCAGTGTTGTGACCCTTTCCTTGGTGATATTTGCAGTGCTTATTAGGGTCCCACTTAGGTGGCCAGACTTCTGGAACTGGATCTTTGATGGGCCCTATGGGCATGACTATTCCTTTGTGATGTAGCTTCTCGAAAGTCGTTTCATATCTCATGCCAAGTGGAGTGAACACCCTTTTTGATCTTTGGATTCGTGGTTTAGAGGCATTCGTGGAAATACCTCATTAATGGGAGAGGAAGAAGAAGGATGGTCGTTCTTCTTTCCTCTCGCACTATTATCTTTCAGAAGGTCATCTTCAATATCAATGCCTATATTATAGACAGCTTTGAAAGTATTTAAATTGTGTTGATATTTTAAGTGTTTTGAATACTTCCCTTGGAGATTCTTGATAAACATCCTCACAGATTCTTTTTTGGTAGGAGCCTTGACCATATTAGCAGAAGTTTCCCTCCATTTGTTGAAGAAAGAAGTGAACCCTTCGTTTCCTTTTTGTTTTAACATCTCAAGTTGTCTATGGTCTGTTTCGTCTTGGATGTTGCACTTATATCTATCAATGAAAGCGTTTGTTATCGACTCCCAAGTACAGGTTTTCTCTTTGTGAAAGGAGAAGAACCATTGTTGGCAAACGGTTTTGAGAGATAGTGGGAACAGAGAGGGGAAAACCTTCTTATCGATACCCTTAATGTTCATTATTGTTTCGAATGCTCTTAAATGAAATTAAGGGTTGTCAGTTGCTCTGAATTTTGGGATGTCATTGGCGTTGAACTTCTGCGGAAGAAGATCTTTGTCCACCGAGACCCCTTGTGATGTAAGTTCTTGAAACTTGTAGGCACTAGAAAGATTTCTTAGACTCTCTTGCATGAGGTCCATCTAATGTTGCTTCACGGGATCATCGATTTTGAGTGCGAGAAGCTTCAGTGTCTCAGTCACGGTAACCAGTTGGTTCCTAAGATCATTGACTTCTTCTTGAGTTTCCATTATCCTTTTAGCCTTCCTCTTTTGACGAATTGGTTTATCAAAAAGCGAGACTTGAACAAAGAGGTTATCCTTGATTAATCGCCCTTCTCTCCTCGACCAAGTACTGTGGAAAAGGAAATTGGGGATATTTATTGTAAATTATTTGACTCAAACTTTATTCAACATGCAATGGATGGAGGAAGTGAATAAATATTGAAGAATGTAAAGAAAAATAATGGAGATGGAGGGATATGAAGAATTAAGAGTAGGATGTACCCCCCAACTCAAATGACGGAAAAGACCGACTCATGCATGAACCTAAGACATGGTCATGGTGTGAAAAGAGTATGTACAAAGTGTGTGCTAAGACTAGTGAGTGTAGGTGACATGTTGAGACTCGTGTCATGACCATGTGGCTAGACTATGACTAGACTCAAGCAAAGACTAAGTTAAGACTTTACGTATATGCATTAAACTGGACAGACTGTGGTATTTTAGTCATAAATTTGTATCTGTGACTCTGATTTGGATGAAACCAACGCCAAATTGAAGATACAACTCCGGACTACAGATCCACATAATAGTACGACTCGTAGTTCTTCCTAGAACTCTAGCTATGACCAAAACAAGTTGACATTTGTGCAGTATACGGGAATAAAAATCCGGGTTGACTTAAAGGAACTATGACTCGATTTTATGTTTATTTATTAGCTCAAATTAATTAATTAATTAATTAAACAAAGTCCTTTAGTCATTAATTAGTTTATTTAGTCTTAAAACAAGTCAAACAAACGGTTAAGAAAACATAGAATATATGCACAACAAATAATGCACAATTAGTCAAATAGGCACAATATGATGCAATGAGTTCGCAACCTAACCATGGATCTAGTTCTCTAAAGTTCGGGATATGGTTTAGTCAATAGAGGGTCCAAGGTTAATTTTCCGGATGCACCGCGCGGAAGCCTAACCGTGAAGGGTTGGCGCGAGTGGATGGGACACCGCGAGCTTTAGAAAAAAACTCGCTTCCATGGTTTGGTGAATTCAACATCTCGGATGTACCCTTTGTTGCACGGAGCGTTCAATCGGGTAGATGGAGCATGAATTCCCAGAGGGTTATTTCCATATGTAGAACACATATGGGTTTCAGAAAAGTGAGAAAAAATTCAATCAGGAAATAGGATCGAGCAAACAATACGAAAAACCGGTCGAAATTAGAACGCATATTTCTGGCTCGGTATTGGGGAAATTTGCGCCAGCAATCAGAGACTGGCGCCAGTTTTTAGTTGTAGCGTCTGGCGCCAATACTGGCGTCTGGCGCTACGACTAAAATGATGGCGCCAAGCTCTGGCTCCTGACGTTACTTCCCACATGCCTCAACAGCTTTCTGTGCTCGATAAAATTTTTCCAGTTTTGCGCGGTGTTATTTTGGTCCTAGTTGTGAAAGATATTTCTCAAATTTCCTACGTGAAAAATCCTATGTTTTTTAACTCATTACGGATGGTCTTTCCAATGAGATCTTTTTTATGCATATGACAATAATGTTAATCAAAATTACGCACATGAAATACTTAGAACGTTTCGAGTCACATCCACTCATTCTAAATCATTGTCGAAACAAATTCAGGAATTAAAATAGAAATCCTCCCCAGTTGAGTCGCCAAAAACTGTAGGGAATAATTTCAAGCGTTAAACCCCTTAGCTTGAACCCCACTGTGATCATACACTAAAGTACGGTGGCGTCCAAAAGGGAAGAAGATAGAGCAAAAGATTCGCCAACAAGTTTTAGGAACTTGTAAACCGTTCACGAGGTGAAGGTTACACCCCTTAACGATCCAAGAGATCGTCAACTCCATAAGGTCTAGAACCAAATAAGGGTTCGGGGATGAAGGTACAAATCCAACCTAAAAGAGATTGAACCTGCCCTAATAATAGTCCTCTACTTTATTCTGATCGTATTCATGTGCGCTTTCTGACTAACATGCAATCAATAGGTTTAACCCTGAACCTGTTTATCTATGTTGGTTGAATATTAATGCACAAATAAATCTATTATTGGTGATCACTTGAAATTATAATCAAATTAAACCCTAAACAAGATTATTAATTATCTTATTAAGCGTGATTACAAGTATCAATTCCCTTTAAACATGCATAAAAGGTGTGATCAAGCAATAACAATAAATATCAATCAACATAATAAATAATATCATGAATAATAATAATATAATAATATCATCATAAATAAAATAATCATCACCAAAATAATAGTAATAATAATAATAATAATAATAATAATAATAATAATCATAAATCATAACAATTATAATCATGTTCATGTTAATATTAAAGCATAATAATAGCAAGATCCTAGGCATGATACTAACAAGATTAATAACAAATCCTAGCATGTCACTAAGCAATAAAAATCAAATCTTTAGCCCTAACATGATACTAGCAATTATAAATATTAGGAAGAACATAGGAAGCATCATAACAATCATATTAAATATTAAAATTACCCTAGACATGATACTAGGAATATCATAATAACAATTTAAACTTGATTTCTACATCATAACATCAATTAAAACCATTAAAGCACTTACTTTGATGCCTCGTACCTCTTTCTAATAACAAAATACACACGTTAGTAACTTCAAGGAAAATAATAATTAAAACAATCAAATTAAATAATTGAAAGAGAGATTTGGGACCAAACCCTCATAAATTAAACCTTTCACGTCTAGGGTGAAGGAGACTTCGAATATGGCTAGGTGTTTCTAGATCTTGTGAATGCGGAATTTTGTATATAAAAGCAAGGTTTAGAAAAAGAAAGAGAGATGATGAATAAGAAGAGAGAATTAGAGAATTAATGATTGCGAATGAAAACTGATTGTAGGTGAATGAAAACGGAGTTTTTAATACGTTATTTATAGAGAAATCAGCCAAAAAGATAAAATATCAAAATAGAGCACTTGGCGCACACAAAACGAGATTGGCGCCAGCAAAACAGAGCTGGCGCCAGCACCAGCTAATTGGCGCCAATGGCTAGCACCAGGCGCCAATGGCTGGCGCCAGGCCTGGTTCAAGGCGCCAATGCCTGGAGTCAGGCGCCAGGTCTGTTTTTGACACGTTTTCGAAAATCAGATAAGTTTGCGGTACTGGAGGATAAAATCGTATTTTTTCCTCGAAAATGCTTTTTGATTTTAATTAAAACTCTGAAAAGTCAACAAAAGTCAATTTATCAATGCTAATTGAATTAGGAATAAAAAGAACTTTCTAGAAGAATCTAGAAGACTAAAACCATTCCTAATTGAATTAGGAATGATAAATCATATTAGGCCCTCCTTTAGATCATTGGGCCGCATATAAGGCTCAAACCGGGCCCAGTTTAGTAAATTGGCCATAACTTCCTCAATATTCATCGGAATTGGGCTTATAATATATCGTTGGAAAGCTCTTGTCAAGCCCCATCCAACTACACTATTATTGGACCCATATCATGGACCAATCAAACTGGATTGGCTGTTTTCTTAAAATAAGTTTTCAAAAACAGAGAGAAGAGAAAAGAAATTAAAACTATCTACAACACTAGACTTTCCACACTTTCGCTTTATTCGATTATGATTCGACGCGAAAGGTACTCATCACCAGGTTTGGTTTTGGGGAGACACAAATGGGTGTCTACACGCGTGTATTTTGTTATTAGAAAGAGATACTAGGCATCCAAGTAAGTGTTTTAATTGATTTATTGATATTATGATATAGAAATCATGTCTAGGTTGTTATTATGATTCCTAGTGTCATGTTAGGATGTTTTGATCTTCCTAGTATCATGTTTAGGGTAATAACTATAATTTCTAATATCAAATATGACAATTATGATTATTATGATGCTTCCTATTTTCTTCCTAATATTTTTGTTAGTATCATGTTAGGACTAAATATATGATTTTTATTGCTTAGTGACATGCTAGGGTTTGTTATTAATCTTGTCAGTATCATGCCTAGGATCTTGCTATTATTATGCTTTAACATGATTATTTCAATTATTATGATTGTTATTTCAATTATGATTATAATTTATTATTATTTATTATGTTGCTTGTTATTTTATTGTTATTGCTTGATCACACTTTTATGCATGTTTAAAGGGAATTGGTACTTGTAATCACGCTTAATAAGATATTTAATAATCTTGTTTAGGATTAATATGATTATAATTCAAGTGATCGCCAATAATAGTTTTATTTGTGCATTAAATTCAACCAACATAGATTAAACAGGTTTAAGGTTAATCCTATTGATTGTATGTTAGTCAGAAAGCGCACATGATTACGATCAGAATAAAGTAGAGGCCTATTATTAGGGCAGGTTCAATCTCTTTTAGGTTGGATTTGTACCTTCGTCCCCGAACCCTATTTGGTTCAAGACCTTATGGAGTTGACGATCTCTTGGATCGTTAAGGGGTGTAACCTTCACCTCGTGAACGGTTTACAAGTTCCTAAAAAAAACTTGTTGGCGACTCTTTTGCTCTATCTTCTTTCCCTTTGGACGCCACCGTACTTTAGTGTATGATCACAGTGGGGTTCAAGCTAGGGGATTAACGCTTGAAATTTTCCCTACAATATGATTGACGTATCAAATTAAAATTAAGTCCACATACAACTCCTTTTTACAAGTATTTTATATTTATGCATTAAAACGCCTAAAAGCATAAATTACATCAAAATTTGAAATTCATCAAACGTCTTATATATTTGAGTGTTACAATTTGATTTATTAATAAGTTTTGTTGATAACTAAATGTTTTAGCATTAAAGTAGCATTACACTATAATAATTTATTAAAATTTGATGTTTAGGGGTGTCAGTTTAACAAAATTAACATCTCAAGGATACATATTGTATTTGAAAGTTTTTAGTGATACACAAGGGTACACAAAACAAAATCCCTTTATATTTTAGGAAAAATTGGCCACAAGAACACCAACTATGATAAAGGTGCGTGTAGCAGCACAACCTTTTAATGGTGCGGTCTATAACACAAACTATGTAATTGGGTGCACATATTAGCATAAATGACACTTTGAACTAAAGTTCCATGGAAAAAAGTGGAATCTTTATTATTTTATATAATTGTTTAAACATTATTTAAAATTATATGATTTTCCATCATGCGTGACTAAATTAGCCTTACCTTCTTTTTTTTTTTTCATTTAAGAATTTCTTAACTTCCACCATTTTATAAAGCGGATTCCTTCAAAAAAATTGTGCTACTATTTTCCTTTGTTCGCTTCTCCAATTACTTTTTTGAATATCGATCTCACATGATTGACTTAGTTTCCTTTCCCTTACCACTTAGTTAAATACTAAATTGATAAATTAAAAAAAATCATTTGAATACCTTTATTTCAAAAGATTTATGGATACATAGGTAACATTCTAATACCAAACCCCACAAAATGATTTAAAATTTACTTAATTCAAAAAATAATTTTAGAATTGGATTTTAGGATATGCCAAATTGATTTTCTTGTTTTTGATGTACACCACTTAAATTATGGAGGTTGAAAGAGAATAATTTAAAGGGAAAAAATTAATTATAACGGAAGAGAAACTAATTCAATCATCACAAGAGATGTAAAAAAAAAGTAATTGAAGAAACAAACGATAGAAAATAATGGCGAATTTTTTTTTAAAAAAAAACTCAATTTAATGGTTAATTAATTACATGAGATGAAAATGATGTAGAATAGAATTAAACAAAAATATATTTAAACAAAAAAGCATTAAAAATATTTAAGATTTCACTTTCATAAGAAATTTAAATTTTGCCAATGTCATTTATGTTGTTATGTGCACCCAAGTGTATAGTTTGTGATGTTGAGTGCACCCTCGAAAGGTTATGCTGCAACACACATTTGTCATAGTTGGTGTTGTTGCGACCAATTTTTCTTATATTTTATTGCTTTTAATCTTGTTGATATAAGAGTAAAAAATAATCTAAATGCAGAAATTTATTATTAATATAAAAAATAATAAAAGACTAAATACCCACAAACGAGCATAACTTTTAAATCCTGATATTTTATTGAAAAGTATGCTAGAGTATTCATAGCACAAGATTAGAAAATTGAACATAGTAAACTATGACTAGATAAAACATATGACTAGGTACACTAGCTAATTATAAGGAATGTACTTTGACTATCAAATAAGGAGTAAATCAAGGGATTTACATATTGTAACAAATAATGATAATGATGATATAATCATCTTTATCCTTTATATGCTCCCGTAAGACGGACGTTAGAAAAATCATAATGGTGGTGATGGTGGTTTAGAACGCAATGTTATGTTTTTCCATAATGGTTTTGGAAAGAGAATTTCATATTTGGTAACACATGGTAGGTAAGCTATGGGATACCAAAAAAGGGGATTGTTTCTCCTTGTAAGTGGTTTGGAGAAAAAAAAATGATGATTGACATCTTTTGGTATATGAAATACAGGGGTGCCAAAAGAGTTTAGGGAAAGTTTGACTTGGGATTGAAGCTTTTTTAAAGGGAGCACGAGTATGGTCACTACCATTTTTCGGCGTTGGCAAAGGGTTTTAATAGTGTAGCCATGGATATGATAATAGTGTAGTAGCGGAAGCGGGAAAAAAATGGATCAATTGCTCATGATACCATGAGTTATGAGAAAGAGAAGGTTGGAAAGCTTGATTATATTGAAAAGTATACAAGAGTTTTCATAGTACAAGATTAGAACATTATATTGAACATAGTAAACTATGACTAGATAGAACATATGACCAGGTACGTTAGCTAATTACAAGGAATATACTTTGACTTAAACTATGACTAGATAGAATATATGACTTGGTACGTTAGCTAATTATAAGGAATATACTTTGACTATCAAATAATTCACTTTCAACATTTTCCAAAAGCAAGCCACAATACTCTAAATCTTGCTTTAAATATCCTATTTCCATGAAATTGTCTTAATGTTCAAAGAAAACTATTCAAAAAATTGTTTAATGATAATAAATTTATAAAACAACACAAAACCCACGAGACTAACATCGGATTAACTGTTTTCCATTCAAGTAGTTTCTTTTTCTTCTTTCCCTTTGGACGCCACCGTACTTTAGTGTATGATCACAGTGGGGTTCAAGTTAGGGGTAATGCTTGAAATATTCCCTACAGATAGTGCTATCAACGAAACCGAATTTCTATCTAGATTTCAAGGACAATCTAATAACCCTAGACCACGCCAAATAATTTTCACCTTTCAAAATCACATGAGTAATCAAGTTTCCGGGTTGATCTCTTGAGCCAAGGTAGAAAGGAGAAGAGGGATCGATTTTTCTATCATCCACCATCGTTGATGAATCGGTAGAGTAGAGTAGAGTTAGAATTATTTTTTTAGTGTTTTAGGGTTTAGTGTGGTAGAGACTCCGATACCATGAGTCATGAAATAATTTTTCGTAGTTTCTATTAGAGTATGAGTAGCGTATTTATACAACCTAACAAGTGATTAGGCCTCATTAGTTATACAATATACACAATATATATAGGCCCTAACTAAAAAAAATCTTAAACTAAATGATTTAAACTCTAAAAATAAAATCACGGGATTAAAAAATATATGTTTTCGTTTTTTTGTTTTCCTCCTAACTTTTACTACCGGTATCTTTATTTGTGTATTAGCTTATTCAATATACATTAAGAGATAAATCCAACAACATCTTAGTTACGGAGGAAATACAAGTTGATATCAGATATCAACAAAACTTGTTAATATCAAGTTTAATTGTGTAAATTTAGCTACCACACCAAGGTAATTTTGTAATTTTAGCAACCACACCCCCTTTCTCTCCCCTCTATCACCACCGTGCAACCTCTACTACCACCCACAACACCACCTTTACCTTCACGAATCGACCCCAGTCGATCACCAATCGACCCTAGCCGACCACCACACGGCCGCCGCAACACCACTAGCTACCACCCACACACCACCTTTAGCTTCACTATCCTCTACCTTCGCGAATCGACCCCAGCCGACCACAACAGGGCGCTGCACCAACATTCGACCGCCATATCACCACTAATACGAGCAAATCCCTTCCCTAAAGGGTTTGTATGGACCCAATTTTCATAAATGGCCGCTTTTGATCCGCGAATGTCGTCGACCTTGTGTATGGGAATGGAGGAGAGAGAAGGAAGTAGTGGCCATGGGAATGGAGGAGAGAGAAAGAAAATTTGGTCAAGTGAGGGGAGGAGAGAGAAAAATTTGTGATATTAACAAATTTTTGTTGATATCGGTTATCAACTGGGTCTGGCTCCTTAGTTACGTAATACTCCATTTGTTTTAATAAGAAATTCAAAATGTGCTTAAAAATCAATATGCATTACTTTCGCAACCTTTGTCCTTATATGCTCCGTTTAGTTTGATGTAAAACTTTTTCAATGATAGGTAAGTTATCATCGAATCATATTTTTAAGAAAAATCACAATTGCAAATTAATTTTTCTTTGTTTGGTTCCTTACAAAAAATAATATAGAGAAATGAAAAATAGGAGTGAAAATGTGAGATAGACGAAAGAAAAGTAAAGAGGAAGTATGAAAGGACGAGGATAATGAGATTTCCCGAAAACATTTTACATCAAACCAAAAGGATAAATAACACTATGCACTCGTCGGTTGTAATTATCTTACACACAATACAAAATCAATCGATCACTTATACTCATTTGCTAATTTACAATCATCCAAAATGGTTGTTTGATTGTAATTATCTTACACACAATACAAACTCACTCGATCACCTATACTCATTTAGAGGCCAAGTAGGATGTCAAGTGGCTATGTTTGCGGAGGTTACCTTATATTTCTCCAATGGCTTGTTTGATAGACGGGGCCTGGGAATCTGGGATTGTTCTACTTACAGGGCGAGAACAGACTAGGTAGTTCGTGATCTTGATTCTTCTGAGGTCCTGGGAGTTGGTTGTCGGGCTTTTATGGCAAGTTTAGCATTGCAGTTTGAGCTTCAGGCTTGTATATGGGGTTTGGAGTTAGATAATCGTAAAGGTTTGTTTGAAAATCCGGATTTATACAGATTGTCCTGTCCTCCTTGCTCTTCTTCCTCCTTTTGGTTCAATGGAAATCTTTGCTTGGCGGCTCATTTAGGGGTTGCGGGCTTCAGTTCAGTCGCTTTTGGTTTGCCAGGTTCTAAAGGCTCCTCGTTTGTGAGTCAATCCTGCTCACTAGTTGGCTGGTTGTGCCAGACGTCGTCAATTGTTGTATCTTCGGTTTTAGTTTTTTGGGTTGACAGCCGTTGTTTTTGGCTTTTTTTTCCTTTTATTTGATAGCTCTTTTGACAAAAAAAAAAAAAAAAAAAAAAAAAAAGGCCCAAAAAACCAAAATGGGAAAACAGGTATGTTAATTAATACTTGTAAGTCTTCAAATACAATACACCCAAATGTATAAAATCCACACCCCCCATTTGTAGTGATCTACAATCACATTTTCTTGTGTTATTTTGGTGACTAATGACTTTGTGAGATATGACTGATAAATGAGAGGTAACATATATTTTTTTAATACTACGGAGTAGTAGCTAGTAATATTTGTATTTTATATATGGAGTTAGCTAGAGTATATCTGTATGTATGTGGGAATAAGATTTGCTTCACTCTGGAACTGATTCATGGCAACTGTTTGTTTTTGTCCTAATCCCTTTCTTTCACAGAAATGACACATTTCTGCTCATTTTCTTATTAATTTCAAGGACAGTAATCATCACAAATAAGAGATTCAATATGTTTTTCTTTGACATGACTCAAAATGTTACTACAACTGACATAAGTTTCTTTCTCATTCCCAATTTTAGTCCTTGTCTAGTTGTCTTTCCCTTTTTTTTTTCCTATTGATTTTGATACCAAAATGTTTATCATAATTGGGAAATTCATCCATATAGTTCAACCCCTTAATTTAAAAAAAGGAAATTTTTTTTAAAAAAAAATAAACAATTTTATAGAAATTTTTGGTCCTGGCGAGGCTCGAACTCGCGACCTTCGGCTCATAAGACCAACGCTCTAACCAACTGAGCTACAGGACCAGAATGTTAATTAAAGTGCAAATTAATAGATTTAAATAACTACTTATGTATACTTCACTTGTTAAATAGGTACAACTGTTCTTCATTATTCATTAAATAACATCAAACGTTTACAATTGATTGATGAAACAACTTCATAAATCGACCCCCTACCAAGATAAACAAACATGTAAATAATGTAAGCATATAAAAATAAAAGTACAGACACATCACATGCACTAAATTTTACTCTAGCTAATTACCCCCACATACATATATAATCACTGTTTAATTGATTGAAATTACTAATAGTTACATACTTTGTTGACCATGAACATGGAAACTACACCCATCTGAAAGTTGTATTGCACGGTAGTTATTAGTTGCGGCCACCATGTTGATCTCTTGAGGGTTGCAAAAACCGCCATCGAAACCACCTTCGATTTCACCTACACTACAACCACCACCGTCACCTTCATGATATCCAATCATGTTATTACAATCATACATTAGTGCGTAACAATATTGTTCATAACAGTATGCATCATTATGAATATTAGTACTAGTACTACTACTAGTGTTAATAATAAAACTATGATCATATTGATCTTGGATATTAATATTATTACTATTATTATTAGTAGTAACGTTGTTGTTGTTGTTAATGAGGGTTTCATGCAACCAAATTTGAGTTTTCAAAAACTTGACATATTGAATGGCTTGTTCCAACATGGAGACAGTGTCAAGCTTAGCACCACCAGGGATTAAACTCTGTAGCATCTTGAACCGGTCGCTTATTCTATGCCTTCTTTCTCTCGCCGCTACGCTTTGTGGGTCGGTCGATAGCCTCACCCCGCCGGCCGCCTTGTTGTTGTCGTTGCCCTTGTTATTCTTAGCATTTCTAGAATTATTATTATTAGCCCTTCTTGTACAAGAAGAGGGTATCAATATTGGGGTTGATGAAGAGGAAGAATTGTTATTAGGGTTGTAAAAAGTATTGTAGTCCATAGACAGGGAGGGGGAGGGTAAACTATACGTGTTTCTCTAATTTTGTTTTTGCAGTTTTTAGTTAAATTGAAAGTTACATTTCATGTGGTATATATAGGCAATATAGCTGATAGGAGGAATTAAGGTATCCGTATAAATTAGGCCATGTTTTTTTGAATTGAATTGAACTGAACTGAACTGAAAATAAGTCTGAAAAAATAGGGTCTTACTCTCTTCAATCTCGAGTGCATATCACAACACTTGTGCAGGCCACCCTGCACATGCTCAGAATCACCCCTGGAAGAAGGGTCTCCAACCACATACCAGGTCAACCTTGATTCTCAAAATAATGCTAAAGTGGTGTTTAATAAGGTATTTCAATTGTTTCTTAAAAAAAAAAAGAAAAAAATTGTCTATAGAGAGATATAAACAATTTTTACTTATTAAGTAGAATAAATGAGACAAAGAACTAAAGAAGTATACATATTCTAATTTAATAATAAACTAAGAGAAGAACTAGAATAAAGAATATACAATGAAATTTAGATGATTATTTAAAGTGGATTTAGGGCATGTTAATGTTCTCTTCATCTTAATTTTAGTTCAATTCCAATCAGTTCAGTTCACTTCAATTCAATTCCTAATATTCTTCTCTCATAAACAATTTAGTTCATTTCATTTCATTTCAGCTCCAATTAGTTCAGCTCAGTTCAGTTTAGTAAATCAAGACAGACTCTTAAACACGCTAAGTGAATTTTGGTTAGTTATAGGTGGATAATAAAAAAACCTAGTGGCTCTCATGATTAATGGTGAGTTAAAACAAATAATATAGTGAAGTTTAATTACATAATGGAAAGTAGAAGAATTTGAAGGATTAAAGTTCATAATGATCCAGTAATATCTTGTACACAAATCAATAAACATATGGGTTAGTATAAGAAGTTTTTTTTTTTTTTTTTTTTTTTTTTTTTTTTTTTTAAGCATTCAAGTTATGTACATTTAACGACAAGTAAATGATAATAAAAAGTTCTGATCTGAATCTTTCTAATCTGGTCGATCTGATCTGAATCTTTCTGATCTGGTCGATCTGATCTGAATTTATTAAGAAATAAGTAATAAGTATCTGAAATAAGTTGAAGAGAACAAGTTCTTATTGTTTATTTTATCACACTATCATATAATAATAATAATAATAATAATAATAATAATAATAATAATAGTTTGATGTATAACAATAATAGTTTGATGTATATAAAGGGGTCAGGGACTTAGGGGTGTATAATATAAAGTGTTGCATAAAACAAAAGTGCTGCATACATTAAACTTGAGAGTGAAATTTGTAACACATGGAGATATTAACCTTATTAAACAAAATCATTTAATTTTTAACCCAAATTACCCGTTGTTGCCCTGACTGCGCGAGAATCGACTTGGCTAAAAATTGTTGTTATTTTTTATTGAACAGAATATGACCTGTATCCGACTATAAAGTATAAACTAATATGGTTTAACCACTTAACCCATATCTAGTTACATTCAAATTACAATAAAATGGTGACCTATTTAATTTGATTTCATTACAAGTTTACAACCCAAAACTATTTCAAACAAACAAAACATAAAAACTAGAATGAAATAACCTATAGCCATCATACCAGGACCGTTTACAATTCATAATCCATTTACCTTAAATCATATATGCCTTGAAGACTTGAAATCTTTTCAACCTAGGGAAAACCCAAGTAAATCCATTTTAGGGAAAACCCAAGTAAATCCATTTTACCGATACCGTATAAAGTATAAACATATCTTTTACCAACCCATTTTGTGTGCAGTTGGCCACACTGTGTACCACTTATAAAAGAACAAAATAAGTAAGTAACCCCTTATAACATCGGCCACGTAACCCCTATAACATTGATCGAGTAACTTCTGTTACACTGACCAAGTAACCCCTATAATATTAATGAGATAACTTCATGATAGTTGATCACATGGTGTGGTCAGCCACATATAAAAATTTGTAATCTTTTACATTGTTCCATCAAAATAAATAAGATTGTATTCCAAACAAACTATTAACGAAATATATGAATATATGATTGCAAACAATAAAAAAAGTCAGAACACATGTTTCAAAACTTGTTATTAGGAGTTGTTCGCAAGAGTATAAGCTCATTTGCATTCTTATCCGATTTACCACCAATTCTATTATGCCACAACCTAAGCTAAAATGAGCCCTGAGCCTGCTTTATTTTAGCCTAACGTTTCCAACCTAGCTCGCTTCAGTCAAAATCAAATATGATATGCCCCAATTTGTTACAGCTTAACTCGATATGAACCCAAACTCACTTTAACTAGAGTGACTATTTCTAGCACACCTAATTTAAATCGGAACCAAATACCTGTCGCTTTGATTAAAATCCATCCCTAATGACCCAACCAAATTTGAAAGCTTGCAAAAATTAATCGAATTGAATTGACCTCTAATTTTCATTAAGCTACTAAACAAACTCGTTTCAAATTAATTGGTTTTGAACCTAAACTTGTTCAACACGATCCAAAATCAAACCATCAACCCAAATTGACACTAAAAACACTGCAATGTACTAGGACTTTTATTTTCTCATCATTCGAGTCTAAGGTAGCATAAAAACTTTGTAAAATCCCTGCTCCACGCAAAGTCCAATCAAAATATAGATATGAAATGTGGTGATGCAATAATGTGTTAAATTCGTTCCGCCATTACTGGGTTTGGTTCGAGCTACCTAGTCTTAGGGACAGGACCCCCCCAGCTTGACACCTGCTCATGAAAGAGATAGAGAAAAAGAGATTGGTTAACTTGACAAAATAAAATCAGTTGTACTGTTTAACAGACTGACTCCTACTCAAGATTTGCTTACTAGCTTAGGGTAGTTGAACTTTACAAATTACAAACCAAATCATACTCAACTTGATATTCTATCACATTACTTACATCAATTACAGTCAACTTGTCTTCTTGTTTTTACCTCGTCTGTTTTAAAAATTGATTTTGTTTGGCACACTCCTATATGAGAAGAGCATATAAAACAATGCTCTTATAACTGTGCCAAAATCAATTAGAGATGTGTCAATATCATTTCCCATTTTGTTTATATGCTTTTTTTATTACTCTCTCCGTCTCATGATATAATTCTTGTTTTTCTATTTTGAAGTGTCAAAAACTCAAAATGTTGTTCTTATTTCTATTTTTAGATAATATATCAAGATTATTATACCATCACTTTTTTATGTTTATTCCTTCTAATTCCTACATTGCCCTTAATTTTGCATATGCCTTGTACTTATCTCTACATTATTTTGCTCTCTAACTTTTGTCTATAATTGTATTTTTTTTCACTTTTATTAATGTACTTCATCCACTTTCTCCTCCTATTTCTTAAATATCGTGAAAAACCACAAACAGGAACTATATTATGGGACAGATAGGGAGTATTATATTTTTCAAGTTTTATTTAAGTTAATTGTCGAATTTTGAATATGTCCAGTTTGAAAATATCTAAATTGATTCGAATGTATTAATTCGTCAAAAACTCATAAATAAGAACTATGTTATCTTAAATAATTATCTTATTTAAATCTATACTCCCTCCGTCTCTTTATTAGATGTCTATTTCTAGTATTTATTACTTACATAATTGACCAATTTGTAATACTTTTACCAATTAGATTACTTTGATCCAAAAAAAAACCCTTGACAATTATTAGAATTAATTGGACTTGATTGAAACTTATCTTGACTGCCCTGATTAGTTCCAATAATTTGTTGGTGTATAACCTTAACAGATGGGGACAGAATTACTCCAATGGAAAAAAAAAAAAGAGATTACTCTTATAAGTGTGATTAAACAACAAGAGTTATTCTTTTAATAGTCAAAACATAAACAGAATTGTACTCGAATGAACAGATGAGGTTGTCTTTTAAAAAAATGAATTGAGGGTACTCTTAAACAAAATTACCCTCACTAATTAAAAATTGTAAATGTAAATGAATAAGAGTCATCATTATAAATTAATGCGGTCACTCTATGTGGTTGATTGCTGAAAGAATATTTGTAGTGTCTTTGTCATTGATCAAAGATCAAATATATATATTAGTATCAAGTGTTGGGAGGGTCTTTTGTTCCCTCTAGGGTTTTTCCCTTGGGAGGATTTTCCTAGCCTCCATTGCTAGGTTTTTTCAGTTCTTTTGAAGGTTTTCCTTCACTCCTCTTCCTTTTCTCTTCATCTCTACAATCTCTTTTCCTCTTGATCTCAGTTGTGAACCTTTGTAGGGGCCTCCACTGGTATTCTTGCCGGTGGTAAGCCCCAAAAACCTTTAAATTGTTTTCAATAAACAGATCTCATCCTTGAGATGATGATTTTTCTCTTGAGTTTATTTTCCTTTTATGTTTCTTTATTAAAAGTTGAAGATCTAGGGTTTCATATTGTCTACAAGTATCCAGAGGACCACATGAATATTTTCACTCAAACGACTACGCATTCTTGGATTTCAAGCCGAAACAGTGCGAACTCACAGATGGTATTGCTTCAGATGAAGTTTTTTATAAAGGCGATTGTTAATCAATTCTACGATATATTTAGTTTTAAGGTGTGTATTTGTGCTGAAATTCTTGATTTCTTAAGAATTATATGTAAGTGCCATTTGACGATATTTTATTAATGAAATCCCTTTTTCTTCTTGTAAAAAAAATCAAATATATACTAGAGTCTACACTCTACCCGAGGGTTAGGGCTAAGAAGGATACATTAGTAAAATACAACTAATAATATACATAAACAATTACCAAAAGAAAAAACTTGTTGCTCGAGTTCGTTTGGCATTGCTGTGGTTTTCTGGTTTTTGGTTTTTTGTTGTATAAAAGTATATGATATATGTCACATAATGAATCAAAAATTATTTAAACTTAATAAAATCATAATAATTTTGAAAACTGACAACCAAAAAGTGGAAAAACATTTTTCTTGTTTCCTGTTTTTGCTTTTTAGTTTTCAAAAAAACAAGAAACTGAAAACCAAAAATGATGTCAATTACTTAATTAATTTTTATTTTTTTACTTAGTTATTATTTTTATAGATAGGTGAAGAAAATCACAAACTATTGGGTCAGTCCAACCTGACCAAATAGTTTGTCAGTCCGGCTATTGTTTTTTGTATGACATTAAAAACTTCTCATAACCTCATTTCCACTCACCACCACCAACAATACTCCCACTCAATCCTACAGTCCTACTTCACTTTCTCTCTCCTCCCTCACCTTTTACCCACCCCTATTTTCTCTCTCCTCAACTTCTGCTAAATTACTCCATTTTATTTGTTCATAATTCATACTTGAATGGAAGAGGATGGTAAGGATATTGAAAATAAATATTGTTGATTATATTTATTCATGATTTATGCTTGAATTGACTTGATAATTGATTGAGATTCTCGGATTTTTCAAAAAAAAAGACCAAAAAATCGGTTTGGGGCTTTCTTGTGTGATGTATAAATGTTGAAATTGATTGTTCTATATGATTATATTGTATGTTGAATTGTGAACGTTTTGATAACAAATGCATGTATTTTGGTTGAGAAATTAAATGAGCATGTTATGTTATACTCATGAGTTTAGTACGGGACCTTCAATGGTTCCAATATTGTTCATCTTTTAACTATTTTTATAAAATAAATTCTGTTTTCTTGATTATATCATCTATAATAAGTTGGATGATATCCTCTATAAGTTGGATGATATCATCCATTGTCCAGATGATATATATCCTGTATTAGTTCCATGGTATTCTTTATTAGTTCTATGATATATGATATCATTTGTAGGTTGGATGATATCCTCTATTAGTTTGTTGGATGATATCTACCTAATAGAGGATATCATCCAGTTAGTAGAGGATATCATCTAGCCAATAGAGGATATTATCCACCTAATAGAGGATGTTATCTAGCCAGTAGAAATATCATCCTGTCAATAAAGGATATCATATACTCCCTCCGTCCCTAAATTACATTCCTGTTTGGAAATTTACACGGGAATTAAGGAGGAAAGAATAAGACAAATAACAATAATTAGATAATGCAATAGGAAGTACAAAATAAACATTAAATAATATTTTTGAGTAAAACAAAGATAGATTAGTGATTACTCATGACATGTCATCAATCCTTTGCAAAAAAAAGACCAATCACATGCTCCTAATTGAAAATTTTTAACCAATCATATTCATTGTAATTTGGCACAAGGATTCTGAAAAATTAAAGGCTGAAAAAGTACATTAGCAAACCAAACATTAAAAGTGGAATGTAAATACATTATTTATACATTAAAAGTACAACTAAAAAAGAGAGTGTATTTGGGATATTTAGAAGAAAAAAACTTACTAAAAATAGAAAGGTGGAATGTAATTTTGGAACACCCAAAATAAAAAGGAGGAATGTAATTTAGGGATAGAGGGAGTAGCTAATAAAAGATATCATCCAATTAGTAGAGAATATCATTCAGTCAATAAAGGATATCATCCCGCCAATATATGATATCATCCCCCTAATTGAGGATATCAAAAATTCGCATTTAGTTTGTTCAGACATTTCGTCAGTCCGGACTGACACAATACCTTCTCGAAGAAAATATATCCTTGCAGCTGAAAATACTTGAGTGCACATTTTTTGAATATAATGCATAAAATCTGAGTGTCCTCTTATTTGCTAATTACTCCACCATTTACTCTCTCAAATTTTAATTATGCTTATAATTGACTGAAAATAATTACATTTTCAAACTATTCCTCTACAAATTGACTTACATTAGCGGAATCGAAGCCAAGTGGATGGGAGGGCCTGGCAAAAATGGCATAGAATTAAAGTACTAGTTGTCTGAAAATATATGGATCAAATTGTTGTTGGTCAATTAAATTGTGCGATTTATGTTGTTTTGCTTAGAGCCCGTTTAATTAAGGTCTAATCAATAAGCATCTACTATTTATTAATGAGAATCTTCGAGCTAAATTAATTGAACTTCGTACATTATGATAAACAGCATTTGAATTGTCTCTAATTTTTAGGGTTTGCATCAAACCAACCATCCAAGTTGGTGAAAAACAATTATCTATCCATCAATCCCATGTTAAATTAATGTTGTTGTTGTTGGGTATTTTCCCCTCTTTTCCGGAGAAAATGCTAATGAAAATAACCTTTTTATTTTATCCCTGGCCTTTTTCATCTAGATATTACAATTATCCTTTTATATATATATATATATATATATATATATATATTGATTAGGGGATTTTTATCCACCAATCACCGTCTGACAAGTGGACCAACCAGGTTCCGCCACGTGTCCTTCACGAAGGCCAATAGGAGCCTGCCACGTGTCAATCACAGATACGTCCTCTACGGACCAATCGAGGCACGCCACGTGTCCACCCATGCCAAATGGGAAAACCAGCCAACAAGGCCCAATCCTGTCTAGAGGCCCGGTCAGCCCTAGGTTTACCCTAAACCTAGAGAGTGGCACGCTTCTCAAGACTATAAATACTTAATTAATCCTCATTAAAAGGGAGGAAGCGATTGAGAGGCAATTGATCAAGCAATTAATCTCACCTGAAGAACAGAGAAGAACAGAAACATTACGGAACACTAATAACCGGCTAATCTCGCTAACAAAGCAGATTACCAACATTAAACACTCTCACCTAGAGAGGTCTTGTTACTTTAATTTCCGTATTAATTACTCCTTAATCAGGTACTAACTTGACCGTTGGAGGCGGAGCTCTCAGGAGTCTCCGTTATTTTGCAGGTACAGGCGTCCGGTTCCAGTCTCGGAATTGTAACTCTCCCGCAGGACATCAGAAAACCCCGAAACATTTGGCGCCGTCTGTGGGGAGAGTACTTCAGAGATGGCATCCAAGTCTGTACCGACTCCTGAAGAGAGGCGTCCCCTAAACGACCCTCAAGTTCAGTCGGACCATGACACCGAAAGTGAATTTGAAGTGGAAACTCATACAGCTCCAGACGGGACCCTAAGGGCCCGACGTACCCGTCATACCGAAAGGAGGGAACGAGAGCATCTTCAAACAGGAAGCGAGCCAGCAGGCGCACCGCCTGCTCGGCAACAGCCGACTGATGGGTCTGCTCCCATCACAAGGAACGAACTCATGACCTTCATGAGGGACTTCAAGGGAGAGATTCAAGAGTTGATCAACAAAAAGCCGCCTGCTTCAGTCAAAGAGCAGTCGGCCAAAAAACCTTCCACTTCACTGAAGAGGAAGCCAGTTCAAGGGCGAGAGGCGACTCCTCATCCTAAATCCAAGAAGCGGGAGCCACCTGCTCTTGATTTCACAAAATTCCGTTATCCTACGGGAAATAGGAAACCGGTTCGTCATATTCAGGCGGACGGGTCAAAGCAAACGTTCACAGATGCTCGGCTACTGCTAGAGCAGAAGAAGAGTGACCGATTGTCAGAGTCGGCTTCTACTTCAAATTTTCAAGACAGTTTGTGAAATGCCTCGATGAGGCATACTCAGTCGTACCATGAGAGTCAGTCAGGCGGCACCTCCCGTCAGTCCGGCTTTCATAGTGCCCAGGCGGTACCAAACTTACCATTTGTGCCGCAACAACAGTATTTTATGCAGCCACCTCCATTTGGTGGACCTGCAGCAAAAAACGTCCAACCTATGGACTGGCAGCTACGGTTGCTTAGACTTGGTGAACAGCCGTCGGCCTTCTCCAAGGAAATTACTGAAGCCGCTCAGCCGGCCAAAGTAAAAAATGTACTAGTAGGCGCCTATGACGGCACTACTAACCCAGAAGACCATCTGATGGCATTCACCAACCTGATGTACCTTCAAGGGTTGGATGATCCCACTTGGTGCAAGTGTTTCCCAGCGACTCTCAAGGGAATCGCACAGCAATGGTTCGGCAACCTGCCGACTGGTTGTGTAAACAGCTTCAGGACGCTTGCTTACTTATTTGCCTCCAACTTCGCCATGAACATCCCTGCGAAGAAAACGACCCTTGATTTGGGAACAATTCAGCAGGGCGAGAAGGAGGGGCTTCGTTCTTACATCAGGCGGTTCAACCTGATGAGAATACATATTCAAGGGTTACCGGATGAGGTAGCTTATACTGACTTTTTTAGAGGTCTCAAAGACGGGTCTACCTTCAAATTTGATTTAGTTCGAAAAAGGGTGGCGACTCTTCAAGAGGCCTTGATTGAAGCAGAAGCCTATATACAGGCGACTGATCTGTGTACGATAAAACAGTCGGACAGGAAAAGGTTCGACAAAAGAGAAGGACGACAGAAACAGTCGTCTAACAAAGATGAGAAAAGAAAAGAGGTCTGGGCGGTTGATTCCTCTAAACAGCCGGCCCAGAAAAAGAAAAAAGAATTCAAACCATACTCCCCAAAGTATGTGTTTAACAAGGATAACCAGTTTATCCTAAAAGAAATAAAGGGACGGTTCTCAATTGAGAAGCCGGTCCCCATGAAGGGTTCTGCAAACAACCGGAACCAAGACAAAATCTGTGCTTATCATGATGACGTTGGTCATCACACCAATGACTGCATCAGTCTCATGCGGTACCTAGACCGCTTGGCTGAGCAAGGTGATCTTGACACTTATGTCAAGAAATCTACGGGGAACACTTCCTCAAAAAAGCAGTCGGCCAAAAAGAATCAACAGGCCGACAGTTCCGATACAGATGATGCAGTCGTCTACACCATTGCAGGCGGCTTCTCAGGAGGCGGCCCCACTATTAGGGGCAACAAAGATAATATAAGGCGGTTAGATGTAAATTCCGTTCACCAAGAACGGCCGTCCAAATATACATTTCCTGAGATTGTCATCACTGAAGAGGATCTAGGTGGGGTAAGGGGGCCGCATGACGACCCTCTCGTTATTGAATGTAAAGTGGCCAACCAGAGAGTTGGCCGAATCCTCATAGATACCGGGAGCTCCTCAGATCTCATCAGCAGCAAATGTCTGTCAAAACTGAAATATCAGACGGACTGCATACATCCGGCCTCCCACCCTTTAATAGGGTTTGGAGGAGGAGTCGTCCACCCACTGGGACGAGTAGATTTACCCATTCGCCTGGGCGAAAAAGGGGAAGGACGACACATGGTAGTCCGGTTCCTAGTAGTAGAGGAACTCTCGGCCTACAACATGATTCTGGGTCGACCAACCCTGAATAATTCCAAGGCTGTTATAATCCCGTCTCTTATGCTGCTTAAGTTTGAGAGGGATAATGGAACAGTCGGCTCCCTAAGGGGAGATCAGAGGATGGCCCGAGAGTGCTATCTCTCGGATGTCAAGCCCACTGTTATGGCCACTGGGTCAAGTGGAGAAAAAACAGACCTTGACAATGTCAAGGAGAGTGAACCTGTTCAAGAAACAGGCGACAAAAAGAGAAAGGCGTCCCAGACAGAGTCCGCAAGAAAAGCAAGAAATAGCAATCATTGGCAGAGGAGCGGCCGGATGAGTTCCGCCCTCAGCCGGCTGGTGAGCATGCGGACCTGATCTTAGACGACTCACGTCCTGACCGAACAGTCAAAGTTGGGACGACTGCTCTGAGAAACCTTGGTGATGACTTTCACAACCTATTGAAAGAATACAAGGACATCTTTGCATTTGAAGTCCATGAAATGCCAGGCATTAGTCCTGATCTGGCAGTACATAAACTCGCTGTGGATCCGAAAAAGAAGCCGGTACGGCAAAAGAAGCGGAACCATGGCGAAGAAAGAAGTCAGGCGGCAGCCGCCGAAGTTAAAAAATTACTTGATGCAGGGTTCATTTGGCAATGTTACTTCCCAGACTGGGTTGCAAATGTGGTTCTTGTTAAAAAGCCGAATGGCACCTGGCGAATGTGTGTAGACTACACAGACTTAAACAAGGCGTGCCCCAAAGACAGTTACCCTCTACCTAAAATTGATAATCTGGTCGACTCAACAGCCGGCCATGCCTTGATGAGTTTCATGGACGCCTATTCTGGTTTCCATCAAATTCCCTTATGGAAGAAAGATCAGGAGAAGACGGCCTTCGTCACTGATCAGGGGTTATACTGTTACACGGTCATGCCGTTTGGTCTTAAGAATGCCCCGGCTACCTTCCAACGAATGATAAACACTGTGTTTTTTGATCAGATTGGGAGAAACGTCGAGGCATATATTGATGATATGATTGTCAAGACTAAACTTCAGAAAGATCATCTGACGGACCTCCGAGAAACTTTCGCCACACTCAGGCGGCACCATGTCATGCTCAATCCCAAGAAATGTGTATTTGGAGTTGAGTCTGGGAAATTTCTCGGATTCCTTATCAATCAGAGAGAAATAGAGGCGAACCCTGAGAAGGTGCAGGTGGTCATTGACATGCAGTCGCCTCGTACCATCCGAGAGGTTCAGAAGTTAACAGGTTGTCTGGAGGCCTTGGGGAGATTCCTAAGCCGATCAGGCGACAAATGCCTATACTTTTTCCAGGCAATTAAGAAAAAGGCAAGGTTTGAATGGGGGCCGGATGCTGAGGCCGCCTTCCAGAAATTAAAAGTTCACTTGCATTCCTTGCCGAGGCTGGTCAGCCCTTTGCCCAAAGAGGATCTCTACATGTACCTGGCCGTCTCTGATCATGCGTTAAGCGCTGTGCTCCTTGCTGAAAGGGACGGCTGTCAGCTCCCGGTCTACTTTGTCAGTCACGTACTGAAAAATGCCGAGTTGAGGTATCCCCTAGTGGAGAAATTTGGTCTTGCACTCTTCATGGCTGTTAAAAAATTGAAGCCCTACTTTTTGGCACATGCAGTCGTCGTGTATACCGACCAACCAATCAAGCGGCCCCTTACCATCATGGAGTCGTCAGGACGAATGATCAAATGGGCCATAGAAATACAGAGCCTCGAAGTTACTTTCGAGCCTAGAAAAGCAGTGAAGGGGCAAGCCTTTGCTGACTTTATTGTAGAGATGACTCGTCCTCCTGACTCTCAAGTTCCAGACCAAGTCTGGAAGGTATATGTGGACGGAAGCTCTACTTCAAATGGTTGTGGAGCAGGCGTCGTATGTCAATCTCCAGAGGGTGACAGGTTCGAGTATGCTCTACGCTTCAGTTTTCAGGCTTCAAACAATGAGGCAGAATATGAAGCTTTACTAGCCGGGATCCGCATGTGCAAGGCGGCAGGGGCAAGAAAAATAGACGCCTGTTCTGATTCACAATTGATAGTGAGTAAGTACAATGGCGAATACGAAGCAACCCATCCGGCCATGATCAAGTATTTACAGGCGGTCCGACAAGCAGTCGGCTCTCTTGAGGATTTCCATCTGATCCAAGTGCCGAGATCTGAAAACAACCAGGCAGATGCACTGTCAAAATTAGCATCATCCGCCTCCTCCGATACTCCTCGAACTGTTTTTTGGGAAGTAATGGAGAAGAGAAGCATCGAGGAAAACCCTATTGGAATCCTAGACAGAAGCTCAACCTGGATGGATTCAATCAGGGCATATCTGACAAACGGTACACTGCCGGATGATCCTCAACAGGCGGCAGCACTGAAAAAACGAGCCTCCTGTTTTGAAATGATACAGGGAGAACTTCACAAGAGGGGGTACCTTCAACCCTTCTTAAAGTGTGTTACTCCTGAAAAGGGACGAGAGGTACTAGATGATCTTCACTCTGGTTACTGTGCTTCTCATATAGGTGGTAGGATGCTTGCTCAAAGGGCAAGGCGGCAGGGCTACTTTTGGCCTACTTTGGAAGCAGATGCAATGGAGATGGTGAAAAAATGTGACAAGTGCCAAAGGTTTGGAAAATTAATTCACCGTCCGGCTACTGACCTCACTACCATTCACAGCCCACTACCGTTTGCTAAGTGGGGCATGGACATTCTGGGTCCATATACGCCTGCTACAGGCGGCAGAAGGTATATACTTGTTGCCGTTGACTACTTCACTAAATGGGTAGAGGCGGAGGCTGTAAAGGGAATCAAGACGAAAGATGTAATTTCATTCATTTGGAAAAACGTCATCACTCGGTTCGGGGTTCCCATGTCTATGGTTTTTGATAATGGTCCCCAATTTGAGACGCCTGTTCTCAAAAGCTGGTTGGGAGACCAAGGAATTGCACACTACTTTGCATCTGTCGGCCGTCCACAAGCAAACGGCCAGGTAGAAGCCTTTAATAAAATCATCTCAGACGGTCTCAAGAAAAAGATTGAACGAGCAGGCGGCCTATGGGCGGATGAACTACCACATGTTCTCTGGGCCATTAGGACGACTGAAAAAGGGGCGACTGGAGAAACTCCATTCCTCCTAACTTATGGTGCGGAAGCTGTTCTTCCAATAGAACACTACGAGCCGACTCTTCGAGTAATGCTATATGACGAAGAGGCAAACTGGGAAGCCATGCGCCTGGCATTAGACTCACTTCCTGAAAAGAGGGGCAATGCTGTTTTGCGCCATGGGATCTATCGCCTGAGAATGACTAGATCATACAACAAAAAAGTACACAGGCGTCCACTCAAAGTAGGGGACTTTGTACTTAGAAAAATGGAAGCAGTTGGTAGGGCTCATGAGTCTGGCAAACTAACTCCCAACTGGGAAGGACCCTACCGAATCTATGAGGAAGTCAGGGACGGTACCTACCGTCTGGAAACACCAGACGGACAACCGTTGCCTCGAACTTGGAATGTAGATAACCTTAAAAAATATTTCTTCTGAATGATGTAAAGTAAAGAGCTACTTAATAAAGTTTGCACTTACTATTCAATTTTGTATTACGAGGGGCATGCCGTCTGTACCTTTACAGTCGGCTACTCTCCATTGAGTTTTTCACTCTATCTTCAGAGGGGCATGCCGTCTGTACCTTTACAGTCGGCTACTCTCCATTGAGTATTTTACTCACAATACTTAGCTAAAAAGATTAGGGCCTGGCCGACCCTGTGTCTAACAGGCGGCTACCCTTCTTTTTAGCACCTACGTTCACCAAGAACTTACCAAGGCCACCGGCCGAATGATCAGACCAGGCGCCAAGCCACCTGATCAAATCTACAAAACTAATACGACATGTCCCAACATCATAGCAGGCGTCCGACGGCATCCCTCCGGATGAAATTCGTCGCAGAGAGCAGCTCCCTTTTGGGTGGAACATTGTTCTATAAACTAATTACACGGCACCTATACGACTGTCCCCAAGGGCAACCACGTAGCCGTTTTTGAGACAAGGATAACTCTATCACTAACCAAACCAGTGGTAGCAGTTGACATCTGAGTCAGATGACCGCCTGTATTACTTGGGATAAATGCAGGGGGTACCTATTGAGTTAATAGCCAACAAACATTGGCGAATCAAGGGATCTAGCCGGCCTACGCCGCCTGGTACCTCTACTACTCAATCTAGATTGTGACGAAGACTAACTCCTATGTTAACTTAATAGTCACTCAAACTTAGTATGGAGCCTAAAAGGTATGAGTCGTCCGCCTGTTTTTAATAAACAGGGGCTCTCAACCACTACTCTTGCTAGGTTAACAAATTACGAGTTAAAAGCCAACATTGGCAATAAAGGGAAACAACCGGTACCCGCCGCTTGTTATCCTACTTAATTCCTTGGCGACTAGGTAATACTATTTACTTGGTCAGACCGATTGAATAAATAGTTTGAATACCGATTGAATAAATGGCCGACTGATCGTCTATCCTGGAAACAGACAACCAGTCGTCCAGGGGCATAGGCGGCGTACTTACTATTTGTACCTGTCTGCAACGTTCGGCCATACACAACAGTCGGTCTAGTGAACAATGGGATATTAGATATGGAATACTTAGACAAATTTGAATCAAAACAAAAATTTGATTAAAAATAAGCCGGTCATTAAAGACCAGCAAAATATTCAAAACCCCGGCCCCCTGGCCGGGTAAATACAAAGCAAACGGCACGCAGGCCGTGGAAAAAATACTTAAAGCTTAAGAAGGGGGCAGTTCAGTATTAGCAGCCGCCGCCTGGTCAGCACTCTTCTTGCTGGACTCGGCTTCAGCTGCACCCTCTTTTGATGCCTTACCCCCAAGTGGCACAAGCGCCACAACCGGCTCTTCCTCCTCCTCCAACGTATCTCCCAACGCCTCTTCTTCAGCAGCCGCCAGGATCTCTTGATTATATGTTTCCGAACACTGGCGGTACGTTCTTTCCCATGAGGCAAAGTCAGCGTTGGGGAACAGGCGGCCCCAGGTCATGCGCTGGATTTGAGCGGAGTCTTCCACCATCTCCCGGACGAGCTCTTTCTTCTCTTGCTCGGCCTTTTCCGAGAGCTCTTGGGTAAGACTCTTCTCTTGGCTCACTAGG
This sequence comes from Chenopodium quinoa, assembly GCF_001683475.1. Classification (NCBI taxonomy): domain Eukaryota; kingdom Viridiplantae; phylum Streptophyta; class Magnoliopsida; order Caryophyllales; family Amaranthaceae; genus Chenopodium; species Chenopodium quinoa. The sequence goes on from NW_018745177.1 coordinate 2,695,843, forward strand.
CGTTCTTTTACGTTGGCCAAAGATTTCTCCATGGCTTCGTAAGAGTGCATTTTTTGGCGAAGAGGTTTCAGCTCGGCCTTAAGATTTGTGACGGTCGCCTCCAGCTCGTCATTCTTCTTCTGGGCCGCCTCTAACTGAGCCCGAACAGCGGCGGTAGCCTGCGCCTGATAATAAAGAATATCAATGGTCAGTACTTCATTTTGGGCAATTTGAAACATTGCCTTATCACAGTTGGAGGCGGCCATAGCTTTTGCGGCCTTTACCTCTTTGTTTTTCCGATCAATCGGCTTGCGAAGGCTGTTAACTCGGAGCAGGGCCTAAGTACAAAAAAAACAGGCGTCAGTTTCCAAACAAAAAAGATAACAGGCGTCCTGGAACTCAAATACTCAAAAATATGCTAAGTATACCTCAGCAAGGACCCCTGAAATCCCATCAAGGTCAAGGGTGCCGGCACCCCTGACCGCCTCCCTTTCAGATGGAGGAACTACTTTGATCATGGACTTGGCTACCTTAACCAAGTCAAGCCCCTGAGGGCCGGCTGCATCAAGCGTAAAAAAGCAAGTTAGACCTAGTCAAGAAGGAAGCAAGTGTGAGTTTTTACAAGTGATTGTCCATAATTCTAGGCGGCCCCGCCGGGGTTTTAGAAGAAGTGGTCGGCTGCTTCTCAGCCGCCACTGTTTTCCTGGAAGACCCAGGAGAGCTTGCAACAGTCGTCCTCCGGGCCTTGGGGTCCGGCTGTTGTGAGGAAGAAGCTCTTGGAGTGCCAGACTGAAAACAAAAAGAGTTAGTATATGCATAAGACAACTCCTAAAAGAGGAAGAGTTTTCGAAGCCTACCAAGGGTGCCCCCTTGTTGGGGGAGTCGGCACAAGACTGTTGCATGAGAGAGGCCCGCAACATGGTCGCCGCAGTCTTGGATGCTGTTATTTTACTCATGGCGTCAGCTGCAAAAAATAAACAGCAAAGTTAGTAAAGATCCCAAGTAAACAAGGCGTGAAAAAAACAGAGTATTTGTCAGGCCGGCTACCTCTAGAGCACCGACTGCTGAGGCCACAGGCGGCCAAAAAGTACTCGTCATAGAGCCACTTGAAGCTCGGGACGCAGTTTAGGGGTACTTGCTCTCGTACCCCTGAAGTAGAGTTCACCCTAGTCTCTACTTTGAAGAGTCCTTTGTCTAGGATCTCTCTTTTAGCCTTTGGGGGAACAGGCGGCATGCTGAGGCCGCCTGCGAGAAGAGGCGGATCCCTATTCCACTTGTTAAAACGTTGGTTCAGCTCCGTGTCTGAACCCTCAATGATAAGGAAGGTGTTCCGCCAATCCTTCCATTTGTTCGCCTTACCTCTCGTCATGAGGTAACCCCTATGGCTTGTTAATTGATACCAGCCGGTACCTCCCGACTTAGGGGTCCGGCTGAGATAGTTCATGTGGGCGAAAGCCTCAAAGCTTGGCTCCACCCCGTACATTTCGCACCCGGCCACATAGCCGAGTACGTTTACCCAAGAGTTGGGGGCTAACTGCCATAACCCCAAATCATACCCATCTAAAATCCGCTGAACAGCCGGATGTAATGGGAAGCGCAGTCCAGCTTTGATGGCCGCCACATAGCAGCCAAAACAGCCGTCATCATAGCTGGTACCAGCCGGCCAGACGACAGTGTCTTCTGGATCCGGCACGAACAGTAAAAATTCCGAGCCCATTCTGTGGTTAGCAATAAAGCTCTCCACTTTGTCTTGCATGGTTGCGATCCGGCCCCGGGGTACCATGCAGTAGTAGGGGGCGTTTTCCTCTCTGTAAGAGGCGGACGGCTCCGCCCAATTGTCCCCCTTCTCAACTGCATGAGAAAGTCTCGCCTCTTGTAGGCGGCTATGTCTTTCTTCTGAGCCTGGAGAACTGTGGCCACAAGAGCTGGACTCGGACTCGTCCTCTGACGAGTCCAAAGAGGACGACTCCTCCCCTCTCCCAGAGGGGCCCGCCTCCTCTCCCTTAGAAGGAGCAGGAGGAAAATTAGACATATCAACGGTAAGATGAGAAGGGACCACCTTGGCCCCTCTCTCAGAACTGTCGGCTTGGCAGCCGCCTCGTTTCAATTCTACATCTGGCGCCTGGTCAGATGTTTCACTAATGAGCACCCTTTGGGAGGAGTCGTCTGAGTTTGATATCATAGCAGTCTTTTTTGTTCTGGCCATCACGATCTGCATAGACACAGATACAGTCGGACTTTGTATAAAGGGCAAAGATGGGTCCAGAAAAGGGCAGGCGGCACTCCTAGTCCTAGATTCAGCCGTCCCCGGTGACCGGCTGATCACTAACTTAGGTCGTGTCGTGTGCTTCCGTGGTGCCATTTCAAAAAATAAAAAGAAAATTAAGAGTAAGAGAACTGAGTTACCTGAACGAGTGACGGTTGATGAAGTTCTGGAAATCCGGTGCAGTCGGCTTGTCAGAACAGGCGGTAGGCAGAAAAGGTCCGAAATGTCAGAGCAAGTTCAGGGGTCCGAATGTTCTCGCAAAGTTCTCAAATGTGAAAATGACCGAAGTCAGCACTTCCTTATATAGGCAAAGTGAGAAGGCGAAGGGTCGCTTCCAAATTCAAAATTTGGGCGGGAAAATCTCTCGGTCGTTTGCAAGGTGACACCTGTAGCAGGCCGTCGCCTGTCACCGTGCGACACCTGTCACAGGCGACACGTGACCAGTCACGTGCCACCTGTGAGGGGCAAATGATTAGGGGATTTTTATCCACCAATCACCGTCTGACAAGTGGACCAACCAGGTTCCGCCACGTGTCCTTCACGAAGGCCAATAGGAGCCTGCCACGTGTCAATCACAGATACGTCCTCTACGGACCAATCGAGGCATGCCACGTGTCCACCCATGCCAAATGGGAAAACCGGCCAACAAGGCCCAATCCTGTCTAGAGGCCCGGTCAGCCCTAGGTTTACCCTAAACCTATAGAGTGGCACGCTTCTCAAGACTATAAATACTTAATTAATCCTCATTAAAAGGGAGGAAGCGATTGAGAGGCAATTGATCAAGCAATTAATCTCACCTGAAGAACAGAGAAGAACAGAAACATTACGGAACACTAATAACCGGCTAATCTCGCTAACAAAGCAGATTACCAACATTAAACACTCTCACCTAGAGAGGTCTTGTTACTTTAATTTCCGTATTAATTACTCCTTAATCAGGTACTAACTTGACCGTTGGAGGCGGAGCTCTCAGGAGTCTCCGTTATTTTGCAGGTACAGGCGTCCGGTTCCAGTCTCGGAATTGTAACTCTCCCGCAGGACATCAGAAAACCCCGAAACATATATATATATATATATATATATATATATATATATATATATATATATATATATATATATATATATGTTAAAAGACCATCTCAACCAAAAGGTTAAACTAATGGTTGAGGCCTAGGAATATGTTATATACTCTATCACTCTCCCTCACATGAAAGGCCCTTTGGGCTTGAAATGTGGATGCAACATAGGCCCTCTCATACCCGGCGCGAATTAATTCCACTTAAAAGGAGGGGTGAATGAGATTCGAACCCGTGACCTCTATGTCACGTTGGCTCTGATACCATGTTAAAGGATCATCTCAACCAAAAGCTTAAACTAATGGTTGAGGCCCAGGAATATGTTATATTACTTATATACCATGTTAAAGGACTATCTCAACCAAAAACTTAAATTAATGGTTGAGACCCAGGAATATATATATATATAAAGGGGAGTTTTTTCTCGAGTTTTTAGAAAACCACGTAGGACTTAATTTTTCTAACGCGTCACGTAGGATAATAAATTTTAATGATAGCCAATTAAATACGAGGACATTTTTTGTTAAAAAGGAATATATTCTCTCTAAAAACCTACGCTCCTCCTTCTCTCTAAAAACCAAAAAAACCCATTCCCCTGTTCCCCTTGCCGGGAAGTAGTTGTTCTTCGATGCTTTTGTTGTTTGATTTGGGTTTATTTGTGTTTAATCAAGTGGTTTTACATGATGTTTGGGGGGCTAAGGGGGTGTGTTAAGCCTCTCGTTAAGTGGTTTGGTTTTCGGGTTTCAGTAATTTCAGGGATGGTCCTTGTTTGTGGTCTGTTTTGGTTCTTGAAGGTGGTCTTGGCTTGTGTTTTTTATTTTGTTACTCTTTTTGACCTGTCCGGTCGACTGAGTAATGGTGGGTTATCACTTGGTACTCACCGTTTCAGCTTAGCAATAGATTGTCAATCTATTGCTTTGAAAACCTTTATCCCAACCCTGCTCTCCAACATGGGGGCTCCCAAAAATATCTTTTGGGGGTTTTTAGTATGGTAATGATCTCTTCTTTAGAGAATGGATCAAAGGTACCCATAGTTAAGGGTACCGAGCCTCTTGTAAAAGGGACTCAAATTGTGTTGTTAAGCCTTGGTCGTCTTTTATTACTACATGTTTTATCTAATGCTAAAGATTCTTTGTGTCTTTTTGAGCCCGAGTTAATGTATGCCAACAACCGCGTGTTCTCTCCCTTTCCGTACTTTTCCCAATATCAACAGAAATGGAGATCCAAAGCCAACACAGGATTAGTTGGGAATCTTCTACAGCATGTTCGAAGGCAACTTGGGTGCTCAAGCCGGCGTGTTCTTGTGAGAAAGTTGTACTTATGTTTTATTTGTACTCTATGTAATCTTGGAGCTAGTAAAGCTCTTCTAAGTAGCATAGCGAACTTATTCCATCGTTTGTAATCCTTTTCTTTGATCATTAAGCATAAGTCAAAAAAAAAAAAAAAACGAGATTATTAGTTTATTTTAGAATTAAACAATTTAAATGACACGTAAGCAAAATTGACGAATGAGATTTTTCAATTTAAATTAATTGAATATAAAATATTATTATATGATATTAGGAATTTTATCTAAATATATAACAAATTTTAGCGCATATATATATATATATATATATATATATATATATATATATATTATTTAAAAAATTCAAACAAACCGTGCACAGACTTTATCTAGTTATCTTTTATTTGATAGAGACTCAATACTAATTACAAATATTTGTTTCTAGTTTCCACTTACCTCGTTTAATTTGTATATATTAGATTTTTTTTAATTATTTGCTATGTCACCAATAATTTTGCTCTTTTCACATGAAATATTGTGCTTTACTCTGATTTTAACAAATCTAAGATGGACTAATCTAGTATGACTAAAATCTAATTTGACCTTTATTTACACTAATGTATATGAAATAAATACAGTCTAGTGTGACTGTGTTAGCTACTTAGCTTTGTCTTACTGTGTACTATATAAATACATACTCAAGTACTACATTTTCCCGTGAGGAGATCTTCCTAATTTATTTATTTTTTCACATTTAAAAAAAAACGAAAAAAAAAAAAAACTAAAAAAAAAACTCAAGCTCTCCATAATTTTCATAAGTTTGACAAGCCCTCCTCATAATGATGTAGGTAGGAATGGAAACGGATCGGATTCGGGTCGGATGTGGCTAAATCCAAACCGATCTGTTAAATAAACGGACCCTGGACTCGGATCCGAATCCGAAAAATCCGAGTCTGAATCTGATCCGACTCATAATTTTCGAATCCGAATTCGGTCCATTTACACGGACCTCCGAAATGATCCGAATATTTTTTTTTATTTTTTTTTTAATGTCATATACCTATAACTGCTTGTATTGTCATACCAATTAAAGTATAAACATAAAATATTTAAATTATAAACTAAGTTACATAACAAAATTTTGCAACAAAACAAGCAAATAATTGTCCCAGGTTATTGAGCATATGCTTATACTCTCGGATCGGACTCCGTCGGACTTTGCGTAGGGTCCAAGTTTGGTTCACCTCCTATTCGGATTCTTATCTATTTTATCGGATTTGGAATCGGACTAATTTTAAACGGATTCGAATCGGTTTTTTTTTCCTTTGGATCGGATCGGATCGAATTCGAATCGAACTCGGATTAAATTGTCTTCCCTAGATGTAGGGTTGCTACAAAGCTAAAGACAAGGATCACATTACAAGCAATTAATGATATTCAATAATAAGTAAACAAAATATAAAAGTTACAATGTGAACTAATTGAATATCAACCTAATTTGATTTAATCTAATCCTAACAAAAAATAATTATTGTTAGGAAAAATTTTCAATTACTACCGCAAAAAATTTTAAGATGTTGCGATTACTACCAAACCCCTATAAACCCAACTATAACGTCATTATATCACTTTAATCCATGGTTAAAACCCTTAACCATGACGTCATTATATCCCTAAATCATTTTCTTTTTTTTTTGGGGGGGGGGGGGGGAAGTGGTTAAAGCCCTTAACCATGGTCAAACATGGGTTAAAGGGATATAATAACGTCATAGTTGGGTTTAATGGGGGTTTGGTAGTAATCGCAACATCTTAAAATTTTTTGCGGTAGTAATTCACAACTTTTTTAATTTGCGGTAGTAATTTACAAAGTGGTATTAACTTGCGGTAATAATTGACAAAATTATCCTTATTGTTATAATATTCTAAAATAAGTTGAATTGATCTGAATGATATACAAATTACGAAATATGAAATATACTTTAAAAATATACTACGGAGTATCATATACGTACTAATATACCCCACATAAAACAACCTGTTTGATACCCAAATTTAGACTTGGTCACTCTATTCAATTTGCTTTGGGCCTACGTAATCTTGAGTGTGGGGAAGGACCGGAAAGTTACAAGAATCACACCCCTGGAATTCCTCTAGTATTAGTTGATTCTAGTGATATTTGTTCCCTTCATCTTGAGGTCATGAAAGTCTTTTTTTTTTTTTTTTTTTTTTTTTTTTTTGCACGCTAATGTTGTAAAAATTAATCAGATTATTAAATAAAATCAATTTATCATTATAAGACCACCTAAAATGAGATAGGGTTAGAATTACAGTGATCAACACAGATGGTCATATGATAATAGTAAGAAGATGTTACACGAATATTTTTCAAAAGTATAAAAACATGGAGTGAAAAATTTAATTTTAAATATGTTGAAGTATTTCCTACCAAACAACACAGGTAAGTGTCTCATATTGAAATAATAAGAGAGTGTTAAAACACTTTATAAGACTAATAAGTTACTCCTTCTATTGGCATATAATTTTGGGATGAAACCTCCTTTGGTCTTGTAAAGTAGACTCTCTCTTAGTATGCGGGTGCGGCCTAAACTCTTATTTAACAAAATAGCTGGAGCAATTGATTTAATCGAGACATCCACAATACATACTCGGTAGAAAATAAGGCAAGTAAATATATATATATATATATATATATATATATATATATATATATATATATATATATATATATATATATATATATATATATATATATATATACCAAGTATGTCATTGGTTGTTGGTTGAAAGATACACCCTCCGTTTTACAATACTTGCTCCATTTCTTCATGCGCAGAGTTTTAAGAGAAATTGAAGAAATTAATTAAATATGAAGGCGGTGAAGTAGGAGGATGAATAAAAAGTTGTAAAAAGTAAAATTAGTTAAAATTGGAGGAGAGAGAATATAAAATTAGTAATATATAATTAATGTTGGATCCACTCGGTGCGAGAAATGAATTAAATACTACCTCCAGTCCAAATTACTCGCAACTTTGGAAAATTTTATATCTCATAAATAATACCCTAAAATTGCGAGTAATTTGGACCGGAGGTAGTATTTTAAAAAAATTTCAAATAAGAAATAGAACAAGTATTTAATAACGGCTGAAAAAGGAAAGTAGAGTAAGTATTTAAAAACAGAGGGTGTAACACCAAACATGGTAACCATGGCCTTATAATTTTGAGAAAGTGCGTCCTTGAATTAGGGCCTAGCCCTTATAAGTGTCCCGATTTATTCTGTAATTTATTCAACATCTAGCCCATGTCCAGCCCTCTACGCACCAGTGTTTAATTTTTCTCTATTGAGTAATTGATACAATACAATACAATACAAGTACTATATTTTTCACTCTTTAAAACTCCAAACTAACCTGGTTGGAATACAAAGCATATTAAACTATCACCATATACTATTATAAGTTAAGTACTACGTATGTCGAACGCTATGCATCAGAAACCAAAGAACAATATTTTAGCAATACTGCAGTGAAAACTATAAGTGGCCGAAGCATTGTTCAGAGCTGCGATTTTACTCAATAATATAAGTGACCAAAGGAATGTTCACCGTGAACCTGAGAACGTAACAAGAGGCTGAAGCAAGTATGCAGAATCAGGATTATCCCATTCAAGTTTCTCCCACCACTCTTTTTCAACCATAATCATTTTAAGTGATAAGGGAGCAGCAGCTGGCTGTCCATCGTCGAGGAGTGGGAAAGAGAGAGGGAGTTTCTTGACCAAAGGACACATTATAATTGTTATATTCTCGATGTGATCATAGCTTAAAAGCCCCTTTAAACATATAGTAACCAGATTGGGGAGATAAATTAGCTGTAAGATCCTCAACTTCGGGAGATAAATCATTTTAGTATTATCATTGTTATCAGCAGTTTCTGCATCTTCAAGATTGTCAGATAGTGAAACGAGCTCCCTCAAAACCGAACATACTTGTACTTCAAGAACCTCCAAGTTTTGCAGTTGGTTAAGAACACTCTGTGTGAAGAGAGCCTCAATATTCCAGCAGTACTCTATTGTTAATTTCTTAAGATTGCGGAGGGCACCACTCAAAAGCTTTCCATCTACTGTTATCCCTCTGAAATTTACCAATTCTGTAAGGTTCAGCTCCTCGAGGCTTTCGAGTTCAAGATCAGAGCATGATGCAGATGACCATACATGCTCCAGGCTGTCACAGTAACCAATCCAGATCCTTGATAATCTTGACAGACCATGCATTGATGGTATAACATCCAGAAGGTTGCTCGAATCAACACAGATTAGTTGCAGAAACTGAATATTGTCTGGGAGGGCTATGGGTTTGATTTGACCTTCTTGGTCCTTGCCGTATTCATAAACAACAACATTTTTATCAAACACATTGTCAATGAAGCTATAATAGTGAGTTGATCCTATCATTGCTATGTAAATTTGATAATATTTTAGTTGATGGAAATGTTGAGACTTGAAATAGCTATTAAAATTGCTGACATCTGACATCCAGCAACCTTTAAGTCTCCTCAAATGTTGCAGCTTCATCAAATCCGTCCCCAAAACGCTCTTGATTCCATACCCAATTTCCAAGTGTTCGATGTAGGAAAGCCCAGTTAGTAATCTGTGGAATGGCACACAAAGTTTGTCACAGCTTTGCAAACCAAGGAATCTCAAGTTGGGTAACACTTCAATCCCTTTAGGTACGTCCACTAATGACCCATTACAATTCAGATTCAGCACCCTTAACTTTACGAGCTTTGATAAAGGGGGCACATAATTTAAACTCATACAGCCGGCCACTTCCAAAGCTGAGAGATTCTTCAACTCGGAAATACTATCTGGCAACTTCTTAATTGGTGCTTGAGTTAAACTGAGAAATCGAAGGCCCATCATGTGCAAAAAGAATGAATCAGGGATAGTTTTCAAGGGGTTATCAGTAAGCAACAGGGTTGAAAGATAAGGGCACGCCGGAGAAATATTGGATGGAATATCAGCAATGTGATTGCTTATTAACGAAACCTTCACCAGGTCTTCCGTCCACTCTATTGCATTCGGTACTCTAGTAAGTTGTAATCCAGATCTTATCAGGAAACGACTAGTATTATTTCCAATTTTGATGGCCATATCTCTGATCAAGTCATGCATCTTCACATAATTTCCTTGAGAATCCAATGATTCCAACAAGCTTGCATTGATTAGTCTATTAAGGATGGTGTGCCCTTTATCTAATTGTTTCTCCCTTGACTCTATATTCTCTAACAAACTGTCTGAAACCCAGAAATTTATTATCTCATATCTGCTTAATTTGGAGTCCTCAGGAAAAAATGCACAACCAAGAAAGCACTTTTGCAGCTTTACATCATTCAGACGATTATAACTTAGCTCTAAGAGTGGGAAAACATCAGTCTCCATGTCACCATGATGCCTCGTAGGATCATTTAGTTCCTCCAAAGTATCCTTCCACTCATGAATATCAGTTACCCCTCTCATACTTCCAGCTATAGTTAGAATTCCAAGTGGTAAGCCGGCACATTTTTTGGCAACCAACTTTGCCACATCTCTAACTTCCAGTGAAAGATCATCAAAATTGTTGAGCTTTTCCAAGAATAACTCCCAGCTTTCCTTTTTGGAAAGAGTTTCAATTTTGACTCGTCGTTGACACAACATTCTTCTACAAACATCTAAAGAGCGACTAGTAATTATCAACTTACATTCATCTTTTCCCACAGGAACTCCAACCTTCTCTACCTCAAAGTGCTTCCACATGTCGTCAAGAAACAACACAACCTTCTTCCTTTTCTTCAAAGCATTAGACAACACCGCTGCCCTCTTAATCTGATCAGTTTCTCCTTCTAAAAGATGATCCACCTTTGCAGCTTTAGCAATTTTTCTCTGCAATGTGACTATTGTATTTTCTTGTGACACGGTCACCCAATAAACATGCACTGATGAAGTTTTGACATCTTCATGGAGCTTGTTATGGATGTGCATTGCTAATGTTGTTTTCCCAATGCCTCCTAAACCGTACACCCCGATTCTGCACACATCTTCATCTACTAACCATGACAAAATCATTCTCAAATTTTCTTCAAACAATCTACCTTTAAGTTTCGATGTGACCAATGGCACACTCGATGATGCATGATCATCTAATGTTAGTCCACCGGGAAAATTCCCCTGCTCCATCAGGTCATCCATCTCTTGAGTTAGGCTAACAATATCTCTCTTCAGCATCTTATGTGAAGAAAATTGGCCCCTTTTAACATCTTTCTCAACATATCCCACCTCAGCCTCTAATTCTTCAACGTTTTTTAACCAATTTTCAACTTGACGCTTCCTTTTCCTGCCAGGCTGCATTTCTTCAGCCTCTAGCTGAGTGTTAACATCAGCTGCTCGAGCACATAGTGCTTCATTTTTACTTCTCATAAGCTGCAACTCTTCATCCACATCAGTACTACCAATCATCCAATTCTTTAGAATCAATGCCATGACAACAACCTAATACTGATAGAATGCAGAAAATGAGACACCAGTAAATTCTGAATCATATTCCAAAACTTATAATAGTTCGTTCAGTTGGTGTAAACATAAATTGTGGTTATGAAACTATATTTATATAATTTTACGTAAGTTAATTAGACGTCAATGTCCAAATATTAGCAATTCCATCCCTGAACTCGGTTTCTCTTGCAAAATCTTCATTATTACCCAAAGAAATACACAGAAATGGACAAAAAAAATTCTACCTCCGATTTTTTAGTTGCAACTTTGGGGTATCATTTGTGAGATATAAAATATTCCAAAGTTGCAACTACAAAAATCGGAGGTAGTATATAATTTTGACCACGGGCAAAAAAGGAGACTAGCTCCCAACTGACTCGAGAGTCGAGACTACTTAAACAAGGAGAGAGTCTAGCATTACCATGAATATGAGAATTTTCTCACAAAATTACATGTAAATTAATTCCCATTATCAACATTAATGCCTACCAAATGGGTCATAACAAAAACAAGAGTTGTGACTTTTAATACATTAATCTACAGAATTTAGGAACAATACCCAACAATCAATTATGTAAAAAAGCACCAAACGTAGCCATTTCCCGATCTGTCTTGTGAAAATCATAAGTTTTGCAGATTATCAAACGTTTGATACAGTAACTGTATAACAGAAGAATTCTCTTTTTTCCCCTGTTTCTAAAAGATTCCTAACAAAGTCCAACTCTATCAGATCAAAATATGTAATGTACTAAATAAAAAACAAGCAGATGTGTTGAATTTTAACATCATAATCTATTCTTTAACTATAAGTTTATAAAATCACTAAGAACAAACAAACAAACAAAATTAAGACAACATAGGTTAAAATTGAGTGAATTGATGTACCTTTTGGACACAAAGATTTGGGTTTGCTGCAGATTTCAATTACGAATTGGTCAGAGTCCAACGGAGATTAAAGCTTCAACTTGCTGGCTGCTGCCGATTCTTTTATGATCAACATGCTGTTAGTATTGCTTCAAATGGGTGACATCAACCTATGCTTAAAAAACTTCCAAGTAGGGGTTAAACATCCCTTAATCTATTACTTGTATTAGTACTCCTTACGTCATTTAATTAAATAAACTGGTATTTAGCCCGGACAATCTCCATGTTTTTACGTTAAATATTCTTGGAAAATTCTACATAATACCCTTGAGGTATTGATTATTTCACGTTGTGCCCCTCCTTTTGAAAAGTTCCACGTTGTAACCTCAAGGTTACAAAAGTGATTAAGCTATACCCATGTAGTTATCCCTCCATTACATGTTGCCGTTAGTGGGGCCCACTTTACACCTATTTATTTTTTTCTCAAGTTATTTTTAAACTTTTAAAAGGTAGGGATATAGTCCTACAATATGAGACACGAGTAATGTTTATAATTATCATTGAATGCATGGGGTACTTCTAAGAAAAAAAATTGATGTTACTTTTTAATAATTTGGGGTTATTATATTAACAAATTAATGCTACCGATATAAATAATTAAGGTGACTCATTAATGAATAATTGAATAGTAATTACTCTTATAAACAAATTTTGAAGGAGAATTGATATAGCACTTTTTTTTAATTAATAAAAAAGGTTTCTTGATCCCTTGACAGGGACATGCCGTTGGGCACATATACTCTTAACCTTGACGAAGGTATGTATGTGTGGCATATCTTGTTGGGTTCCCCCTCTTACCTCTCCCACGCAATTCACCTGGTGAAGTTGCAACATTTTTCATTTGATTTATCGCCGTGATAATAGAGGAGATATCATTCATCTTATAAATAATATTATAGACACAATACATGATATCATTTAACTTATGGAGGATATCATCCGACTTATAAATAATGTAATCTATATAACATAATTTATTTTATAAACATAATTAAAAGGTCAACAATAGCGGAACCACCATTGATGGTCACGTACTAAGCTCATGGTTATAACATAACATGCTCATTATATTTTTCAACCAAAATACATGCATTTGTTATTAAAACACTTATAATTCAACATACAATCACATAGAACAATAAATTTCAACAATAATACATCACATATGAAAGACCCAAATCGATATTTTTGGACATTTTTCAAAAACTCCGAGAATCTCATAATTATTAAGTCAATTCAAGCATAAATCAAGGATAAATATAATCAACAATCTTTATTTTCTCTCTCCTCTCCATCCTCTTCAATTCAAGCATAAATCATGAACAAATAAAATAGAGAAATTTAGTAAAAAGTTGAGGAGAGAGAAAATAAGGGTGAGTTAAAGGTGAAGAATGAAAAATAAAGTGAAATAGGATTGAGTGAGAGTATTGTTGGTGATGGTCAGTGGAAATGAGAGTGTAAGAAGTTTGTATTGCCGTACAAATAATAGTTGGACTGACGAAATGTTTGGTTAGACTTGACTGACCTAATAGTTTGGGTGACATAAGAGAAATTAAAGAGAGGATTAGAATATAAATTATGTGAATTCTATTTGCTATTAAAAATTGAACAAAAAAGAAAAAAAAAAAAGAAATTAGGTGAGCTAATGAGATTGAGTGGTACATAAAGTGGACAAATAGTGGAATAGATGATTTAGACCCGAAGTTTAATCCTTATGATCTTGAGATAATGAGATGTGAAGATGTCTTTCACCATTCCACCTTTGTGATTTGAGAGGGAGTTATGCTTTATGCTAGTTACAATTACTTTCTGTTCGTAGAACCCCTTTGGTTTTATATTGTTCTATATTCTATTATTGACCAGTAAGGCAGTAACTACCAAGTGCAAGTACTAAAGTTGATATCTTATATCTGTAATATTATTCTCTTTGCTCCACGTTAATATACAAAACACAGTACTCCATATATACACCTGAGTCCTGACTCCTGAGTATTTGTTTTGCAATGATGTTATCAATTCCTTTTCAATTAATAAAATACCTTTTATTTTTATTTATTTATTTTTTATTTTTTTGTGTTAAAGAGAGCCACAAGGGGCAGTGTGAGAATCGATCCCAAGATTTTATAAAATCGGGAAAGACATTTGCTATTCTACTAATTTACACTGCTATTGATTGCAAATGCAAGCGCCCAACTTATGGTGTGTTTTATTCACCAAATTTTCACTTATCTGAACTTACCTAAACTCATTAGATATTATTAAAACTTATTTTAGTTGTAATTTGTACTTGGATAATCCTTATTAGAACTTATTAAACCTAAACTGAACTTATCTGAACTAGTATAAATAAGGTGAACAAAATAGACCCTTAATTATAATTAAGTATAACCTGAGACAATGTCCGATCCATATTCTAGTTATTCACTCAAATTCTCTTCCCTTGAGGCTTTGAGGTCCAACATTTTGCTCACCTTGACAAACATGGGCTAAAAGGCCCAAAACCTATCACATTGTTTAGTTGTTCACCCCTACTTCTAGGCCTTTCATAAATCCACAAAAATTATAAGGAATTAAGTGACAAAAATCTTCATTGCAAATTCACAGATAAATTTCCATTCAAATTAGAAGCATACAAATTCTTGGCTGCATTCTAATGCATCCAAGATAGCTGCATCAAGGCAAAACGCAGCCTCCACTGAATGAAACACAAACTTAATTCATCTTCTTCTTCAAGTTTCATTTTTTATGAATCTCTTTCTTCACTTTCATAATAATAATTTTGATCTCAATTTTCTCTCTCCTCTCTCCCATCTTCCATTCGAAATTCTCTCTCTCCTCTTTCTTCTCTTTCATTTGACATTTTCTCTCTCCTCTGCTATATGCAACACTATGGATTTGGTTGTTAATCTTAATGAGATCATCAATGAAGGTTCGTTTTTGTGTTGTTTACAATTAGTTTAATTAAGTTAGACTTTGGATGAGTTTGTAATTGTTTTTGAATTTATAATTTGATGAGTTTCAATATACTCTTGATAAATTGGTTTTTGATTTTATGATTTAATTTTAATTCTTGGTATTCTGATTTTGATGTGAATAGTAATTGAATTGCTTATTTTTTTTTGAAAATAATTAAATTCTTGGTATTCTTTCTCTCTCTTTTATTGGTGGTTTTTAGATTCTCAATCATGTTATGAATCAATAACTATTCTTTCTATGGAAAATAAATAATTATTATTGTTTTTGAAGAAAAAATCAATAATTATTTTCTCTATGATGAATCAAGATTAATTTGATTATATTCAACTTTTTTGGAGTTAAAATAATTACGATCGAACTTGAGTATAATTTCTGTAAAACAAAAATGAACTCGTAGTAATTTAAAAATGAACATCTAGTAGAAAATGAACTTTTAGTACATTGAAAATGAACATTTAGTACATAAAAATTGAACATATTTCAACAATTTATTATATCTTTATTTTTTTCGTTGATAATTATATACAATGAATTTGAACCTATATGAAAATCATGTTCATTTTTAATATCCTAAATGTTCATAACTTTTTTTTACATGTTCATTTTTGTACATTTTTATTTTTTAATACTAATTGTTCATTTTTTAAAGTGTATATATTTTTATGAAATGTTCATTTCATTAGGTTGAAAGTTGAATTATTTGAACATTTAGTGTTGAAATTATGAACAATTTCCATATTTATTATGAACATATATGTTTCGTTATTTTTTATTACGAACATATCTGTTACTGATTATGAACGCAAATGACATATAGAGTGATAATTTATATTTTTAACTATTATATTAATGATTATACATTATAAACTTCTAAATAATCATTTTGAACATATAATGTGATGATTATGAACATATGTTGTGATGATTATGATTGAAAATTCTGATTATTTGTTGTTATTTGTTATATTTTAGTGAGTACAGATCCATTGTATTCGTGGAAGGCAAAGAATCTGAATTAGTGAATAAACAAGTAAGAAGTGATGAAGAAGCATATGAATTATTATGAACATATATTGTGATGATTATGAAAATTCTAATTATTTGGTATATTTTAGTCAGTACAGATTAATTGTATTTGTAGAAGACAAAGACTTTGAATTAGTGAAAAAACAAGTAAGAAGTGATGAAGAAGTGTATGATATGTACAATGAATTTTCCTTAATTTGGAGAATTTCCGATGTATATAATCCCAATTTTATGCTTGTATGATAAAGGTTCATTTTTAATATACTAAATGTTCATTTTTTTTGACATGTTCACTTTTTATTACTGAATGTTCATTTTTTTACGTGTCCATTTTTATTACTGAATATTCTTTTTTTTATATATGTGTTCATTTTTCTAACTAAATGTTCATTTTTAAGGTCGTGGTCTAGCAAATTTATGATTATATAATAATCAGATTCATTTTTAATAAATGCTCATTTCCTTATAATATGTTCACTTTTTAATATTAAATGTTCATTCTTTTTAATGTGTTCATTTTTTGTTATTAAATGTTCTTTTTTTCATGTTCATATTTTTTAACTAAATATTCATTTTTTATTTGGACCGTGCGTTTTGGGCCTCACTTATTGTAGCTATCTTGGCTGGCCTCCAGTGCAGCCAAGACCAATTGCCAGAAGCACGCAATAGATAGATCGTCAATAAATTTACAAAATCCTTTCAATCATTCAAGCCAGCCAATTACATGCATTATTCAGAAAATGGGAAATTGAAAAAAAAAATAATAAGAAAAAGAAAAAAAGATCAGCTTGATGATTACAATTGGGAAGTTAAACAACCAAAACTTGATTTAACAAGATTAATTTTTAGATCATTATAACTTAAAATACGGCAGTCATAGATGCTTCTCCAGTTACGTGACCTTCAGTTACATCCAACAATTTCTCCTTCGTCACCTGCAACTCAATCATCAAACGTTACATTATACAACCATGTAACTATACTCGAGAGATCACGATGAACAAATCACGTCTACACCATCATCCTCTTTTTTATACCATAAATTAATTAATCGGTGTTATTAATTGTAATTTACATCCATTCTTTCAGATTAAGTACATAAAATCAATCTTAGCTTTAACCATCGGTTTAAACTTTTAATTTAGCTAATGAAAAAATAAAATAAAAGTAACATACCGTCTTGCCGAGGCGAAGCTCATCATCAAGTGCATACAACTTAAACTCAATCCTATGCCCATGACTAGGCATAGTAGGGACTCGCCAACCAGGTACCTTTTCATCATTATTCCCTTCAGCAACATTCACATAATCACCGCCTAATTCCTCTTGCTTGCCCGAGAATCCCTCGGGCAAGCCTTTTAAGGTAGGAGGGATATGTGCCACGACCCAAATAGTCCACGGAACGAGTGGACTATCTGGGTCTGGGGCATCAATATCCTCTACAACCAAGGCCAAATGTTTCGTCCCCTCCGGAACATTATACCACTCGATCGGAGGGGATATACCGGACTTAGCACCTTGACCTTCGTCGGTGTATTTACGTGGTAGCCGCCCGTCTTCCTTGTTCACCGGCGGGCAGACTATCCGGAAATCATCGGAGTCGTGTGTTACACCTGCCATTTTTCCTAGTACAATGTTGTTGATTTATTTTTTTAGGCTTGGAAAATATAAAGAGGATGTGTTGATAACATGTAACACTTGTAAGATGTAACAAAAATTTAGGTTGGATAATGTCGTAGGTGTTTGGATATGTTTTTATAGAGTGAAAGGATATGACACGTGCTGGAAGAGTTTCTAGCTGGTGGGAGAAGATTTAGGTGAATTAGACACGTGTTTGGGTGTTTGTGATGTGTATTTTATTTATTTTTTATTTTTTTCTATCAAGAAATTAGTAAAAGTAAATGGGATATTTGTGATGTGTTTGGCTACGAACATTTCCGTCTTCGAACTTTCTACTAGCATCGCAAATCACCGACTAATCGACTCGTGAATTAAATTTAAATAAGTACTCCGAAGCACTTCTTTTTCAGTTCCACAATTGAAACATTCATCATATATTCATATGTATTGAGAGACAAATTAAATGGCAGATGTAATAGCAAATGGGGATTATTTGGTTAGCAATAACTTGAAGTGTAAAGCTTACGACCGTCCTAAGAGCGTTGAATAAACTAATTAAAAGCAAAAAGATTAAATTAAATATTAATTACACCAATCGACGCGTGACTTTGTCATGCTTTTCCAAATTGGTACAATTTTAGGCAAAATATTAAATACTTATCCGACGCCCAGGGGACGTTCGTTAGCAAGATCCTAACTTGAATATTCCATAATATTCCTTGTAATAACTTTAGTTTGATTCCCGTTCTTTCTTTTGATGCATAGAATTAGAAATTCCTCTTGTGAGAATAGTTTCCTATTTTTTTTTTCTTATTTTTACAAAATCTTTGGTGTAATACCAAGTACTTGTGTTAATACACTAGATTAGATATATTAATTCACAAATTATTGGGTGAGTCCATTTTATTAATCTACCTTGTAATAACCTTCGTTTTTTATTAGTTGACACGTTTTGACTTAGCACTATTTACACATCTCCCTTTGACCATATTTTGTAATTTATATGTTAAGAAAAATACAGTCAAGTCGGATCTTGTTAGATTCGCCACAATGTCTATTTTTAAAATATTAACTTTTTATATATTTTTTTTATTATTGTCAATTAAGGATATTAATGATTTAATTTGTGCATTGACAAAAGTGACTAAAGAAACGTGTCAATTAAAAAGAAACGAATGAATTACGTCTTAATAATTTAAATAAATTTTTAAAATTTAATAAAAATTGTACAAAAACTTATACTTGTATTTAAATTTAACGGTCATATCGATCTCAAGATCCTCTTGAACCAAAAGAAAAGGTTTAAATAACTGAGCAATCCGTCATTCCCACTTTCACAAATTGATTATATTAGAAGTTTGATATGGAGTACTATATTATGAAAAAATGGTAAAATTAATAAGAGCAACTACAATGGTTAGCTAATTCATTTAATAGATTGTCACCTTCACATGCCGCGTTATCTTT
Source organism: Chenopodium quinoa (assembly GCF_001683475.1). Classification (NCBI taxonomy): domain Eukaryota; kingdom Viridiplantae; phylum Streptophyta; class Magnoliopsida; order Caryophyllales; family Amaranthaceae; genus Chenopodium; species Chenopodium quinoa. Next base: position 2,715,008 of record NW_018745177.1, read on the forward strand.
TTAAGTTACAACAATTCTATCTATTTGTTGCTCCAATGGTTAAGCTAGTTATAAATTAATTTTTTTTAAATAATAATAAATTTTATCTAATAAATAATACTTATCAAGCTAATTAGCTCTACAAAGCTAATTTGCTTGCTAAAGCTCATCAACAATATGTGCACAATGGTATAGCTACTAGCTTAAGATTTTAATATTTGCAAGGTAGTCCTTATTTCCAACCATTAGAGTTGCCCTAATGATGATATGGAAAGCCGGTCATAAGACATGGATTTAGGAGTATATCATGTTGCATCTATATATCAATATAAAAGAGTTTTGCATGAAGGATCATGTTAAAATATAAAACTAATTTAAACTTCATCTAGTAGCTTAAATTTTGTTGTTGAATTAGTATTAAGATACTTTTTTACATCCTCTTCTTAGCCCTCACTAGAGGTGGCAATTCAGGTCAACGAGTCAGGTTCGGGTTAGATTTCGGGTTATGCTTAGAAACTATCAAAAATAGTCTAGAACTTTACATTATTAAAAGTATGAAATTTTGGTCAAATCGGGTCGAATCCAGGTTATTTGGGTTCGGGTTTCTCTTAATAACTTTGGATTAGGTTATCGGATCAGGGATTGACAGCCCTACTTTCTCACACTTAAATTTACATCAAACCTTTTATTGATGGAATGAAGATAAGCAAAAGAATGATTATTAGCAACAAACATATGTTTTTTTATTATTTTTTTTTTATTTTTTTACGGGTAGCAACAAACATATGTTATCACTTTTTGAAACGATTTTTATTCAGAAATTAAGTCGATTGGAACTAACAAATCTAAAGTTAGAGTAACAAAGTTCTTTCAAATCAAGTAGAAAATAATTGGTGATTTGCTTTGTTTAAATTCATATTTTTAATGATACAGTAGTAGATCGAAACCAAACAAATACATGGTACATTTTGAAATTGAAAACCTTTTAGGGCCTGTTCTCATTGACCGAAGTCAGCTGAACTGAATTGAACTGAATTAAGCTGAACTGAGCTGAGCTGAAGTGAACTGAAATGAATATTTTATAAGAGAAGGAAATTAGAAGTTGAAGTGAACTGAGCTGAGCTGAACTGAACTGAATTAAATTTCAACGTAAGAAAACAAACCCTTATTTGTTGAAAAAGTAATGAAATTTATTAATGTGGAGTTACGACAAGGAAAAAGTAACAAAGCCAATCAAATTTGGCATCCTCAAATACAGATACGATTTTGTTTGAGCATTCTAGAAGTTCATTTGAAATTTTGTTTTGATTGAATTTTTACTTTTGGATAAATTGTTGAAATCTATAGTGTATAGTCCTTTTCTTTTTCCAAATGACCACTAATATTATATTTTTTATTATGGCTGTTTATGATGACAATTTTTCTCACCATGACAACGGTGAAGATGACAGCGACTATTGTCATTTGATCTTTATTGTATGCTTGTGAAAAATGTGAAGTTCATCTTTACCCTTATTACTCTGTCTTTCTTTTTCATCTTCTTTTTGGAAATTAAATACAATTGTCCTGTTAATAAACTTCATCCAAATTACAATTATATATTCTCTCACCTATTTGAATTTAATTTAACTAATAATTTGAATTATTTTTTATGATATGTCAATAAAGCCGATTTTACCTCCAAAAACAAAAGGCTTGGGAGTGTTTGGCAATTGGTTTTTTTTGCCTAGCTTTTGGCTTTTGGCTTTTGTCTTTTTAGTTTGGTCAAACAGCCAAAATACAAGTATATGTTTGGTAGTTACTTTTTTTGTTGGCTTTTATGGTATCTTTTCCGCCAAAATCTAATAGGAGTAGCTTTTTCTATTGACTTTTGGATTATTGACCCACTTTAATAAACCACTAAGAACCATAAATAAATTTACCACGCACTTTTGTAAATAAGTGGCCTAAACAACTAACTTAAAAAGTCAATCCACATAACTAATACTTTCAGCTAGTCAAACAAGCCAAGCAAACAAGCCAACAACCAACCGTCAATCGCCAAACAACCCCCTAGTCTTACTAGCTAGCTTTTTAGTTTTGGCTTTTGGCTTTTGGCTTTTCATTAAAGAAACTACTTCTTTATCCTGAAATCATTTTTTTTAGAACCTTTATCCTTAATCGATTAATTATTATTAGTAATTATTGATTACCTACTCAATAATAATTTTTAATTAGTACTTAATAATTAACAGTTATCAATTAACAATTAATAATTAATAATGAGTACTTAATAACTAGTATATTGTAATTTAGTAATTATGGAGTAGTAATTAATAATTAACGGTTTGTAATTTGATTTGTTAAATACCGCTCTCAAATGTCTAATTAACGCCCGCAAAATAAATATGTATTACGAATTTACCCTCATTAGATGTAAACAAAGAATTTACCTTTACAATCATAATTTTAACCCACAACCACTACCATTATTTACCACTTATCAATTTACAATTAGAATTTACCTTTACACTGTTTCTTTAAAAATTCTCTCTCTAAACCACCACCACCACCATTTACCACCCACACAACCTCCTTATACTAGCTCAATATAATTTTGCCGGAGACATGGTTGGTTTTTTTTTTCCCTGGAAATGGCAGAAATGCCCAATTATTTTGCCAGAAACGCCTAGATCTTTCGAAATATCGGGTGGTTAATCGAAATTTCTGGGCGGTTGGGTTGAAACGCGAAGAAATTTCGATCTTCCATGCGATTATTCAAAAGATCTAGGCATTTCAACCTAGATCTGGCCAATGAATTAGGCATTTCTGCCCTTTTTTCCAAAAAAAAAAAAAAAAAAAAAAACATATCACTGCTAGTTGCTATCTGCGTGCTATTACTACTAGATGTTGTTATTAATGCTGTTGTCTATTTGCTAACTACACAGACTCATTTTGCCTTTTCTGTTTTAGAATTTGGCGGTCTGATCTATAAACTAAAGTTGACTTTCTTTTGTTTAATTATTAGATCAAACAAACAAATTGGTGTTTATGGATGTTTTTAGTAAGAACTAGGAAGTTATATCAATTGAAATTATTGTTTATCGTATATGTTAATTATTTCTCATTCGTGGTTGTTGTACATGTTAATATTATTTCTATATTAAAAAAATTAAAAAGTTGAATATTTTAAATAATAGTAATAGTAATAGTACTAATAATAGTAATAATAATAATAATAATAATAATAATAATTATTATTATTATTATAATAATAATAATAATTATTATTATTATTATTATTGTTACTTATTGGTTAATTAGGTGTTACATTAGTCTGTAAAAAGTGATACATAATGTCGAATAAAGTGTTACTGATGATTGAAAAATGTTACCTAATAATCAATAAGGTGATACATAAGTTCACAAAAGTAATACACAATATAAGAGAAAGTGCTACTATATGATTGAAAAATGTTACTAAAGATAAGAAAGTGTTACATAAGAAATAAAAAGTAACACTTTAAAAATGATACTGATAATATAAAAAAAGTGTTACGTAAAAGGGTTTATAGTAACACTTTAAAAAGTGTTGTTACCCTACGTTAACCAAAGTGTTACATAAGACCTCAGGGAACATGGCCGGATGTATCACCGACTAAAGTGTTACCTATTTTCTATAATAACATTTTTACCACTTTATATAACACTATTTAGGTGTTACTTAAGGTTAATTATGTACTAGTGAAATCACGAGAAAGCCGCAAAAACGGCGCCCCTATCAGGACATGTGTCAAAACCTGATTGCGCCGCCAATCAGAGCATGTCATTCTAGGGTAATAACTAGGGCGAGCAAATTAAAACTACCTGAAAAATCGAAAACCCATTCCGTTATCGTCCTGAAAATTAGGGTACCCGATCCGATAACCATAACGGTTCGGGTACCCGTTCTGATAATTTGTTATCGGGTATGGTTTTTGGGTATCATTTTAAAATTAACGGTTACCCGTTCCGATCCGCTAAGCGATTTTTGTATTTTTTTTTCATACTTAAATCTATTTTTCCAATATTTAAATTCTAACTTTACTTCATAATCACTATATAATATCAATGATTAGTAATATTATTAATAATTTGGTAAATATCATGTAATATTGTTGTTAATTAGTGTGAAAAAATCATAAAAACTAATTTATTAAGTTTAATTATCACTATTCGATACCTTATTGGGTAACCGATAATCAATCCGAAAATCCGGGTACTCGAAGTCCGGGTACCCGAACTTATCGGTTCGGTTTATGAATATCACTTTTAGTGATATTGGTTATCGAGTACCCGAATCGTTAGTACTAACAGTGTGAGTACTCGTCCCATACTCAACCCTAGTAATAACCCTAAAGGGGGCACAATTCCCCACCTATAAATACCCCAATGATTTATGACGGGAAGGGTGGATTGTGACATAATATTCAACAGAGCATTAAAACAACTCAAACTTCTCTCTACTTTCTCTCTATAGCCTTTTCGTTTTCCGATTACTAACTTGATCGTCGGAGACGAATATTCTAGTAACGAGATATTCGTTAATTTACAGGTGTCCGGGCCGTCTATCCAAATAGCGCGACCAATGTCCAGGGGAAATCACAAAAAATACCCAAAACACTTTGTGCCAGTCAAACTGTGAAAGTGTAACACTTATTTAAAAACGAATAGAGTATAACAAATGGCTAAACAACCACTGTAAACAACCAATACTAATAGTCAGTCAAACAAGCCAAGCTAAACAACTAGTAGCCAATAACCAATTGGCAAACAAGATCTTTATTAGAATTCAATAAGTTGATCTTGAAAAACCGTTCAACCCAACTTTTCGTAAAAGTTATTCGTGTAATTACTGCAAACAATCATTTCAATAAATTATCTTGAAGTCTGATAAAATACAGAGTAGATAATTTAAAGAGATAATCAAACAATTTATATCAACCGATTACTATCTATCTATCAGTTAATTACCAAACAAGACCTAAGCTCAGTTTCCAAGAACCAAGAGTCACAACTCACTCAACACAAGAGCTAGTTCTAGAACCCACAAAACGTAACATAGGCAAAACATTTCCCACCTCCTATTAAACGTCAATTAACCCTGAAACTCTACTCCTCACCATCCCCATAAACCCGTAATTGCACGATAGCCTGACGTAAACAACCGACCCACCTCCCTTCAAAATTGAACCCGAACACTCAAATCAAAATCAAAATCAAAATCACACCCAATCACAAAATCAAATAAACCCCACAAATATTTTCCTCCATAATCTGAATTTCCTCCAATTCCCAAATCTAGAGAGAGAAAATCAAAGATGAACCCAACTGAAGAAGCCATGGATAAAGAGAGAGAGTGGGAGATGAGGCCTGGTGGTATGTTGGTTCAGAAGAGAGAGAATGGTTTTGATGATGATGCTGATGATAATAATAATCTTCCTTTTTACAAGATCAAGGTTGTTTATGGCTCTTCTTCCTACGAATTCGCCCTTCCTTGCAAATTCACTTTTGGTATTTTCTTCTTCAATTTTCTTTATTAATATTTTCTGGGGATTTTCTGTAGTATAATGATACAGTAGTTGATTTGTTTGATTGTGGGGTTTTTGTTATTTTTGGTGTAAATAGAGCCACACAAATGGTGGTTACGTAGACGGGATTCGATTTCAGGTCTCGGGTTATACCCGTAAGCTAGTTGGCATCCTTAGAGTTTATGTTTAGTACAAGTATTATGTTTGTGTATAGTTGGGTTTTGTTTGATGTTTAGGGTTGATTTTATTGAGAAATTTTGTTATGTGAGCACAAAAATTTTGAACTTAAGTTATGAGCTTGTTTCTTTGTTTTAAAGTGGCTGAAATGTGAAGAATTAAGGGTTAGAGAGAGGGGATTACTGCTCTGATGTAATGGGTGTTTATGTAGTGATGTTATATCAGAGAATTGTTGGGTTTTATTCAATGTTTATGATTGATTTTCGTTGGAAGCTTTGGTGAAATTATGAATTGGGAAAAACTTGGGGTTTTGTCGAGGTTTCCCCACTTTTCAATGATGAGTATTGATTAGTTTTCCTAATCGAAATCCAGGCTGAATTTTGGATAAAAGGAAAGGTCCATCTTTTAACTCTTTTGCTTCTAAAAGCAGAATTGAAGTGGTTTGATGTGAGTGTAATACTTCCCCATATGGGAATTGTAGTCATATATAAATTAGTTTAGAATGTTTGTAAGAAAGTCCCGTGTTTTTGTGGTTGAATTCACTTTGGTTTTCTTAGTTAAAAATTGTTATTAAGATTATGTTTCTAAACATATCCTTAGTTAAATAAAATGTTGGTGAGAGGTGGGTTGGAGATATTTTTGTCAAATCTAAGTGAATCCTTAAATATTGGTGGTTGAATCAATGTGACGAATAATTCCGGTTGGAGAGAGTACATACAACTATACAAAAGAGTTTATAATTACCTATTTGAGTGGCCAGAGATGAGGTACTTGGCTGTGTCCATCCTGACCTTTCTAGGCATACTAAATGCTTACAATAGTAGTTTGCTATGTGATAGATGGACATGTCGCGTAATTAACCCTTCGTTTCATAAAGAATCATGCTACTATTCATATTTTGAGGGAGTCTACTGAATTATTCCCAATATATAAGAAAAATTAAACTTATGTGGGAGGTCTTGTTTGATTTGTCTCAATGGTTGCGTTAAGAATATCAATTTTTTTTTTTAATTTCTATTAAAACTTTTACTTTCTTCCCAATATGTAGAGTATTTAATTGTCAAAGATGTATACTGTCAAAACAAGAGTAGTTTTTAAAGATGGAAGGAGTGATAAATATTCACCTCACCTCCTATTTACATCATCTAAAAAACTCCTCCCTTGTATGCCTTCCCTCTTAGATTCTGAAACATCATGGTAGAAGTCGACCTTAGGTAGTGCTTGTGTCCAAATGGGTTTTGAGACAGAGATGTTTAATTTCTAATTTTTTTTATATTAATGGCAAAAGGTGAGTTGAAGAAACTTCTTGTTCAAGAAACTGGGTTAGAGCCTGAGGACCAAAGGCTTTTCTTCCGTGGGAGGGAGAAGGAAGATGGTGAGACTTTACATATGGCAGGTTTAAAGGACCACTCAAAGTTGTTGCTTATGGAGCGTCCAGCTAGCAAGGAGAAAAAAATGGAGGAGGCAAAAAAGAAAGAAGAAATATCTAAGGCATTTGCTGCAATTGCTGGAGTTCGGGCAGAGGTGGATAAGCTTTCTCAAAGGGTAATTTCATTTCTTTCTTGGAAAGGTTTTTTCTATACTAGTTTTCTGGCACGGAAATTCTTTTTGGCGAGTAGAAACTAGAAAGGTGATGTCTTTGTTAGTTTCCTTCTTATATGCAGGTCTCATCCTTGGAAGCATCTCTTTATAATGGAACAAAGGTAGATGAAAAGGAATATATCATCTTAACAGAGTTGTTTATGGTTCAATTACTGAAATTGGATAGCATTGAGGCCGAAGGAGAAGCAAAAACCCAGCGGAAGAATGAGGTGAGTTGGTTTTGTTTGTGCTCAAGAAGGATCCCTTTTTTTATTTGTAAATTTTTTTTAGTGCTTGTATTCCCAAGAAAACACTGGATGCTTGTCTTTTGAAGCTAAAGAGCAACAAATTTGTAGAATTAAGTTTTATTCAACTTTTCACTTGAAGTGGAGATCTTAGCTTGCCTAAGGAGATTACAGTTGTTTTACACTTTTACTTCATTTGAGAGAATGGAAAATGGTTATTTTCAAAAAGAGCTCTAAGACCCAAATATCAATGATTTAGTAGAAAAATACATATCAATAATTTCTTGTTACGAATTTATGCCGCTAGCTTCTTGCTGCTATGTGTTCAACTTTGTTATATAAGGTCCAATACTAGAATAAACTGAGTGAATTGCATCACAAGTACTGTGTTAAACTATTCATAGCATATAGCTCATAACAGTAACCTATTACTCTGAGAAGGCTCTTCTACTATCATATTGGCTTCTCTCCATTACCCCATCACAAGTTAAGATGTCAAGGGAGCAGCCGGGAATGTGAATCTGTGAGTTACAATATTACATGCAATTTCTCTTGTAGATTAAGTCAGGTTGCATGGTGCTGTAGCAATTCCTCTTAGTTTCGATTTTTACTTGGGGTTTCGGTTGTTAAGTGTTGCTTACCGTTGTACTTATCTTTGCCATGAATCAACAACTATGATAGAAGCTATCCTCCCATTCATAATTCCACACCATAATACTAATACTCGCCTTTTTCCAAACTCTTTAAAATGATGGTTTTGTTATATCTGTATCTTTATATTGTATGATTCCCTATGACGATTCATGTTAGCCGACCCCAAATCATTAAGAAGATTTTGAAACAACGATGTAGGAAGCAACACAAATGAGTCTCATGAATCATTAAGAAGATTTTGCATAGTTAAGAAGTGTCGTAGGCATCAAATTTTGGCTAAAATTTAACACATTAATTTTTTGGTTGAATTAGGAACTGGAGTAACAAAAGTATAACATCCAGACATAATTTAATCCGTTTCTCACAAACCAATAACCTAATCATTCTGATTTAGTCTTCATTCTTGGCTCTTGAGTGCCTGGTTTACTTGTCCTTGTTAATCAGATTACACAACCATACATTCCTAGAAGCAGTTATTAATTTTGTTGGTCTAATATATGATGGAGTATGGAACTGCGCTAGCGAATAATGACTTATGTGTGGCATACCATTTTCTTTTTCACTGATTATTTTCTCTTCAATTAGAGTTGTGCAGTTTGTTTACCTAGTTTATTTCTTCATGTGAGTCCCTGACAATAGGTTCTGCATGATTGAACAGGTTCGTCGTGTGCAAGGCTTTGTGGATACTCTGGATGCCATGAAGGCAAGAAACTCGCATCCACATGATAATTGCAGCAATACTGTAGCAGTGACCACCAACTGGGAGACATTTGATTCTGGAGTTGGGAGCTTGACTCCACCTTCGGTTTCATCATCTTCAAAAGTAACAGAAGACTGGGAACGGTTTGAATAGCTTAATATCGTCATATTTTTTTGGTGCAACTTATAATTTCATTATTGCTTGTACAATCCATTAGGGGACTTGTGTGATTATGATTTTTTTGCCTGTGATGGCTCCTCATCAATTCAAAGCTGTATTTAACTCTTTGAAGTTTGGAGTATGAAAGTTGCATATGAAGTTGTTGCCTAAATTTTTTGAAGACATTCATCTATGTATATGATCACTTACCAAGGTCTAATACCCATGTTCACTACTTTGCCTATTACTCCCATCTTTCCTCGTTTTTCCTTCTTTAGACAAGAATCCTTCTGGTGGTGCTGTTTATTCACATATTTCAGTTATTTATATGAATTCATGATTTCAAGTTAGTTATTCTAGTTATGACAGTTGAGTTTCTGATTTCACTGAATCTGTTGTGGTCAGTTGAAACCTCTTTGTCTTTGCCCTTGTCTGCGTGTTCGTGTGGGGATGCATGCCATAAACGATGCAGACATCTCTGTTTGTGATCTTGTACCTGTGGATCATTGAAGGCTTGATGCACTTGGAGGAATAATTTAGCTGTAGTCAGGGGTTAGATTGTGCCCTGATGACTAACATTTTGACTAAAAAAACAGGAATAAGAGAAACAGCATCATCTAGTGAAAGTTGCACTTGCACTTGACAACTGTAGCGAACACGGTAAACACAAGACATTACTAGATGTCATTGACATAAGTGTATTATCTATTATGCAGAGCAAGCCAAGAGATAAAGATACGGTTCAGGCTAATCAATATTAAAGTACTTCTTTGCTTAAGCTTTTAATTTTGTTGCTAAAATATGATATCATTATGCACATTATTTGACTATTTTTTGAGGTTTCCTTTTCTATCACATAAAATAAAATTCCCTCAATGGGCGCAAGAAGGACCAAGTTGGTTTCCATGCCTAAATAAAATAAGATCTATATGCACTTGATGTGTGCATATCATTCTAGATATATACACCAAGGGCCTGTTCTCTTACGTTGAAATTCAATTCAGCTCAGCTTAGTTCATTTCAGCTCCTAATTTCCTTCTCTTATAAAATATTCATTTCAGTTCTATTCAGCTCAGCTTAGCTCAGCTCAGTTCAGTTCAATTCATTTCAGTCAATGAGAACAAGCTCCAAGTCCTGTATTTTAAAAGTTGGAAACCATGCTCACCACGATATCATTATGTAATTACATCAGCATGCGTGACTTTTGTCACTCTTTGAGAATGGGATGAATTTTTTTGTGAGAGTTGATTGGAGCATGATTTTGCTAAAAAAAAAAACAAAAAAAGATTTGAGTGTTGTTTGATGTGAAAGACCAATAAGAGATTTGAGTGCGGTTTACTCTAAAAAAAACCAATAAGAGATTTGAGTGTGGTTTACTCTGAAAGACCAAAAAGAGATTTGAGTGTAGTTTGCTCTGAAAGACCAAAAAGAGATTTGAGTGTGGTTTACTCTGAAAAACCAATATTTGATTGGAGCTCAGTTTTGCTTGAAAAAACCAAAATTGTTATTTTTGCAGGTTCAAAAAGAATGACGTTCCTGCTTGATGATTGATGAGTTCGAAAAAGATGAACGTTCTCATCATTGAAGAAAAAAAATAAATAAATTTGAAGGCGACATCGACAGAGTACTGCAACTCGATCGACTTCAATAAAGTAAAGAATTTCCAATCGCAACGTTCGTGTTACAACCGTTACGATTGCGGGAGGGTATTAGAGATATTAGATATCGGAAAATATATTTGATAAATTTTCCGCAGATATCAATAATAGAATAATATATTTAGGTTTATTTTATATTAAGATAGTATTTAGTATATCTTTTAGCAATAATATTTCCTATCTTATAAGCTTAGGTTTTGTATAAATATTATACCTATTCATCAAGTCATTCTATTCACTTTTTCCCCCTAATTTGTCAAAATGCAAGTACACTCTGGTGCTTTACTTCCTTTTATATATTGAGCAGCTTGACTTTTTTAAATGACGGAGTACTCCAGTTTCTTGGTAACGCCAAAAGTGAACCTAACCTCCCAATGAACTAAACTTGAATTTAAATTGTCTAACAACCTGTTTACAAACCCCCATACGAAGCTGATATTTCTAATGCCTAGTTGTACATGCACGACTACTTTATACTCCATATGTTTTTAAATACTTACTTCATTTCTCCATGCGCAGAGTTTTAGGAGAAATTGGAGAAAGTAATAAAATATGGAGATAGTAGGGTTGGTGAAAGATAAAAAAAATTGTAAAAAACAAAAGTAGTGGAAAAATTGGAGGTGAGAGAAAATGAAATGAATAAAATATGATATTTGTTGGATCCACTAGGTGGTAGAAATGAATTAAATATTGTAAAAACTTTCCATATAAGGAAATGGAGCAAGTATTTAAAAACGGAGGGAGTAATAGTATTTTTTTTTATGCAAAGCCGGGGGCATTAGATTAGATTAAAAGAGTATCAAAAGCTACAAGAGAGTTGGGGAGATTTATCCTCCAAAATTACATCCCGAATAAAGTTTGGTGGATCATTTAAAAGTACAAGAGTTACATCTTGATTCTGAGAAGTCCTACAATATTTTGCTAAAAGATCAGCTGCCTTGTTTGCATTCCTACCTTCATAATAGAGCTTGACATTCTGCATACCCTCAAGCTGGACCCTGCAACATTTTAAAATATTAGTATTGACATCCTTGACAGTCGGCATATGAGATGAGGTCAATAGCTTGCTTCGAATCTGAGCACACATCCACTCTCTCCCAGCCTCTTTCTCTAATCAGCTCCAGGCCAGCAAAAATGGCAGCTTACTCACCCAGGCAAGCAGATTTAACTCTGCACTTCTGATAGAAGCCCAACACCTAATTACTTGCATAATCTCTAACAACACTAGCTATCCCAGCCCAAGAATCAGCAGCACTGAATGAGGCATCACAGTTCAGCTTAAGAGAAAGGGCAGTAGGAGGACACCAGCAGACAGGTGGGGGGTGACAGGGGAGATCAAACTCGAAGAAATCTTAAGAGAGGTTTCAAATTCCCAAGCTAAAGCTAGGGACTCTCTGAGGGATGTATCAGGGGGTTGCTTTGTTTGGTTAAAAATTAGGTCATTTCTCCTTAGACATAACTTCCAGATAACAAAAGAAAAAAGGTTCTGCCAAGGAAGTTGGATGTGAGATGTAGCAGTTGGATTAAGGGATAGATTAGTGAAGAGCCAAGATTTAAGGTCTTGACAGTAGAAATAACTAGGCATATGGAGCAGATCCCAATCCTCTTTAGCTTAGTCATAGTCCTTGAGAATGTGAAGAGCATTTTCAGGAACATTGTGACAGGAAGCACAAAACTCTAAGTTGATGATATTCCTCCTTCACAAAGTGACTTTGTGAGGGAGTCTATCCAAGTAACAAAGTAAAAAGCTTAATTTTAGGGGCTGTCTTAACATTCCAAATCTAATTCAAATTTACAGAATGATAAGAGCTCATACCATTAGCACACCCCATCAAGAACACAGTTTTTGAAAAATCAAATTTACCATTTGAACTAAGGGTAGAGAAGATGAAGTCTTGACAGTTACTGCTAGCTTTAGGAATAGGAACACTCAAGCAAGCATTAATAATATGCTCAGGCAGCTCAAAAGAAAGCTTTGAAAAATCCCATTTGCAATTTGACGCACAATCCTCAAGCATGATGTTCTCCTCCTCCCTCTGTAAAGGGCCATGGATTAAACTTCTAATGGGTCCTAAACCTGACCAATTATCACCTTAAGTGCAAATATCAACACCATTCCCTACCCCCACTGAATATTTTCCTTAAAAAGGTCCCAGACCCTTCCTAAGCTCTTCCAAAGATGGGAACCAGCAGAAAACGACCTAAACAAGTTATTTGGCTTAGAATACTTGTCCTTTAAAACTTGAACATCCAGATTGTGCTCATGGTTAAGCATTCTCCACCACAATTTTAACATGTGAGCTTTGTTCAGAGATTTAAAACACCTTAACCCAAGCCCACCCTCACTCTTAGGGGTGACCAGTTTCTCCCATCCCACAAGGTGTAAACCTCTAGTGTCATCCCTCTTACCCCAAAGAAACTTTGCTAAATGGCTATTCAAATTATCTAGAGTAGACATAGGAAGCATCATGCATTAGAAATAGTAGTTAGGGAGGGTGTTAAGGGTAGAGGTCACAAGGCATAATCTACCAGCTTTAGATAGCATAGAAGATTTCCAAAGCTCTAATTTCTTAGTGATTTTATCAGAAATGAATCCCACCTTATTTTTGGAAGGCCTACTAGCAGAGATAGGAAAACCTAGATAGGGAATGAGATCATCAGTTTCACTAAAACCCAAAGCCTCACAAAACAAGTTCCTATCACCTTCAGAGGTGTTCCTAGAGAAAAACACCTTACTCTTGGAAGCACTTATGGATTGACCCGAGAAAGAGCAAAAAGTATTAAGGGATTCCTTGAGGGAAAGGACATTCTCAATGGAGGTTTCACCAAAGAGCAAGATATCATCGGCAAAAAGGAGATAAGAAATTGACACTTGTTTCCTACTGTAGGGAATAATTTCAAGCCTTTAAAATCCCACTAGCTTGAACCCCACTATGATCATACACTAAAGTACGGTGGCGTCCAAAAGGGAAGAAGATAGAGCAAAAGAGTCGCCAACAAGTTTTTTAAGGAACTTGTAAACCATCACGAGGTGAAGGTTACACCCCTTAACGATCCAAGAGATCGTCAACTCCATAAGGTCATGAACCAAATAAGGGTCCGGGGATGATGGTACAAATCCAACCTAAAAGAGATTGAACCTGCCCTAATAATAGGCCTCTACTTTATTCTGCTCGTATTCATGTGCGCTTTCTGACTAACATACAATCAATAGGTTAACCCTAAACCTGTTTAATCTATGTTGGTTGAATTTAATGCACAAATAAACTATTATTGGCGATCACTTGAATTATAATCACAATTAACCCTAACAAGATTATTAATTATCTTATTAAGCGTGATTACAAGTACCAATTTCCCTTTAACCATGCAATAAAAGGTGATCAAGCAATACGTAATAAATATCAAGCAACATAATAAATAATAATAATCAATCATAATCATCATAAATATAAGGGAGAATATAGTAAGCATCATACTTTTAATCATATTTGATATTAAAGTTACCCTAGACATGATACTAGGAATCAAAATAACAATCTGAGCATGATATCTACATCATAAATAAATTAATCAATAAAATCCTTAAAGTACTTACTTTGATGCCTCGTAGCTCTTTCTAATAACAAAATACACACGTTAGTAACTTCAAGGAAAATAATAATCAAAACAATTAAATTAAATAATTGAAAGAGAGATTTGGGACCAAACCCTCAGAAATTAAAACCTTTCACGTCTAGGGCGAAGGCAACTTCGAATATGGCTAGGTGTATCAAGATCTTGCGAATGCGGAATTTTGTATTAAAAAGCAAGAAAGAATTAAAGGAAGAATGAATGAATGTTAAGAATTATTGATGAAAGAGATGAAGATGATGAAAAGAATTGATGAACAATTTGTTAATGAAAAGAGTTGATGAATGAAGAAGAGAATTGATTATTGGTCAATGAATATTGATCATTGGTAATTGATAAAGTGATTGTTGATGAATGAAAACGGAGTTTTAAATACGATATTTATAGAGAAAATCAGCCAAAAAAGATAATTTATCAAAACAGAGTCTGAAGACCACAAAAACACATTGGCGCCAGGACCAATGGCTAGCGCCAGGCGCCAATGGATGGCGTCTGGCGCCAAGGCCTAGGGTTGGACGCCAATTTGGATTTCAACGCGTTTTCGAAAATCTGATAAATTTCCCGTACTGGAAGATAAAATAATATAATTTCAATCGAAAATGCTATTTAATCTAATTAAAACTCTGAAGAATCCTAATTGAATTAAGAATGATAAGACCTTCTAGAATGTTCTAGAAGACTAAAACCATTCCTAATTACATTAGGAATGATAAATCATATTAGGCCCTCCCCTAGATCATTGGGCCGTACTTAAAGCTCAAACCAGGCCCAGTTTAGTAAATTGGCCATAAATTCCTCAATATTCATCGGAATTGGGCTTATAATATATCGTTGGAAAGGTCTTTGCAAGCCCCATGCAACTACACCACTATTGGACCCATATCATGGACCAACCAAACTGGATTGACTGTTTTCTTAAAATAAAGTTTTCAAAAACAGGAAGAAGAGAAAAGAAATAAAACTTTCCGCAACACTAGACCTTTCCACACTTTCGTTTTATTCGATTATGAATCGACGTGAAAGGTACTCATCACTGGGTTTGGTTTTGGGGAGACACAAATGGGTGTCTACAAAAGCCCCCACTTTGACTGAGTTTGGAGAAACGCAAGTTTTGAAAACGAAAGTCAAAGTATCGATAGGGACGGAGAATGATTCAGAACGTTCTGCGATCCTAAATCAATCTTGTAACGCCGATACCTGCAAAACTAGAATTAGTTAAACAGATAAAAGAGTTAAGAAACGCGTATCTTGCACCGTCGAGCACACGTCTCTGAAAGTAAACGATTGTTGCTGCTGCTGTTTCGACAACCTCCTACAAGCTAGAGAATGCCATCCCGCTTGAAAACCGCTACGCCCGTAACTGCTTCCAAATTAGAAGATTGCTTCGCCTGAAACTATCCTCCTCCGCTTTGATAATATTCCACATCCTAGGGAATACTATCGAAGATTGCTCCTCTTGAAACAATCCTCATCCGCATTGATAACATTCCACGTCCAAGGGAATACTATCTAAGATTGCTTCTCTTGAAACAATCCTCAGTTGTTTGTGACAACTCTCCACAATCTAGGGAACCCCACCTCGCTGTTTGTTTTGACGATTTTCCGCAATCTAGGGAACGCCGTCGATCAATGTTACTACATCTTGAGCCTTTTCTCGAATCATAGTGACAACCTTTCCAATTATAGCAAAAGTCGTCGAAGACTTTTCATCTCGTGCCATCTTCTCAAATCTTGGATGACAACCTCCACAATCTTAGCGAATGCCGTCGAAGACCGCCCATCTCGTGCTATCTTCTCAATCTTGGGTGACAACCTCCACAATCTTAGCGAATGCCGTCAAAGACCTCCCATCTCGTGCTATCTTCTCAAATCTTGGGTGACAACCTCCACAATCTTAGCGAATGCTGTCGAAGACCACCCATCTCGTGATATCTTCTCAAATCTTTGGTGACAACTTCCACAATCTTAGCGAACGCTGTCGAAAATAACTTACTTGAAGTCATCCTCAGTTTTTGCGATAATATTCCAAAGAAAATTACCGAAGACCAACACTTGTCGATCTTTAAAGCTCGCTCGAACTTTGCTTCCGCTATGCCTCTACGTTGGCGCTTTCGTTGCTTTGAACCTATACGTCAGTGCCTTTTCTGCTTTTGAGCCAATGCCTAGGCGCTTTAAGCTAAGTGAGACGATCCTTCATCGGGTCGATCACTTATTTACTTTTGGAGAGGCTTCGAACTCTGTCGCTGTTGAAATATCTCTAGCGCCAAGAATTGACTCTGTCGCCGAACGCTGTGATAGGGTCTTCCCTGTTCTGCTGCACCTGTATTTATTTTGACTATAGACTTTGCCAATCTCTTTAATCATCTTAGGGTTGACCTAAGGCTTAACGTTGCTTGATTCATTGACTTGACACGACTCAAGGTATAAACTTGACTCATGTGATCAACTGACTCGAGGTTGACTCGACTCGAAGTAAAATGATACGTGTGACTCAAATCAAAGTGATATGGCACGACATGACTCATGTGTGCATTGTAATGTGATCGTGCGACTCGAAAAATGCAAAAACAACAAAAATTTTCCGTCAATTTTGTGGAGGGTACCGAATTTCTCCCAAAAAAGAAAGACGTGAAAAAGAAAATCAAAAGTTTGAAGATGCATGTTGAATGAGCTTAGTCAAATGTCATTTGATACTATCTCTCAAGGTGCAAGGATTAATCCATCCTAGGCTATCTCAATGGTTGACTCCATAATGAAAGTATTTGGGTAACTTAGGCACGGAGGCTAAGCACTTCATACTTCTATGTAATGACAATTATGAGTGATGAGCGATGTGACAAGGCATGCTTCAACGTTATGTTAAGATTTCATGACAAAGGGTTCCTAAGGGAAGCATATTTGGTCATGAATCTGTGCAGTGTGTGAAAGTGACACTAAAGCTAGGCCGCAAGAGCTAAGTGTGTGGAAAAATATATTATTGAAAAGAGTCAAATGGTGGTGACTCTTAAGCTAGATAAGCTAATGATGTAGGGATCAAGCCCCCAAGTCTAGCTCTAAATGAATAGGGATGAGCATTGGAGATCCCTTGATATGATCATGGTGTAAGTGAATGTGAATATGAATGCATTTTTATTACGGCCGCACCTTGATGGGAGGTTGCCTACGTATCCATTAGGAATCAGGCCGAACGTAGCTCTAGCCAAACCTCGCACAAGTGTGTATACCTCAAAAAGGTCTTTTTAAGGGTTGTAACGTGGTTAGGATAAAGGTTTAAAGAAGAAGGGGATAAAGGCTCAAGACCCTAGATAAGCCCCCAAGGTGTGCAACCTTGCTTTTGAATATTTGTATTTTCATGCTTGAGGTTTCTACTCTTTTTTTAGATCTCTTTGCTTTAGCATTTATTTTATTTTTATAAGTGTGGGCAATCTCGATCATGCAGTCTATCACTCACTTGGCATTCATGTTTCTCAGGCACAGTACCGAGCACTCGATAAGAGACGCAATCTGAGACATGTTCTTATCGAAGATATTTTCATATCAAAGACATTGGAACACTTACCCTTTTGTACACTTGTTTTGTTTTTTATTATTGCTTATTTTTTGCTATTGCTTTCTTTTTAATTTGCTCAAGATTTCTTTAGAATTGCATAAGTTGCACACCATCCCATCCCAAGGTTAGGTAGATGTAGGTTGAAAAAAGAAGGGTCTATCGTTAGACGAGGCTCAAAGTAGTTTATGAAGAAAGAATTGTATAATTGAAGGGCGAAAGGAGATATGATGTGGCTACAAGGGGTGCCTCAAATAATTGGTATACCTTGTGCTTAATTTGACATGAATTTTTTTTGTGCAATGTAATGAAATGATCATATATAAGGAAATAAATGCTCATTTTATTAAAAAGGGAAAAGAAAAGAAAAACTACAAAAATAATCTAAAGGAAAAGAAAAGGTGCCTATGCTAGACTTATTGGGGAAGGGGTAAAATGAAAAATAAATAGAAAAAAAAGGTCATAAAATCTTGTCGTTGAAGCTCGCCTCTTGTCTCGTGTTTCTTCCCTTATCATTACTCGCTTTGCTTGTTAACTGGAGGTATGGGAAGCTTGTTGTTATCAATCAAATGTTTGATAGCCTCCTTTAGCTTCCAACAGCTCTCAGTAGTATGACCCCTACCTTGATGGTATTTGCAGTGTTCGTCTGGATTCCAAGTAGGCAATCTCTTTTCAGGTGCGGGATCTTGAATAGGTCCAATGGGAGTAATGAGTCCTTTGGCATGGAGTCGATCGAAGGCAGTATCGTAGCTCATCCCAATGGGGGTGAAGTCTTTCCTTAGTTGCCTCTTAGATCCTTGGTTATCTATGGCTAAAACTTCACTGAGATCAAAGGTACTAACATTGTTACTAGAGTGGGCGTTTTCGGAAGAAGAAGGATTGTCGTTCTTCTTTCCTTTCCAGCCACCGTGGTTACTATTGTTAGTAGCGTTTTGCTATGCAAGGTCATCTTCGATTTCAATTCCGATGTCATAAACGGCCTTAAAAGTATTCAAATTGTGTTGATATTTTAGGTGCTTCGAATACTTTTCTTGGAGATTCTTGATAAACATCCTCACTGATTCTTTTTCGGTGGGGACTTCAATCATCTTAGCGGAAGTTTCCCTCCACTTATTAAAGAAAGAAGTAAAGCCTTCATTTCCTTTTTGTCTTAGCATCTCAAGTTGTCTATGATCGGTTTCAACTTGGATATTGCACTTGTACCTATCAACGAAAGCGTTTACCATCGATTCCTAGGTAGAGGTTTTATCCTTGTCAAGGGAGAAGAACCATTGTTGGCAAACGGTTTCAAGAGATAGTGGGAACAGAGAGGGGAAAACCTTCTTATCGATACCCTTAATGGTCATTATAGTTTCAAAAGCTCTTAGATGGAAGTAAGGGTTATCTGTTGCCTTGAATTTTGGGATGTCAGTGGCGTTGAACTTATGCGGAAGAAGTTCTTTATCCAGCGAGACCCCTTGCGAGCTCATGCCCTGAAATTTATAGTCGCTAGATAACTTGCTCAGACTCTCTTGCAGAAGGTCCATCTGTTGTTGCTTCACGGGATCATCAACCTTGAGGGTGAGTAGGTTCAGTGTTTCAGTCATGGGAACCAATTGGTTCCTAAGCTCATTGACTTCTTCTTGAGTTGCCATTATCTTCTTAGCCTTCCTCTTTTGACGAATCGGTTTATCAAAAAGCGAGACTTGAATAAAGAGGTTGTCCTTGATTAATCACCCTTCTTTCCTCGACCAAATACTGTGGGAAAGAAATTTGGGGATACTTATTGTTAATTATTTGACTCAAACTTTATTCAACATGCAATGGATAGAGGAAGTGAAGAAAAATTGGAATAGAATGTGAAGAGGATTTAGATGGAGGGGTATGAAGGATTAGGAGTAGAATGTACCCAACTCAAATGACGGAAAAGACCGACTTATGCATGAACCTAAGACATGGTCATGGTGATGCGTACTCAAAGTATGTGCTAAGACTAGTGAGTGTAGATGGTGCGTTAAGACTCGTGTCATGACCATGTGGCTAAACTATGTGACCAAGACTCGATTAATGACTTGATAAAGTGTTATTGACAGCGAAAATTAACCGAATTAATTAGTAAACTGGCTAATTAGAAATTAGGTGATGACTCGACAAATAATCCGAACTGCCGGCCAAGCGACAGGACTGGCGTCACAACATAGTGATTGGCGCCAGACTTTTTAGTAAATGTCTGGCGCTACACACCATACAGTGGCGCTACAGCTCAGACTTTGGCGCCAACATTGGAGCTTTGGTCTGGGACTGTTTTCGGTATTATTAGTCAACTGGGGTATGCCTAAAGTCGTACTAGGTCAATTTCGATTAAGAAGAAATTTTATTGACTCAAATTAATTAATTAATTAATTAGGAAAAGTTCTTTAAGTCATTAATTTTAATATCAACACAAATCAACAAACGGTTAAGAGAAACATAGAATATATATGCACAACAAATAATGCAAAATTAGTCAAGTAGGCACAATATGATGCAATGAGTTCGCAACCTAACCAATGGCTCTAGTTCTCTAAAGTTCGGGATATGGTTTAGTCAAATAGGGTCCATGGTTAATTGTTCAGATGCACCGCGTAGAAGCCTAACCGTGAAGGGTTAACGCGTGTGGATAGGACACCGCGAGTTTTTAGAAAAAACTCACTTCCATGGTTTGGTGAATTAAACCTCCCAGACGTACCCTTTGTTGCCAGGAGCGTTCAATCGGGTAGATAGAGCATGAATTCCCAGAGGGTTATGTCCATATGTAGAACACATATGGGTTTCAGAAAAGTGAGAAAAAATTCAATCAGGAAGTAGGATCGAGCAAACAATACGAAAAACCGATCGAAATTAGAACGCATATTTCTGGCTCGGTATTGGGGGAAATTGGCGCCAACAAACAGAGACTGGCACCAACTTTTAACTGTAGCGCCTGGCGCCAATACTGGCGTCTGGCGCTACGGCAAAAAGTGTGGCGCCAAGCTCTGGCCCCTGACGCTACTTCCCACATGCCTCAGCAGCTTTCTGTGCTCAATAAAATCATCCAGTTTCGCGCGGTGTTATTTCAGTCCTATTTGTGAAAGACGTTTCTCAAATTTCCTACGTGTAAAATCCTTTGTTTTGACTCATTACGGATGGTCTTTCCAATGAGAACATTTTTATGCATATGACAATAATGTTAATCAAAATTACGCACATGAAATACTTAGAACTTTTCGAGTCTCATCCACTCATTCTAAATCATTGCCGAAACAAATCCAGGAATTAAAATAGAAATCGTCCCCAGTGGAGTCGCCAAAAACTGTAGGGAATAATTTCAAGCCTTTAAAATCCCACTAGCTTGAACCCCACTATGATCATACACTAAAGTACGGTGGCGTCTAAAAGGGAAGAAGATAGAGAAAAAGAGTCGCCAACAAGTTTTTTAAGGAACTTGTAAACCATCACGAGGTGAAGGTTACACCCCTTAACGATCCAAGAGATCGTCAACTCCATAAGGTCATGAACCAAATAAGGGTCCGGGGATGATGGTACAAATCCAACCTAAAAGAGATTGAACCTGCCCTAATAATAGGCCTCTACTTTATTCTGCTCGTATTCATGTGCGCTTTCTGACTAACATACAATCAATAGGTTAACCCTAAACCTGTTTAATCTATGTTGGTTGAATTTAATGCACAAATAAACTATTATTGGCGATCACTTGAATTATAATCACAATTAACCCTAACAAGATTATTAATTATCTTATTAAGCGTGATTACAAGTACCAATTTCCCTTTAACCATGCAATAAAAGGTGATCAAGCAATACGTAATAAATATCAAGCAACATAATAAATAATAATAATCAATCATAATCATCATAAATATAAGGGAGAATATAGGAAGCATCATACTTTTAATCATATTTGATATTAAAGTTACCCTAGACATGATACTAGGAATCAAAATAACAATCTGAGCATGATATCTACATCATAAATAAATTAATCAATAAAATCCTTAAAGTACTTACTTTGATGCCTCGTAGCTCTTTCTAATAACAAAATACACACGTTAGTAACTTCAAGGAAAATAATAATCAAAACAATTAAATTAAATAATTGAAAGAGAGATTTGGGACCAAACCCTCAGAAATTAAAACCTTTCACGTCTAGGGCGAAGGCAACTTCGAATATGGCTAGGTGTATCAAGATCTTGCGAATGCGGAATTTTGTATTAAAAAGCAAGAAAGAATTAAAGGAAGAATGAATGAATGTTAAGAATTATTGATGAAAGAGATGAAGATGATGAAAAGAATTGATGAACAATTTGTTAATGAAAAGAGTTGATGAATGAAGAAGAGAATTGATTATTGGTCAATGAATATTGATCATTGGTAATTGATAAAGTGATTGTTGATGAATGAAAACGGAGTTTTAAATACGATATTTATAGAGAAAATCAGCCAAAAAAGATAATTTATCAAAACAGAGTCTGAAGACCACAAAAACACATTGGCGCCAGGACCAATGGCTAGCGCCAGGCGCCAATGGATGGCGTCTGGCGCCAAGGCCTAGGGTTGGACGCCAATTTGGATTTCAACGCGTTTTCGAAAATCTGATAAATTTCCCGTACTGGAAGATAAAATAATATAATTTCAATCGAAAATGCTATTTAATCTAATTAAAACTCTGAAGAATCCTAATTGAATTAAGAATGATAAGACCTTCTAGAATGTTCTAGAAGACTAAAACCATTCCTAATTACATTAGGAATGATAAATCATATTAGGCCCTCCCCTAGATCATTGGGCCGTACTTAAAGCTCAAACCAGGCCCAGTTTAGTAAATTGGCCATAAATTCCTCAATATTCATCGGAATTGGGCTTATAATATATCGTTGGAAAGGTCTTTGCAAGCCCCATGCAACTACACCACTATTGGACCCATATCATGGACCAACCAAACTGGATTGACTGTTTTCTTAAAATAAAGTTTTCAAAAACAGGAAGAAGAGAAAAGAAATAAAACTTTCCGCAACACTAGACCTTTCCACACTTTCGTTTTATTCGATTATGAATCGACGTGAAAGGTACTCATCATTGGGTTTGGTTTTGGGGAGACACAAATGGGTTCTAATTTCGACCAGTTTTTTTTCGCATTGTTTGCTCGATCCAACTTCCTGATTGAGTTTTTCTTACTTTTTTGAAACCCATATGTGTTCTACATATGGACATAACCCTTTGGGAATTCATGCTCCATATACCTGATTGAACGCTCTAAGCAACAAAGGGTACATCCGAGATTGTTGAATTCACCAAATCATGGAAGCGAGTTTTTTCTAAAACTCGCGGTGTCCCATCCACTCGCGCCAACTTTTCACGGTTAGGATTCCGCGCGGTGCATCCGGACAATTAACCATGGACCCTCTATTGACTAACCCATATCCGAAACTTTAGAGAACTAGAGTCATGGTTAGGTTGCAAACTCATTGCATCATATTGTGCCTACTTGACTAATTGTGCATTATTTGTTGTGCATATGATATACGTTTTTCTTAACGGTTTGTTGACTTTGTTGAGATTAAATAAATTAATGACTAAAAGAACTTTGTCTAATTAATTCGTTAATTAATTAAGTAATTTGAGTAAATAAAGTCTAATATCTTAACCAGAATTGACCTAGTACGACTTTCGGCATACCCCTGTTGATTAGTAACACCAAAAACAGTCTCAGATTGAAGCTCCAATAATGGCGCCAAAATCTGAACTGTAGCGCCACTTTGTGGAGTGTGGCGCCTGGCGACAGCTCCGTCGTCTGGTGCTACACTACAAAGAGAGGCGCCAGTCCTGTTGTTTTGACGACGGTTCGGATTATTGACGAGTCATCACCTTATGTCTAATTAACCAGTTTACTAATTAATTCGGTTAAATTTCGCTGTCAATAATACCTTATTAAGTCATTAATTGAGTCTAGGTACTAAGTCCCATGGTCTTACACAAGAGTCCAAGCATGTCACTTACACTCCATGCACACACCAACACACACACACTTTGACCATGTTTAAGGGAGTCTTGTATGCGTGTTTTTTCCTGTCATTTTTTAGGGGGTAAGTCGGATATTAATCCTCCAATTTAAAAACCATACTTAGTTCTAAAAAACTATATACATTATTTTTTCCAAATATATACACCCATTTTGTTTTTCCTCCTTTAAAACCATAAAGTCAAGGTCGATTTGAGTCAAGTAATTAAAACGCAAAATGGTTTAAATTACAGCGCGTGGTCAAGAAAGGAAGGACGGTTAATCAAAGACAACCTTTTCGTACAAGTCCAACTTTTCGACAAACCCATTGCTCGTAAGAGGAAAGCTAGGACAATAATGGTAACACAAGAAGAAGTCAATGAGCTTAGGAACCAACTGGTTATCGTGACTGAGGCACTGAAGCTCCTAACACTTAAGATCGATGATCCCATGAAACAACAACAGATGGACCTCATGCAAGAGAGTCTAAGCAAGCTATCTAGCGACTACAAGTTTCAAGGGATTAGTTCACAAGGGGTCTCGGTGGACAAATATCTTCTTCCGTAGAAGTTCAATGCCAACGACATTCCAAAATTCAAAGCAACCGATAACCCTTATTTTCATTTAAGAGCCTTCAAAACAATAATGAGTATTAAGGGTATCGATAAGAAGGTGTTCCCCTCTCTGTTCTCACTATCTCTCGAGACCGTTTAGCAATCGATTTCGTTGATAGATACAAATGCAACATTCAAGTTGAGACTGACCATAGGGAACTTGAAATCCTCAAACAGAAGGAGAACGAAGGCTTCACCTCCTTCTTTAACAAATGGAGAGAAACCTCAGCTAAAATGATTGAGGTGCCAAGTGAAAAGGAGTCTGTAAGATTATTCATAAAAAGCCTTCAAGAAAAATACTCCAAGCATCTCAAGTATCAAAATAATCTCCATACCTTCAAGGCCGTCTACGACATCAGAATCAACATTGAAGACGACCTGGCGAAGTTGAAAGCTTCCAACAATAACTCCAACAATGGTTGGAAAGGAAAGAAGAAAGACAATCCTTCTTCTTCCAAAACCACCCACTCAAATAATGTTGGTACCTTTAACCTAGGGGAAGTCCTTGCTATGAATAATCAAGGACAAAAGAAACCATTTAGGAGGAACTTTTCTCCTATTGGCATGAGTTATGACACCACATTTGATCGATTTAATGCAAAAGGTCTTATAACTCCTATTGGACCATTTGGGGACCCATCAGTCGAAAAGAAGTCGACTAAATGGAACCCCAATGCACACTAAAAGTATCACCAAGGTAGGGGCCATCTCATCGAGAACTGTTGGAAGCTTAAAGAAGCTATCCAAGACTTAATCAATAACAACAAGCTACAATTGCCCCTTCTAGTAAGAAGCCAAGTATTGATAATGCGCCTCTCGCTCATTCCTTGGCTATCTCTGATGAGGAAAACGAGGTCGACCCCTCGTCTCTCATCAAACCTGTCAAAGACACCATGCCATCGAAGAAGAGGAGGAAATCTTTTTCGACGCCATGGATAACCTTCCAGAACTAGCAAGTAAAGAAGACATACAATCGCTCACACTGTCTATGATGGAAGGATCGCATTAGCTACGTGAAACTCTCAAGGCTATAAAAGAACTTCAGAAGAAATATGACGAGGTTCCACTCCCGAAAGATGAACCTAAGAGAGAATTCACACCCATGGGAACGACTTTTGAGGCAAAGCGTTTTCCTTTACAAGTCACCGAAAAACCCAAGAAGAGTAATAGACTCTACACTCCAATTGGGATCCTATAAATATACAAATGTTCGAAATGCTCTCCGAGAGTGGCGAGATCAAACCTCTCGAACCGAGACCGTTCGAATCATTGAAAAGGACAGATAGATATTACTGTCTGTAACACCCTAGAAATTCCTTTATTTTAAAATACCTGTTTTGCCCTGTATAAAACTTTAAATAGGAATATCTAAGACATTACCGCCACCGTGAAAACGGTTAAGGCAAATATCAAAGATACACAGCGGAAGACTAATTTTAAAAACCTTTCCAAAACAAACCAACTTGAAAAGCTAACCAAACAAAAGTAAAGTTAAAACCAAAATGAGCGAAGTAAAATGAAAATCAACCTACAACTTAGAACCATTAAAGGCCCTTATTAAAAACCAAACCAAATCCAAACTTGATATTAGTTCCACATATAAATATTAGCATAAATAATTAAAGCAGAAACACATTGTAACTAATATAAACTAGCATGATTCGCTCTTCACTCGTGCCCCATCATGAATATGCCTCAATACCTGAAAAGCTTATCTCTACTTGTCTCCACTACTCTCCATTAAAAATGGGTCATCATAGGGCCAAGATAAAGACATGGCCAAAACACACAAACACACACAATCAGCAAAGCTGAGTACATAAGCGTAATTATACACACTAACATGCTTTAACCTATCAACACACACTTACCTCATTGCACCTGTTCACAAGCACACACGCCAATCAACGAGACACAATGACTAGACACTAAATAATTCATTTTGCGTTGATTACGCATCGAACGGGTTTCCAACTATACCTATCCCAATAAATTGGGGTTAACTGACACGGGAGCTAACCGTGCCAGCAACAAACCTGTGCCGCACATAGGTGGCGGAATTCCAGCTCATAATAATAAAAAGGAATATACAGCGTCCTGTACTCCGTTAGAAGTTATGATCAAATATAAAGTCACATAACTCCCCCCATATGTTCATACTCAAGGTATATACGTTCCAAGAGTTTTGGTGCGTAATCTCTTTCACTTTACGTTATTTACATATTATTAGACTTGGTGATGACTCTCAAAGCATAATAATTCAATCAACAATAATTATACAATCAAACAAACATACCAATTTAATTCTTGAATAATTAGTGACCACATATTATTTATTGTTGAACCCTTTTTAATTCTACCTCAGTGTCAAAGACACCTTAAACGCATAATGCGCCAAAAATCCTATCCCTCGGTGTTAAAAACACCTTCAGTGCACAAAGGCACCAACATACAATTTATTCCTCGTGAACATAGACACTTATATAGCTCCTTCCTCATGCTTAAAGCATCAATAAAAATTATATGAACCATAATAAAATTCCTTTTCAATATTCCAAACATAATTAAACAATTAGTTTGATTAAACATGCTCTCTATCAAGCCATAAATAAACATGTGGTTCATAAATAATATTCCAAACTATAAATTTCCATTCAATAACTCATCACAAGTAAATCATGTTTCTCAATTCAATCACTAATAACATCCAAATCACAAATTTCCATTCCAAACCTAGCATTATACTATTTTAAATTAATCAAACACATTTAGCATGCTACTTCATCAACATAACTATGCTAAGTACGCAAACGTACCTCAAATAAGCTCTTAAAATAATCGAGTACTCTACAACAATTCTCGAACCAAGTCTCCTACATAAAGGGACAATAATACTATATTAATTACCAAAGGTAGTGATTCTTTCTTAAAACATTGTTCCACTCGAAAAACACTACTTTTTTAATCAAAATCGGAGGAGTTTAGAACCTGATCGGGATTAAAACGAGATTAATATTAACGAATGGAAATCTAATTATTAAAACATGAATTTGCGTGTTCAAAATAAATCTGGAATTAAGTTAAACTAATAAGTAGTTATAATCACCAAAATTTCAAAACATCATTACTATAAAAGCCCTAAATCAATTATTCATAAAAACCCTAAAATCATGATTTTCAATAATTAAAAACCCTAGGTTATAAAATTTACAAAATCTGAAAATTGTAAAGTTCAATCATCAAAATACAATTTGATACTAGTTAAATTAATTTCAAACAATAAAATCAAAACCCATAAATCAATAATTATAATTACACAAATTAATAAAACAAAGGAGAGAAGAAATAAGACTAACCTTTTTGTGTGGGAAATTTTTGGGGATTCATGGGGTATTTATAGAGTAAAAAGTGTAGGGTTAAGTTTGGGCTTATAAAAATGTGGGCTTGAGTTATGGGATAGGGCTTAAGTTATGGGTTTTGGAATGAGTTATTCCAATAAGAGTATGTAGGAATAATTTACATTACCCAATAATTAATAAACATTTGGCCCAAAACTTATTTTACTTTTATAAAACTTTATATTTAAAATACTTTAACCCTTTAAAATATTTAATTAAGCCCTTAACAATACATTTTATTAATATTTAAATACTTTATAAAAATACATAAAAAATACGGGGTATTACACTGTCAGTATCATCAATCAGGGGGTCACACTATCGAAAACTGTTTTAAATTTAAGGATTTAATTCAGAAAATGATTGATGAAAAGAAACTAGTCCAAGTTCCACAAGAAGAGGATGCAAGTATTAATGGAATTTGGGACAGTGATGAAGAAGACGTCTACTTAAAAGACATGGTAGGACCTCCACCTTCGGTGTTATACGCCATGGATGACTTTTGGGCTGAAGAAGACTCATCGATTGACGTCCTCACAAGATCCGGGAGAATGCAACCTCCCGTTTCAACACAACCCATGCCAAAAACACAACAAGTTCCCATACCTATCATTGAAGACAATGATATAGTCAAGCAGTTTAAGAAAACAAAAGTTGAAATGAACGTATGGAAACTTTTGGCGACGTCCCGAGAACATAGGTTGGCTGTAATGAATGCCTTGGAAAAAATAGGGATAGATTCTGACACCACTCCTGAGGGGTTGGCTAACTTCCTCACGAGGGATCTTCCTAGTCCCATCAATTTGATCACCTAAACTGACAAGGATTTACCTCCAGAAGGTGACAAACACTAAAAAGCATTAAACCTCACGGTAGTTTGCAAGAGAATGAACGTCCCTATGACTCTTGTAGACAATGGATCGGCCATCAACGTTTGTCCACTTAGAACTACGAGGATGCTAGGCATAAGGGATGAAGATTTAACTCAGTCAACACAAGGAATAAGAGCCTACGACAACACTCGTCGTCAAGCTCTTGGCAAAATTACCATGAATGTAACGGCGGGAGCAATAGAACATGCTACTACTTTCCAAGTAGTAGACATTAAAGCTTCATTCAATCTACTGTTGGGACGCCCTTGGCTTCATGACCTAAAGGCCGTCCCCTCATCTCTCCACCAACAAGTAAAAGCCATAGTTGGGGGAATTCCTATCACCATCGATGCTTCACCCATGAGAATCAAGTCTATAGAAAATCCCATAAATAATGTGGATCACGATGAGGATGATGAAGATTTATGGGGCTTTAACGAAGAGCTCTCCTTCAATCAGGAGGATGAAAGGACCCCTCTTTGCCATGACCCCCATTCCAACATGATTGTAAATGCTATTCTGAAGAAACAAGGACATTTTCATGGGATGACCCTAGGAAAGAATAAAGGAATAGCAAAACCGTTGGAGTCACCTGGCCTCCCTAAATTAGACACTTTCGGACTTGGTTTCGAATTGACTCGGAAAGATCTTAAGCGAGCCCAGGATAAATTGAAGGCACGTAGGGACGCTCGCATTCAAATGAAAGCAATCCCAATGGATCAGTACCCTCTTACACTTAATGGTCAATTTATAAAAGAAGGAGAGGACTATCCATGCCATGAATTTCCCGAGCCATTTTTTGTAAACGGCATAAGGCAACCGGGGTTTGAGATTTTCTTGGATTGTTATTTCACAGATGAAATCCCAACTCATGTCCATAAGGAGAAAGCACCCCCATGCTTTGACTTTAACGTCATGGGATTATTATTTGGGCGAGAAAAGGATGAGCCAACTTACAAAGAGGATAACTCCTTGCTCATTCAAACAGTCCTACAAAGCGAAAGCTTCGATCCCTCGAAGCTAATCACTCCAACGGAAGGATCACTACAAGGGTGGCGCAAGACCGTCAAGGTGACTACTCCAAGTGGAAGGAAAATATCTATCACAACAGGACAAGGACAGATGTTTGAAGAGTCGTCTGAGTCAGAGTCAGAGTCAGAGTCTCTCCCTATAGAGTCATCTAGGTCTTTAGTAGTAGCACCTTCCCCCTCTATCTCTTCTCCTAGAATAGTTAGTGATCAAGTCCCTGAGGACATATCACTCTTTGATTTAATGATCTCAGAGTACAATAATATATCTTCTTCTCCTTATTTCTTGTGTTCTTCTCTAACCCAAGATGACGAACATTTCTTAACTAACAATGAAAAAGACAAAGAACTTATTAAAGCAATGGAAACACTTGAAAATAAAACATCGGTAATTGAAGAAACTGAGACGGTTGATATCTCAAATGATTCAACCAATAAAAGAGAAGTTAAAATCGGAATAACACTTAACGAACAAGAAAGAACCGATTTAATTAACTTACTTAAAGAGTTTATCGATGTATTTTCTTGGTCATACGAAGATATGCCAGGCATTAATAGAGAAATAGCTCAACACACTATACCACTAATTCCAGGAATGAAACCTGTAAAACAAAAGTTACGTCGAATGAAACCCGACGTAGCTCTTAAAATAAAAGAAGAGGTCCAAAAACAGATAACTGCAGGTTTCATCAATGTATCTAAATACCCTAAATGGGTCGCCAACGTCGTCCTAGTTCTGAAAAAAGATGGAAGGGTAAGAATGTGTGTTGACTATCGAGATCTAAATAAGGCAAGTCCAAAGGACGACTTCCCTTTACCACACATCGATATTCTGGTAGATAACACGGAAAATCACGCAATTCTCTCGTTCATGGACGGATACGCATGTTACAATCAGATTCTCATGGCAGAAGAAGTCATGGAGAAAACAACTTTCATAACACCATGGGGCACTTACTGCTACACGGTAATGCCATTCGGGTTGAAAAACGCGGGTGCCACTTACCAACGTGCAGCGACTGCTTTACTCCATGACATGATGCATAAAGAAGTCGAAGTATATGTCGACGACATGATTTTAAAATCAAAAGACCACGCAGGCCATCAAGTAGCCTTAAGGAAATTTTTCGAAAGGCTAAGAAAATACAACATGAGGTTGAACCCATCTAAGTGTGCTTTTGGAGTCACCCTCAGGCAAGTTTTTGGGTTATGTCATAAGCTCTAGAGGAATAAAGATAGACCCAACCAAGATCAAAGAAATCATGTCAATGCCACCGCCCAAACCGAGAAACAGATTCGAGGATTTATTGGTCGGTTGCAATACATAAGTAGGTTCATATCAAAATTGACGACGATATGTGAACCAATCTTCAAAAAGCTTAAGAAGAATGTACCAACGATATGGGATGACGAGTGTCATAAGCCTTTGAAAAGATCAAAGCCTATCTCGCAAATCCTCCCGTATTAGCACCAGCACTTCCCGGAATACCTCTGAGGTTGTACTTACTAGTTACCAAAGAGACAATGGGAGATATGCTAGCACAAGAAGTAGAAGGCAAAGAAAACGCAACATACTATTTAAGCAAGAAAATGCTCGAATATGAAACACGCTATACACCACATGAGAAGTTGTGCCTCGCCTTGGTGTGGGCCACAACCAAGCTAAGACATTACATGCTAGTGCATACTGTCTTCGTAGTCTCCCGATTAGATCCACTCAAGTATCTATTCGAGAAATCTACACTCAATGATCGCATATGGAGATGGATAGTCAATTTATCCCAGTTTGACGTAAGGTTTATGCCGTAAAAAGCTATCAAAGGATCTGTGGTGTCAGACTTTCTAGCGGACTTTCCAATAGAAGACTTGACGCCGATACAAGACAATGAATTTCCAGATGAAGACTTGATGGTTACTGAAGATGATACTTGGACCTTATACTTCGACGGAGCCTCAAAAGAAAAGGTATGTGGCGTTGGAGTATTACTAGTATCACCTAAAGAAGAGCATGTCCCAATCTCCATAAAGCTTGATTTCGACGTTACCAACAACGCTGCTGAATACGAAGCATGCGTGGTAGGCCTTGAAACAGCTTTGGCATTGGGAGTAAAAAAGTTAAGGATATTTGGAGACTCTTCATTAATCATCAATCAAATATCTAAAAGGTGGAAAGTAAGGAGTGAAAGTCTAGCCCCTTACCAAATGTATCTGGAAACTCTTACTAATCAGTTAGAGAAGGTAGAATACACATATCTACCTAGAGAAGAAAATCAATTTGCTGATGCCTTGGCAACACTAGACTCGAGGGTTAGGATTCCCACAGAAATCGAGCAAATTCCTCTAACTATAGAAAAAAGGCACAAACCAGCATACGTTCAGGCTATAGAAGATGATGAGGTAGTCCAAGACGAAGAAGAAGAAGAAGAACCATGGTACACAGATATACTCAATTATGTCACCAAAGGAGAATACCTTCCCCATGCTGACAAAAGAGCAAAACGAGCCTTAAGACTCTTGGCTTCCCAATATGTACTCATAGACAACGAGCTACATAAAAGGGTACCTAAGGGTCAAGCTCTCTTATGTGTAGGAAAAAAGGATGCCCAAAGAGCAATGAGAATAGTCCACGAAGGAATTTGTGGCACTCACATAAATGGCAAAATGTTAGTCCAAAAGATAATGCGAGAAGGATATTATTGGACTACAATGAATAGGGATTGCCATCAATATGTAAAAAGATGCCCTAAGTGCCAAATCTATGCCAATTTACAACATGTTCCTCCATCCTTGCTCTACACCTACGCGTCGCCATGGCCATTCTCTACATGGGGAATTGACATCATCGGCAAAATCACTCCCCCAGGAACAGGAGGCCATGAATATATCCTACTAGCAATTGATTACTTCATAAAGTGGGTCGAAACGCAATCATACGCTAAACTCACTGCAAAACATGTAGCACTCTTTATCGAGAGAAATATTATTTGTCGATACAGAGTCCCACATGAAATGATAAGTGACAATGGAACTCAATTTCAAGCCAAATGTGAAGAATTGCTATAAAAATATGGCATTCAACATCATCATTCTTCCCCTTATAGGCCTCAAGCAAATGGAGAAGTCGAGGCAGCTAATAAGAATCTAAAGGCTATTATCGAGAAAATGACGGAAAATTATAAGGATTGGCCTGACAAACTTCACTTCGCATTGTGGGGTTACCACACGTCAATTCGCACATCAACAGGGAATACGCCATTTTCCTTGGTATATGGAATGGATGTCGTACAACCTGTCAAACTAGAAATTCCATCTCTACGCATTACATTAGAGAGCAAACTCGATGAAGTTGAATGGACTAGGGCAAGATATGAAGAGTTAATTCTACTCGATGAAAAACGACTAGAAGCTCTGCATCACACTCAGTGTTACCAAACTCGTATGGCTAGGCATTTTAATATGAAGGTCAAGACAAGAAACATCAAAGTAGGAGACTTGGTGTTAAAAGCATTAAGGAAAAATGTTTTAGATCCAAGGGGAAAATTTAGACCTAATTGGTCTGGACCCTACATTGTCAAAACAATCCTATTAGGAGGCGCAGCAAAATTAGCTGATATGGATGGCAATGAGTTCTCAAACATGACAAATATTGACCAACTTAAGAAATACTACCCATAATTACTTGAGTAGGACACTCAAGAGAGCTACGTTTGGCCTGATTCCTTAAGAAAAGATACGTAGGCAACCCTTTACGGGTGAGACCACTTTATTTTAAAAAAAAAAATCTCGCATCCCAGAAATAATTAAAAAATTCGACAGAAGATCGACAGAATATCGACGTCGCAGAAAAAGTCCAGGCGCCAGCCGATTATCGTTACCGCCAGACGACGGGAACCGTTGCCTGACGCCAGACTACCGCAGCCGGCTCCAGCCTCGAAATCGTGGCGCCAATTCACAGTTAAAATTCTGGGAATATTTCGGTGTTTTTCGGAAATTTTCGACTTCCGTACTCGAAAAATTTCTGGAAAATTAATATTTTTCGGTTTTCATTGCTTTAATAAAATAAATTTAAAGTAAATAATTTAATTAAAAAAGCTGGAATTTCATTGATAAAATAAATTACGTTATTGAAGGAATTTAAACAAAGCTTAAATAAATTAACTTTAAATAAAAAAAATAAACTAAGTCTAATAATTGGAAATTAAGCAATGCTCCTAATCTTCCTTTTTTTCTTAGCCCTTTTCCAATTTTTGTCTGCTTCTTCCTCTTCATCCATAACCTTAGCTAGTAGGCATCCTTTAGAGGACCTACGTTTAATCTTGGAGTAAATAGTTTCCCCTTCAGCTAAGACTCCATGCTTCTTTTCTACCTAAGCTTTCTTTTCTGTGGTGTCAGCTTTTCTTTTTCCCTTATCTTTTGCAATACCTTTCTTCCTAGGCATTGTAGGTGTTTTGAACTCAATTCTTTCACCTAAGCGTTCCTTAACAGGAATCACTTTGTCACCTAGACGACTCTTCACATCAATTTTGCTCTGATTTTTCTTCACATCCTTTGAAGGTTTCTTCAGAAGCCATTTTTTCACATCATTAGGAAAGGAAGGAGGAACCTTTTGGGTAATTACCTCCCATAAAGGTCTAGCGCTCCAATAAGCATCAAACTTGTCTACTTCCTGGGAGACAGGGAACTCGTAGGGAGGACGAAGATCTTCGGAAGGAATAGTCTGAAGTAGGCCGTATTGTCTTTTTACCCTGCAGGGATAGTAAAAAGTCATATGGGACAAGCTTGGAAGACGGCAGAAAGGTTGCTTGTTGACACCAACCATCTTTTCTATTTTCCACCAAGGGATGACCCACTTGATGGCAAAATTGCAGGATTCGAAGACTTTCTTCCATTCATGACGCCCCATCTTAGAGAAGAATTTCTTCCTCCTCACGAAGCAATTTGGAGTGTAATTCTCAATGTTGTCTGGAGGGCTAATTAATTCCAGTCTCTCCATTAGCCACATCTGTAAAAAAATTGCAATGCAAATAAATTATTATTACTATACAAAAATATATTTTTGATTTCTGTAATTAAAAATATTATTTTTCTACCTGTAATAAAATTGGAGAGCCCCAAAAAGGTGCTTTTGGATTCCTCTTTAATTCATCAAGACTAATCATAGTCTCTCCAACTATTAAAGGCATTGGATTTCTCCCTGATTCAATTTATTCTAATACAGTGGTTATAATTGATTGACCCTCATTATTTTTACCACTAGTAAGAAAAAATTGATTAAGCATACAAAATAAGAAAGCCCTTCTTCTATAAACATGAAAAGACTCGGAGTAAGGTTTATCAAAATAATGGCGAGCAAATTCTTTCAAATTAACTATGTTACCGTCTACTCTTTTTGATAGATCCCTGTCTTTTAAATTGAAGTAGCGTTCAAAATCCTTATAATAATATGCATCTATTCTAGGGATTACTACAAGATCTATTGCAGGGAAACCTAAAATAGTACCAAATTCTTCCGGCAAAGGACTAATTTCATCATACCCTATTATAAAGCAATGTGTATCTACATCCCAATATTCTAGAGCGGTATGAATAAAATCTGGGTCAAGATCTACCCCTTTGATACCATAAATACCCCCCAAGTGAAACACATCTAATTCTTTTCTTTCTTTGGCATTATGAGACCGACACCATTCATGGGTGTAATTGGTAAAAGTTTTGGTGACTAAAGACATGATATTATTTTTCTAAAGCTAAGAATTATTTTATTTGCTGAAATTATGAAGAGAATTGGCTGGACAGGGGGCTATTTATGCACGAAATCGGAGCAGTTTTAATCTGGGAAGGATTCGGGGTCAGCGTTATTTAGCGCTAGACGCTACTATTGGCGTCTGACGCCAGAGCCTGGCGCCAAACGCTAAGTGTAGCGCCTGGCGCTACACCAAAACGAGTGGCGCCAGCTGGCGCCAATTTGCCTCATCGTAGGCGCTTTCTAAATACCGCGTTTTTAACTTAATTCGAGTCTGCTAATGACTTTACGGTTTCCTTATCTTTTCTAAATATTCATTTATTCCTTTTATTTTATTAATATATCTATCATTTTAATTATATTTTTGGATTTTATTTAGACTAATTTCCAAGTTTTTATAAATCCAATATTTTATTTGACTTTTCCTTTTTTTCATTTTTTCTTTTTTGGGGGAGAAAGTCGGATACCCTCCATTAATAATAAAAATGACGGAATTTTTGCGCGAAATTATTTGTCACATTTCCTTGCACACACAAACATGCACATAATAATAATAATAATAAATGATAAATAAAATAAACTCATAATAGTATGTATATACAAAATATGTCTAAAAAATGAGTCTAATTAAAAGGCAAAGTTCTATACAAAGTCAAAATAAATAACAAAAAAGTACAGGAACAAAGTACGGCGCCGGGGGACGTAAACCCATCATCGCATAAAACTCCGTTGTACGAGGAGTAACCTCTCCACCAGCTCCGGCTCAAGCTCCAGCATCTCCAGTCTCCGCGGGAGGAGGAAAGCTCAACGTAGGACCCGTTCACCCAAGATCAACCTGAGGCTGAGGTTGCGGAGATTGCTGCGATGACGAGTCGACCTCGTACATCCCACCACCTCTAAGAGCCGAGGTAGCCTCTCCCTGGCCTACCGGCGCAGCAGGTGCACCCTCAGAGGAAGAACTTGAGACCTCTATCGCCTCAGTACGGGCAGCCTCAGAACGACCACCCCTACCTCCCGAAGTAGTACGGCGACGTCTCGAGCTAGACCTCGCCGGATCCCTCCACACCTCAGGTCTCGTGCGGGTACGAGAAGGAATGGGCTGACCCTGCAGAAGAAATTAAAATCTGAAATATGCAGAATAGAAACAGTAATACAAAAATATTTGAAAGGAAGACTACCTCCTGAACGGCGTCGTCCCGACGACAGGTAGCTACATTCCTCATCCGAACAAGCTGGCTCCGGAAGGCATCGATGCATCGTGCCATTGCCGAAACCACCTCGCGTGAGAACTTTCAAAGAAATAAGTTAGTAAACATGCATAATGTATATGGACAAAAGTTGCAAATAAACAAGCTTACCCGAGTCTGGTGGCGAGGAATCGACCGCTCGACGAAGCGCTCGTCCTCAAGAGCCGGAGGAATCATCTTCTTAATCGGCCCATATGTCCCCTGATAATGGATAGACATACGAGGTGGCACGAAAACAACAATATCGTCCTGATAAGGCAAAGCAAAATCAGTGAAGCATTACTTGGGGGCTATTTAACGAAAAATAAAAGCTGAAAAATAGTACCGCCACATCCTCAGCCGGTACAGGAACTGGAGCTAACAACGGCAGTAGCTCCTCCGCATAACATCGCTCAGGGATCGTGTAAGATCGCCAAGGGGTACCAGCTCCCTCTGACATGCTCAACAACCTCGTGGCGTTAAACATGTGGCGTGGTGGAGGAGTAGGAACGACAAAAGTATCAAAAGAATGCTGAATAGCAACCCTCTCTCCAAGGTATGCAGTCGTTCCATACGTCCCCGAGAAATAGCGACACTCAGCAGAATACTGCGCGGCTAACCCAGGGACTGCCAGGTCGACCCACGGTCGGTACAACACCTCAGGCTCCTGCAAAGAGTGTCAATCAGGCAAGAGTCTATCTAAGACATCACAAAATGTCAAATAAGAAAGGAATCATACCGAGATGAGCCAATCTCGGACATAGGCAGTGGACATCCCCACATGGAGGCTGCCCCAGGAAGCGCTAACTGGAAACCTGCGCGGCGACGGTCTCGCCGGCGCAGCTGAAGGGAAGTACTCGTAGAACCAGATCTACAAGAAGTTAAAGTTATCAATAAATAATAGCTAAAATGTAGAGCTAAACTTTATAGGGAATAAGGTTTACCTCTACGACCCTCCAAAAGCTGGACAAAGCAACATTCGACCCAAAGGACCGATGTCGACACGAGTCCCTCAGCGCTCGAATAAAATTAGCGTAGGCCAAGCTGGCCCAGTCAAAAGTCCCGATCCGGTGTAGATCGCGGACGACAGGAAGGTAGTAAAGCAGCGCCCTACTACCCTTGTCAGGCGAGAACGTCCCTGACAGCAAGATAAGTGCAAAGATGCGCACCCGTTGCTCTCGGGTAGTCGCACCATCGTCAAGAGCCGCTGCTAGAGTCGAGCGGTGAATCCCTCTAGCACTGAACTGAGTCGACTTTACCTCTGCTCGAGCCGGAATAGCAATCGGACCCAACAACTCCTCGACCTCAGGGGAAAAGACATCGATCCCGATGTCGAACGGCAGTGGCACGGAGCTAAACTCCAGTCCTGTGATGAGACTAAAGTCGGTAGGAGTGACCATCATCTCACCCCAGGGAAAGTGGAAAGTGTTGGTGGTGTCCCAAAAGAACTCCACTAGAGCACGAACTACATGGGTGACCCCCACTGGAAGCAACCATTGCCTCGGAGGTCTCAAACTGCGCATTAAGACCGCAAGACTCCCATAGAAGTCTCGTCTGATCATCTCTGGCGATGTACATCTTGTATAGATCGCCCAAGCCGTTACAGCCGGAACCATGACAGCGCGTCCTCCCAACTGTGATGCCCCGTCTCACCCTCTCAGAAATATGGTGGACGGGGGAAAAGTACAAGGTCCGCTCATCCCACTCGGGGAGTCGACCAAGCGAAGTGGACGACTCGACATCGTCCTCTACGGGCTCATGCTCCCGTCGAACGTCTCGGGACTAGACCTGACAAACAGGTCATTCGGGTCGGGTTCGGGTCGGGTCAATTCAGGTCGAGTCAAGTTCAGGTCAGCAAATGTTCGGGTCGGGTTCGGGTCGAGTCGGGTCGACTTGGGTTTCGGGTCAAATTCAGGTCAACACTTCGGGTCAAGTTCGGGTCAGGTCAAGTTCGGGTCAGGTCAAGTTCGGGTCGGGTTAAGTTCGGATCAGGTTAATTCGGGTCGAGTCTTTTCAGGTCGGGTCAATATTTAGGATCAATTTTCAGGTCAATTTTCAAGTCGGGTGTCGAGTCTATTCGGGTCAAGTTTGTGTTGGGTCACCAAAATAAATTCACTTAAAAAACATAGTTGGAAAATAAAGTAAAATCGTTAAAAAAAAAATTGTGAGTACCTATTACTTAGAAAATAAAGAAGCCTTAAAACAAGTAATTAACCATTTCATCCTATTATCTTATTATTCGGGTCAATTCGGGTCGGGTTGATTCGGGTCAATCAATTCGGGTTAAAATTGGGTCGGGTCACTTCGGGTTTCGGGTCATTTCGGGTCGGGTCAAGTTCGGGTTTCGGGTCAATTTCGAGTCTAGTCATTCGAGTCGGGTCACTTCGGGTCATCAGGTCATGTTCAGGTGAACTCCATTTTGGGTCGGGTTCAGGTCGGGTCGGGTTAGTTCAAGTTCGGGTCATTTTCGGGTCAATGATTTCGGGTCAACTTCAGGTTACGGGTCGGATTATTCGGGTCGGGTCAGGATTGCCAGGTCTACTCGGGACCGTGAACCGGAACCTCGCTGTCTAGCCGTGCTACATTGTGCAGAATCATCATAAATTAGGGTTCTATAGTATCTAAGGTTCGCCTAGCCACATGATACTATGTTCGCGAAAAAAAAGAGTACGTAGTACTAAAACAAAGCACAAATTCAAATTGAGCATAACGACATTTTTCAAGCAATCAAACAATTTCTTGCAATACTATAGTAATTATTGTGACAATTTGGACAAGAATTGCTAGCAAAAACATCAAGAACAAGCCACATTGTATTCCCGACCTTAAGAGGTTCAACAATGGCAATTTGTTCATTTCTTCACCAAATTGAGTCAAACAAGTCTCAAATTACTCCCAATGCAATATATAAACATAATCAAGCAATTTCATGGCATAAAATTTGATAAACAAAGAGAATTAAGCATTCTAAGTTTTGAATTTTCATGAAATTCGAGAATAAACACATGCAAAATTCATTAAAACCGGTGTGAGTTTGAAGAAAACTTACATAGATCGGGAAAATGGATGGAATAAGTTTTGATTTGCAACAACTTTGAGCGAATTTGGTTGAAAAACGAGCAAGAACAAAGCAAATGAAGTTCTGGAAATTTTCGAAGCCGAAATGCAAAGAACAGCAACGAAAATGAAGAAAAGAAGGGTATTTAAGGAAAACCCAACTCTAGCGCCAAGCGACAGACCTTGGCGTCAGCAGATAGGCTTGGCGCCTGGCGCTAGCTCCAGCGTCTGGTGCTAATGTTATTTTAGTGGCGCCAGAATGTTCAGCCACTCAATACAGTTGTTCTAACCTTTTGCAATATATTTTGGGTTCCTTGGTTCGCCAGTTAGCCCCTCTAAGCAATTTGACACGATATTTAGTAATGGGCTTGATTGCATAAAGTGATCGACCTGATGAAGGATCATCTCACTTAGCTTAAAGCGCCTAAACATTGGCTCATCGCAAAAGGCACCGACATACTGGTTCATTCGCAAAAGGCACCGACATATTGGTTCATTCATTCAGCAAAAGGCACCGACATAAAGGTTCAAAGCAGCAAAAGCGCCGACGTACAGGCATAGCGGAAAGCAAGTTCAAGCGAAATTTTAAAGATCGACAAGAGAATATCTTTGGTAATTTCCTTTGGAAAATTATCGCAACAAATGAGGATACCTTCAAGCGAGGATATCTTCGACAGCGTTCCCTAGATTGTGGAAAGTGGTAAAAAACATTCAAGCGAAGTTGTCTTCGATCATGTTCCCTTAGACGTGGAAGATGGTCACAAAGCATAAGAGGATCGTTTCAAGCGAAGCAATCTTCTAAACTGGAGACAGTTACAAGCATAGCAGTTTTCAAGCGGGATGGCATTATCTTGGCAGGAGGTCATCAAAACAGTAAAGCGGCAACAAATCGGTTACTTTCAGAGACGTGTGCTCGACGGTGCAAGATACGCGTTTCTTAACTCTTTTATCTGTTTAACTAATTCTAGTTTTGTAGGTATCGGCGTTACAAGAGTGATTTTGGATCGCAGAACGTTCTAAATCAGTTTCCGTCCCTATCGATACTTTGACCCAAATATTATAATTTTTTTTTTTTAAGAACAGCAAAAAATTAAAAATTTGACTTAAATTATTTAGAACATCAAAATATAGATTGAATTTCAATCTACATAATAAAAAATTTACAATATATATTACAATATAGATCAATACAGTAGTAGTTCAATTACAACAAGGAAAAAAAAATCGAACAATTAATATAATTAAGCTTCCATCTTGCTCAATATAAAAAAAAATTTCGAATGATTAATATAATTACTACATATAAAAAAATTACAATATAAATAAAAAAATAAACTCAATATTTTTGCATCTTGCTTCTTCCATTTAAGATCTAACTCAAGATACCTGCACCAATTAAAGCAAAAAAAAAAACGATTAACCTAGAACATCATTTAAAAAATAAAATCCAGAAAAACTAAAAAATAAAATCGAGTAAAATAAATATAAAAAATAAAATCTAATAAAATAAAAAAAAATCGAAAAATTAAAAAGAAAATCAGTTGGTAAGAAAAAAAAAAAAAACCAGAACATCATTTAAAAACCAAAATTGAACCCAGAAATTAAAAACCAAAATCGAAAATCTGAAAAAAAAAACTTAGAAAATAAAAAAATTTCGAATTTAAATCGAAAATTAAAAAAGAAAATCCCAAAACAAACCCAGAACAAATCTTGCATCTTTAACGGATCTAAATCAAGTAAAAAAAAAATCAACAAACCCAAAAACGCATGCATTAACCCAGAAATCGAAAAACAAAATCAAAATAAAAAAAAACAATCGAAATCGAAAAAAAAACCCAGAAATAGAAAAAAAAATCAAAATCGAAATCATAAAAATTAACCCAGAAAAATTCACAAATCGAAAACACCCAGAAATCGAAATAGTTGAACTCGGAAAAAAATTGAAATCGAAAGAAAAATCAAAAACCCAGAAAAAAAAAAACGTAACATAAAAAACCGAGAAATCGCTGAAAAAAAAAATCAAAATCAACTGAAAGAAGAGTTTGAAATTAAGAAAATCAAAATCGAAAAAAAACTATTAAATTCGATTGAAAAACCTCAAAATCGATTGAAAACTTCAAAATCCGTGTTGCATGTTGTTGTCTTCGAATTTGTTAGTGGATTTCGAGTGATGATAGAAAGGAGGAAGAGATCCAGAAAGATAAATGAAGGAGAGGAGAGGAGAACGGCGACGTGAAAGAGGAGAAGAGAGGAGAAGAGAGGAGAGAGAAAGAGGAGGAGAAGGAGAGAGAAAGAGGAGAGGAGAGAGAACAGCCGAATGAAATGTTTAGGGTTTGGGGTAGTTATAAGGGCGGTTTTTTTTTTAATTTGTAAATGAACCGGTTCGTAAAGGCACCGGTTCAAACCGGTGCCCTTTTTATTATTGGCACCGGTTTGGGCTGAACCGGTGCCTTTTCCATTTGTTTAAAAACCCGCCCAATTTTGGGCCGATTTTTGGCACCGGTTTGGCCTGAACCGGTGCCATATGGAGGGTGCCTAATGCTATTTTTCTACTAGTGATTATTATGTTGCTTGATATTTATTTCTATTGCTTGATCACACCTTTTATGCATGTTTAAAGGGAATTGGTACTTGTAATCACGCTTAATAAGATAATTAATAATCTTGTTTAGGGTTAATTTGATTATAATTCAAGTGATCGCCAATAATAGTTTTATTTGTGCATTAAATTCAACCAACATAGATAAACAGGTTTAGGGTTAATCCTATTGATTGTATGTTAGTCAGAAAGCGCACATGAATACGATCTGAATAAAGTAGAAACCTATTATTACGGCAGGTTCAATCTCTTTTAGGTTGGATTTGTACCTTCATCCCCGAACCCTATTTGGTTCAAGACCTTATGGAGTTGACGATCTCTTGGATCGTTAAGGGGTGTAACCTTCACCTCGTGAACGGTTTACAAGTTCCTCAAAAACTTGTTGGCGACTCTTTTGCTCTATCTTCTTTCCCTTTGGACGC
The DNA here is from genome assembly GCF_001683475.1 of Chenopodium quinoa. Lineage (NCBI taxonomy): Eukaryota > Viridiplantae > Streptophyta > Magnoliopsida > Caryophyllales > Amaranthaceae > Chenopodium > Chenopodium quinoa. The sequence goes on from NW_018745177.1 coordinate 2,757,865, forward strand.
CACCGTACTTTAGTGTATGAACACAATGGGGTTCAAGCTAGGGGTTAATGCTTGAAATATTCCCTACACAACCCCTTTTACCCTTCCTAAGCTTCATAGAGTGAAGGATCTCATTAAGCACAATCAAATTGGTTTCCGTACCTCTACTCGGGAGGAAGCTATTTTGATTAGGAGAAATTCTAGAGAGAAGAAAGGCTCTCATTCTATTAGAAATGAGCTTGGTGACAATCTTACAGACCGTATTACAAAGACCAATGGTTCTAAATTGAGAAATTGAAGAGGGGTCATACACCTTAGGAATGATTGCAATCTAAGTCTCATTAATCCTCTTAGGAATGGACTTATCCTCAAAGATATTTCTAACAAAGGAGATGAGGTCATGACTAAGGGTATCCCAACATATCTTATAGAAGAAAGGGTGATAACCATCTGGCCCAGGAGCCTTAAAGGACCCTAACTTGGAAACAACACTCCAAATCTCATGATGGTCAGGAAGGTGGGAGATGGAAATTCTGGATCCAGAATCACCAAAGGGCAAAGGGAAGACATTAGGGTCAGGGGGGACAACAAAGGAGGATGAGAAAAGATTCACAAAATAAGTCCTAATATGGGCCCTAAGATCAGGAGGATCAGAGATGCACTCACCCACATCTGAACACAAGGAAATGATTCTATTCTTGTTCCTCTTGATGAGAATCGACTTATTGAAAAAAGAGGTATTCCTATCTCCATCCACTAGCCAATTGTCTCTAGACTTCATCATCCAAAAACGTTCCTCTTGGTGAAGAATCTCCAAGAGTTCCCCTTGAAGATTTTTCTCCAACTTAAACAAGTAATTTGAAAAACCATTTAAACCTTGGGATTTTTGAATACCCTCCAATCTCGCCATTAAGCGGGTTTTTTTCTTGAAAACATTGCCAAACACATTTTTATTCCAAGTCACTAAACTAGAAGACAAGTCATGAAGTTTTCCAAAAATATCTTTGTTACTAAGGAACCATTCAGAGTTAATAAGGGGTTCAAGGGAGGGATCCAAGCACCACATAGGTTCAAAACGGAAGGGCTTAGGGGCTTGAAAGCCATTTCTGTTTGCAAAACAAAGAAGGATGGGACAATGGTCAGAAGTCAAACGGGGAAGAGTTTTTAAATGACCAGAATGAAAAAGAGAACACCAATCAACATTGCCAACACCCTGTCAAGTCTTTCGAAAATAGGCCCAATCTTTCTTTTATTTGTCCGAGTGAATTTTTGCCCAGTAAAACCCAAATCAATTAAGTTACAGGAATGCATACAAGACAGGAACACATTTTCTTTATGAGCCTTAATAGGTCTACCACCAAATTTTTCATGAGAATAACACACATCATTGAAATCACCCAACATAATCCACGGCAAATCCATAAAAGAATTAATCAAATCTAAATCAGCCCATAGCAACTTTCTTACACGAAACTTAGGATGAGCATAAATACTAGATTAGAAAAAAGACTTAGGGGGGGGGGGGGGGAGTACCTGAAGGATACCATGGATGCCCTGACTCGTAGTTCTTGTGGGTTCAAAGGACACAAAACCCGATCTCCACAGAACCACGATTCCTCCAGATAGCCCAGCCGGTTTCACCATCACCCAATCATCATATATACGGGAGTTTGCCCACAATCTTCGCTGCTATTGCTGAGAGAGTTTAATTAATTACCTGGAATATTTTATGGAACTACTCTAGCGAATGTGCGACAAGTATATTTATTACTCCGTATAAGCCTCTCTTAATTCATATTACTAATAGTAAAATCAACTGGGAGTAACTAATTAATTAAGAAACTAATGTTATGCTCACCCCTAATTGCACTGGATTGCTAATTTAATTTAACATTGTGATTATATATTTATATGTACTTAATTATTATAAAGTAAGGGGAAAGGGAGAATATAAGAGAGAGAAAGAGAGAGAGAGAGAGAGAGAGGTAATTGTATTGTATCTATTCATCCATTTCATGAGTCATCTATACTTAAGATAGTCATAAAATAGATAATTACAAGCTATAATGGGCATACATTAATAACATTATTATTTGTAACATTAGTTTTTTTTTTCCTTTTTTAATTAGTTATTTGCAATTATATACATTTATTTTGTATTTATAATATGATTTATAATTGGCTTAGATGGTTAAATAATTTTTTTTCGTATTTAAAATTGGCTTAAATGATTAAATAATCATTTTTTTTATAAGAGGTTGGGTGTTCAAATCTCCTTAAAATATTTTTTAGTTGAGCCCGTTGACTTCACAATCCGAACTTGATACAGTTTTTTTGTCAAAGGTCACATTATGGTCAACCCTAGTTTTCTGACATACTTACTGAAAAGTGGGACAAGGTGACCCAATGTCCCAATTCACAAACTCAAACCCCTTAAAAGATCCTTTGTCACAACTTATGCAATAAAAAAGATCCTTTGTCACAACTTATGACAAAATTTTCAATTTAATTAGGACTTGTGATTTGTATATCATACATTAGTTAACTTGGAATTCATCAATTCATCAATTTGCATAATTATTTACTGTCTAGTTCTAACCGTTTTTTTTTTTTAATAATTTAATCTAAACATTGTGGAATTTCATTATAAAGTTAAGCTTGAAAGTTGCTGGTCTGGTCAATAAATTATACAGTAGGAAACAATTACACCAATACAAGTAGTGGAGACTAAATAGCCATGCTGATAGGTTAACCAGCTTGAATTCGGTTTTTGATTAACATTGAATCATTTGCTTAACTCATTGATAGATTATGATGATTAAGGCATGGGTCAGTGTAGAAAAATAAGAATCTACTTCTTGACACAATCAGTACTCATAGCGCGAAAGTTGCATGTAATAAAGTTGAGTGTAGATTAGGGCGATGTAAGTTAGATTTTTTGGGAGAGAAATTCCCTTTTGTAAACGTCAAGGAAATAGCATTTGCTTTGGCTACTTTATCTTGCATTATCATCGAGGATTGCAGATTTAATGCAGAGTTATTTTTCTCTAAAGTGGTTACTTCATCATACATTACAAAGGTACGGACCGTCTTACCAGAGGGGTAGGCAATATTATCTGCAGGCTATAGTGGAGATTTTTGTAAATAAAACTTTCAATTGATACTTCAATCAGGCATAGCCGAGCACGAAAACAATGTTAATAAGCCGATTTTATCATACAAACATAATTGATTCCCCAATTTATTGTTTGCATTACTTGCCATCACACTATTTGGCCTTGATATCTAACTGTTTTAGGCATTTACATTGACCACTAGCCAAGACCTCAAAGAGCAGTGGCGGATCCAGGATTTTTAAGGTGCTGGGTCACTGTCACCTATCGATCATCACCCATCGACCGCATACCGAAGGTGGATGAATTTTGTGATCGGGGATGAATTTGTGGAGGAGGAGGATGCATATTGGGAGTAAAGAAACTTGTTATATCATATGTTTTTTTAAGAAAATTAAGTCACAATTTCAATTTAATTACTAAATCCAATATTGTCAAAAATAGATTAATTCAATCTTCTTACAACTTGTCTATTATATACCCAATGAGTTAATATTTTTTTTTTTACAAAAATAAAAAAAAATACCCAATTTAATTATACAAACATAATATATACAACACAAATTAGAAAAACAACTTAGGGCCTGTTCTCTTACGTTGAAATTCAGTTCAGCTCAGTTCAGTTCACTTCACTTCAGTTCAATTCAGCTCAGCTCCTAATTTCCTTCTCTTATAAAATATTCGGTTCAGTTCAGTTCAGCTCAGTTCAGCTCAGTTCAGCTGAGTTCAGTCAATGAGAACAGGCCCTTAATGTAATGTCTTAACAACACAAAACATAACAACATTGAAGGATAATCAAATTAATCACATGATAATCAAATAGTCATTAGTTCATAATCATTTCCGAAGGAAAACCAAAAAAAAAAATCTATTACTAGCTAATACTGCTACAATGAATTAAATGAATAAAGAAGGGGAAAAAAATCAAATAATCACATGAAAATCAATAAATCACATAACCATAGGAAGGAAAAAAATAAAATAAAATAAGGAATACAAAAATTGCAAGTATGAATTTGCTCAAACTCAAGTCCTGAGTGGCTTTTATTGGGCTTTGTCTCAATCCCTCCAACCACTATGCTACAAGTTTGTATTGTTAAGGTATAACAAAAAATAATATTTATATCTTATTTTCAAATGGATGTCATTTTTAAAAAAAATTAATTTTTTTTTTTCTAGGTCACGTGACCTAGCAGGACCAAGGCTAAGTCCGCCACTGTCAAAGAGCATCAGAGGGCCATGAAGCTCACCTTCTAGGAAGGCTGGATGGGTATCTCCATGCACCCAACACATCATAGGCAAAGGCCTAGTTACATTATATCGACGAGTTCCTTAGCACAGAGCAACGCTAGATTAAGTATTCATCTGAGCAGCAACGACCAAACAAGCAGCAATATTTTCCAGTCAAAAGAGCACGATCCTTTCAAATGAACTCACTTCACACTTCTACAACAACATCACGTTGAATTTGTGGCTACCTGGAGTACATCATTACAACACCACCAATACAATCAAATATCGTTCAAACTGAGCTAATAACATGCATAGAGAATAACAAACTGCTATAAGTTACTCAAAAAGTTAGCGATCTTGTAGTTTTTGACGCCTTGAGTTTATGTGAAATACAATTAAATACTTCCTTTTGTTAATATTAATGTGCCATCTTTTAATATATTTCCTGTTTTGACTGTTCCACAAATATTTATAATATATTAAATTTCAGAAATAAATTAATCAAGTTTTAAGTAAGTTCTTGAATTTGTCTCAAAAAAAAAAAAGTAAGTTCGTAAATCAATTACTATAAAATAATTAAAAGTTACCTTAATATTTTTTTTTAGAACAAAAGTTACAACAATAAAAATAAAAGATACTAAGTCATTATTGATAAATTTGGTTTCATCAAAAGAAATTAAGCATGTAAAAATAATTAAAGGTATAAAATTGTCCTTAATAAAACTTAACCCTTCAAAACACATTTTAATGTACAATAACAATTATATCATGTACCAAATCAGTAAAAAGTAAAAACATATGGAGTACCCTAAAACTTAAGGTAGTACAGTAGTACATAATTTCCCTAAAGATTTTGAATTTTATTGTATAATGTAGATAAGCAAATTGTGAAAAGGTTCGATAACATAATCATGAATAGAAAATTATAAAAAAATAATCATAATAATGAATGGGAAATTAATAGAGAAAACATAATTAAAATGTAGCACAACATAAAATATTAGTTACGGAATGTGGTGGAGACAGTTTGCTTTGCGAAATAACTCAAAGGTAAGGTAGGTATAAATTGGGGATGTGGCTTATATGAAAAAAAGGGGTTGTACCCAGTTAATTCCCTAGATAAACAAATTTGTTTATCTGGGGGTATAATTGTCTTTTCAAGTATCAGTGGAGGGGTATATGTGTCTTTTCATGTACTAGTTGAGGGGTACATGTGTAATTTCCTCACCAAACAGTAAAAACAAGTTGCAAACAGTAATTGGACAGCTCACCAAAAATACTGAATAAATGACCACGCTTTTTCAATATATTTACAAAAATGCCATAAGATTAACAAAAATTCGTTTATCTGAAAGATAAACTTGTATTTACCTGAAAAAAAGTATGTGGTAGGTATAAATTGGGGATGTTTCTTATTTGAAAAAAGTGAGCCCCATGTGGTTCACTGTATCTTTCCTTCAATCCATCGCATGACGATATATAAAGTTCTGTGAGGGAGGGGAGGACTGCTTCTGGTAGCGTTTTCACCTTCGGACAATTAGTTATCGTAAGTGATCGCAAAGACATAGGGCAATGAACCCACTCCGGGTGTGTTTTCATATCACAATATTGAATAGAGAGACTTTGAAGGGAAGTCAAGTATTGAATGCCCTTTGGTATATCTATCATTTGTGAAAGTCCTTGTAAGATCAAGGCAGAGAGGGCATGAAGGTGTTTCCATGGAAACCCTTTCTCTTCTTCCAGTTCCAGTTTACGACAATTCCGAATCGAGAGCGTTTTCAACTTGGTGAGATGCAATGTTCCTCCTCCCGACAGACTCTTTAAGTTTCCGCAACTTTCAAACACAAGACTATCAATGGAAAATGCGTAATGATGATACTCTTGTACAACACTCGACAAACTTTCAACCTCCATTGCACGTAATTCGAGCTTGTCAATGCTTCGTATAGATTCCCCAAAGAGGGACTTGAGTAACTGAAAACTGCTTATTTTTAATTTCCTCAAACGGAAAACATCACCGACAGCTGATTTATCTAATATTCAGATAAAAAAGTAGTGGTAATCCATAAATGAAAATGAAATTTAAAGTGAAGGGTCCATCTCTGTTCCTTACTCCATGTGCCCTCTATTCTTTTCCTCCTTTGATTGACTTGTCTTCTTACTACTCCGTGAAAGTAATATGATCGTTGATCTTTACATTGCAAAACCATCAGTATAAATACATAATTGACGAGATAAACTCGGCAATAGCTAAGCTACAATCTAGGCTGTAATTAAGCTAGGATATATACAGTAACTAAATTAGTGGAATACAAAGTCAACTAATATATTTACAATATATTCTAACACTCCCCCTCAGTTGTAGCGGGAGGCTCACGAATGCTAAGACTGGTACGGAAATCATCAAATAGAACCCGAGGAAGTCCCTTCGTAACAATGTCAGCAATCTGATATCTAGAGGGAACATGTAATACGCGTACCTCGCCTTTAGAGACTTTTTCTCGAACAAAATGAATGTCCATCTCGATGTGTTTTGTGCGCTGATGCTGCACCGGATTGCCAGAGAGGTAGATGGCACTCACATTGTCACAATAAACAATAGTTGCTGTATGAATAGGAAAATATAGCTCAAGCAACAAATTTCTGATCCAACAAGAATTAGATACCACATTAGCAACCCCACGATATTCGGCCTCTACACTAGACTTAGATAACGTAGGCTGCCGTTTAGAAGACCAGGAAATTAAATTATCCCCTAAAAATACACAATAACCTGAAGTAGATCGCCTGGTGTCAGGGCATCCCCCCAATCTGCATCAGTATAAGCAACAAGCTTGCTGATAGAAGACTTATACAGATGCAAACCAAAAGACAAAGTACCCTGTAAGTAGCGTAAAATACGCTTCAAAGCACTCATGTGCGCATTGCGCGGATCATGCATATGGAGACAGACCTGCTGAATTGCATAAGAAATGTCAGGTTTAGTAAAAGTCAGATACTGAAGAGCACCTGCAAGACTCCTGTACTTAGTTGGATCCTCATATGGAGCATCATGAGTAGCACTAAGCTTGGATTTTGTGTCAACTGGAGTCGGACAAGGGCTACAGTTTGCCATGCCGGCCTTGTCAATGATAGAAGAAGCATACTGTTTCTGAGATAAGAACATACCATTAGCATCACGAGTCACAGCAATGCCCAGAAAAAAAAATCAAAGGACCTAAATCCTTCATTGCAAAATCGGAGCTCAAAAGATCCATAATACGGGTCCGTAGATGATCAGAAGATGCTGTAAGAATGATATCATCAACATATAACAGAATATAAGCTGTATCATACCCCTGTCTAAAAATAAACAGAGAATTATCAGATTTACTGTTAGCAAATCCAATAGAGGTGACAAAATCTGCAAACCGCTGATACCAGGCTCGTGGAGCCTGTTTGAGACCATAGAGAGATCCCCGCAATAGACAAACATGATCAGGGTGACTTTTGTCACGAAAACCCATGGGCTGATGCATATAAACTGTTTCATTGAGCTTACCATGCAGAAAAGCATTCTTGACATCCAACTGATGGATCGGCCAAGAGTGAGAGATAACAATGCTAAGAACAGTACGAATAGTTGCTAGTTTGACAACCGGACTAAAAGTCTCATCACAATCAATACCCTGCTGCTGAGTCTTGCCATCGGCCACAAGACGAGCCTTATACCTCTCAAAAGAACCATTAGAATTTCGTTATGACGAAATATCCACATAGAACGAATGACATTCACATTAGAAGGCCGAGGAACCAAATCCCATGTATGATTATCAATAAGAGCATTATATTCCTCTAACATTGCATTTTTCCAATTAGGATCACGAATAGCACTAACCGGGTCCTTTGGGATAGGAGAAATAGTGGTAGTGGTCATCGTGTTTAGGTTGGAAAAATATTTTGGGTTAGGTTTTACAATGCCATCTTTGGCTCGGGTAGCCATAGGATGGGTTTGGTTCGGTGTTTGGCCGGAAGTGTGAGTGGCGGAGGTGGAGCTGCTGGTGGCAGTGGGGTCGGGACGGCTGCTGTGGGTCAGGGGGGAGGTAGGTTCCTCACTTCGTGGGGAAGTGAGGAGTGGGCTGTCCGTCGGGGGGGGGGGTAAGGAGAGTAGGGGTATGTTGGGTCTGCTGGGAGCCCACGGTTTGTGGTGTGACAGTCTGCGAAGAGAGTGGGCTGGAAATAGGGGATGGCCCAGAAGGAGGAGAATGATGCTGCTGCCCAAGAGAAGGAATGGGCTGGGCTGGAGCATTTGGGGGTTGAGTGGTGCGCAAATGGGAGACGTGAATTAGTGGATTGGAGTCCAAAAATTCATAATCATCAAATTTCGGTTTGTGATATTTTGAGAACGGAAATTCGTTTTCGATAAATTTCACATGCCGACAAATAATGATTTTTCCATTTGACAAATTATAGCACTTTGAACCACGATGATTAGGCGCGGGGCCTAGATAGACACAAGGGGTGGACCGTTCTTGCAATTTGTGAATAGTGGTGGAAGGGATTAGAGGAAAACATAAGCAACCAAAGACACGTAGAGCTGAATAAATTGGATCACGTTGGTATAAAATTTGAGTAGGAGATTTATAACCTAAGACTTTGGTTGGAAGAATGTTTAGGAGATAGGTAGCCATGGCTAGAGCATGATGCCAAAAAGAATGTGGCAAGGAAGCATGAGCAAGAAGGGTCCGAATAATATTATTGATGGATTTTATGTGGCGTTCAGCTTTTCCATTTTGAGGAGAGGTGTGGGGACAAGAAAGACGAAAGAGCATGCCATGATTTTCGAAAAAAAATTTAAGAGTACCATTGACATACTCGGTTCCATTATCACATTGAAAGGTCTTGATGTTACGTTCAAATTGAGTTTGGACTATCTTATGAAAGGATTGAAAAATATGTTTTACTTGAGATTTCTTTGCAATAGGATAAGTCCACAAAAATTTACTGTAGTCATCAAGAAACAATAGATAATAACCATGTCCAGACGAACTAAGAATAGGGGAAGTCCATAGATCACTATGAATAATATCAAAAGGAAAAACTGTATGCGACATAGAATCATAAAAAGGGAGTTTCATGTGTTTGCCTAAAGGGCATGATGAACAAAAAGAATTACAAGCCTTATTACATTCAATAAATTTCTGATTTCTTAAAGATCTAAGAATAACATCGCCGGGGTGTCCTAATCGATTATGCCAAAGATCAGTAGAAAGAGCAGTAAAATTTGAATGTGAGACGGAAGGAGTGGCTTGACTGGATGGAAAGAGTGGATAAAGGTCACCGGAACTGTCACATCTCATTAGTGTGGCCTCCGTCTGTAAATCATTCAAAGGAAATGGATACCATTAAAGTAATATGATCGTTGATCTTTACATTGCAAAACCATCAGTATAAATACATAATTGACGAGATAAACTCGGCAATAGCTAAGCTACAATCTAGGCTGTAATTAAGCTAGGATATATACAGTAACTAAATTAGTGGAATACAAAGTCAACTAATATATTTACAATATATTCTAACACTCCGTACTTGCCTCTTGGTTTTGAAGGAGATAAAATTGAATATTGTTATTCCTTTCCTTTTTTTTTTCCAAGTGCCTTAATTTAACTGTTTACAATTTCACATTATTTTCATCACCAATGTTATTGGTGGAACATGTTTAGAGAATATTAGAGTTGCTTAATATATAATTTTCAAATATCAAATATATAAAATTTACATTTATGAATAATAAAGTAGCACGTAGATCAAATTTCACAGTTTATTGGTGGAACATGTTTATGAATAATAATAAAAACTAGGAAATTTTGCAAAAAACCATCTTTTATAAGCAATTTTTTGCAAGAAACCACCTTATAATTTTTTTTTTGCAATAACACACCTTAATCAAAATTTTTTTTGCAAATCAATACCTTTATGTCGGAAAATGAGGTTTGACCCCATTTTCCGACGTTGACTACCCCAATCTACCCACGAAACCACCTCTCTCCCCAGCCCCACCCACGAAACCACCTCCCTCCTAAGCCCCACCCACAAAACCACCTCCCTCTTAAGCCCCACCCACAAAACCACCCTTTCACGGCGTAGGCCACCATAAACACACCCCTTTTTACGGCTTTGACCACCCTAAACATACCCCTTTAACGACGTTGACCACTCTAAACACTCCTCTATAGCCCTAGCCACCTTTCTCCCCTCCAGTGTTAGTTTCGTGGGTGCAAATGGCATAGTCAACGCCGAAAAATAGGGTTTGACTCTATTTTTCGGCATAAAGGTGTAGTTTTGCAAAAAAAAAAATTGATTAAGGTGTGTCTTTGCAAAAAAAAATTTATAAGGTGGTTTCTTGCAAAAACATACTTATAAAAGGTGTTTTTTTGTAAAATTTCCTAAAAATTATTTGAAAGTTACTATGTACTATGTAGTATATAACATTTTTATAGTATGGAACGCAACACAGACAATAGTGCTACAAATTTTTGCTCCTATTTTCGGTTCAAGAAGTCCTTTTTAGATTAAATTAATTATAACTGAGATTAAAATTATTAATGCATCATTTTTTATTTTTTGGTGTTTAGAGAGCCACAAGGACGGGGGTGAGAATCGATCCCAGGACCTCCTAGAATCAGGAGGGAAGCTCTGACCACTTTGAGCTATCCCTCACTCTCACTTATTAATGCATCATTTGATTGTGTTTTAATTTGTATATAGTGTACAAGGTTATTAAAGGTTTGCATGTAATAGTGCTGAGTGTACAAAAAGATCAGAAACGATGTGTCAAAGTAAACGTCAAGGAGATTACTTTTGATTTATTTGGCTACTTTATCTTGCATTATCTTAAAGGAAAGAGGATGTATTGCAGTGTTATTATATTTTTTACTAGAATGGTTACTTCATCTACATTATTTCTTTAGTGGTGGAGGATAGCTTCTCTCAATTGGTACTTTAATCAGGTGAGCCGAGCACTGAAACTATGAAAACAAGCGACTTTCTAGCTGATAGAAAAACATCACTATTATTAGACAATTTGCCATCACAAGAATTATTGGTCCGGAAATTGAATTGTTTAAAGCATTTACATTAAAATTTGTTGTATATATATACACTATATAGGGAGCCTATGCAACTTCTCAAATTAATTTCATTCTAAACGAAGACTTTTGAGGGAGGGGAGGATCGATTCTGGCAGCGACTTTAGTTTTGGACAATAATGATGTTTAGTGATCGCAAAGACTTGAACTACGGGAGAGTTTCCAAGTTGTTGCAATGTTGAATGATAAGAGCTTCAAGTGAAGTAAGGTATTGGGCCAATTGACCATATTGATATAAAAGTTAACACCCTTATGACAGATTGGTATAAAAGTTATTGCCGGTGACATATTGGTATAAAAATAAAAATTAACATGTGGCGACATATTGGTATATAAGTTAACAAATTGCGACATTTACCCCTATTTTCTCGTCAGAGGATATGCGTATGATACACACGCTTAATTTTAGTGCTAATAACTTTTATTTGACATTTTGTTTTTTGTACTTTTTTCTACGTTTTATATTAATTTAAAAAATTTATGAAGTAAAAATCCAAAAAAAAAAAAAAAAAAAAAGTTGAAAGCCCAAAGTGATGAGAAAGAAGCTAGGGGAAAACGAATAGGAAAGCTTGAGCAAAGGTATATAAGCTTGAATGTATTGAGGGTGTTGGAGCCGTTGGTCATTGAAGCATCACAAGGGTAGATTCTTTTTTTTTTTTTCAAAAAAAAAACACTCATATATATATATATTTTTTCTTATTATATTGTTGATTTACAAAGTTGTGGGTATAATACAAATGAAGTAACAATGAAAATTAGCGTCTACTAGTGATTGGTTTTGAAATTAAATAACTAATATTGAGATTTTGTCTATTGTTTATTAGTTCTTTGGGGTTTTATCGTTTGATTGATTTATCAAAGTTATTGTATTGGAAGGGAAGAGGGAAAAATCATTATTTGGTGCTGAATAAGTATATTATGATAATAAATAAGATTGCAAAAGTAATTAAAACAAATTTTTGAAGTATACAACACGCTCTTTCATCCGAAGAAAAAATAGGGGTAAATGTCATAATTTGTTAATTTATATATCAATATGTCGCCACATGTTAATTTTTATACCAATATGTCGCCGGCAATAATTTATATACCAATATGTCATAAGGGTGTTAACTTTTATACCAATATGGTCAATTGACTTAAGGTATTGAATATGTTACTTTGTTGACAGATATGCTCCCTTTTCAGCATTCGTGGCATTGTAGGAGTAACTGTTTCTTAATACAATATTGAGGTCACTTGTAAGGTTAATTAGAGGCATCAAATCACTTTTAGTGTCATGAACTCATGATTGTCAAAACACAAATTTGATTCTAATGTATTTTTTAGCCATTTTATAGTAGCTGTACAATAATTGAATAGTTAGAGTACATATATAGAAGTAGAGGTAAGAGCTATTATTAATAAGGAGACATGGGGAATCTGTGTCTATATTTTCGAAAAGGAAGTAACTTTTAAGTGAAGCACGAGATGTTACATTCAATGTGGTATGATTTGGAGTTGAAAATTAGGATTCTGACGAGATTAGTTTGGTCGATTTGAAATCCTTTATAATACGACGGGTTGGGTTCACAACATGAATTGTGTCGGGTTTATTAATGATATTTAAGGCTTGGATCAACATGTAAAAAAAAAAAAAAAAAAAAAAAGAGCCTACTTCTTGAAGCGATCATACTCGCAGTATGAAAGATGTTAAAACTACAAAACAGAAGAAGCCTAAGACGAACCAAAAATTAGATAGGGTCCTTGTAAATAGAATTGTAGAGGTGATATGCGACAATAATAATTCATTGGAATAATACTTTAGCAGTATATAATTTTTACGTATAGTTATTCTGATAATAGTTTTTAGTCAATTTTTTTTAATTGATTTTTAGTGTAATATCCTTTTATTTATTTATTTATTTATTTTAATGTTACATGTTTTTAGACTAAGATTTGCAAAAATTAATCATATCACTTTCTATAAATGAGTATATACAATTTTTATAAGTGTATAAATATGTAAAATTAAATGATCAAATTCGAGTAAATGAAAAATATGGAAATGCACTTATTTCTTATTTTGACCACACGTTATATAAATTAGTATATTTGAATGATATATGATTGATAATTTATATTATCAATAATATCATTAATTAACAAAACTTTAATCTAAACTTAACTAAAATATGGACGATAATTTTAATAAGCAAAAGCCGATTGGTAACCTGTTTTTACAAGTTAATGGGACACATGTTGCTTTATCATTTATTGAGGGTTTTTTTTTTCAACTTTTCTCTTCCTCCTTCTCTATATCAATGGTGTTCAACCACCACCACTCTTTCAACCACCACCACCTAAACATTCCAACCCTTATAGCCACCAAAAAACCACCAAAGCACCCTTTCAACTCGCGTCGGGGTGGTGGCTCGCGTTTCTGGGAAATGGGGAATGTTGTGTAGTTCACTAGAGAGGGACTGGTCGGCACTGTCGCTTTAGGTTGGGATGGTTTGTTCGACGAGGAAGGGGGATGTTGTGGTGGTTGTTGGGTTAAGAGGGGTATATATATATATATTTTTAATTACATCTAAAATTAATCATAAAAAAACGTAAAATTTATTACTTAGACCAAATACATACTGACATGTGTACGTCACGGGTAACCAGATTAGTAGGTTATAGGTTTTTTGTCTTGTTTAAAATTGACACCCCCAAAGTTTGTAATATTAAGGAAAAATTGATTTTTGCTACCTATCAAACACATCAAATTGAATTTTGCTACCTATCAAAACTTTTATTGAATTTTGCTACATAACATATGCCCTTTTTTTATATTTTGCTACCACAGAACGGAATCCGTTAAGGAATCCGTTAAGTGGGTTCATAACGACACGTGTCGTGTTATTATTGGCCAAAAAAATAAAAAAAAAATAAAAAAAATAAAAAAAAAATTTATAAAAAATAAAAAGAAAAACCTAAACTACCCAGCCACCACCCCCGCGCCACCACCCCCTTCCCCCCAACTCACCGCACCCCTCGTCGAAACCACCACCCCCGTCGCACCACCAGCCCCAACCCACCTGAACCCTCCCCCTCCCTTTCCCGCAACCGCGTCGCCCCCAAAACCGCTAAACCCAAAACTCTCGTCCCCAAAAACGACCAAAAATCTGGCCTTAAAAGGCCGAAATCGGCCGGTTAAGGCCACTGAGCCCCAAAACCGGCCGATTTCGGCCATTTGTGGCCAGATTCGTGGCCGTGGTGGGATCTAAGGTTTTAGTTTTGGTGGTTTTTGGGGATGACACGGTTGCGGGAAAGGGAGGGGGAGGGTTCAGGTGGGTTGGGGCTGGGGCTAGTGGTTTCTGGGAGGGGTGCGGTGAGTTGTGGGGAAGGGGGTGGTGGCGTGGTGGTGGCGCGGGGGTGGTGGCTGGGTAGTTTATAGGTTTTTCTTTTTATTTTTTTTAATTAATTTATTTATTTTTTTAACTTTTTTGGCCAATAATAACACGACACGTGTCGTTATGGACCCACTTAACGGATTCCTTAACAGATTCCTTAACAGTGGTAGCAAAATTTAAAAAAAGGGCATATGTTAGGTAGCAAAATAAAATAAAAGTTTTGATAGGTAGCAAAATTCAATTTGATGTGTTTAATAGGTAGCAAAAATCAATTTTTCCTAATATTAAATAATATTTCAAAGGTTGTATTATTAAAAAGAACGGGCCAAAGGTTGTATTATTATTTGCAATTTTTCCTAATAATAAAAAGTTCAATTAGATTCAATATGTTTCAATCATTTTAATAACTTCAGATAAGTTTAGTATTAATTAGTTCATATTAATTTAGGTCCAATAAGATAAAGCAAACATACTTAGCTGGGTGTTGCTTGCTTTGTATCATCAACTGTTTTCTATGTACGGTAACAATTATCCAAGTACTTGAAGTATTATAGTACTCTTAAAGATGTGCAAGAAAAAGGTGCTATATATGAAGTGTTTTAATCAAGGGAGAACCCAAGACTTGAGAAACGTAAAGATATTTATGATAAGACTTTATCTTGATTAGTCTGATTATTACTTTTCTTTTTACAACAGCTAATGCAAGAAAGAGAACTATATAACAAAGCTAAATAAATTAGTCTTGCACCCATTATCTATTAAATGAGCCTTGTATAATTGGTCCCTAGAAACCTTCCAAACCACACAAACCTATAGCCCAAGAGCCTCCCTCTGGTGTCCTTGATTGTCTCATAATATATCAATGTCTAGATCCTGTCAATTGCTCAATATGCTAACCAGAATAGTAGAATCCGTAAATAGGATGATCTTCTGCATGTTCTTGGTGTAGGCCCATCTAATTGCCATTAGACATGCTAGAGCTTCCACATGGATGGCCGATACGACCCTACAATAGTGCATCGCCACCCCCTCATCCAACCCTGCATTTCCTGTGTGCTTCTGCCAAGACCCATCAATAAGTATAGTAGCCCCTTATGAGCTTACCTCACTTTATTGGAGCTGAAAAACTTCCCTTCCCAAAGAGGCATAATAAAAGCACGGAGGGTCGGTGTTAAATTCAGTGTCTCAATGGAGTAGATTCTATAAATTCCAAATTAGTAACCAAAAAATTGTTCTCCCTAACGAACGAGCCAAATTAAAGCACACCCCCTAATAAGATGCGTAGTGTCTTCATCGTCCTCCCCACAATAGTCACAAACTGGCTGCACTGGAATTCCCCTGTGGTGTAAATTTTGCATTCGCTGCTAGACCATTCACAACCAATTTCCAAAGGAAAAGACTCCATTTTGGTGGTATGTCAAGGTGCCATAAAAATTTGCAGAAATCTGGTTTTAACCAAGCTTCCAATTCCGAGTCTTTTTTCTTTTGAAGGAAAGCATACCTAGTCTTTGTTGTATAAATACCCATCTCAGGGTGCAGCCAATACAAAACAAATTACTCCCGCCTATCTGAAAGTTCCAAATCCAGGATATCTTCGGCACTATCCCACTTAAAACGATTTCTAACTTGTTGGATGTTCCACCTTCTCGGCCCTTGTAGAATAAGGTCACTAACTAGACTTGTCCCTACACCCATTATGGGGTGATCAAATGCTAGGAATGGGATTACACCATTAACCCAATTCATGTTTGCTAACTTAATTTTTGCCCCTGAGCCCACTTTCTATCCATAACCCTCAATAAAGGCATTAGCAACCTTATGCAATCCTCTTTTCCCCCAGGTCTTGTCATGGGGAACCTTTTTCTTGTAGTCAGAGGGCTAGAGAGTTTATTATAAAGCACTTTGGAAACTAATAATTGAGGATTGCAATGCATTCTCTGAACTTGCCTAAATAACATTGCATCATTTAAAGTAGGCGCTAAGCGAATTCCCAACCCTCCCACCCCTTTTAGAAGGTGAATTATATCCTTTTTGACCGAATGCATGACCTTATCTCCTTTTTGAAGCACAAAAAAAGCTTGTTATGATCGAATTAATAGCGTTAATAATAGAGACCGACAGTTTAAAACACTTCATCACATGAGAGGAGATAATGATTAGGACTAGCTTTGCTGACTGTGAAAGTCTTAAGAAGCTCCAATTTATTACTTTTGTAGCTAGTTTATCAACCAGATATTTGAAGGAGTCTGATTTTTTCCTTTAGAGATCAATTGGAGCACCCTAATGGAAACCCAAATTCTCCTTCTGCTCCATCCTAAAAATATTTCTGAAACTTTCCTTTTCATGAGGACTGGTGGATGGGCAGAATTATTTAACGTACGAAGGATTTATGAAGAATTAGTTGATGTCCAGAATCTTTTTTGAACCGAGAAACAATTTGCTGATAGGAGGAAAGAGAGGCTTTGAGAAGATCATAGCATCGTATGCAAAGAAAAGGTGACAGATGGAGGGGGACTGTCTCATAACTTTAATACCTTTGATGAGCTCAATATCCTCTACCAGCAAGAGCATACGGGATTAGATATCCATACAAAAGAGAAAGAGGTAAGGAGATAGGAGATCTCCTTATTGCAGCCCACACTCCGACTTGAAGGCATCTGTGACCCTACCATTTACTAATCAATTATAAGATACGGTAGTGATACACTATTCAACTAATTTCACCCATATTTCAGGGAAACAATAAGCTCTAAAAATTTTTAGAGTAAAAATCCAGTTGACTCAATCATAGGCTTTTGACATGTCAATTTTTTTAGCCACCAAAGGCTTCCTAATTTTTGTACTGTATATCACATGTGGCAACTCGTGACTCAAGAGGATACTATCCTCCATAGGGATGGCAATTTAATCCGATTTCGATTCGAATCCGATCCGATCCGAAGGAAAAAATCCGATTCGAATCCGTTTAAAATTAGTCCGAATCTAAATCCGATAAAATAGATCCGAATCCGAATAGGAGGTGGATCGGACTTGGACCCTACGCAAAGTCCGACGGAGTTCGATCCGAGTCCGAATCCGAGAGTATAAGCATATGCTCTATAACTTGGGATAATTATTTGCTTGTTTTGTAGCAAAATTTTGTTATGTAACTTAGTTTATAATTTAAATATGTTATGTTTATACTTTAATTGGTATGACAACACAAGCAATTATAGGTATATGACATTACAAAATATTAAAAAAAAAAATATTCGGACCATTTCGGAGGTTCGTATAAACGGACCGGATTCGGATCCGAAAATTACGAGTCAGATCGGATTCGGACTCGGATTTTTCGGATTCGGACTCGGATTCGGATCCGAGTCCAGGGTCCATTTACTAAACGGATCGGATTCGGATTTAGCCACATCCGACCCGAATCCGATCCGTTGCCATTCCTAATCCTCCATGTATCTTCCTTGCACGAAAGCGTATTGAAATTCCATAATAAGAGACGGCAAAGAACCCTTCATTTGGTTGACCATACACTTGGTAATACACTTGCACTTCTAGAAATAGGCTAAGTAGCGACGGAACTCTTCCGACGGACCTATATTTCCATCGCAAATTTCAAAATTTCCGACTGAATAAGTTTCGTCGCAATATAGCGACAGAATAACAGTGTTCCGAGGTCATTTTTTGTCGGAATTGTTACGACAAAATCATTTTCATCGGGAACAATGCATTGGCGTTTCGGTAGGCTTGAATTTAGGGATGTCATTGGTGTTGAACTACTGTGGAAGAAATTCCTTGTTCACTAAGACCCCTTGTGAGCTAGTTCCCTAAAACTTGTAGTCATTTAAAATTTTTCTAAGGCTTTCTTCCACACGCTGAAGTTGTTGTATGTTGCTTGCTAGAATCGTTGACTTGAAAAGCAATAGTCTTCATCATTTCTGTTAGACTATTGAGGTTTTGTCTTAACTCATCAACTTCTTGTTGGGAAGCCATTATTATGAACTTCCTTCGGTGTCTGATGGGTTTTTCGAAGAGCAGGACTTGAACGAAAGTGTTGTCCTTGATTAATCGTCCTTCCCTTCTTGACCAATCGCTGTAGTATTAAACCATTGACTTAATGACTTAACTTAAGTTGACTTTGACTTTTATTGGTTTTAAAAGGCAAAAAAGTAAAAAAATGGGGTACATATTTTGGAAATCAAGCATGATAATCAAGTTTATGGTTCAAACAACATGGTTATGTTGGGAGGATTAATATTCGACTTACCCCCCCTAAAAATAATGACGAAAAACACGCGCACACAATACTCCTAGACATGGTCATAGTGAAACATATGTACAAAATGTGTGCTTTTAGATAGTGAGTGAAAGTGGCATGCTTGACACTTGTGTAAGACCATGAGACTCTGTGACTAGACTCGATTAAGGACTAAAAACAACCTTAGTTTATTAATTAATTAATCAATTAGACTCGTCGTGAAGACTCAAGTTGAAAACTGGACCATCACGCAAACAACGGCATTGTCGCGTCGCGACAGAGCTATCGCGGCGCACCATCATTGTCGCGTCGCGATGGACACTATCATGTCGTGCCACATGCTAAACCTCCGCGTCATTACTGAACCATCATTTTGAACCTTTAGCCAGTGTTCTACCTCAAAAGGAATAACCCTATAGTCATACTAAATCATGTTTGGTTAAGTACTAGATGAAGCCCGTGCAATGCACGGTTTGTTTGAATTTTTTAAAATATATATTTTTTAATTTATGTGTTATAATTAGTTATATATTTAGATAAAATTCCTAATATGAAAATATAATATTTTATATTTAATTAATCTAAATTAAAAAAATCTCATTCGCCAATTTAGCTTATGTGGTAATTGAATTATTTGATTATAAAAGATTTTAATAATCTCTTATTTAATTGGCTACTACTAAAATTTAAAATCCTACCTGGTGCACTAAGAAAATTAGATCCTACGTGGCTCTCTAAAAACTCGGGTCAAAAGCTTTCCTATAAATGTAAATATATATATATATATATATATATATATATATATATATATAAGACTAGAATTTAATTATTCATATTAATTAATTAAGCGTACTATGCACAAGCAATAATGCATAAGTAGTCACAATATGATGCAATGAGTTTGCAACCTAACCATGTCTCTAGTTCTCTATATTTCAAGAATAAGGGTAGTCAAAATAGGGTCCATGGTTATGAGTTTGAATGCATCATGCGGAAGCCTTACCTTTGGAAGGGTTGACGCGTATGGATGGAACCCCACAAGTTAAAATTGTTTCTATGGTTTGGTGAATTCACAAACTTGGATGTACCCTTCGTTGCAATGAGCGTTCGCTTGAGTAGATGGAGCGTGAATTCCCATAGGGTTATGGCCATAAGTAGAACACATATGGGTTTTAGAAAATAAGGAAAAAACTCAATCAGGAAGTAGAATAGGCCAAACAGTACTAGAATAGGTCGAAGCAAGAAGGAAGATTCCTGGCTCGGTATTAGAAGAACTTGTCGCGAGAGAACAGGAACCATCGCGAGGAGATGGCCCTGTCGCGACGCATAAAGCTGTCGCACCGCGATAGAGCCACCGTACTGCAATGGGCACTATTTTCTCACGACGGTTCCTACATGCCTCGGCAGCTTTCTATGTTCTTAGAATTATCCGATTTTTTGCAGTATTCTTTCGATTCTAGTTGTGAAAGATATTTCCCAAATTTCCTATGTGTAAAAAGCCTATTTTTTTGACGTATTACAGATGGTCTTTCCAATGCAGACCTTTTTATGCTTATGCCACAATGTTAATCAAAATTATGCACATGAATATTTAGAACTTTTCAAGTACCATTCACTAATTATAAATTATTGCCAAAATAAATTCTAGGAATTAAAATAGAAATCCTCCCCAGTGGAGTCGCCAAAAACTGTAGGGAATAATTTCAAGCATCCTTAACTTGAGCCCCACTGTGATCATACACTTAATCATGGTGACGTCTAAAGGGAAGGAAAATAGAGTAAAAGAGTCGCTAACAAGTTTTAAGTACTTGTAAACCATTCACCGGGTGAAGGTTACACCGCTTCAAGATCCTAGAGATCGCTAATTCCATAGTGGTCCTGAACAATGACTGGATACTTGGGGATGAAGGTTAAAATCAAACCTAAAAGAGATTGAACTTGCCCTAAAAATAGGCCTCTACTTCATTCTTCTCATATTCATGTGCACTTTCCGACAAACATACAATCATTAAACTAATCCTAAACTTGCTTAATCTATGCCGGTTGTAGGGAATGTTTCAAACATTACCCCAAACTTGAACCCCACTGTGATCATACACTTAAGCATGGTAGCGTCCAAAGGGAAAGAAGCTAGAGCAAAAGAGTCGCCAACAAGTTTTAGGAACTTGTAAACCATTCACAGGGTGAAGGTTACACCCCTTAACGATCCAAGAGATCGTTAACTCCAATAAGTCTGGAACCATGACTGGAAGCTCGGGGATGAAGGTACAAATCCAACCTAAAAGAGATTGAACCTGCCCTAATAATAGGCCTCTACTTTATTGTTCTCGTATTCATGTACGCCATCTGACTAACATGCAATCAATAGGTTTACCCTAAACCCGTTTAATCTATGTTGGTTGAATATTAATCCACAAACAAAACTATTATTGGCGATCACTTGAATTATAAACATATTAACCCTAAACAAGATTATTAATTATCTTATTAAGCGTGATTACAAGTACAAATTTCCTTTAAACATGCATAAAAGGTGTGATCAAGCAATAACAATATGATAAATCAAGCAACATAATAATATTCATAAAAATCATAATCATAACTATAATAATTATATTCATGTTAAAGCATAATAATAGCAAGATCCTAGGCATGATACTAAAAAAATTAATAACAAACCCTAGCATGTCACTAAACATCAAAAATCAAAGCTTTAAACCCTAACATGATACTAACATGAATATTAGAACAGACAATAAAAGGCATCTTAAAAATTATAATAAGCATATTTAATATTATAACATTTTCCCTAAACATGATACTAGGATTCATTGTGGTCATTCAAAACATCAAGCATCCTAACATGATACTAGGAATCATAATAACAACCTAGACATGATTTCTATATTATAATATCAATTAAACAATTAATGTACTTACTTGGATGCCTCGTACCTCATTCTAATAACAAAATACACACGTTAGTAACTTCAAGGAAAATAAAAAAAACAATTAAATTAAATAATTAAAAGAGAGATTTAAGAAAGTTTAGACTAGATTTGGGACCAAACCCTTAGAAATATCAAACCTTTCACGTCTAGGGCGAAGGAAACTTCGAATTATGCTAGGTGTGTATAGATCTTGTGAATGCGGAATTTTGTTTGAGAAAAGCTAGTTTAGAAAAGAGAAAGAGAGTATCAAGAAATCTTGATAAGAGTTGGTGGTAATTGATGGAAATTGATGATTGAAAATCGAATTTTAGGAGGCTATTTATAGAGAAAATCAGCCGGATATGATAAAAAAGAATCAGAGTTTCGAAAAGAATAAAACACGACGCTGTCGCCAAACACGCGCATGTCGCCAGACGTTGCACATGTCGCCAGACGCCAAGTCTGTCGCCAGGCAACAGACGTGTTGTACGGCGCTGCAATCAGTTTTCCACGCGTTTTCAGTTTGATAAAATTTAAGCGTACGAGATGGTAAAACTGCAATTTCCTTAAAACACTTCTTTTATTCTAATTAAAGCTCTTAAAAGTCAATTTATTGATGCTAATCAAATTAGGATTCAAAAGAACCTTCTGGAAGATTCTAGAAGACTATAATCAATCCTAATTGCATTAGGAATGATAGATCATAAAAGGCCCTCCTCTAGATCATTGGGCCGCATATAAAAATCAAACCGGGGCTAGTTTTGTTATTTGGCTATAACTTCCTCATTATTCATCGGAATTGGGCTTATAATATATCGTTGGAAAGCTCTTTTCGGACCTGATCCAACTACACCATTATTGGACCTTTTCCATGGACCAAACTAAACTGGATTAACTTTTTTCTTAAAATAGGTTTTCAAAAACAGAGAGAAAGAAAAGAATTTAAAACCAACTGCAACACTAGACTTTCCACACTTTCACTTCATTCGATCATGGTTCGACGTGAAAGGTATTCATCACTGGGTTTGGTTTTGGGGAGACACAAATAGGTGTCTACAGAAGCCCCTACTTTGGCCGAGTTTGGAGTAATGCAAGTTTCGAAAATAAAAGTCAAAGTAGCGATAGGGACGGAGAATGATTCAGAACGTTATGTGATCTTAAATCATTCTTGGAACGCCGATACATGAAAACTAGCGTTAGTTTAAACAGATAAATGAGTTAAGAAACGCGTATCTTGCCGTGTCAAGCACACGTCTCTGAAGGTAACCAATTTGTTACTGCATTTACTGTTTTGACAACCTACCACAAGCTAGGGAACACCATCCTGCTGTTGTTTTGACGATCTTCCTCAAGCTAGGGGATACCACTTGAAGAATGCTATGCCTGTAACTGCCTCCAATTTTTAGCTGCGGTAGTCTTCTATAAGCTAGAGAACCCTATCAAAGATTGCTTTGCCTGAAACGATCCTCAGTTGCTTGCGTTACCTCGGGTTATGACAATCCTCTTTTCTTTGGGAATAGTTGCCAACACAACTCTTGTATGATGTATGAAAATCCGATTTAATTTAGGGAAAGTTGTCAATGATTCGTAACAATCCATCCTTGGATATATTGCCACGATGAAGCGACAATCCGTATCTCAGAAAATTGCCAAAATCCAATTTTGGGAAAATTTGCCAATGCTTCGTAACAATCTGTCTTAAGAACTTTGCTACGATCGACAATCCATATCTTGGAATATAACTCTTGAAAGCAATCCACCTTGGAAATTTGCCAATGCTATGCAACAATCCTTTTAGGAAAATATTGCCACAATTGACAATCCGCGTCTTGGAACATTTGCAAAAAAGAGTCGATCAACAATCCACTTCCGGAAAATTTGCTACTTATTGAAATGAATGACAATCCACATTCAGGAAACTTTGCTGAAATTTATGATGAGTAGAGACCTACGACAATCCTTTAGGAAATTTTGCCATAGGGAACCATGTGTATGACAATCCAATCACGGAAAACTTGCCAGAGATGACAATCCGAAATTGGAAAAAATTGCCAAACAGAGCAAGAGCACGACAATCCACGCTTGGAGACTTTGCCAGAGACAACAATCCAATCTTGGAAAAATTATCGTATAAGAAGAATGCGCGACAATCCATTTTTGGAAATATTGTCAGTTGGGGATGACAATCCAATCTTCGAAAAAATTGTCGTATAAGTGCTTGCTTTTGAATCGATCCCTTGGTGTTAGTAATGAGCCAATGCTTAGGCGCTTAAGCTAAGTGAGATGATCTTCATCAGGTCAATCACTTACTGCGATTGTAATCGAGCCGACTACTAATCATGTCAATTTGCTTATAGGGGCTAACTGGCGTACCAAGGAACTCGAAATTCCTATATGAGGTCCGCATAATCCAATATGGGGGCCACGTATTGTGTCGCCGCACCAGCGCCTACTAGAAGACTCTGGCACCGCACTTTTCTTCTGTCGCCAGGCGACAGCCTTGTCGTCTGGTGCTGGAGTCGGGTCTTCTCTATTTTGCTCTTGCTGCTGCTGTTTGTTGCTCGGTTTCGCTCCGAACTTTGAACTTGGTCGTTTCCTTTCAACTAAATCTGCTCAAATCTTTTGTACATTAAAGCTCTTCATCTTTAATTTACTGATCCATGTAATTTTGCTCAAACTCCTCTCATCTTGGAAGAATCTCTTGTGTCATATTCGCGATTTTTCGAAAAAATCCAGGAATGTTCTTGCTTGCTCGGATGTACCTGAATTTATATTGTTGACTATAGGACTTTGCTCATCCTTCTTTAGGGTTGACCTAAGACTTAGTGTTACTTAACTCATTATGGCTCAAGGTTTAAACTTGACTCATTGACTTGACATGACTCAAGGGATGACGACTCGTGTGTGCATAGTGTTGACTCAATGTGATAGCACGACATGAATTAATGTGTACATGACTCGTGTGTGCATTGTAATGTGATCGTGCGACTCGAAAATGCAAAGAAAGCAAAAAAATTCCGTTATTTTTGTGGAGGGTACCGACTTTTGATGGTGCATGTTGAATGAGCTTAGCCAAATGTCGTTTGATACTATCTTTCAAGGTGCAAGTATTAATTCATCCTAGGCTATCTTTGATGAAAATATTTAGGTAACTCAGGCAAGGAGGCTAAGCACTACATATTTTGTGATGCAATGATGATTGATCTTGATATGTCAAGGCATGCTTCAGCGTTGTGTTAAGATTTCATGACAAAGGGTTCCTAAGGGAAGTATATTTGGTCATGTATCTGTGCAGTGTGTGAAAGTGACACTAAGGTTAGGCCGCAATGGCTTAGTGTATGGGAAAATATTATTTCAAGGAGAGTCAAATGATGGTGACTCTTTAGGCTGGGTAGGCTAATAATGTAAGGATCAAGCCCCAAGTCTAGCTCTAAATAAATAGGGATGAGCACAAGGGATCCCTTGATATGATCATGGTGTGAGTGTATGGATGGGAATATGAATGCATGTTTATTACGGCTGCACCCCAATGTGAGGTTGCCTACGTATCCGTTAGGATCAGGCCGAACGTAGCTCTAGCCGAACCTCACACAAGTGTGTATACCTCAAAGAGGTCTTGTAAAGGGTTGTAACGTGGTTAGGATAAAGGTTGAAGAAGAAAGGAATAAAGGCTCAAGACCCTAGATAAGCCCCCAAGGTGTGCAACCTTGCTTTTGAATATTTGTGTTCTTGAGTTTTCTCACTTTTGAGCTCTTTTTTTTTCTCTCTTCTTTTGCTTTTGCATTTGTTTTATTTTTATAAGTGTGGGAAATCCCGATCATGAGGTCTATCACTCACTTGGCATTCATGTTTCTCAGGCACGGTACCGAGCACTCGATAAGAGACGCAATATGAGACGTGTTCATATCAAAGACATGTTCATGTCAAAGACATTGGAACACTTGCCCTTTTGTACACTTATATATTTTTTTTTTGCTATTTTAATCTTTTGAAATATGATGTGGCTACAAGGGGTGCCTCAAATCATTGGTATAGAGATGTAGTGAAATGATCAAATGCAAGAAAATAAATGCTCATTTTTATTAAAGAAGAAGAAATAATGATCCTACAAAATAAATCTAAGGAGAAGAAAAAGGTGTCTATGCTAGACTTATTGGGGAAAGGGTAAATAAAAGAAATAGAAAAGAGGAGGTCACGAAATCTCGTCGTTGAAGCTCGCCTCTTGTCTTGTGTCGTTTGATTTATCATCACTCGCTCTTCTTGCTAGTTAGAGGCATGAGAAGCTTGTTATTATCGATCAAATGTTGGATAGCCTCCTTTAGCTTCCAACAGCTCTCAGTAGTATGACCCCTACCTTGATTATATTTGCAATGTGCATCTGGATTCCAACTAGGAAATCTCTTTTCAGTTCCGGGATCTTGAATAGGTCCAATGGGAGTAATGAGTCCCTTGGCTTGGAGTCAATCGAATGAAGTATCGTAGCTCATCCCAATGGGGGTGAAGTCTTTCCTTAGTTGCTTCTTAGATCCTTGGTTATCCATCGCTAAAACTTCACTAAGATCAAAGGTACTAGCACTGTTACTAGAGTGGGCGTTTTCACAAGAAGAAAGATTGTCGTTCTTCTTTCCTTTCCAGCCACTATGGTTACTATTGTTAGTATCTTTTTGCTTTGCGAGGTCATCTTCGATCTCGATGCCTATGTCATAGACGACTTTGAAAGTATTCAAGTTGTGTTGATATTTTAAGTGCTTTGAACACTTTTCTTGTAAATTTTTTATGAACATCCTCACAGATTTTTTTTCAGTAGGGACTTTGATCATGGTAGCGGAAGTTTCCCTCCACTTGTTGAAGAAGGAGGTGAACCCTTCATTTTGTTTTTGTTTTAGCTTCTCAATTTGCCTATGATCAGTTTCAATTTGAATGTTACACTTATATCTATAAATGAAAGCATTTTTATTTCCATCCCAAGTAGAGGTCTTCTCTTTATCAAGGGAGAAGAACCAATGTTGACAAATGGTTTCAAGAGATAGTGAGAATAAAGAGTGAAAAATATTCTTATCAATCCCTTTAATGTTCATTACAGTTTCAAAGGACCTTAAATTAAAGTAAGGATTGTTCGTTGGCTTAAACTTAGGGATGTCATTGGCATTGAACTTATGCGGAAGAAGTTCCTTGTCCACTGAGACCCCTTGTGAGCTAATGCCCTGTAATCTATAGTCATTGGATATTTTTCTCAAGCTCTCTTGCATGATCTCTATTTGTTTTTGCTTCACAAGGTCATTAATTTGGAGGGTTAAAGTCTTCAACACCTCAGTCACGTCAGGCATTTGCTTCTTAATTGACTTCTTCTTGACTTGCCATTATCTTCTTAGCTTTTCTCTTTTGACGAATCGGTTTATAAAAAAGTTAAACTTGAATGAAGGTGTTGTCCTTGATTAATCGCCCTTCTCTCCTTACCAAGTACTGTGGAAAGGGAAATTAAGGATATTCACTATTAATTATTTGAATCAAACTCTATTCAACATGCAATAGATGGAAGGAGGTTGGAAGAATTAATATCGTGATATGGGGAAAGCATGTAGAGAATGGAAAGATGATGTAGATGGAGAGATATGAAAAAATTAGGAACAATAGAATGTACCCCCAACTCAAATGACGGAAAAAATCGACTCATGCATGAACCTAAGACATGGTCATGGTGACATATACACAAAGCGTGTGCTAAGACTAGTGAGTGTATGTGACATGTTAAGACTCGTTTCATGACCATGTGGATAGACCATATGAATAGACTCAAGCAAAGACTAAATTAAGACCTCACGTATATGCATTAAACTGGACAAGCTATGATATTTTAGTCATACTTTTGATCTGTGACTCTGATTGGGATGAAACCAACGCCAAATTAAATATAAAACTTGGTGCTACATATCCATAGGATATAAAACTCGTAACTCTTTCTAGAACTCCGAATATGACCAAATTAAGTTGACGCTTGTGCAGTATACGGGAATAAAAATCCGGGTTGACTCAAAGGAACTATGAATCGATTTTAGACATATTTATTAGCTCAAATTAATTAATCAATTAATTAAGCAAATTCCTTTAGTCCTTAATTAGTTTATTTATACTTAATCACAAGTCAAACAAACGGTTAAGAAAAAACACATAGAGTATACACGACAAATAATGCACAAGTAGTCAAGTAGGCACATTATGATGCAATGAGTTTGCAACTTAACCATGGCTCTAGTTCTCTAAAGTTCGGGATATGGGTTAGTCAAAGTGGGTCCATGGTTATGAGTCCGGATGAACCGTGCGGAAGCCTTACCTTTGGAAGGGTTGGCGTGAGTGGATGGGATCCCACGAGTTAGAAACTCGCTTCCATGGTTTGGTGAATTCAAAATTCTCGGATGTACCGTACCCTTTGTTGCACAGAGCGTTCAATCAGATAGATGGAGCATGAATTCCCAGAGGGTTATGTCCATATGTAGAACACATATGGGTTTCAGAAAAGTGAGAAAAACTCAATCAAGAAGTAGAATCGAGCCAACAGTGCTAGAACTGGTCGAAATTAGAACTCATATTTCTAGCTCAGTATTGGAATAACGCAGTGCCAGCCAATAGAGACCGTCGTCGCAATATATCCCTGTCGCCTGGCGACAGAAATGTCACTCGGCGACAGAGCCATATCATCGGCGACAAGCTCTGTTTGCTAGACGATAGTTCCTACATGCCTCAACAGCTTTCTGTGTTCGATAAAATTTTCCAGTTTTTCGCAGCATTATTTTGATCCTTGTTGTGAAAGACATTCCTCAAATTTCCTATGTGTAAATTATCCTATGTTTTTAACTCATTACATATGGTCTTTCCAATGAGATCTTTTTTATGCATATGACAATAATGTTAATCAAAATTACGCACATGAAATACTTAGAACTTTACGAGTCTCATCCACTCATTCTAAATCATTGCTGAAATAAATTTAAGGAATTCAAAAGAAATCCTTCCCAGTGGAGTTGTCAAAAACTGTAGGGAATATTTCAAGCATCACCCTAGAACCCCACTGTGATCATACACTTAAGCATGGTGGTGTCCAAAGGGAAATAAGCTAGAGCAAAAAAGTCGCCAACAAGTTTTAGGAACTTGTAAACCGTTCACAGGGTGAAGGTTACACCCCTTAACGATCCAAGAGATCGTTAACTCCAATAGGTCTGGAACCATGACTGGAAGCTCGGGGATGAAGGTACAAATCCAACCGAAAAGAGATTGAACCTGCCCTAATAATAGGCCTCTACTTTATTCTTCTCGTATTTATGTGCGCTATCTGACTAATATGCAATCAATAGGTTTACCCTAAACCTGTTTAATCTATGTTGGTTGAATATTAATGCACAAACAAAACTATTATTGGCGATCACTTGAATAATAATCATATTAACCCTAAACAAGATTATTAATTATCTTATTAAGCGTGATTACAAGTACAAATTTCCTTTAAACATGCATAAAAGGTGTGCTCAAGCAATAACAATATGATAAATCAAGCAACATAATAATAATAATCATAACAATCATAATCATAACTATAATAATTATAATCATGTTAAAGCATAATAATAGCAAGATCCTAGGCATGATACTAACAAGATTAATAACAAACCCTAGCATGTCACTAAACATCAAAAATCAAAGCTTTAAACCCTAACATGATACTAACATGAATATTAGAACAGATAATAAAAGGCATTGTAGAAATCATAATAAGCATATTTAATGTTATAACTTTTTCACTACTACAAAAACACCCTATGGAGTCGCCCTTTTAGAGTCGTCTCAAATTAATGTGTGATGCGTAAGGTTTTAGAGTCGCCTCTTATAAAGTATGTGACACATAAAAGGCACCTGAAAATAAAATGAAAGTCATAGGTGTCACCTACACTATACTAGGCGACGTGTAAACTATACATGTCCCGTCTTTTATCATGTGTGACTGCTAAAGTAATACTTTAGGAGTTGCCTATAGCCTTGTACTGCTACAGGCAACACCTTTGCCAAATTTTTTTTGACGGAAAGCAACTTTATAAAACAAAACCTAGAAACCTCAATCATTCCCTTATTTTTTTGTTCCTTCCTCTCATCGCCTCCCTCATTCATTTTCTTTTCTTCGATCCTTAATCTTACGGACTTCAAGTTCTTCCTCCTCAACCACCAACCAACACCGACGTCGGTTTTGTGGTTTTGTCGATAAAATTGGCTTCTCAATTCGTAAATCCCGCATCAAATTGTTCGCGACAAAGTCCCAAATCAGGGGACTTTCGTGCTCTTCGGCGAAGGAGAATATGGCGCCGTCGATTGAAGATGAAGCTCTGCCTATTCGATGGTGGAAAGGGGAGTTTATTTGTTGCGGCACTTTTAGGACGGTTTATATGGGGATTAATACTGATTCTGAGTGTTTCGGGTGAAAACAATGGGACCTTGCCGAAGGTCCGATGAAACGGAGAAGACTGGATTCGGTCCAAGTAATGTTGGGCCGAAGGTTTCCTGCACAGTAAACACACGTAAACTAGCCTCGGGGGTGTTGCCGAGGAAGGCCCCTCCGATGCTAAAGTCAGTACAATGTGTAGAAAGAGAACACTATGCAAGAGAATTAGTTGCTTGAGGCTTTGCTTGAATATATGAGAATATATGAGAATGTATGGGAATCTATGAGAATATGTGAATGAATCAATATATCTGAATATTGATGGCTTTTATACCTCTTCATACATGGAGAAGTTGGGCCTTAGCCCAATTGGCTTGCTTTGAGGGATGACCTTTGACTTTAGCACAATTGGAGAGTTGAACCTTGACCTTGGGCTTTTAATTGGATCATTTAATGCCTAGGCCCAATTGGACTAAATTGGACCCAAACAACTTGCCCCCCAGACCCGATTTGGAAGGATGACGGGTCGGGTTTGATTTAATTCAGAAAAGGAGGGAAGTAAATGATTTAATTAATCCAAAAATTTGAATTTAAACCGTAATTAATGAGATAACAACGGTTAAGGCGGATGATTGTGGAAGTTGGACGGATAATGGGAAGTTTAATCGCAAGGTCGTGTGTTTAACGGTTACTTAGTGGGGTATTTAAGAGAAATTGAAACGCGGACTCCCCGTATTCCCATTTCTGGAGATATAATCAGAACCGCGTCGTCTCTCCTCACTTATTCACCAACACAAACCCAGAATTCTCGAGAGAACCCAAGAACCCGCATCAAAACTTCGCAAATTCCCCGAGCATTAAGCTTAGAAACTGAGATTTGCCACTACGAACTCGTAAATCGGCAACTTTCGCTTCAGATTAAGGTAAATTCCTTTGATTTCAGTTTATTTTTCTTCGAATTCGAACTCCTTCCCTTTTTTTCGACTTTTTTCTTCAAAATAATCAATGGGAAGAGGAGTTAGAGGTAGAGCCCGTGCTCCAAGAAGAGCAAGGCCAATTCCCGATCCTAGGAACAGGATTGGGACCTGGAATGGACAAAGGCCAGAGTCTGACCCTGCTGAAGGGATTAGGGCGACTCCAATTTCCTCGGCTCCTCCTCAGAGAACGGAGGGTCTGAGCGCTTCTAGACGGGACGATGAAGTTCCCGCTGTCCTTTGGGATATCCTCCCCGGGTTTTCAGAGTGGGAGAATGCCGAAGTAGCTTCGGCCATGATAAAGAACCGCCCCTACTCATGGTGGGTGGAGAATGCCGAACAATATCGGTTTGCCGAGCAAATTAAGTTGCATTACGGCATTTTTGAAGCTGATGGGTATTGGTGCCGAATGCCCGTGGCATCCGATAGAATCCATCGTCCACCCCCGGGGTATGTGGGGGTGTACACAAGACAGCTTCAGTATGGGCTGAGGTTCCCTTTGGACGTATTCGTCCGAGACTTGCTGATCCATTACAATATCTCCCTATGTCAGTTAACTCCCACCAGCATCCGAAGGGTGATGACATACTTATGGGTCTGCAAGTTCTTCAAGTATGTGCCGAACCTGCACTGCTTCAAAAAGCTTCATCGGCTAGTGCCAAATATTCAAAGTGGGCACGGAAGCCATGGTTCTGGGTGGTACCGGATTGAGTCTCGGCCCCAGTACCTAACCATGTGGCCGAACGACTCTTCAGACAAAGACTGGAGAGGTCAATGGATTTGGGTTAGGGCACCCACGGATCCGGGCCACCCTTGCGTCTTCAGCGCTCCCCGGTACCTTGCTGAGCCTGATCCCGACATGGGAAGCCTAGGTCCCCCCGCAGATAACGGGCCGGATCCGAACGTTGATCAACAAAATATCTTCGGCAAGCTGCCGAACCGGGGGGGCAGCGGCCGAATGCAGCATATCTCGGAGACTTGGCTCCCCGATACGCATTATGTTTTCCAAGAGAACATGCTAGCAGCTGTTGGCCTCAGCCAAAAGTTTAAGGATGGTAAGCTTCTTCGGCTGGGGCCGAGGCTTTTTAATTATCTCTTTTTCTTCTCTCACTTCGCTTTTTTATGCTGTGCCAACCTAACTGAACTGACCTTTCCCCTTTTCTTTTTCAGAGCGGGACGAGACCAACGTTGGCATTAACTACGCTCGTCTTGGTGTCAACCGAGAACGAGTTGTAACTGATCGGGCCCCGTCTATCACTGAACCGAGGCATAGGGAAGTTCATCTAGACTCTTCCCACTTCCAAATTGAGGCTGTTGCTCTGTATCAGAGGCAGAAGCCTTGGTGGAAGAAGAGAGACCCCTGGTTTCAGCTGCTGGACGAAGAAGCTGAAGCTGCCCGTACAGCCGAAGAGGTTGCACGGGTTCTCGAAGCTTGCGAAGGAGGAGAAGGGTCCTTCAGAGCTACTGAAGAAGAAGCTGCAGCTAGGGAAGCTGAAGAAGACGAGGCTTTGCTGAAGACCTCGGTGAGCTTTCAGACTTAACTTTGTCTTTCTTTTTCCTTTTTTTTTTTTTTTTTTTTTTTGTACTCACATTCTTCTTCCCCCCTGTCTGTTACAGTCTGAAGAGAGTAACAGACACAGAGAAGGGAAAGCCCCTGTTCGTCCCGAAGACCAAATACAAGAAAAGTCTTCAGACTCAGACATGGACGAGCAGCCTCTTCAGAAAAGGCGCCGAAGAATGGCCATCATCGGCCCTCATGACTTTCAGCGGAGGCCGATGACCATCGGCGTTGAAATAAGGGAACCCGAGGAAGGCAATGGATCGCCGAGGGTTCCCCGACCACCACCCCAATCACCTCAAAAGACCCCTCTGCCACCTCCTGAGATGGAGGTGGATCAGAGAACTCCCGAATCTAAGGGAGGGGTCCAAGAAGAAATTCAGGAGAGTGTTGCTGAGCACAAAAATAAGGATGCCGTGATGCCCAGTGCTGAGGGTTTCACGGCAGACATTGCAAGAGAGGTTGAGGCTTTCGTCCTCACCCCTGAAGAAGAAGAGGTCATAGTAATTGACTCTTCTGAGAAGGATGATGCTGAGCCATCCAAAGCTAAAGAAGCTCCATCGTCATCCTTTCCTTCTTTCCAGACTCTGCAATCTGGAGAAATGGGTTTCTCGGCCCCCCGAATTCCAATCCCAGATCACATCTGGGACCTCATATGGGGTCAGAACCGTGAAGGTGCTGCAGCCTACTTCGGCGATTTTGCTGGCATGTCCGAAGTAGATAGGGCAAGAATCTGGTCGCTGAAGGCCACTGCTGGGATGGGCGAATCCAGCAGATCAGTTCCTGACCCAGCCAGGTCTAACCAACTGCTGATGATGCAGGTGATTTTCCTTGCCTTTATTTCCTCTAAAATTCAGCTCTATTTTTATTTATATTTTTTTTAACTTGTGCTCCTGTTTTCAGTTCGTGCACAATCAGACTCTTACTGTAGAGCTGATAGATACCCTACAAGATAGGGTAGACGCTGCCGAGCACGACAAGAAGGTAGCCGAAGAGGAATTAAAGCTTGCTAAGCTGAAGCAAGCAGCAGCTGAAGAGAAGCAGCAGAAGGGTGAGGAATACGAGAAAAAGGCTAATGAAGCCTTCAAAACCTTCTACGACGCTATGGAGAAGGAAGTTTTTCCCCCACTGATGGAAGGGGAAAAATTCCTCCAAGAGCACATGGGAGTGGACGTCTCCAGATTCAAGGCTGCCATTGAGAGCCGAATCCAGGAAGGAGCTGCTGCGCAAGCTGAAGTGCAGCAACGGCTAGAAGCTCTTGAAGCCAGCAGAATGGCTGCTGAAGAGCTGCTCCAAGCCAGGGATGTCCAACTCTCAGAGGTTGCTGTTGCTGTTGAAGTTCAAAGAGCTAAACTCCATGAGGCTGAGGATCAACTGATGGCCAAAAAAGAAGTGGCCCAGGCTCAGACAAAGGCTTCCCAAGCTCAGCAGGAGCCGAATGAGCTGAAAGGTTCCTCCTCCAAGCTCGCCGATGAGCTGAAGAAATCCAAGGAAGACTTGGAGGAGACCCAGAAGAAGCTGGCTGATGCTGAGGCTCTACTCAAAGTCCGTGTCTATACCCAGGAAGAATATGAAATGGGTTTCAGAAACGGGTTCAGAGTATGCCGAAGAGTCTGCCTTCATGCTGAGCCGAAGCTGGACTGGTCCAAATGTGCTGAATGGGTCCAGAATCCCGAAGACCCTCATATGAAGTATGCAACTCTAGTCGAAGCTGAAATTCTTAAGGCTGAGGAAGCCGAAGAAGAAGCTGAGAGAATGGAGTTGGTGGCTGAACAGAGGGAAAGGGAGGCTCGGCAGAGTGCAAAGCCTGCTTCTTCTGCTGCTGGGGTTGAGGCCACCATGGGGCTCAACAATGCTGATCAGTCTGATCCTCGGGCTGAAGCATAGGAACTCGGGCAGTCGTCTTCAGAATCTTGCGGTTCATCATGCGCTTAACTTTAGACTTGCCGCTTTCTGAATTTTTTGCCTTGTTTTTTGCTTCAGCTTGCCTTGTCGTACAAAACAGTTTAATTTTTTGCTTCTGTACGTATTTCGGCAGCTGTTATTTTCCGCTTGTGGGCAGCTGCCGATACAGTTTATTTGAACTTGTAGCTCAATTTCTGAGCACAAATTATTAATTTGATGTTCTTTTCTTCAGCTGCTTTGTTTTTGAATGCTTTACTGTTTCTTCAATTCTGCCGAACATAAACTTGCACTGATAGTGCTTCTTGCCCCCCCAGAAATTGAAGTATGGCTTCAGCTGAATAAACAATTTCTTCACGTCTTAAAAATGGGTATCCGAAACACAGGGCCAACTGAAGGCAATGCTTCGGATAATAGCTTTCTAGGATACAAGGCTCAGTTAAGGCAATATCCCAGAATTGTCCATGGACTCATGACTTTGGAGAACAAGTCTTACTGAAGTTGGACTTCAGCTGAAAGACCAGTGTTCTTTAAAAGACGCATATCCGAAACACAGGGCCAACTGAAGGCAATGTTTCGGATAATGGCTTTCTGGGATACAAGGCTCAGTTAAGGCAATATCCCAGAATTGTCCATGGACTCATGTCTTTGGAGAACAAGTCTTACTGAAGTTGGACTTCTGCTGAAAGACCAGTGTTCTTTAAAAAGACGAGTTTTGTCAGCAATCTGAAACCCAGTTACCCGAAGGCGAAGGTTTCAGACGAGGCTGATTAAACAATTTTCAACTGTTGCTGTTATCCTTGATTTTCTGTCTATCTTTGAAAAATGGATACCCGAAACACAGGGCCAACTTAAGGCAATGTTTCGGATAATGGCTCTCTGGGATACAAGGCTCAGTTAAGGCAATATCCCAGAATTGTCCATGGACTCATGTCTTTGGAGAACAAGTCTTACTGAAGTTTGACTTCAGCTGAAAGACCAGTGTTCTTTAAAAAGACGAGTTTTGTCAGCAATCTGAAACCCAGTTACCCGAAGGCGAAGGTTTCAGACGAGGCTGAATAAAAAACCCTTAAAGAGTAGATAGAACGAAGAAAACTTTGAAAGGATAAAAAGTTGTAAACATTTGTATAAATGGCGGCTCCAAGGCCTTTCATTAATTCAAAATGTACTTACAAAGATTGTTCTGCCCCGAAGGGTTTACACATGATATTTTTTCAGTACATCAGCGTTCCAGTGATTTTTCAACTCAGTTCCATCCAACTGCCGAAGTCGGTATGTCTCTGGCTGAAGCTCATCATAGATTTCATAAGGTCCTTCCCATGCAGCTGAGAGTTTCCCATGGATTCGGCCTTTCTGAACTGCAGCAGCATTCCGAAGGACAAGGTCTCCAAGTTTGAGAGGCCTTGCATGGACCCTTCGGTTATAAAATTTGCTGATTCTCTGCTTATAAGCGGCCATTCTGTCTCGGGCTGAGTCTCTTACTTCGTCGAGGAAATCGAGAGATTCCCTCATCAGTCGCTCATTCTCAGCCGAGAAGTGGTGCACTCGAAGGCTCTCAGAGCCAATTTCCACTGGAAGGACGGCTTTGGCACCATACACCAGTTCAAAAGGTGAATGGCCCGTTGCCTCTTTTACAGTTGTCCGAAGGGACCAAAGGGTTCCAGGGAGCTCCTCCAGCCACTTGGACTTTTGATCTTCCACCCTTTTCTTGAGGACATTTAAGATCTGTTTATTTGCAGCTTCGGCTTGTCCGTTACTTTGCGGGTGGCATACCGCTGAATATGCCAGTTTGATGCCGAACTGATCTGTATACCGCTTCAGCGGTAAGTTATCAAATTGCCTCCCATGATCGAAGACAAATACTCTCGAGATGCCAAAGCGAGTGATGATATTCTGCTAGATAAATTTTCTGACAGTTTGCTCTGTAATGTTCGAGGCTGCTTCGGCCTCAATCCATTTACTGAAGTAGTCAACTCCAACTATCAGCCATTTTTTCTGGTACACAACCTCTGGAAATGGTCCCAGTATATCCAGTCCCCATTGGGCGAACGGGAGTGGATTAAGGATCGGCTGAAGATCCCTTGCTGGTGATGGATAACTGGAGCGTACTTTTGACATTTTTCGCATTTCCGAACCAGCTCCTTAGCATCTGCGATCATGGTGGGCCAGTAATATCCAGCCCTCAATGCCTTGTGGGATAAGGTCCTTCCCCCAATGTGGTTCCCACAGATGCCGAGGTGAATCTCCCGTGGGATATAATCTGCATCTGTTGGTCCCACGCATTTCAGCAATGGGGCTGAGAAGGACTTTTTCAGAAGTTCCCCCCTGAAGACAATGAACCTAGAGCTGGTTCTCTTTATCTTGGAGGCCAAAGCTTTATCTTCGGGAGTTCCTCCCCGAAGCTTGAAAGCTAGGATGGGGTCCATCCAACTAGGCTCTGGGTCAGCGCAGCACACTTCAAGTGCTTCGTCGACACTTCTCTCTCGACGCACTTCTACATATACAGATCTGTTCAGCTCGGTAAGAGATGAACTGGCAAGTTTGGAGAGTGCATCGGCTTGAGTATTCTGACCCCTTGGGATCAGCTGAACCTCAAAAGTTTTCAGCTCTGCAATGACTGACTTGATCTTGGCAAGATAAGCTATCATGGAGGGCTCTTTGGCCTCGTAGCTGCCGCTAATCTGATATGCAACTAGCTGAGAGTCTATTTTCAGGCAGACATGATTGGCTTCCAGGGAGATGCACAATTCTAGGCCAGCGATTGCTGCCTCATATTCGGCTTCATTGTTCGAGGCCTTAAAAGAAAACTTTAGTGCATACTCAAAGGATTTGCCTTCGGGAGAAGTTATCACTACTCCTGCCCCGAACCGTTTTCGGTGGAAGATCCATCCGTAAACACGGTCCAGACTTTCTTTTCACTGTCTAGCGCTTCTTGGTATGAGCATTCGGCCAAGAAATCCGCTAGAGCCTGTGCCTTAATGGAAGCCCTCGAACGGTAGCTGATGCTGAATTCGGTGAGCTCAAAAGCCCACTTGGCTAGCCTACCAGATTTTTCAACCTTGCCGAGAACTTTTTCCAACGACTGATCAGTTAAGACCACTATCTGATGGCAATCAAAATAGGGCCTCAGCTTCCGAGCAGCTACTACTACCGCGAAAGCGACTTTCTCGAGTAGAGGGTAGCGAGTCTCGGCATCCGTCAGTGTATGACTGACGAAGTAGATCGGTTGCTGACTTTTACTTTCTTCCTTCAGCAATACTGCGCTGATGGTGGCCGGGCTAACGGCCACATACAGGTACAAAGTTTCTCCTTCAGCTGGGCTAGCCAGCGTTGGGAGTTGAGCCAGATGCTCCCGAAGCTGTTTAAAGGCGTCTTTTTGCTCTTCCTCCCAAACGAGCTCTTTTGTTTTCGGGAGTTTCAGGGCTTTGAAGAAAGG
The DNA here is from genome assembly GCF_001683475.1 of Chenopodium quinoa. Classification (NCBI taxonomy): domain Eukaryota; kingdom Viridiplantae; phylum Streptophyta; class Magnoliopsida; order Caryophyllales; family Amaranthaceae; genus Chenopodium; species Chenopodium quinoa. The sequence goes on from NW_018745177.1 coordinate 2,796,177, forward strand.
TAACCCCTTATCCGAAGCTCTGGAAATGAACCTCGAGAGGGCTGCCATTCTTCCGGTGAGCCGCTGAACATCCCGCTTCGTTTCGGCTCAGGAAGGTCGAGCGCCGCTTTGACTTTAGAGGGATTGGCATCAATCCCCCTTTTGCTGACTATGAACCCAAGGAATTTCCCTGACTTCACGCCGAAGACACACTTCTTCGGATTCAGCTTCATTTGATGCTTTCTCAAGGTGGCGAAATTTTCAGCCAGGTCCTTTACATGGTCCTCAGGTTTTTTGCTTTTGACGATCGAATCGTCAACATAGACTTCCATGTTTCGACCCTTTTGATTGGCAAAAACTTGATCCACCAGCCTTTGATAGGTTGCCCCTGCATTTTTCAATCCGAAGGGCATCATTTTGTAATTGTACACCCCAGCGTTCGTGACGAATGCTGTCTTTGCTCGATCGTCGGGGTGCATGAAGATCTGATGATACCCCAAGAATGCGTCCATGAAACTAAGCAAGGCATGGCCACTTGTCGAATCGACTAGCTGATCGATCCTCGGCAAGGGATAGAAATCCTTCGGACAAGCCTTATTTAGGTCCGTGAAGTCAACGCACATCCTCCAGGTACCATTGGGCTTCTGAACCATCACCACATTTGCCAGCCATTCTGGATATTGGCAAGGTTCGATGAATCCTGCCTCCAGCAATTTTTTGACCTCTGCTGCGATGTCTCGGTTCTTATTAGCGGAGTAATTCCGCTTCTTTTGCTTAACTGGTCGACACGTTGGGTCAACATTAAGCTTATGAGAGATGAGGTCTGAACTTATCCCGGGCATATCAGCTGCCGAGAAAGCAAACACATCTCTGTTGTCCCGAAGGAGCTGAATAAGTTCACAACGGGTGTTTGGATCAAGGTCCATCCCGATTGTTACACATTTCTCAACGTCTCCTTCGGCCAACTCAACTGTTTCAGTCTGTTGGTCCATGTCCATTGCTGATGGACTGGACTCTTCATAATCTGGCATGCTGCCAATGTCAGCAGGTGTCCCAGTCTTTTTGTTCTTCGGCTGGCTCTCTGAGTCTTGCTGTTCAGCTGAAGAGCTAGCCTTTTCCCTTTCGGGCCCTTTACCTCTGGGTTCAGATCCTTGAGCCGAAGAACTTAGGCCTTTCGACTTTTTGGTGCTTGGCTCTCTTTCTTTTTCTTTCTCCTCCTCATTCTTGTCGTCATCTGGGCGACTACTGGATGGCTTGAGGTAGTTGCACCTTCGGGCGTCCTTTTGGTTGCCCTGTATCCTTTCGGGGAAGCCGGCGTCTGAGACGTAAATCATCAGCTGATGATAAGTTGAGACGACCCCTTGGATCTCATGAATTATGGGTCTCCCCAAAATCACGTTGTACACTGAAAGAGCGTCAATGACCAAAAATTCAATCATGACGTTCCTGGTTGCCTCATCGCAGCCGATGGTGACATGAAGTGTCACCTTCCCATCTGGATAAGTTGAAGCCCCGTTGAACCCGGATACCGGGTAGGTACCGGCGTAAGGTGCTTGGGCTTCAGCTTGATTTGATTGTAGGCCTTTCGGAACAGAATGTTTTCTCCGCTGCCACCGTCAACAAGGACCTTACTGACGTCGTGGTTGGCCACCGTGGCGATGATCACCAACGGATCCTTGTGAGGGAACGCTATCCCCTGGCAGTCGGCGGCTGTGAACGTCATGTTCGGCACCGGCGACTGGGGAGATTGAATGTCAGCGTTATTCACCTGGTGAGTCAAAGCTCTAAGGTGTCGCTTGTGCTCCCTCCGAGAGTATATTCCTCCCGAGATAACATTGATCGGAGGGAATTTCCTCTCCGGCTTTTTACTGTTCTTCCGGGGGAAGTCGAGGTCTTGCCGAGAGTCCTTTGCTGACTTCTCGGATTCTTTTTTCTCGCGGTGATCCGCGATGTATTTTTTCAAGTATCCCTTCCGGACCATGTCCTCTATCTGGTCCTTCAGTTGGATACACTCCTCAGTGTTGTGTCCCGAAGAATCGTGGAACTCGCACCACTGATTTTTATTTTTTCGCTGATACCACTCTGGGAATGGTCTTGGCTTTCGGTAACTCTGCTCCTCCTTCGTCACGCTGTAAATTTTGGCGCGTGGAAGAGAGAGCGGAGTGTAGGACTCGTATCTGCCTGTGTATGAGGCAGATCTTTCCTTCTTTGGGTCGCTGGCCGAAGATTGCTCCGAGGCCTTTGACTTTCCCTTTGCCTTATGGCCTTGGCCTTCAGACAAGGGTATTTGTCTTTGTTTCCCTCCCCCAAATTGAGGTTGGGTTTTCGCTTTGTTCCATTCTTCGGCTCGGATGAACTTATCCGAGGCATTCAGAGCTTCCTCCAAGGTCTGCGGGGTATGCATGACCATGAAGTCTAGGAACTTTCCGGGATGAAGGCCATTCTGGATTGCAAAAACGGCTAGCCCCTGGTCCAGCTGAGAGACGCTGGATGACTCGTTACTGAAACGGGTCAGATAGTCTCGGAGGCTTTCGGTTTCCCCCTGTTGTAGACTCATGAGTTCTGCAGTAGTCTTCTCTCGGCGGTTTGCCGTGGAAAACTTGCTCCTGAACTTGGAGGACAGATCATCCCACCCTGTTATGGAGCCTTGCTTTACTCCCTTGGAGATTCACGCTTGCGCGACCCCCTTGAGAGTGGTTGGGAAATATTTGCACCAAGTCGCTTCGGATCTGGGGCAAAGATGCATATGAGTCTCATACGAGGCCACGTGATCCTTCGGATCCGAGGTCCCGTCATATGTGATGTGCGACGGTATTTTAACCGTGGGTACGCGCTCTTCCAGTATCCATTGCTCGAATGGTGAACTGGCGGGTAGCATAACGGCTTTGCCCTTGTTCCTGGCCGAAGGGACCGCGCTCCGCCCTCTTAGAGTGGTAGGAGTGGTTTTCGTCCCTGGTTGGGAAGTTTGGGCCTCGGCTGCAGGGAACGAGAGGCGACTGCGCACACTCGGTTCCTTGCCACCGAGTCGGTCGAGGACGCTTCGGCGAACCGTCTCAGGTTCTCGGTGAGTAGATTCTGGCCGAGAAGCTGAGCTGCTGCTCTTATGCGTTTCTGGTTGTGAGGATGAGGATCCTTTTAAAAATTGAGGGTTCTTTTTCCTCTCTTTTTCATTCTTCCAGGTATCCTCTTCCCACTCTTCCAGTTCCCGGAAGGAAGGAAGCTTCCCACCATCATGGTCTAACTTCCTCCGCTGATGCCGGGTATGCGGAGGAGTTCGATCACGAGGTGGTGGCATATTTTGTGCCCTCATCGCCTCCATGAGTACTGCCAGCGCTCTTGCCACCTCTTCTGAGCTGGGCCCCGTCAAAGGGGTCCTCGGCCGAGTATGGGAATGAGGGCGCACAGTCGATGGTTGGCTTTGGGGCACGGAATGTGTCCTATGATCGGACTCACCCCTGCTAGACCGAGAGTGACTCGGCCTATAATGAGAGTCATGAATTACGGGAGAAAGGGAATCCTCCTTGTATGATCCTCCCCCCGAGCTGGCACCCTTGGGAGAGTTCCGGTCCGGCGAAGGTGATGGTGTAGGGGTTTTAGGCTTTTCGCCCGCTCCTTGACGGAGGCTTTTGCTCTTGCGGTTCTTAGCCATTGCTACTAAGATAATTGCAAGATGATCTTGGTTAGAAATTTGGCTTAAAGATTTTTGAAAGTCTTCCCCACAGACGGCGCCAAATTGTTTCGGGTGAAAACAATGGGACCTTGCCGAAGGTCCGCTGAAACGGAGAAGACTGGATTCGGTCCAAGTAATGTTGGGCCGAAGGTTTCCTGCACAGTAAACACACGTAAACTAGCCTCGGGGGTGTTGCCGAGGAAGGCCCCTCCGATGCTAAAGTCAGTACAATGTGTAGAAAGAGAACACTATGCAAGAGAATTAGTTGCTTGAGGCTTTGCTTGAATATATGAGAATATATGAGAATGTATGGGAATCTATGAGAATATGTGAATGAATCAATATATCTGAATATTGATGGCTTTTATACCTCTTCATACATGGAGAAGTTGGGCCTTAGCCCAATTGGCTTGCTTTGAGGGCTGACCTTTGACTTTAGCACAATTGGAGAGTTGAACCTTGACCTTGGGCTTTTAATTGGATCATTTAATGCCTAGGCCCAATTGGACTAAATTGGACCCAAACACTGAGAATTACTTGTTGTTAAGCAGGTTTGATGAGTAGGGTTTATTGTTTTTGGATTTTGAACAATAATATGTGGTGGAAAATTGTGGGTTTTTGATTTTATGAATTGGGTTTTGGTTTGCAGGTTTCGATTTTATGAACCAACACGCGGGTTTCCTGCAACAGCGCAGCCGGAAATCATGAGAAACGCCGAGAAAGACAACCACTACGCCTCCTTCGTCTCCGATGCTTGCCGCGATGCTTTCCGCCATCTCTTCAGTTCTCTTTCTGTCTCCTTTAATCTCTTCAGTTTTATTCAATGTTAAAAGAGATTTGTGATTTATTACAATTATTTTGTATAATGTATATAGAAGGCACTAGGTGGGCTACATTACTAAATTGTAATCGAGTCGTTGCTCATTTTGCGTGATTTTCGAGTAATTGTACAGTTGAAGGAGTGTGTGGCAGTTTGGGGGGGGGGGTATATAAGTCACTAGGTGGGCTGCATTAGTGAATTGTAATTGAATTCGTTGTTCGATTTACATGATTTTGGAGTAATGCTGGAGTGTGTGGCAGTTTGGGGAGGAGGGGGGTTGAATTTCCTAAAACAGCATTACAAATAGGGAGATTTTATAAACTTATGTTGAAGTTTTTCCATTCCAATATTTGCTCTTATTATTTTCTTCATTCATATTTGTGTTATATATTATGCTCTTATTATTGCTCCTTTAATTTATTTATTTTTTCTGCAAATTGAACTTGAACATATTACACAATTGACGTCACATTGCTTGTCCAATGTTAGTCACTATATGCAATTATCTCACATTATCTTTGTTAGTATAATGTCATTCAATTTGTTTGTTTATTGGTGATGCTTATTGAAAATTTTTTAGTATCTTTAAATTACTATCAATTTACTAGACCAATGATTTGATGGTACTTTAGTTTATAAATTTTGTTGGTGCTAAATTTAATTGTGGGTGCCACATTAGAAATTGTTATTGTTGTTTTTGGTGCACAGTGAGTATTTTTAGCTCTTTTATAAGCTTGAGTGTATGATTAGATGTTTATTGGACCTATCATGTTATGACAATCAAACTTTGATATGTGATTGAATGTCTGAATTCTTTTAACCAAGCTTGTTTGTTGTTTTTCTTGTCCTTGCTTGCGCTGAAGTATCATGTTATGACAATCAAACTAGGAATCATTGTTGTCATTCAAAACATCAAGCATCCTAACATGATACTAGGAATCATAATAACAACCTAGAAATGATTTCTATATTATAATATCAATTAAAAAATTAAAGTACTTACTTGGATGTCTAGTACCTCTTTCTAATAACAAAACACACACGTTAGTAACTTCAAGGAAAATAAAAAAAACAATTAAATTAAATATATGAAATAGAGATTTAAGAAAGTTTAGACTAGATTTGGGACTAAACCCTCAAAAATATCAAACCTTTCACGTCTAGGGCGAAGGCAACTTCAAATTAGGCTAGGTGTGTCTAGATCTTGTGAATGCGGAATTTTGTTTTAGAAAAGCTAGTTTAGAAAAGAGAGAAAGAGTATCAAGAATTTCTTAATAAGAATTGGTAATAATTGATGGAAATTGATGATTGAAAATCGAATTTTAGGAGGCTATTTATAGAGAAACTCAGCCGGATATGATAAAAAACGAATCAGAGTTTCGAAAAGAATAAAACACGATGTTGTCGCCAAACACACGCCTATCGCTAGAGGACAGGGCTGTCGCCAGACACTGCACGTGTCACCAGACGCCAAGTCTGTCGCGGCGATAGACGTGTCGTACAACGCTGCAATCAGTTTTCCACATGTTTTCTTATTTTGATAAAATTTAAGCGTACGAGAGGGTAAAATTGTAACTTCCTTAAAACACTTCTTTTATTCTAATTAAAATTCTTAAAAGTCCATTTATCAATGCTAATCAAATTACGATTCAAAAAAACCTTCTAGAAGATTCTAGAATACTATAATCAACCCTAATTGCATTAGGAATGATAAATCATAATAGGCCCTCCTCTAGATCATTGGGCCGCATATAAAAATCAAATCGGGCCCAGTTTAGTTATCAGGCCATAACTTCCTCATTATTCATCGGAATTGGGCTTATAATATATCGTTGGAAAGCTCTTTTCGAACCCGATCCAACTACACCATTATTAAACCCTTGTCATGGACCAAACTAAACTGGATTGACTGTTTTCTTAAAAAAGGTTTTCAAAAACAGAGAGAAAAAAAAAAGAATTAAAAACCAACAGCAACACTAGACTTTCCACACTTTCACTTCATTCGATCATGATTCGACGTGAAAAGGTACTCATCACTGGGTTTAGTTTTGGGGAGACACAAATGGGTGTCTACACCGGTTGATTATTAATGCACAAATAAATCTATTATCGACGATCACTTGAATTAAAATCATGTTAGCCTAATTCAAATTATTAATTATCTTATTAGGCGTGATTTCAAGTACAAATTTCTTTTAAACCTGCAAGAGAGGGCGTGATCAAGCAATAACAATAAATATATCTAGCAATTATAACAATATTGATACAACAAATAACCATCATCATCAGCATAATATTCTCATCAAAGCATAATATAAGTAAGATCTTAGACATGATACTAACATGATTAATAACAAATCCTAGCATGTCACTAAACAATGAAGATTAAAGCTTTAATCCTAACATGATATATATGAAATAGGAAGCAACATAAATATGATACTAGAAAGCAATAAAGGCATCCTAACATGATACTAGGAAATAATATAATCTAAGCATGCTTTCTAAAGAGATAGAGAAATTGAATTACCCACTTTGTTGCCTCGCATCTCTTTCTATCAAAACAATACACACGTTAGTAACTTCAATGAAAATATTAAATCAAAATAATAATTAATATTAGATTTGGGACCAAACCTTCAGAAATTACCAACCTTTCACGTATAGGGTGGAAGCAACTTTAAGCTTGGCTAGGTGTGTCTGAGTCTCGTGATGGACGTATGGTGTATATTGAAAAGGCTTGGCTTAAAAAGAGAGAGAACGAATAAGCTTCTTGCTTAAAGAGAGAAAGAACAGATTGGAGATTGTTGATAATTTAAAAATGGGGAATATCAACCCTATTTATAGAGAGAAATCGTCCGAAAATGATAGAAAAGAATCAGGATTTCACTCGGAGTAAAATAGGATATGTCGCACAGCGACAAGCTTTGTCACGATGCGAAAACGTTGTATGATAATATTTTGTACGGAGTTCGTTTTCCAAAATAATTGGGTTAATTAGAGTCTGTACTTATCTTTGTTTAAAATCAGATTTAATCTTTTAAAAACACTTGTTTTATTCAAAATAAAATCCTTTATCTTTTCAAAATCAATTAAAAATATAATTAATAATCCTAATCCCATTAGAACTTAAAATAACCTTCTAGATTATTCTACAAAATTAAATTAAATCCTAATGGCTTTAGAAATAATAATTAATAGACCCTCCACTTAATCATCGGGCCGTACATAAAATCCAGTTTGGACCCAGTTTAGTATCTTGGCCATAACTTCCTTGTTATAACTCGGAATTGAGCTTATAATATATCGTTGGAAAGGGTTTTTTAAGCCCCATCCAATTACACAATTATTGAACCCATATAATGGACTAAACTAAACTGGAATGGATGTTTTTCATAAACATGGTATGAAGAGACAGATTTTCGAAAACAGAAAAAATTGTTTTTATTAAAAACAGAGGGATTCACGAGACTCTTTCACATTTAACCTCATTTGATAATCAATGACGTTAAATATATTCATCACCGAGTTTGTTTTTTGGGGAGAGACAATCAGGTGTCTACAGCGTGGTAGGTGCATCCAATGGCATGATAGCTTCTTTTTTTCTTATTTTATATTTTTATGCTCACTAGTTGTTGGCTCGCACGCAACACGCACAATCCCCAAATTTGGTGATCACTGGTTGGTGATTAATGTGTAATTATGCGATCTTATATGTCAGATTATCGCTAATGTTTTATTTTTGACGAGGTTAGGTAATAGTTATTAGCATTGATCAAAGTTGAAATCTGATGGAATAGATCGATTATGCTGCTAAGGAAGTAATGTAATATATGGGTGTGTTGATTGAATTGAATTTATTGCATTATTTTAATTTTGGTGATCTTAATTTTTTATTATTTTGTAAGCTTTTTGATTATATATTGATTTATCAATTGTAAACATTTGTGTTAGTTATTATTGGATTGTTTAATCCCCTTATATGCGATTAGTAAGGTAGCTTCAACAAATTACTCACGATTTGTGATAGTAATTTTTAGTAGCTAGTGCTCCTTCTATTTAATGAAATTAGACGGGAAATAAAAATTGAATGATTTGTGATGGTTGCATTTGTATTTAATGTATACATATGATTAATGGGGCTAGGTGCGATTAGGACAATTGGAGGATTGACAAATTAGGTGGTGCAATCAAGGCGATTAGAGGATTGAAAAACTAGGCGGTGCGATCAAGGTGATTTGTGGATTTAAGAAATGGATGATGCGATTAAGGCGATTGGAAGATTGAGTGGAGGATTGGCACACTGGGTGGTGCGATTAAGGTAATTGGGGTCTTAACAAAATGGATGTTGCGATCAAGGCGATTAGAGGATTGAGTGGAGAATTGGCACACTGGGTGGTGCGATCAAAGCGATTAGGGGATTGACAAACTAGGTGGTGCGATCATGGCAATTAGAGGATTAGTAATAGGCAAGCTGCTTGCATCATTTTAATGTAAAATATCAACCCTTACTCAAATTAAAATGAATAAAGACAAGTAGGTTTTAGTATCCTAATATTAGGATAAGTATTTTTTATATATTACAAATACTTATTGAGATTAGTGTATACAATAAAATTTGAAACTTAAAAGCAAGAGAGGGATGTCATAAGAATGGAGATAGAGAGAAGGCGGGAGTGATAGAGGGATTAGTTTCCTTCTTTCTTTTCTCTTAGCTCCCCCCCTCCTCTTTCTCTATTTCTCCCCCTACCCCAATCTACCACAATATCTTTTTAAAAATTTCTGATATATAATTCGTGTTGACTACGAGATAAGCAATAAGTTTATCATAATTATAAGTTTTAGTTGTTAAACAACTATCTAAAAGGGTTTTCACGTATTATAACATTGATGTCTTGTTATTGTGTTATTTTACGAAATAAGTATTAGGGCTATAACCAGTGAGGTAAAAATCTTCTATTTATCCTATTTATTTACTTGTACTATATTTACCTTTTTTAATAATATTGTTTATTTAGTAATCTCTTTTTAAGTGGTTTCTATCTCTTTTTACTTGTTTTAACAAACTGCAGAGTTTATAGCTAAGTTCCACTTGAATATGTACCTTATTCATTTGGATTCATGTTTATAAGAAATTTATCTATCTAAATTTTATTGATTACAGGTTGTACTCCCTCTCCTCCCCCCCCCTCTCTCTCTCTCTCTCTCTCTCTCTCTCTCTCATAAAAACATTAATGTACAAATCTAGCATGATTCTATTATAGATTCTTTATAGTGTTGTCGTCTTCTGACGCCACCTTACCTCATTTTCACTTGTATTAAAACATGAGTAATTAGTTGAAACTTACAATTGATTGATTGTCTATATATGTATTTTTTTCTTCAAACTTTCGTCATTTAAAAACAAAAATATCTTCTAATATAAATTTTTTTGTAAATGTTCAACAAATAAGAAAAATAATTAATTTTTAACAACTTACATGATAGTTTTTTTTTAAAAAATTAAAAATTTATTGAATTGAACAGCTAAGGAAAAATTATAAAAGTTGTTTACATTATTGATGGCACATGTTATTTACGATTTTTCCTCAATTAAAATCTACAAAATTTCTTCTATTCAATACAATCTGACAAGACCCCATCAATCTCAAAATAAATAACCAACTTTTTTCCATTAACATCTCGTGGTTACTCAATCAAATAGGCAGAAGAATGTGAGTAGAAAAACCTGAAATATTACAAAGAGGAAATTAATATTTACGTAACCACAACATAAATTAGGAAGCTCTAATCAATCACCTTAAGAAATGGCTTAAGACATACTTTAACAATCACTAGGTTTTCGCTGAACAATTAATATATAAGTCATCTTAAAAAAAACAATTAAGATACGTTGTTAGCGTTTACTACAGCTAGATAACTAGAATTGATTGTCCTTATTCGTTTCCATAAAGGAAGTAAGATATTACTGCTTGCAAATTTCAAAAATGAAAGCAAGTTTTGGAAAGAAGCATCCACGCATATAAACATATTTTTTTACTAAAAAAAAAAAAACTATCAGCTGAAGTAAGAAAAAGCTCTAGAGTCTAGAACTTGTAAACCAGTTAATAGTTATAAAAACATTAAGTTTAGTAGGGTGTTACCTTTTTCTCTCTATTTTTTAACACCCTAAAGCCTGGTTATATCATCACCAAAAAAAAAGTTAGCCTTTTGATACTTACAGATACTTGGATCCACTTATACACATTTTCAAGCACACAAACACTTGATCTTGAGAACTTAGACAACAACCTTGTATATTTGTTTATTTTACAACATTGTGTGTGTTGTTTGAGAAACAATACTCTTGTTCCTTCATAGCTAACAAATTTGTGTCATCTGCAGTCAAAAGTTAGTATGTTGTAGGAAATAAGGAACTTATTAACTACTCTGAATACATTGGATAATCAGTATAATTTAATAAAGTGTAGTACCTAACAGCCAATGAGAATAAAGTCAAATGAAGGGAACTTCCAGCTTAGAGTTGGAGTTATTCTTGCTACCCCTTCTGGTAATCTATCTAGGGAGATGTTGTACAGCATCCTTCCGCATTTAGAGAGGATTTCAGAGTGTTTACTGCATGTAATCCATATCCGACAGCCATCCGTCCAACTCCTACTTTGTCCAACATTATTGTAACCACTCTCTGAATATCTGTATTCTGCAAGGATAATCTTAGCTCCTTCTAAGGATTTCTTCTATTCACTCGAATTCGTTTGTAATAGGCAAGCTGCTTGCATTATTTTAATGTAAAATACCAACCCTTACTCAAATTAAAATGAATAAAGACAAGTAGGTGTTATTATCATAATATTAGGATAAATATTTTTTTATATAGTATAAATACTTATTGAGATAAGTGTATAACATAAAATTTGAAAATTAAGATCAAGAGAGGGAGGTCATAAATAAGAAAGATAGAGATAGAGAGTAGCCGGGAGTAATAGAGGGTTTAGTTTCCTTCTTTCTTTTCTCTTAGCTCCCTCTCCCTCTTTCTTTGTTTCTCCCCCTACCCTAATCTACCACACTATCTTTTTAAAAAGTTTTTATATATAATTCATGCTGACTACGAGATAATCAATAAGTTTATCATAATTATAAGTTTCAGTTGTTAAACAATTATCTAAATATTTTTCACTTATTATAACATTGATGTCTTGTTATTGTTTTATTTTACGAAATAAGTATTAGGGCTATTACCAGTGAGGTAAAAATCTTCTATTTATTCTATTTATATACTTGTACTATATTTACCTTTTTTAATAATATCTTTTATTTAGTAATCTCTTTTCAAGTGATCTTTATCTCTTTTTATTTGTTTTAACAAACTGGAGAGTTTATAGCTAAGTCCAACTTGCTTATTCATTTAGATTCATGTTTATAAGAAATTTATCTATCTAAATTTTATTGTTACAGATTTTACTCCCCCTCCCTCCCCTCCCCCCCCCCCCCCCCCCCCCCCCCCCTCCCTCTCTCTCTCTCTCTTTCTCTCTCTCCCCTTCTCTCTCTCCTCCTCTCTCTTTCTCTCATAAAAACAATAATGTACAAATCTAGCATGATTATATTATATATTCTTAATAGTGTTGTCGTCTATTGATGTCACTTTACCTCATTTTCACTTGTATTAAAACATGAGTAATTAGTAGAAACTTAAAACTGATTGATTGTCTATATACGTATTTTTTTCTTCAAACTTTCGTCATTTTAAAAACAAAATATCTTCTTATATTAAGAATTTTATTTAAATGTTCAACGAATGAGAAAAATAATTAATTTTTAACAGCTTACATAATAGTTTTTTTTAATCAAGAATTTATTGAATTGAACAGCTAAGGAAAAATTATAAAAGTTGTTCGCATTACTGATAGCACATGTTATTTATGATTTTTCCTAAATTAAAATCTACAAAATTTCTTCTATTCAATACAATCTAACAAGACCCCATCAATCTCCAAAAAAAATAACAAACTTTCTGCCATTGACATCTCATTGTTGCTCAATCAAATCGGTAGAAGAATGTGAGTAGAAAAACCTGAAATATTGCAAAGAGGCAATTAGTCTTTACGTAGCAACAATATAAATTAGGAAGCTCCAATCAATCACCTTAAGAATGGCTTAAGACATACTTTAACAACCACTAAGTTTTCGCTGAACAATTAATATATCAATCTTCTTAAAAAAACAATTAAGATACGTAGTTAGCGTTTACTATAGCTAGATAACTAGAACTAATTGTCCTTATTTGTTTCCATAAAGCAAGTAAGATATTGCTGCTCAAAATTCCAAATTGAAATCAAGTTTCGGAAAGAAGCATCCACGCACATAATCATATTTTTTTTAATAAAAAAACTATCAGCTGAAGTAAGAAAAAGATCTAGAGTCTAGAACTTGTAAACCAGTTAATAATTATAAGAACATTAAGTTTAGTAAGGTGTTACCTTTTTCTCTCTATTTTTTTACACCCCAAAGCTTGGTTATATCATCACCACAAATAAAAGTTAGCCTTTTGACTCTTACTGACACTTGGATCCACTTATACACATTTTCAAGCACACAAGCACTTGATCTTGAGAACTTAGACAACAAACCTATATATTTGTCTATTTTACGACTTTATGTGTTCTGTTAGAGAAACAATACTCTTGTTCCTTATTCCAATCTTCGAATCTCTTTTTTTGCTTCATAGCTAACCAATCTGTGTCATCTAGAGTCACAAGATAGTATGTTGTAGGAAATAAGGAACTTATTAACTACTCTGAATACATTGGATAATCAGTATAATTTAATAAAGTGTAGTACAAGACAATTAATGAGAATAAAGTCAAATGGAGGGAACTTCCGACTTAGAGTTGGAGTTATACTTGCTACGCCTTCTGGTAAGCTATCTAGGGAGATGTTGTGCAGCATCCTTCCGCATTTAGAGAGGATTTCAGAGTGCTTACTGCATGTAATCCATATCCGACAGCCATCAGTCCAAATCCTACTTTGTCCAACATTATTGTAACCACTCTCTGAATATCTGTATTCTGCAAGGATAATCTTAGCTCCTTCTAAGGATTTCTTCTATTCACTCGAATTCTTTTGTAATAGGCAAGCTGCTTGCATTATTTAAATGTAAAATACCAACCCTTACTCAAATTAAAATGAATAAAGACAAGTAGGTGTTATTATCCTAATTTTGGGATAAATATTTTTTTATATAGTATAAATACTTATTGAGATAAGTGTATAGCATAAAATTTGAAAGTTAAAATCAAGAGAGGGAGCTCATAAATAAGAAAGATAGAGATAGAGAGTAGCCGGGAGTAATAGAGGGTTTAGTTTCCTTCTTTCTTTTCTCTTAGCTCCCTCTCCCTCTTTCTTTGTTTCTCCCCCTACCCTAATCTACCAAACTATCTTTTTAAAAAGTTTTTATATATAATTCATGGTGACTACGAGATAATCAATAAGTTTATCATAATTATAAGTTTCAGTTGTTAAACAATTATCTAAATATTTTTCACGTATTATAACATTGATGTCTTGTTATTGTGTTATTTTACGAAATAATTATTAGGGCTATTACTAGTGAGGTAAAAATCTTCTATTTATTCTATTTATATACTGGTACTATATTTACCTTCTTTAATAATATCTTTTATTTAGTAATCTCTTTTTAAGTGGTCTCTATCTCTTTTTATTTGTTTTAACAAACTGGAGAGTTTATAGCTAAGTCAAACTTTTTTATTCATTTAGATTCATGTTTATAAGAAATTTATCTATATAATTTTATTGTTACAGGTTTTACACCCCCTCCTCCCCCCCCCTCTCCGTCTTTCTCTCTCTCTCCCCCTCTCTCTCTTTCTCTCATAAAAACATTAATGTACAAATCTAGCATGATTCTATTATATATTCTTAATAGTGTTGTCGTCTTTTGATGTCACTCTACCTCATTTTCACTTGTATCAAAACATGAGTAATTAGTAGAAACTTTAAACTGATTGATTGTTTATCTATGTATTTTTTTCTTCAAACTTTTGTCATTTTAAAAATAAAATATCTTCTTATATTAAGAATTTATTTAAATGTTCAATAAATGAGAAAATAATTAATTTTTAACAACTTACATAATATTTTTTTAAATCAAGAATTTATTGAATTGAGCAGCTAAGGAAAAATAAGAAAAGTTGTTTACATTACTGATGGCACATGTTATTTACGATTTTTCCTAATATAAAATCTACAAAATTTCTTCTATTTAATACAATCCGACAAGACCACACCAATCTCCAAATAAATAACAACTTTCAGCCATTGACATCTCATTGTTGCTCAATCAAATCGGTAGAAGAATGTGAGTAGAAAAATCTGAAATATTGCAAAGAGGTAATTAGTCTTTACGTAGCCACAATATAAATTAGGAAGCTCCAATCAATCACCTTAAGAATGGCTTAAGACATACTTAAACAACCACTAAGTTTTAGCTGAACAATTAAAATATCAATCTTCTTAAAAAAATAATTAAGATACGTTGTTAGCGTTTACTACAGCTAGATAACTAGAATTGATTGTCCTTATTTGTTTCCATAAAGCAAGTAAGATATTTCTGCTCAAAATTCCAAAATGAAAGCAAGTTTCGGAAAGAAGCATCCACGCACATAATCATATTTTTTTTTACCGAAAAAAAACTATCAATTGAAGTAAGAAAAAGATCTTGAGTCTAGAACTTGTAAACCAGTTAATAATTATAAGAACATTAAGTTTAGTAAGGTGTTACCTTTTTCTCTCTATTTTTTTTACACCCCAAAGCCTGGTTATATCATCACCACAAATAAAAGTTAGCCTTTTGACTCTTACTGACACTTGGATCCACTTATACACATTTTCAAGCACACAAGCACTTGATCTTGAGAACTTAGACAAAAACCCTATATATTTGTCTATTTTACGACATTATGTGTTCTGTTAGAGAAACAATACTCTTGTTCCTTATTCCAATCTTCGAATCTCTTTTTTTGCTTCATAGCTAACCAATCTGTGTCATCTGCTGTCACAAGATAGTATGTTGTAGGAAATAAGGAACTTATTAACTACTCTGAATACATTGGATAATTAGTATAATTTAATAAAGTGTAGTACCTGACAGTCAATGAGAATAAAGTCAAATGGAGGGAACTTCCGACTTAGAGTTAGAGTTATACTTGCTACTCCTTCTGGTAAGCTATCTAGGGAGATGTTGTGCAACATCCTTCCGCATTTAGAGAGGATTTGAGAGTGTTTACTATGTAATCCTTATCCGACAGCCATCAGTCCAACTCCGAATTTGTCAAACATTATTGTTACAGGTTTTACTTTTCTCCCTCCCCCCCCCCCTCCTCCCTCTCTCTCTCTCTCTCTCACCCCCTTTCTCTTTCTCTCATAAAAACGATAATGTACAAATCTAGCATGATTATATTATATATTCTTAATAGTGTTGTCGTCTTTTGATGTCACTTTACTTCATTTTCACTTGTATCAAAACATGAGTAATTAGTAGAAACTTGAAACTGATTGATTGTTTATATATGTATTTTTTTCTTCAAATTTTGTCATTTTAAAAATAAAATATCTTCTTATATTAAGAATTTTATTTAAATGTTCAACGAATGAGAAAAATAATTAATTTTTAAAAACTTACATAATATTTTTTTTAATCAAGAATTTATTGAATAGAGCAGCTAAGGAAAAATTATAAAAGTTGTTTACATTACTGATGGCACATGTTATTTACGATTTTTCCTCATTTAAAATCTACAAAATTTCTTCTATTTAATACAATCCGACAAGACCCATCAATCTCCAAATATATAACCAACTTTCTGCCATTGACATCTCCTTGTTGCTCAATCAAATCGGTAGAAGAATGTGAGTAGAAAAACCTGAAATATTGCAAAGAGGCAATTAGTCTTTACGTAGCCACAATATAAATTAGTAAGCTCCAATCATTCACCTTAAGAATGGCTTAAGACGTACTTTAACAACCACTAATTTTTCACTAAACAATTAATATATTTGTCTTCTTAAAAAAACAATTAAGATACGTTGTTAGCGTTTACTACAGCTAGATAACTAGAATTGATTGTCCTTATTTGTTTCCATAAAGGAAAGAAAAAATATTTCTGCTCAAAATTCCAAAATGAAAGCAAGTTTCGGAAAGAAGCATCCACGCACATAATCATATTTTTTTTACCGAAAAAAAAAACTATCAACTGAAGTAAGAAAAAGATCTAGAGTCTAGAACTTGTAAACCAGTTAATAATTATAAGAACATTAAGTTTAGTAAGGTGTTACCTTTTTCTCTCTATTTTTTTTACATCCTAAAGCCTGGTTATATCATCACCACAAAAAAAAGTTAGCCTTTTGACTCTTAATGACACTTGGATCCACTTATACACATTTTCAAGCACACAAGCACTTGATCTTGAGAACTTAGACAAAAACCCTATATATTTGTCTATTTTACGACATTATGTGTTCTGTTAGAGAAACAATACTCTTGTTCCTTATTCCAATCTTCGAATCTCTTTTTTTGCTTCATAGCTAACCAATCTGTGTCATCTGCTGTCACAAGATAGTATGTTGTAGGAAATAAGGAACTTATTAACTACTCTGAATACATTGGATAATCAGTATAATTTAATAAAGTGTAGTACCTGACAGTCAATGAGAATAAAGTCAAATGGAGGGAACTTCCGACTTAGAGTTAGAGTTATACTTGCTACTCCTTCTGGTAAGCTATCTAGGGAGATGTTGTGCAACATCCTTCCGCATTTAGAGAGGATTTGAGAGTGTTTACTATGTAATCCTTATCCGACATCCATCAGTCCAACTCCGAATTTGTCAAACATTATTGTTACAGGCTTTACTTTTCTCCCTCCCCCCTCCTCCCTCTCTCTCTCTCCCTCTCACCCCCTCTCTCTTTCTCTCATAAAAACGATAATGTACAAATCTAGCATGACTCTATTATATTTTCTTAATAGTGTAGTCGTCTTTTGATGTCACTTTACTTCATTTTCACTTGTATCAAAACATGAGTAATTAGTAGAAACTTAAAACTGATTGATTGTTTATATATGTATTTTTTTCTTCAAACTTTTGTCATTTTAAAAATAAAATATCTTCTTATATTAAGAATTTTATTTAAATGTTCAACGAATGAGAAAAATAATTAATTTTTAACAACTTACATAATATTTTTTTTAATCAAGAATTTGTTGAATTGAGCAGCTAAGGAAAAATTATAAAAGTTGTTTACATTACTGATGGCACATGTTATTTACGATTTTTCCTCATTTGAAATCTACAAAATTTCTTCTATTTAATACAATTCGACAAGACCCCATCAATCTCCAAATAAATAACAAACTTTCTGCCATTGACTTCTCATTGTTGCTCAATCAAATCGGTAGAAGAATGTGAGTAGAAAAACCTGAAATATTGCAAAGAGGCAATTAGTCTTTACGTAGCCACAATATAAATTAGTAAGCTCCAATCATTCACCTTAAGAATGGCTTAAGACATACTTTAACAACCACTAATTTTTCGCTGAACAATTAATATATTTGTCTTCTTAAAAAAAACAATTAAGATACGTTGTTAGCGTTTACTACAGCTAGATAACTAGAATTGATTGTCCTTATTTGTTTCCATAAAGGAAGTAAGATATTGCTGCTCAAAATTATCAGTTGAAGTAAGAAAAAGATCTAGAGTCTAGAACTTGTAAGCCAGTTAATAATTATAAGAACAATAATTTTAGTAAGGTGTTACCTTTTTCTCTCTATTTTTTTTACATCCCAAAGCCTGGTTATATCATCACCACAAATAAAAGTTAGCCTTTTGACTCTTACTGACACTTGGATCCACTTATACACATTTTCTAGCACTTGATCTTGAGAACTTAGACAACAACCCTATATATTTGTCTATTTTACGACATTATGTGTTCTGTTAGAGAAACAATACTCTTGTTCCTTATTCCAATCTTCGAATCTCTTTTTTTGCTTCATAGCTAACCAATCTATGTCATCTGCAGTCACAAGATAGTATTTTGTAGAAAATAAAGAACTTATTAACTACTCTAAATACATTGGATAATCAGTATA
Source organism: Chenopodium quinoa (assembly GCF_001683475.1). Lineage (NCBI taxonomy): Eukaryota > Viridiplantae > Streptophyta > Magnoliopsida > Caryophyllales > Amaranthaceae > Chenopodium > Chenopodium quinoa. Next base: position 2,814,805 of record NW_018745177.1, read on the forward strand.
ATTTAATACAGTGTAGTACCTGACAGTCAATGAGAATAAAGTCAAATGGAGGGAACTTCCGGCTTAGAGTTGGAGTTATACTTGCTACGCCTTCTGGTAAGCTATCTAGGGAGATGTTGTGCAGCATCCTTCCGCATTTAGAGAGGATTTTAGAGTGTTTACTGCATGTAATCCATATCCGACAGCCATCAGTCCAACTCCTACTTTGCCCAACATTATTGTAACCACTCTCTGAATATCTGTATTCTGCAAGGATAATCTTAGCTCCTTCTAAGGATTTCTTCTATTCACTCGAATTCTTTTGTAATAGGCAAGCTGCTTGCATCATTTTAATTTATAATTCTAACCCTTACTCAAATTAAAATGAATAAAGACATGTAGGTGTTAGTATCCTATATTTAGGATGAATATTATTTATATAGTATAAATACTTTAAGATAAGTGTATAACATAAAATTTGAAAGTTAAAATCAAGAGAGGGAGGTCATAAATAAGAAAGATAGAGATAGAGAGTACCCGGGAGTGATAGAGGGTTTAGTTTCCTTCTTTCTTTTGTCTTAGCTCCCCCTCTCTCTTTCTCTGTTTCCCCCCTTACCCCAATCTACTACAATATCTTTTTAAAAAGTTCTTACATATAATTCATGCTGACTACGAGATAATCAATAAGTTTATCATAATTATAAGTTTCAGTTGTTAAAAAGTTATCTAAAAGATTTTTCACGTATTATAACATTGACGTCTTGTTACTGTGTTATTTTACTATATAAGTATTAGGGATATTACCAGTGTGGTAAAAATATTCTATTTATCCTATTTATTTACTTGTACTATATTTACCTTCTTTAATAATATCTTTTATTTAGTAATCTCTTTTTAAGTGGTCTCTATCTCTTTTTATTTGTTTTAACAAACTGGAGAGTTTATAGCTAAGTCCTACTTGCTTATTCAATTAGATTCATGATTATAAGAAATGTATCTATCTAAATTTTATTGTTACAAGTTTTACCCCTCTCCTCCCCCCCTTCCTTCCCTCCCTCCCTCTCTCTCTCCCTCTCCCTCTCCCCCTCTCTCTATCTCTCATAAAAACATTAAGCATGATTCTATTATATATTCTTAATAGTGTTGTCGTCTTTTGATGTCACTTTACCTCATTTTCACTTGTATGAAAACATGAGTAATTAGTAGAAACTTAAAACTGATTGATTGTCTATATATGTATTTTTTTTTTCAAACTTTTGTCATTTAAAAAATAAAATATCTTCTTATATTAAGAATTTTATTTAAATGTTCAACGAATGAGAAAAATAATTATTTTTTAACAATTTACATAATATTTTTTTTAATCAAGAATTTATTTAATTGAGCAGCTAAGGAAAAATTATAAAAGTTGTTTACATTACTGATGGCACATGTTATTTACGATTTTTCCTCAATTAAAATCTACAAAATTTCTTCTATTTAATACAATCCGACAAGACCCCATCAAACTCCAAATAAATAACCAACTTTCTGCCATTGACATCTCATTGTTGCTCAATCAAATCGGTAGAAGAATGTGAGTAGAAAAACCTGAAATATTGCAAAGAGGCAATTAGTCTTTACGTAGCCACAATATAAATTAGTAAGCTCCAATCATTCACCTTAAGAATGGCTTAAGACATACTTTAACAACCACTAATTTTTCGCTGAACAATTAATATATTTGTCTTCCTAAAAAAAACAATTAAGATACGTTGTTAGCGTTTACTATAGCTAGATAACTAGAATTGTTTGTCCTTATCCGTTTTCATAAAGGAAGTAAGATATTGCTGCTCAAAATTCCAAAATAAAAGCAAGTTTCGGAAAGAATCATCCACGCATATAAACATATATTTTTTACCAAAGAAAAAACTATCAGTTGAAGTAAGAAAAAGATCTAGAGTCTAGAACTTGTAAACCAGTTAATAATTATAAGAACATTAAGTTTAGTAAGGTGTTACCTTTTTCTCTCTATTTTTTTTACATCCCAAAGCCTGGTTTTATCATCCCCACAAATAAAAGTTAGCCTTTTGACTCTTACAGACACTTGGATCCACTTATACTTTTTTTCAAGCACAGTACACAAGCACTTGATCTTGAGAACTTAGACAACAACGCTGTATATTTGTCTATTTTACGACATTGTGTGTGATGTTAGAGATACAATACACTTGTTCCTGATTCCAATCTTTGAATCTCTTTTTTGCTTCATAGCTAACCTATCTTTGTCATTTGCAGTCACAAAATAATATATTGTAGGAAATAAGGAATTTATTATCTACTCTGAATACATTAGATAATTAGTATAATTCAATGAAGTGTAGTACCTGACAGTCACTGAGAATAAAGTCAAATAGAGGGAATTTCCGGCTAAGAGTTGGACTTATACTTGCTACTCCTTATCGTAAGCTAGGGAGATGTTGTGCAACATCCTTCTACTTTTTTAGATGATTTGAGAGTGTTTAGTGCATGTAATCCATATCCGACAACCAACAGTCCAACTCCTACTTTGTCCAACATTATTGTAGCCACTCTCTTAATATCTGTCTTCTGCAAGGAGAATCTTAGTTCCTTGTAAGGATTTCTTCTATTCACTCGAATTCTATACAAAATGCACATCCTTCCTTTCTTCAGAACTAGCTACTACTAATTAAAGTTATTTTATTCTCGTCGAAATCTCTCAGAAAGTATGATCCATACAATCTTAGAATTATCATCCTGCTCCTTCTCCCTCTCTCTCAGACTAAGTATGACACTCTCCCTCTCCCTCTCCCCCTTGCCCCTTTATATCTTTTGGCTTCTCTCTATCTTCCTTTTTTTAAAACCTTACTTTCTTTCGTTTTCCTCCGACCCATCTCTTGCTTTATCACTGTATCTCTTTCTCTCTCTCTATCTCTGTCAGCCATGCTTTCTCTTTATTACTCTATATCCTTCTCTTCTGACCCTTCTATATATCTCTCTCTCCTCCCTAAGCTATCCCTTATTCACCCAGCCCCCCTCTCTCTATATATATATTAAGAATTAAGTAAAGGATTCCCAGTGTTTCAAATCCTAATTGTTGTGATATTAAGTCAACACTAACATGCTAAAGCTATATACGGATAACTGACCTCTATTCACACTTGATCAGATTTTGGACATAATGGAAGCTAAAGAAGTATTAACTGAATAAAGTAAACATCCCTTAGCTCATAAATCATAGAGAATTAATCCTTCCACTTTCCTGCACTTATTTAAATTATCCCACTTCATCCTGAATAAAGAACCCTCTCGTTGTTATTGTCACTGCTTATAGTACCTCAATCAATATAGCAATATCGATTTGATAAATTCACATTCATTTTATTCAATATTAAATCAGCTCAACGCTTCCCCAAATAATCCCATGCCTATCACAATTCATGTTACTCGTCGAGATATTACTGATTAACTAATCTTTAGATATACTACTTGCATCACAGTTAAAGAACTCCTAGTCTAAACAAGGAATTTAATTACTAATTTATTTATCATACTGTCTTCATAATTAAAAAAAAAAAGAGTTAACAAAAAAAAAAAAAATACAGCTCAATTATCAAAATTCCAAACAAAAACCCAATAACGATCATTACAACCAAAGCTTCAAATTCCTCAACCTCCGCAATAATTTAATTTTCTAAATATTTAATAACAATAATTGCAAATACAATTATTATAATTTAGCGAACAATGCAACACCATTAAAATAAAATAAAAAACAGTCAGATAAAACAGGTTAATATGAAGGTGAGCAATAGTAGACCGGTGATCAAAGGAGTAGAGAGGGAGATTCATCTTGGTTGATGAAGGCATGTTATCGATCCGATTGTATATAATAAAACTGTAATTAAACAAAATATTTACAATTTTATAGAGGAAATATACAAAGTGTACTGATGAGCGATTATCAGGAGATTATTCGATTTCAACTTATCAAATAGTAACAAAACCTGAAAATATACGAAATAAATCATTTCCACTTATTTGGGATAATCTAAAAACCACGTTCAATGGTAGAAGATAAAGGAACCTACAATATCACACTATCACATGCTCATATTCTTAAGCCTTCATAGTAATTAGATGAGAAATCTATAATATCAATTGACCACCAGAGATAAAACGGACAATCTGAACCTGTATTCAGAACAATGCACCTAAGGTTCCAATTTAGATAAATATATAAAACTAACATAATTTTATGCAATTTCCAGCTAAAGATACATAATTTTACATAAATTGAGCTTGAATATTGTCGTAAAAGACAATCAAATTTTGGAAACAATCACTATTATTACTTAAAAAATTCTACCTTTTTTATGAAAATAACAGCTTAGCGAAGATTTAATTAAGTTAATTACCTTTAAAGAAGGAAAATTTGATTGAAAATCAATTACAGAAAGAATTTGACTGCTCGATTTCTTGTGATGTTGTGAATCAACTACTACTTTGAATTTAAACACTTAACTTCTCTCTCTATTCATAATGTTGACAATTTTGAGCAAAGAAAATTGAAAAACATTAATTATGCGCTATTAATAAAAAAAATCAAAAAGCCCTAATTCTTAAAAAATTATCCAAATAGAAGATCAAAACTGAGATTTTTTGTTGAAATTGCACAAAAATTCAAGAGGAGGGAGAAGCAGGACTCATTTCTGGAAGCTTGTTCAACAATTGCGGATATAGATGAGGTATGAAAGAGAAGAGATCGACAACTGTTGGAGTAGAAATGGATTTGCTAAGAAGAAGAAGGAAGCGATCGTTTAGAATAGGGTTTCTGCAGAGTTATCGATACCATTTTTGGCGATGTGAGGAAGAAGATTGGGGTAAATGAGAAAAACATGATAAGGAGAGAAAATAGGGCAAAGAGGGAAATAACGATGGAAGAAAAGCAGGAACAAGCCAAAAAGACAAAACAAATCTAGGTAAATTGGGGAGTTTAACCAAGAGAGTAAAGGGCAAAATGGGTAATTCACTATTCATACGGAACATTAAATTTGGAATAGTCTTGGTGCTTGGGACTTTTATATATGTTAAAGAATTAAGATTTTATAATTAGCAAAAATCTTAAATGAGAAGAAAAATACCCTTGGGCGCACCTTGAACTCGGGATACATATATATTTTTTTAATGGTGTATCATATCATTAAACTAGGATTCTAGAAATTTTTTCCAATATTTAAACAAACTAAAATTAGGAAAAATTGCCAAAAATAAGACAACCTTTGACCGGTTCTTTTTTAATAATACAACCTTTAAATAATTTTGTAATAATACAACTTTTAGGGGTGTTAATTTTAAATAAGACAAAATTGAATTTTCGGTGGATTTTGAGTTTAGGAAAGAGAAAGGGGTGAGTTTTTAGTGGTGGGGATGGGGAAAAAGGGAATATCCCCTCCCCTCCCCCCCCCCCCCTCAAACTCTAACAAAAATTCGATTTTGTCTTGTTTAAAAGTAACACCTCCTAAAAGTTATATTACTATAAAATAATCCAAAAGTTGTATTATTAAAAAAGAATGAGCCAAAGGTTGTATTATTTTTGGAAATTTTTCCCTAAAATTATTAATATCATTAGATTTGTAATTTGACATATGAGTCTCATGATGTATGTGTTACAATGAAATTAAATTGGTTTGTTACACCTAAATTATTGATTTATCGGAAATTTATATTACAACATTATTATGTTACACAAAACTTATGTTATACACTTAAACTTCATCCACTTCTCTAATATTGTAACATGGGAAGGAGACAAATTTTTAAGGAAGATGAGATAGATAGAGAGGAATTAAGATAGGGAGCCATGTGATTATGAAAAAGCTAGAAATTAAAGAGAGAAAACTTAGCTTGAACAAATAGGAAATTATTGCAATATTTATGAAACTTTTTAAAATAATAATTGTTGCAATATTTGTGGAAGGAAGTAGTATAATTATTCACATGCAATGCATAAGTATCACCATTAATATGTATTCATAACCAATTAAGAATATCTTTATTATTATACCTTACTTGGTTAGGTTATTTAATTAAAGGTGAAGACTGTCATTATTAAGTTTCATTGTAAATAATGTGAATAGTACATATAACGTAGCTATAAATACAAAAATAGGTAAGTAATTAAATTATCATAATTAGTGTAACATATACAACCATATTATAAATAGATTATGTGACAACATCAGAGAACATTATACTTATAAATTCATCACTTGCATAATTAATAAGAGTATATTACATTTCTCAACCTTGAAGTACATATTCATTTCTGAAAATGTAAGTATATCGAGTTTCTTATTGTAATCTATATTATGTCATACATTGTTTTTTTGTTGCTCATTTTGGTTTTTATTTTATTTTATTTTTTGTTCCTTTTTGTCGTTTTATAGAGTAGTAACTATTAAGTCATATATGTATCATTAATATTGAAAAGATTATGGATTCATTTTGTATTAATTTTGATTCATTACTGGAGGTATGTTTTTCCATTTATCTTTAGTCAAATTTTGGGTAATTTTGTTTGTAATAATTGTGTTTTATTGATAATGGGTCACTTATTAAGATATTGATGATCGCTAATATAATTAAATTGGATTGACTCGAATAGTGATTTACAATAATATTATATTTAAATGATTACAAGTTCGCAATAACTTTTATAAACATATATGCTCTATATTTAATGAAATTATTTTTATTTATAAATTTACAAACTTTTATATTTCTTGTGATTACATATGTTTCTATAGCAAAAAATATGGATGCATCCAACAAGAAATCTGGCACCGCAAACAACCAAGAAGGGCAAAGCCTCCCTAAGGATGCAACCAACTCTGACCCTGAAAGGCTTAGAAGGTTAAATTTAATTTTGCATCTTCTACTAGTTAATCCTAAATTATTCGACGAATTTACATGAGAATTATTTACATCATAAGTTTAATAAGAACATCCATACTAAGGCTTCTTATGTTCTTTTATCTTATGTATGTATATATACATGCATTTCAGATTGTTATTAAACAGATTGTACGCTAAAAAATGTTACTATAAGAAGCAAGAGCGCATACAGGAGTTACAAATAGCAGCAAATGAAATTCAGGTTTTCTCTCTTCTTATCTTTAGCACTAATTAAAATATAAAGAAAATGGAAATCCATAAAGTCAAAATATAATTCTTTTTTTTTTTTTAAACAAAGTCAACATATAATTCTTAGGTCAAATAGAAATTAATTGATGTCTTAAAGTTTTTATGCATGGTATTGTGTTCAATGTGAGAGTAATTAGGGTTGTAACCATAATTATTTATGCGAAATCTTTATGAATAAATATGAAATATTTATATTAAATGTGACCTTAATTATAATAATTTGAGGCATTTTCACATTCTTTATTACATTTAAGTAGAAGAATTGATTGCATCATTAGTCATATGTAATGTACTTAATAGTTAATAATTATTATTACCATAAATGTTCTAAAGGTAAAATATTTATCGCGAGTAATCATAAATACTCGTAGTAAATAGATGTAGTTACACAATAATACCATTTCAAACTTAGTGACTCATGAAAATTTTAAGATTGTGATTAAAATAAAGTTTGACTGATGGTCAATTAGTAATAGAGAACGATGAAGTGTCATAGAAAATGTAATTGAGTACTACAAAGTTGAACCTTGTTCTCTTCATCTAATATTTACTAAAATAATTTATGTAAAATTAGTACTTGAACAAAAATTAAATTATCTTCGATGAACTTAAATTATTTTTAGTAACGATTAAACTTATAATTAATTAGCAAAAATTATATATGCAAGTTCCATATTAATCTTCTTACGATATTTGCTCTCTAAAGTTTTCAATTTTTAATATTTAAAACTTTATTTTACTACACTAAACTTGTTTTTGTTGATGAATTTTTTTTTACACAAGAAATGAAATCGTTTTTTCTGAAACTTGCATATATGATTTTTGCTAAATATTTCCTCTGAATTTTTTAAAAAAAAAAAATTAGATGCGTCACTTTTCTAATAAAGGTGAGTTCATGTAAGAAAAGTTAAATAAAGAGGGGTGCATACAAAAAGTATAATCATTGAATAATTAACGGGGAAAGATGGTAAGGATCGAAGTAAATCAAACATAAAATGTGGAGTAAAGTAAAATGAGTAGAACCAAATACAACAGATTAATATGGAAAATAATTTGATAAAAGAGAACAAGTAAGGTATTAATTTTAATACACACCACAAGCTGTTTCTCCCATTTATATTGAAGTTATATTATTATTTATCCTTTTAGTTTGTCTAATAATTTGAATTTTCATTCAAATATAGGAGAATATAGCATTTTTGTCCACCCAAGTTGCATCATGTCGAGCACAAAATGCAATACTAACTTACGAGAATAATGAATTGAGGAGCCAGTTAGCTGTGCTTGATCATCAAGCCCGTGTTGCTAATGGTAAGTATAAATGTATAATAGAAATAATCTAGTTACGAGTTTGCGACTTATTTGATTACAATATTAAGTTAATTTGAAGTTGAAACAAAATTCACCATATAATTATTACTACTCCCTCTGATCCTTTTTGTTCTTTCAACTTGGATTAAGAGGATAGGAGGGAGTATAAAATAGGTAAACACTTGTAATACTTTCCATTATTTAATGTTATAGTTTCTTTGTTCTAAACTGAATTGTTGCTCAAGAATAATAAAATAGATGACTAACTAATTTAGTTATTTTTTTTAATTTCAGCTAAATATGAAAGATTGAGGATGGAAAAAAACATACTGAGTAGATTGCACATGGAAAGTTTTTATCAGACACCGCCAGGCAATGGGGATGACATAAACAATGGGCTATAAACCCGATAGGGATTTCAATAGTTCTTATAATTTCTAGTTTTAGCGTTGCAAATAGTTTCGATACTTATTATGTATTGTACTCTGTTTGCAAAACTTATTAAGATGGAACTTCATTTGAAAATTTAGAGTTTAATTTCATATATCGTTTGAATAATTTTTTGCAAATATATTCTCTCTAGAACTGTCAATTTCTAACCCATAAACCTGATTGTTCTGAACAGAGTTGAAAGGGTACTAAACCATTGAAAACCTTTTTAAAAAAATTATAATAAACTTGAGCTGGCTAGAGCCGTTAAAAACCGACCCAAACATTTTGGAATTGTTTTGAAAGGAATGAAAAATAACCTGTTATTTTAAAATCAAAAACTGACTCGAAAACTCTGCAGGCCTTGGCGTGCCTCGCCTGACTATTCTTGCACACTTATTTATGTATAGTAGAATTTACTATGTAATTTGAGGATATAAGTAGTTCTTGGGGTTCTTTTGTACGGACATCCAAGTTTTTAGAGCTTTCTCTTAGTTTGTAGTCTTTGAAATCCAAAAACTCTTAAAATCTTAGTTAGCTTTAAATTCTTAACTTGGAAATCTCAATCCAAATCAATATATAAGAAAAGTTCCACCATTGTTATTCAAATTTGAAGCTTATAGTAGCTATTTCTCACTCTTTTCTTCAATCTTCTTTACTTTAATTGCTTATTGCTTTCTTAATTCTTGTATGCTTAGATTTTCAAATAGATTAATATTAATCTTGAATGTGTTGATGAACTACTTAGAATTGTTGATTGAATTTTTCTACCATGAATTGTAAGTAGTCTAATTTCTAAGGTTAGGGTAAAATCCTCAATGTAGTCACTAAAACTTGTTGCATGTGCTAATTTAATTTGGTTATTGTGAAGGTGTTAATTTGTTGAGCTTAAGCAGTTTCATTGTTAGTTCTTGCACTTGGCTAATTAATGTTAGGATTATTTATCTAAATAAACTTTCTCAACGAAGGATCAAGGGATGAACTTGAGTTAGTTCCCTTTTGTTTAATAGACATGAAATGCCATAAGATTAGGAATTTCTAGTCAAGGGAATGTTTATGTCATCGTGATTATGTATGCTTTAACACTTGTTTTATACTTTGTAACCAAAAGATTAGGTTGCATGTATTCATAATTCAAGTAATCCCTCTAGCTTAAGAGAGTAGTTGGGTGCTTTAAATGACTTCCCCTGATGTATCCCCTAATTCACCTTATCATTGCATGCTAATTGTGATGAAGTTGAGTGGTGTAAGTGCGTAACCTGAGCCCTAGATCCCATCCTCTTAATATCGTTAATATCCTCTTAGCGTTTATTTGAGTTGAACTAGTAGAAGTTACTTAAAACCAAACAAAATTTGACTTGATTTAGCTTATTTAAACGGTAGTATTTTGGTGGATGATCAAACGCCTCTCTTGGGTTTTTCCCTTTCTTACTCTTGCTATAAGTTGATGAGACCGGGATATATAGGACTATCTTTGGTAGGCTCGACGACATCAACTATTTTTGTATAGTTAATGCTAGCTTTCTAGTGAATATCAAAGGATGTTTTGACTTTTACCACATTTACTTAAGCTTATTTGACTTTTACCACCTTTTAAAAATAATATTACCTAGTACCGCTGTTAACTTTTATTTGCAACTCACGGACTCCTAGGCGATAATTTTTAAAGCATGATTGATAAATTATTAAATTGTACTACGTATATTAAATTGATGATGGTTAATAAACCACCATTCACAACAGTACGTGAACACCCACGCACCTTACCACTAACCACCCCTTTAACACCCTGCTAAAAATATAATGAATTGTATTCTCTGTCAATCTCATTCAACATAAACGGCCATATACAAATATATAGACTAGGATACTTGGAGGGCAAGACCAAATAACCTAAAGATAATCACAAGATATTATAAGATATCTTTCATAATATTCACAATATTTCACAATATTTATCTTTCCTAATACCCCCCTCCAAGTTGGAGAGTACGGATCTAGGACACCCAACTTGCGAAGAAGAAACTCGAATTTAGCTTTTCCCAAAGCCTTAGTAAAAATGTCAGCCAACTCAACCGTCGTAGGAACATACGAAGGTATATACCAGGTCTCTTGGACCATAGAGACACGTTATGTAGATAACATGTCTTTTATGTTAGGTCTCTTTGGCCAATTTTATAGTAGTGTATAATCGTCCCATTTGTAATCGCATCCCGAACAAAATGACAATCTGACTCAATATGTTTTGTTCGTTCATGAAACACTGGATTATGCGCAATGTATAACGCAGACTGACTATCACAATAAAGGTGCATCCCATTCTCATGTTTAACACCTAAGTCACCAAGAAGTCGCTTCAACCACTTGAGTTCCCAAGTCGTTGCATTCATACAACGATATTCTGCTTCTGATAAATAAAGAGCAACAGTAGGTTGCTTCTTGATTTTCCATGACACTAGGGAAAAACCAAGAAGCACAAACCAACCACTTAAGGATCGTCCGGAGAGAATACAACCTGCCAAATCTGAATCACACCAACCTTCCAACTGTGAAGCATTATCAGATCTCAATAAAATTCCCTGTCCCGGACTCTTCTTCAAATATCTAACAACTCACACAGCTGCTTCCCAATGATAAATCCCGAGATTTTGCATAAACTGTGATAAAATGTGCACAGAGTATGCTAAATCGGGTCTCGTAACAGATAAATAAATCAGTCGACCTATGAGGTGACGATATTTCTCAAAATCATGAAAATATTCTCCTTGAGATAAAGCTAACTTGTGATTTTGTTCCATAGGGAATCTGCAGGATTAGCATCAAGTAAACCGGCCTCAATAATAATATCCAATGCATACCTCCTCTGGAAAGATAAAAATTCTCTGTTTATTCCGGGCTACCTTTAGCCCCAAAAAATATTTCAACACTCCAAGATCTTTCATCTTGAAACAATTTCCCAGATATGGTTTAAAACTGAGCATATCATTTTTATCATTGCCTGCAACAATTAAATCATCGACATATACTAACACATTGAGATGCATTTTATCCTTTGTCAGAGTAAATAAAGAATAATCATAATATGACTGTTTAAAGCCATCATTTTTCAAAGCTGTAGCAAGCTTTGCAAATCAGCATCTTGGAGCTTGTTTAAGCCCGTACAGAGATTTCTTTATCCTGCAAACTTTGTCAGATGTATCTTTCTCAAAACCAGGGGGAATTTTCATATATACCTCTTCTTCCAAATCACCATGAAGAAACGCATTATGAACATCCATTTGATGGACTTCCCGATTCTTCACCGCCGCTACTGCAAGAAATGTTCGAACCGTCACCATTTTTGCTACAAGAGCAAGTCTCGTCGTAGTCTAACCCTTCAACCTAATGATGGCCAAATATGACTAATCTCGCTTTCAATCTCTGCAAATTCCCATGCTCATCATATTTTTCTCTGTACACCCACTTGCTTCCTAGTGCCTTTTTTACCAGGTGGTAGTTTTCTAGCACCCAAGTACCCTGCTCTTCTAGTGCTTGGATCTCATCTGCCATTGCTTTCCTCCAACCCTCATGTTTCATGACCTCCCTAAAACTTTTAGGTTCATTTCCTTCTGTAATAGCAGCAATATATTTTCTATGTTTCACAGAAAACCAGTGAGAGTCAATACAATTTGTTAAAAGGTAAACAATAGCTGAGGGAAGTGACGTCGCAGGTGAACTTTAAGATGTAGATGGACTATTATTTCGGATCGTGTGAGTTACATAATCACGTAGCTTCATAAACAGAATTTTAGGTCGCATGTCTTTACCCAAGGCCTCGTTCACACTGTTGGTTGTTGTGTTCTTAATGCTGGCTGCAATGTGGGTAGGGGTGTTCATCACCGGGTACCCGGGATTTCGGGTACCCGGAAGTGCAGTAAGTAATTTTGACGGCCCATTACTCGACCCGGTAAAAGCGGGTACCTGCCCGCTGATCGGGTACCCAAAATTTTAATATGTATGCTTTTTTTTTTAAAAAAAAAAACACACACACACATGCTATTAATATGGAATTATAAACCTGCTGTTAAAGTTCAAAGTTCAAGGTGTCTAGCTAGAGAGAGTTCAGAGAGTTTAAGGAGTTTACATCAAATTAAAACAACAAAACAACCAAATAAATTACAAAGTCCAAATGATATTTCAAAGCCACAAATCAAACAAAATGGGAGAGAGGATCATTTCATACACTCGTGACATCCGAAGCTTCAATTGCCTCATTATATTAATGATAATTGTTGGTTGCTCCGAAACCAAGTCTTAACCCCTGCACAAAATAAATCATTCCAAAAAAAAAACATGTATCAATTGTAGAATATCACAAAGAATTAACAAGCAAACATGAAAATAACTTATCAAACATAAGCAGCGAAATAATACAAAATGCAAGCAAACATGAAAATAACTTGTCAAACATAATCACACTTAATCAACAAATTAACCCCAAAAAATTCGAATAAAAACCCTAAAAAATGTAATTTAAAATAACTGGAGTATAATCACGCATAATCAGCAAATTAACCCAAAAAAATTCAAAAAAAATCCCTAAAAATGTAATGGAAAATAACTTGAGTATAATTAAACATAAGCAACGAAATTTACCCAAGAAAATTTGACAAAAAGCCCTAAAAATGTAATTGAAAACAACTTGAGTATAATCCAACATAAGCAAAGAAATTAACCAAGAAAATTCGACGAAAAACCCAAAAAAATGTAATTAAAAACAGCTTGACTAGAATTTAACATAAGCAAAGAAAAATTAACTAAAACAATTCGAGAAAAACACCAACCTTTACGCGGCCGACGGTGGTCGGTGAGGGACTAACGGTCGACGGAGGTTCGCCTGAGAGGGAGGACGTCAGTCGCCTGAGAGGAAGGAAGGAGGGTCGCCTGAGAGTGTGTGTTTGAGAATTGAGAGTGAGCGAGGAAAGAGGAGAGAGGAGAGAGAAGAGAGAAGAGGGGTAAGCTTGAGAATTGAGATGCGTCTACTAATTGTCTGAGGAGAGAGATGACTAAGTAACCCTAATTTGAGTTCCAACCAAGAAAATTTAAACAAAAAAACCCTGGGTATTTAACAGGTACCCGCAACACTTAAAGGTCGGCCCATTACTCGACCCGCAAATCTGATATTTTAACGGGTCAGGTACCCGACCCGCAAAATTGGAAAAATTCAAAATTACCCGGCGGGTCAACTGGTCGGGTATTTTTTAACATCCCTAAGTGTGGGTGTCTCGAAGGGGATGATCCAGTGTGGGCAGGGGGCTTTTGCGAGCTGCCAATAAGGACATCAACATCAGTGCTCGCTGGAGATCCTGCGGCTTGATCTGATGGCCTGGTAGGGGACTCCATGGCCTGGTCGCGGGCTGTGTCTGCAGGTCGCGGGGGGGGGGGGGGGGGGGGGGGGGGGGGGGTTCACGGACCTCACTGCCTCCCCCTCAATTCTCTCTGCCTCCTTGTTTCTCACCGTTGCTTCCCCCGTACTACTCCCTACCTCCCTCTCACTCACAGTCTCCTCACTGCCCCCCGCACTCGCACTCTCCCTTTCAAATTTCACGCCCCACTCATCATCACTCACCCCCGCTTCCACAAAATGGTCATCACTTACTCTTTTCTCATCAAGTATAAGGGTTATGTAGGGGTATTTGGTTTCATGAAATTAAACATCCCTTGACACAAAAATTTCCCGAGTTTCCAAGTCATGCACCTTCCATCTCTTCTTCCCAAAAGGATATCCTATAAACACACATTTCCGGCTACGGCTAGCAAATTTGTCACCTTTACTCCTTTGATTATACGCATAGCATAAGCACCCAAACACCCTAATATGCTCATATGTAGGTTGTTTGTCAAATAATATTTCAATGGGGGTTTTAAAATTAAGCAATCGAGATGGGGTTCTATAGATCAAATGATAAGCGGCTTCCACACAATCCCCCCCAAAATTTTAAAGGTAAATTTGCTTAAAATTGTAAAGCCCTAGCAACATTCAAGATATGTTGATGTTTTCTCTCAACACGCCCATTTTGTTGAGGCGTGCCCACACATGAAGTCTCAAAAATGATTCCATTTGTAAAAAAATACTCTTTCAAGGAATTAAATTCCGTAGCATTATCACTACGAACAACTTTAATTTCTTAAGAGAATTGACGTCGAACAATAGCAACTAAATTAAGAAACATATACTCAACTTCCGTTTTATTTCTCATTAAATAAATTCACACACCCCTAGAATAATCATCTACGATAGTGAAAAAATAGTGAGCACCACAAGACGATGGAGTCTTGTACGGGCCCCATTAATCTAAGTGAACTAGCTCGAAAATTCTAATAGCTTTATTTTGATTCAAAGGAAAATTACTCCTATGTTGTTTTGTCCGAGGGCATACATCACATGAATTAAATTTATTTCACAATATTTATCTTTCCTAATACACACTAAATCCACCTCACCCCAACCCGCAACCATCACTAGTCAACCCCTGCAACCACCCTCAATCCACCTCCAACTCATGTACCACCGCATATCACCCCCACCCACGCACCTCTAACACCACAAACCACCTAATTAACAGCAACCATATATCAACCCTCAAAACCAACCCCGACCCATGACCAAAAACCCACCTTCAAACCACCCACAATCACTAACCCACCCCCCAAAACAATCGCGAACTTACCCCATCAAAGATCTCCTATCTTCTTCTTCTTAGTATTAACCACACCCACCCTATAAAAACAAAACCACCAACCCAATAACCAGTGGCGGACCCAGGAATTTCCGACTGGTGAGTCACAATCGATAACCAAATATGTAAAAAAAATTTTTACCAAACAACCAAATTTTTGGGAATGAAAATTTATCCAACAATGCCTCTTACAACTAAGTTGATGAACAAATTTAGCATTATAAATCGAATCCACATTAAAAGAGGCAGTAAAATACCTTGATAGTAAGTAACAGAATAATAGCAAGAATAAGAGATGGTTAGATGGAGAAGAGTACCTGCTAAATGGGGAGGAAATGAAACACATTGGTACTTCCCGGAAGTTCATATGAGTAGGAGTCACAGACCTTGACGGTTACAGTTTCACCGGTGACCAACACTTGGAACTTGTAAAATATGACTTCGATGGTAAAAACAGCAGTCCGGGAATATATTGGTGTCCAACCAGCAAAGCACAAAATATTGTGGCCCAAATGAAGCATTGCATCGAAATTAAAAGTTTCGGCATTCATATTAACATTGTCCTTAAAGCACGAATCCCACCAGACTTTCAACCATATTTTCTTGGTTATATGAAAAGCACAAAGAAGAGATGGAACTTTATGGCAGTGAAAATATATGACCCCATTAACAACAGCAGCAGCATGAGCCCAAAGATGGAAATCAGAGGTGAGACATTCCCATGTCCCAATAGCATCAGCACAAGGATCGGGAGTGAAAGCATAGAGGGAAGGCGACGAAAGGGGACCACCATAGAGGCGCATAAGAATGCGTTTGTTGGAAGGGTCGGGAAGTACAGGAACAGACACACTACAACCAGCAAGGCTTTGAGGGATAGGGAGAGAGCGAATTGACTTACAGTGGCCAAGGGCACCACATTCAAGAACCTGGGGCGCAAGGCAAACAGATCCAAAGTTGTAAATATTGCCAAGAAAGCTAACATAGTTGGGAGAAGTGTTATCCTCAAAGAAGACAGGAGCTGGACACCACACTGGAGCCTCATCAGACATGTCAAGACATGAACCGCCGGAGTAGAATGTGTGGTTGGAAGAGGAAGACTCATTAGATGATTGGACGACAGATAATCGCGCTCCTCCCACTCCCACTAAGTAGATAAATTTATTCAAAGATGACACCATGGCAGATGAAAAGAACTTAGCCATGATAATTGAAGGAAAGCAAGAACGAGTTAATATATTGTGCTTCAGATCCACCGAGTGAAATTCTGCACGAGTGTGATATAATTGAGTACCACCTTGTAGTCTTTCCGAAGGCAAGCGTTCATCGCTCCATGCCAGCATCACAATTCTTTTTTCCTCTCTTTCGGCTTCGGATGTGCTACTCTGCTCTCTCTCTATCCCCATATCCCTACACACAAAAGCGGCTAATCAAACAAACTAGGAACTTCTAATACCATGGATAGAGATTGTTTTCCTCCAATAAATAACTAGGATTTACCCGTAGAAAATCCGATTAAACACCCGGGTGTATATCTCAAGATATAGTAATGTAAAAATAACAAACATGAATGGAATTTGTGTTTATCAGTTGTCTACATTAGCAAAAGTAATTCCAGCGACATGATAATGGTCAGAGCCTAGAATGTTGAAAAAAAAAAATATAGATTTTCTTATAAACCGCAATAAACTAGAATAAGATTAACATTATAAAAAGCCATTATACCAATCATCATCAACTATTAGACTGCAAAGATAAGATTAAGAATCTGCCATATGTCAAATTAGATCCGTGTGATCATTAATTAGAAAAACAAATGTTAAAGCTTGGAAAATAATTACATCATAAAAGATAGTGTTCGACTACCCCTCAATTTCCCCCATTAAGAAAATTGAGAACCAATTAGCCCAAAGAATAGCTGAATAGATAAATCTATAATTACTCACCCAATCATATATACACAAGGAGAAAATTAAATAAAAACCTAGAAACTTACAAAAGAATCACAGCAAGTGCTATTCAGCAACCCAGCGAAGAGGAAGATGAAGCGAAGAGGAACTGAGGAAGATGCGATTATGCGAAGAGGAAGATGAAGCGAAGAGGAACTGAGGAAGAGGCGAACTGGCGAAGTGGGCTAGGGCTAACTCAGAAGTTAGAAATTTTATTTTTATTTTTTTTTTAAAAAAAAAAAACTTAAAATTTTTTTTGGGCCCTGGTGAGTCATTTGACCCACCAGGCACAAGGCCCAGTCCGCCACTGCCAATAACCCACCCCCACCACATTGTCGTAATCCTAACCATTCACCTAATAACCCAACTCCACACCGTTTAAACCCCTAAACTAGTTAAAAGCCACTCTAACAACCCATATTCTCAAAACCTAGAACACCTAACCTAAAATAGCTTAAATCTAAAAGATTTCCAAAAAAAGTGATAAGTGAGGAGGAGCGGTGATAGCAAGAAGGTAACTTCGTGAGGGTGCTGGTGATAGTATGGTGGTGGCAGTGGTGGTTGATGTGATAGAAAAAAATATAAGAAAGATAGGTGGTGGTAATGGCTAATAAGGAGGAGGATAGAATAAATAATAAGTGGTATTGATTGTGGTTTTTGTCGTCACTGGGAATGAGGCTGGAAAGAGAAGGTGGGTTAGATTTTAAAACTTTTAACTAGCCATATGTCCCGTATTGTTTATAGTTTTTTTTTTTTTTTTTTTTTTTTTTTTTTTTTTTTTTGAAAAGGACAGATTTTTTTATAGGTATACAATATAAATGTTAATTTTATAATATGTTTTTATTGAAAAATAAGTAATTTATAAAGGAGAAGAAGGGGTGAAAATTGAATGTAATTATAGAACATATTTAATTTAAGCAAAGTGAACCAAACAACATCCATACATGTTTTGATTTAAAGCTATTTTTTTAATTTTTTTTTTAAATATGAGAAAGGGGAATAAAAAAAAGAAAGGTTAAATGATGAATTAACATGTGACATTGGTGAAAAAATTAATTTACATGTTGCATAATGAGGACGATAGTTTGTGTTTTTAAATACTAAGTATAGATAGATATAGATAGACTAGTTTTGGACCTGTTTAATGCACGAGCTTATTATATGTAAAATTTATAAAGATTTGTCAAGCTTACATAACGTTCGAAAATGATGTTATTAGATAATAATTAATTGTTTGAGGCTCTGAGCAACATCTATACTCTCTCCGTGTTTTTTTAAGTGTTACACTTTGACCAACACATAATTTTAGGCAATTTATTTGAATTAAATAAAATAAGCGGTAAGTGGGGTAGTTGGAGTATTAAAAAATTGTAAAACAAAGATAGTGGGGTTTATAGTTTATTGAAAAATAATAAATGTGAGAGGAAATATATAATTAAAAAAAAATAGTGGTGAGTTTAGGTGGGGACCATGAGAAGAGAGATATATAATATTAGGAAATTCTACAATGTAACCCGCTATTTAGAATTTCTACGTTGTGCCTTTACTTTTTAAAACTTCTATATAGTAACCCGCAAGTTCATTTAGTGACTATATAGTAACCTTGCCATTATCTCACTGTTAATTAATTCCGTTAGTGGGGCCCACTCTCCAATTTTAAATATTTTTGCGCGTTGTAAAATACTAAAATGTTACATTAAAGGCTTTGGAGGCTATTTTGATCTAAAGGGACTAAATTTGTACTGTACTTTAAAGATTATAGTTTAGAATTTCAGATTAAATACGTCAAAATCGCCATCCATTTTAATGGGCCAAACTTGAAACCTCTCAAATTCCATTATCTACATTACAATGGCAAATCTAAAGGAAACCATTCCAATTGGAATCTACTTTGTTAAATGATATCTATGACATGTTGGAGATATTCTAGTGTATCTAGAATTATCTTATTGTGATATTATTGTGCATAATTTAGGAAACATATCTTATGAAAAGATATGACAGAATATTGAGGATATTATTATCCTAAGTGTTATATATTCATGTATTGTGATATTTGTGATGAATGAGAATTACAGAAAGTATTCTTTGATGTTTTGTGCTTAGTTTAACATGGTATCAAGAGCAGGTTAAATTTTGGGACCGTTCATAAAAAATTTCCCCCCTACCGGTGGGTTAGAAATTAAACCCACCGGTGGGATGATCCTTTAGCAAAAATTACCAAATTTTTTTTTTAGTTTATTCCGCTGTGCAAGTTAGTGTTGGTGCAGAGTTTGAGTTGATGACTTGATGTATACATTACATCATGCGTGGCTTTTCTAAGCATTGAGTTGATGACTTGATGTATACATTACATCATGCGTGGCTTTTCTAAGCATTGAGATCAAAATAAAGTTCTTGGTGTGTCTTTGACTCTCAAAGATGAAAAAAAAAAAAAAATCGGCTCTCTTGTGTCGTGAGACAAGATATAATTGGTTCTCCTTGTGCCGTGAGACAAGGTTTGTGAGTTGATTCGAGCATAATTTTGCTCCTTTGGATTTGAGTGTGGTTTACTCTGAAAGACCAATAAGAAATTTGAGTGTGGTTTACTCTAAAAGACCAATAAGAAATTTGAGTATGGTTTTACTCTGACAAACCAATATTTGATTGGAGCTCGGTTTTGCTCTGGAAAAACCAAAAATTGTTATATTTGCAGGTTCGAAAAGAATGACGTTCCCGTTTGATTGATGACTGATGAGTTCGAGAAGATGAACGTTCTCATCATTGAAAAAGAAGAGACAAAAAAAAAATTAAAGGCGACATCACCAAAGAGTGCATCTTGACTTCAACAAAAGAAGAATTTCCAATCGCAACGTTCGTGTTACTGCCGTTACGATTGCGGGAGGGTGTTAGAGATATCGGAAAATATATGTGTCATAGATATCATTTAAGAGAATAATATATTTAATTAGGATATTTATGTTAAGATATTATTTTGAGAATATATCTTTAGGGTTTATGGTTAGACGTATATCTTTTAGGAAGATTGTTTCCTATCTTATGAGCTTAGGTTTTGTATAAATACTCAACCTGTTCTTGAATAATAATCAAGTCATTCCATTCTCTCTTCTCCCTATTTTGTCATGGTATCAAGAGCCAATTAAGGTTTAAATTTTTTTTCGTGCGTTTGATTTACATAATCAACGTTCGTTTGCTGTGAGTTCTTGAGTCTGTGCATCGAGTTCTTGGTCCAAATTAATTTTTTTTTAATTCTTTCCTGTGAGTCGAGAGCAATGACAGGAGGTAGCGGCTCCGGAGATGGTGGAAAAATTAAGGTGGGCATGATTTATCACCTTGGTTCGAGTGATGGACCTGGGAATATTATCACTCCGATACAACTACGGGGTGAAAATTATGATGAATGGGCGAGGGCTATTCGAACCTCGTTGAAGGCTAAGCGCAAGTACGGGTTTTTTGATGGAAGCATCAAGAAACCATCGGATCAAGAGAAACTGGAGGATTGGGAGGCTATTCATTCAATGTTAGTCTCGTGGATTACTAATACGTTGGACCCTTCGGTAAGGGCAACGATTGGTGAATATGATGATGCTCATCTCTTGTGGAACAATTTGAAGAACCGCTTCTGTGTGGTTAGTGGCACACGAATTTGCCAATTAAAGATGTCCTTGGGTGATTGTAAACAAGGAAAAACTGATTCCGTCGCGGCGTATTTTGGTCGCATTTCCAAGATATGGGATGAACTAAAAACGTACATCACCATTCCAGTGTGTTCGTGTGGCTCGTGTAAGTGTAACATTGTGGCTCAAGTTGAAAAATTGAGGCAGGAGGATTTCCTACACCAATTTTTAATCGGCTTGGATGAGGCTTATGGCTCGCTTAGGGGCCAACTTTTGGCTCAGGACTCGTTACCCACAGTTGATAAAGCTTATCAACAATTAATACAAGCTGAGCGTTTGAAAGGCGGGGAGGTGCGTGACAATCCTATGGCCTTCAAGGTCGATACACCCGCCAAATCTCAGCGTGCAACGGGTGGCTCGGATAGGGTGTGCAATCATTGCAACCGCATCGGTCATAATGAGTCGGATTGCTACCAACTCAACGGCTATCCATCATGGTGGGGGGATCGTCCTCGTGGAGGTAGGGGTAGAGGCCGAGGTGACGCGGGTTCTAGCAAAGGAGCTGGCAGAACAGGGGGTCGCGGTGCAGCAGCCGGCCAACAAGTTCGAGCCAACAAAACTGTTGGGCAACCATCTTCTAACTCCACTCAAGGCGGAGGTGCTACGGCAACTGATGGAGCTGCTCTCGTGGGTGTTTCTCCTACCCAAATTCAGCAACTTATTGATCATTTGAACAATATAAAACCAAAATTACAGGGTAAGGATCATCAAGGTTGGATCGTTGATACCGGCGCATCCAATCATGTGACTTGTGATTTGAATTTGATGACGAATGTGACTAATGTTCAACATTGTCCGGTTGGTCTTCCGGATGGAAAGAGGGCTAATGCGTCCAAGATTGGCACTGTTACTTTACAAGGGGGATTGAATATTACTAACGTTTTACTTGTACCCCAATTGAATTGCAATTTGATTTCTGCGACTCAATTATGTGATGAATTGAATTGCACTCTACAATTTACTGACAAAATTTGTGTTATACAGGACCTAACGACGAGGAAGGTGATTGGAGCGGGTGAACGCGTGGATGGACTTTATTATTTCCGTGGTGTTCCTGAGGTTGAAGGCTAGACTTGTCATATTCGGTAATCATCAGGTTGAAGGCCTAGATTAGAACGAGACATTTGCTCTCGTGGCAAAGATGGTGATTGTTAGAACATTTCTTGCAGTCGCGACAGTGAAGAATTGGGAGGTTCATCAAATGGACGTTCATAATGCCTTTTTACATGGTGACTTGGAGGAAGAGGTATATATGAAAATTCCCCCTGGCTTTGATAAAAATAATTCTGGAAAAGTGTGCAGGATGAAGAAGTCATTGTATGGCTTCAAGCAAGCTCCTCGGTGTTGGTTTGCAAAACTGACAACGGCTCTGAAGAAGTATGGTTTTAAACAATCATACTATGATTATTCCCTTTTTACTCTGACGAGAGGGACTATGCAACTTAATGTGTTGGTATATGTCGATGATTTAATTGTTGCAGGGAATGATAAGTCTACTTTATTGTCATTCAAAACATATTTGGGGGATTGCTTCAAGATGAAAGACTTGGGGGTTCTGAAATATTTTTTAGGGCTAAAACTAGCCAGAAGCAAGCAGGGTATTTTCATGTGTCAGAAGAAGTATGCCTTGGACATAATTACAGAAATGGGTTTGATTGATGCACAACCTGCAGAATTTCCCATGGAGCAAAACCACAGGCTAGCTCTGGCTAATGGGGAATTATTAGGTGATGTAGAGAAGTATAGACGTCTTGTAGGGCGTCTAATTTATTTAGCGGTTACAAGGCCGGATTTGGCCTATTCTGTGCATATTTTATCTCAATTTATGCAAAGTCCGAGGGTAGAACATTGGGATGCGGCCTTGCGAGTTGTAAGGTATCTGAAGAAAAGTCCTGGTCAAGGGATCTTGTTACGGTCTGATAGTGCTCTACAGTTGGAAGGGTGGTGTGATTCGGATTGGGCAAGTTGTCCGTTATCTAGGCGTTCTCTGACAGGGTGGTTTGTGTTTCTTGGTTTTTCTCCCGTATCATGGAAGACTAAGAAACAACCAACGGTGGCTATGAGCTCTGCAGAGGCAGAGTATCGTTCTATGAATGCTTGTACTCGTAAGCTGAAGTGGCTGAAGCGGATTCTGCGAGATCTAGGAGTGCGCCATGACAATGGCATGCATTTATATTGTGACAGTCAGTCGGCGTTGTATATTGCGAAAAATCCCGTGTTTCATGAGCGCACGAAACATATTGAAGCTAATTGTCATTTTGTTAGAGATGCTATTACAGAGGGTCTGATAAAACTGTCGTATATGCCTACGACTTTTCAGTTGGCCGATATTTTCACAAAGGCTTTGGGAAAGGTCAAGTTTGATTTTTTACTCCGCAAGTTGGGCATATATGATCCGTATGCTCCCACTTCAGGAGGGGTATTGGAGATATTCTAGTGTATCTAGAATTATCTTATTGTGATATTATTGTGCATAATTTAGGAAACATATCTTATGAAAAGATATGACAGAATATTGAGGATATTATTATCCTAAGTGTTATATATTCATGTATTGTGATATTTGTGATGAATGAGAATTAGATAAAGTATTCTTTGATGTTTTGTGCTTAGTTTAACATACTTCATAAACAATAGTAAAAATCGTGCTTTAATTATTGAGTACACTACGTCTCTACCCAAAGCCTCAAATAACATATAAAGTCGAGTAAAACATAAAATTAAGGAAAACAATATAAATTAAACATGCAAAAATTGTATAAACAATCTCAACAACGTGATCAACCAAGGAAACACTATGAAAAATCAAAATTAAAGTTGATTGAATTCAAATTAAGTAAAAAGAAGCAATACATAAATAGATAAGAAAATCAATATCAAAATCAACATATAAATAAACAAACTCAAAAGATCAAAGTAACTCACCAATCAGAACATGCATATGAATACGACGATAGGTCTTTATTTTATAGAGTCAAAATTTTATGCAGAGAGATGAGAGAGGAAATCCCATTAAGTAATTGTGGATTAAAATTATAATTGATATGATTACAAAGTGTATTTTTTTGAGGAGTATTATTGAATTGGAATATAGTAGGCTACGTACTAAAGAAGGGAAAAGACCGAGGTATTGAATTTGAAGGGAAAATGAATGGTTATTGTAAATTAAAGGTTAAATGGCACATTTATTTAGGAATTAATTGTTGTAAAGGGAGTAGAAGAATCACCTCAATGAGATAGAAGATGAACTATGCAAAAGTCTGTAACGATAATTATTTCTTTGGAAATTTTGTGAAAAACTACCTATTATACTCTAGAATTTGCGAGAAACTACCTATTAAAAAAAATGTTGTAATTGACTACCTAATTTTCGAAAAATGTTGTAATTTACTACCTTACGCCGGATTATGAACGAGTTTGACCAAAGTTCTCCGGTGTTGACTTGGTCACGTGACCATCACGTGACACTTAATGACCCTTTTTTTTCACAAGTGTCACGTGACCAAGTCAATGCCGGAGAATTTTGATCAAACTCCTTCATAATCCGGCGTAAAGGTAGTAAATTACAACATTTTAAAAAATTTAGGTAGTCAATTACAACATTTTTTTTAATAGGTAGTTTCTCGCAAATTCTAGATTATAATAGGTAGTTTTTCACAAAATTTCCTATTTCTTTATTTATTTTGTGTAATAATATACAATTATTACATACGTAGCTTTATAAGTTTTTGATTATATTTTTATAATTGTTAATTAATTAATTACTTTTCCTTTGAATTAAAAAGAGAATAGTGCACACGTGGCACATTAGATTGGAATAGCAAGTTAGCAACCACGTGGCACATTGGATTGAAATAGTGAACATTTAGCGCATTGGATTGGAAAAGAGAATATAGGATGGGGACGTGTGTGTCATGGTTTGAGTTTTTAAATACTAAAATAAAGATATGGATATAGATATAGATGAGAATGAGTTCAGTTATATTAATTTGATTTAATGTATAAATTAAATTAAAGTAAGCGTATGTTGGTAGTTTTATTGTTAAAAAAAATGCATTTTATGAAAAATAAGGGCCTGTTCTCATTCATTTATTTTTAATTCAGTTCAGTTCAGTTCAACTCTAATTAGTTCAGTTCAGTTCAGTACAAGTCCAATCAGTTTAGTTTATGTCTAATGATATTGCTAATGATATAAAGAAAATTCATTCATTTAAGCTCTTATTACAACAACGACAATAATAATAATAATAATAATAATAATAATAATAATAATAATAATAATAATAATAATAATAATAATAATAATAATAATACAAACAGGGCTATCTGACTTTGTTCCGGTACGGGTTGTGACTGATGCGGCTCATCGGAAGCGGGTTAAGTATGAAGCTCGTTGTCTAGCGATTGGATATGGTTTCATTCCCTTCTTCTTTTCTTCGCTTGGGGATTTAGAGAAGGAGGTTTTTGCGTTGTTGAAGCGGATTCAAAGGTTCTCAATGACGCAAGACATTGGGGCTCGTGTTGCAGCTCATATATTCACTAGGGTAGGCTTTGCTATAGCTAGAAGAGTGGGGGCCCAAATTGTATCTCGGCTTCCCACTAATTTATTGTAGGTTGTATGACTTTTGTTTTTGAGATAATAATAATAATAATAATAATAATAATAATAATAATAATAATAATAATAATAATAATAATAATAATGTTAAACTCATTGACAAAATGAGAGTACTACACAACTTAAACTAATTTTATTTTGTAATTAAATAGTATATGTTTTTAAAATGTTTTGGGGTTTCATGTTATTACTACATTTTTCATAATTATTTTGATTATATAGTATATTTTTATTAAATATTTTAATATGTATATTTGTATATACACATATGTATAATAATAAATAATCAAAGATCACTAATCTGTAGTTAAAAATCACTAATTAATAAGTTCAGTTCAGTTCAATTCACTGCAGTTTAGCTCAGTTCAGTTAGCTCAGTTTAGTTCAGCTGAGTTCAGTCAATCAATGAGAACATGCAGTAAATTTCATGTAAATATTATATTTTGTGAATGATTATTGCAAATAATATATATGTAGGTTCTATATGTTGTAAATGTTAGAAATTAAAAGAAGGAAAAGTTCAATAAATAATTCCAACTTTGCTCAATTACTTTGAATAATCCCAACTTTTGATTATTACGCAACAATTCCAACTTTAACCTGTTTTTTCTAACGATCCCTAATCGATCAACAAAATTCAACAACCTATTGTTGTAGGTTATTTACCATGTGTTGTCATGTGAGTGGTTCAATAAAAAAATAAATTAAAAAAATAACCTTAAAATAGAAAAAATAAACAGCCCATTACCCAGCCTGACAGCCACAACCACCTACTTACCCAGGCCTCAGCCCTAATAACCACCTCCTACCCCTGCCCCATCGCCAAAAGCACCCTTGCTCCTTCCATAACCACATGATTGTAACAAATTAACATACCCTTCTCCCTAGCCCCACCACCAAAACTAGAACCCCATGCTCCGAAACTGCCCTTAACTCAAACCTCAAAAATCCAAATGAAAGCTTCCACCCTAAATGAAAGCTTTCCCTACCTGAAGATTTCCTCCCATCCATCAAAACCAGGGTTTAAGTGGTGGAGGAGCACCAGATTCATGATATGAAAGAGAGAGAGTGAAAGAAAACAATAAAGGGGAAGGTGACGGATTTTTGCGGTAGGCTTAATTTGGAGGGGATGGTGCTGGGAAGGGAAATTTTCTAGTATTCTGGGAATGGGAGAGTTTTTCCGGCGAGTTGGGAGGGAGAGTTTTTCCGACGGGCTGAGAAGGGGGACGTTTTTCTAGCGGGATGGAAGAGAGGGAGGTGTTTGTCAATTTTAATTTTTTTTTTCATTTTTTGGACTAGTAATTGAGCGACACGTGAAATATTAGAAAAAAAATAACCTTTTTAGCAGGTTGCCGATTTTTGAGATTAAAGAAAAAAAATGGAGGTAAAACTAAAATTGGGATTATTCTAGAATAATAAAAATTTGGGATTATTCATAATAAATTGAGCAAATAAAGTTGGGATTATTAAGAGTATATTTCCTAAAAACAAAAAAATGATAGTATGTTTTTTCATTGAAAACATACCATCTTCCCCATCGTCCATTTATTTCTTTTGTTTATTATTTTACATCCAATGAAACGAGATTTAAAAGAAGTGATTATATTCGACCATAAAATTCCTTTATTTTTTTTAGTTTTATGGACAAATTTAATCATCCAAAGCCACAAAATTGATGATAATTAGAAAATTTATATTTTACTATTTATCTATCTTGTACAAATTTTTTTTTTTTTTGGTCAAGGGGGCGAGAGTTTGGAGGGTAGGATACAATGGTGGTTGTATAGGGGTGGAAGTTTCAGTACGTAGTAGTGTGGGGTGTTTCTTTGGTGGGAAGGATTCTACAGTGGTTGTATGGTGGTGGTTTTAATTGGGTTGGGTGCAATGATGGGACATGAGGGTTGTTTTTGGATAATAAGGTAGCACTCGAGGAGCCATTACGGATGAGGAGATACAACTATCCCCCTCACTTTAGAGAAGAACTATTATAAATGTCTATAATATTATGTTAATTGTGAAAGAAGATCGTTCGGCAGTGAAAGGGCTTCCATGCATGTCTCCATGATCATTTAATTAGTTCAATCCCTTTGTTCAAAATTTTTTTTCCTCATTTCATATTTAAAATTTTCTTCTTTCTTTCTTATTTCCTAACATCATTTTTTTTATTCATTCATACTACCTCCATTTAATTTTATTTGCAAGCTTTGGGATGGACCAGACTTCTAGATTAAATTTCTAAATGACGTTGTTTGAATTTAACCAGTGTGTAGTTAAGGGGTAACCAATTTATTGCTGCATTTGCTGTTGTTGTGACAACTTTTCGCAAGCTAGGGAATGACATCCTTCTGTTTGTTTTGACGATCTTCTACAAGCAAGAGAATACCGCCTGAAGGCTGCTACGCCTGTAACTGCCTCCAATTCCGCCGTGATAGTCTTCGAAAAGACCACTGCTTGTTAAATCTTAATGTTGTTATGCCAGTGCGTCTGCGCTTTGCTGCTTGTGAACCAGTATGTCGGTACTTTTGTTGTGATGACAATCCTCTTTTCTTTGGGAATAGTTGCCAACACAACTCTTGTATGATGTATGACAATCCGATTTAGGGGATGTTGTCAATGCTTCGTAACAATCCATCCTTGGAAATGTTGCCACGATGAAGCGACAATCCGTATCTCGGAAAATTTGCCAAAATCCATTTTTGGGAAAAGTTGTCATTGCTTCGTAACAATCTGTTATAAGGACCTTGCTACGACCGAAAATCCACATCTTGGAATATAACTCTTAAAAGCAATCCACCTTGGAAATTTGTCAATGCTATGCGACAATCCTTTTTAGGAAAATATTGCCACTATTGACAATCCGCGTCTTGGAACATTTGAAAAAAAGATTCGACCGACAATCCACTTCGGGAAAATTTGCCACTTACTGAAATGAATGACAATCCATGTTGAGGAACCTTTGCTAAAATTTATGATGAGTAGAGACCTACGATAATCCTTTGGGAAATTTTACCATAGGGAACTATATGTATGACAATCCAATATCGGAAAACTTGCCAAAGATCAATGAATGTATGACATGAAGGAGTTGTGTCTTCGATAAGTGCAATTACTAGATATATCAAGGATCACTATTATGGAGATAATAAGTTCGTTCTCTTGGGGCGTCATCATCTGTTGCTAGACTATGAGAGATGATCTTTGAGCTAGTCAAATAGTCCAAAGCCCGTTAGAATGGATCTTATGAGGTCACACACAAGGGTATTGGGTTAAGCAAGTTAGAGGCCCATTAATGGGCCTCATGAGCATTTAACTAATCATGAAATAGATTGGGCTAGCATAGTCAGATTGGAAATAAGTTTTGGGTTTTTGACATGGGCTCTTATTTAGAGATGAGATCTTTAAATAAGATCCATGCCTAGGGTTGCATGAATGAGTCATAATTCACACACAGTGAATTTTGACATCAAGGCAACCAATCCCAAAAGACCCTAATTCTTCTCTCTAACTCACGACTTTCTCTCTCCTCCCCTCGCCCGTACGGCCAGCCACCTTGGTGGCGCGTGTGGTGGTTCGTGGTGGTTCATGGTGGTTCGTTGCTCGCACTTCTCCATAGAAGGTCAATTGAAGGGTTTAATTGCAACTAACTAGCATTAGTGGAGGTCTTAATCTGTGCCCGTGGACCAAGTAGAGGAATCACGCTTGAGGTTCTTTATCTCCCATTGTTCTTGCTCGATCGCACGTGGAATCACGCTTCAAAGGTACGATTATATGTTCTTTATGTGTTATGCATTAGATCAGTTAGCCTATTGCATTTACGCATATTGACTATAACTTTTTGATAGTCCACAATTTTAATTCAATTAAGAGGGAGATTAATTTAATTATGGTTCAATTATTATATTTAATGTGATTAAACTTTTGGAATAGATTAAATGTGATTTAATTATGCTCAAAATAGCCATGAAGAGACCGAATTTTAGCCCTAATATGTTCGAAAATTTCGAACCCCCTAACCCTATTTTTTGAATTTTTCGAAATTCCTAGCCCTAAAATATGATTTTTGTGCTTGATTTTG
Organism: Chenopodium quinoa; assembly: GCF_001683475.1. Lineage (NCBI taxonomy): Eukaryota > Viridiplantae > Streptophyta > Magnoliopsida > Caryophyllales > Amaranthaceae > Chenopodium > Chenopodium quinoa. The sequence goes on from NW_018745177.1 coordinate 2,844,765, forward strand.
ATTTAATTCGATTTATTTTATGATTCATAATTTTAATTGGATTGATTTATGCATAAAAGTGTTTTATGTATGATGATCAATTTAATTTTAAAAGTTAAATTAAATTGGGGATTAATTTCATGAAGAACCCTAATTTCAAGATTGAATGTGATTTAATTTTGAAATTAATTGGACCACATAAACATTAATTTAATTTTACAAAAGATGCTTTGTTTTATTTAATTTTAAAAAAGGGGGGTTTAGCAGCGGCAACAGCGGCTGGGTGGCGCAGCCACGGCGGCTGCCGCTGCAGGTGGTCCGGAGGGAGGGGCGGGGCAGGGCAGTAGGTCGGGTCAGGGGTGCAGCAACAGCAGCACTATGCAACAGTTGCACGACACTACTGCTACTGTTGTGCACCGCTGCAGAGCAGCGTACACCTCACGGTGTACGGCCATCGTGGCCGGCTTCGGCTGGCCACACCACGGTGGCTGGTGCACGGTTTTAAAAAAAAAATATTTATTTACAAAATATTTCAAGATAAATATGATTTATTTTGGATAAGATAAAATATTTTGAAAATATGATCTTTTATTTTGAAAGATAAAATCGGTTTTATTTGGATAAAATCTTTTATTTTAGGATAAAATCAAATATTCAAAAGTTGTTATATTTGATATTATCCATATTTAAAGTTGTTAAATTGGTAATTATCCATAATTAAAGTGGTTAATTTTGGATAAGATTTGTTAGGATATTCTGAGCATATTCCAAAAGGATAATAATTGATTTAAATAATGTGATTATCCTATAATTAATTTTGGATATAATTAATTTACAATTTTGTCATTGGCTAGTAATTAGGATAGAATTTCCTAACATTGTTCGGATAATCTTTGAGGATAAATATGATTTATCTTTTAAGATTAAAATAAGATTTGATTCTATCTCATGACTAATTCAGAACATATGGTATTTTATTGATGGTTATGAATAATATATGATATTATCTAATTGCATTAATTAAAATATGAGATATTTTGGTGCCATGTTTCCTTAATTATGAACATTCGATGTTGTAGTATAGGAAAGCATGATGAGTGATTTATTATGTGGCAATTTTATAATATATGATGTTATTTATTGCTATATAATGACTAGTATGGCCTAGTAGATTACTAAATACGATCTGCGCATCGTGATGTATTTTTGTAATCTTTGTACAGTCTACGTACCGATAAAGTATTTTTGTAATTTATTTCATTTTATTTTAGTAGTAGATAGAATAGAGTATAATTACAGGTTGCAGTTAATCAAAGAAATCCATGGAGTGAAGGCCCAAAGGAGCAAGATGGATGAGATCCATGAAGGTTCAAGTGGGAGGTTTTTGCTTTATTAGTTTCTTAAGATTAGGGGCCATGCTATGTCTTGTTTATGCATTCAGTTTATTATGCATGTTAGATTTTATTGATGTTTTGTGATGATGCACTAGAGTTCAGTATTTAATCACAACATAATAGATCTAGGTCCTAGTAATATTGAGGTTTCCTTTCCAATTAAAAACCCGATGAAACCTTTGATATTTATGACAGGTCATGCCTCAGCTGGGTGTCATACTATATCTTAGGGGAGTGGGGGTAAATCACGTTTTACACTTTTAATTGGTTATACTCAACAAGGTTTCCTAAAGAGTTTATAACCTTGAAGCTAAGGGTAATAATTAAACATGTGATGGTTAATTATTCAACCAAGAGTTACAAAGAGTTGTAATCAGTAAAGAGTTTACTCACCTTGAAAATGCAATACTTGATGGTAGGGCCTCAGTCCGATCAATTATTGCACAAATAAAGGATCATGGAATCATTTTATTCAATAGGGATCAATTAAAATTGAATAAATGCTTTAAAGTTGCCAATTTAATTCGCTTATGGCACTTTAAATTTTATTAAACATAATTGAATTTTGCGTTTACTTACAAATAACATGTCGTTCTAATTTTATTATTATATATAATCTTCTCGATTGAAAATAAAGTTGAGAAACGTTCTCAAAAGTTTAAAAGATAATCCATAAACCTATATTTCAATTTTGCTAAAATGGTTCTAAAAGGCAAGTTTTAGAAATCCATGTCACATGTCTAGGGTTGGTTTTATTCAAAATGTTTGAGTAAAATGCCAACACGTCTTCATTTTGAAAAGTGTTTCAAGGGATATAATGAGATGGGAGGTACAAACCCTCTAAAAGACAAGTATAAAAGTCCAATAAAATCTCTTATCTTCAATATGATTGAATATAAGAAAGTGATTGGAAATCTCTATGATCAAAAGTTGATCAAATGACGCTATTCTTCATCCACTTTATATAAGAGTTAAATAGTTGATTAAACTCTATTATAAATAATGATTGAATAGACTTAGCAAAATCATGAAAAGTGCTTAAAGTAGTTAAGCAAAGCATCATTTTGAACCTAAGAGAAGTGTTCTAAGTGGCTCAAATGGGAAAGGTTTAGGAACATATGAGGATTGCATTAAGAAGTTATGGGCCAAGAAATTCAAACAAGTTTCTACCTCTCAAACCTAGAACTACTTATATGCTAAAATTTGTTATGAACAACAAATGTTTCAAATTAAATGGACCAATTCCAATTGATTAGAAACTACCTCATATAGTTGGAAGGTAAAAGAATGGAAATGTTCCAATTTAAGAAGTATATTATAGAAATTGATTTAGCACATTGCTACTTCTTGGACATATGATGTCTTGTTTAGTTCTCCCTCATTGAGAATGAGGTTGAACTAAATGAAGAAGTATGGCTAAAGGAGAAATAAATCTACAAGTTTAGAAGCAAATGTTGCTACTTCACAAGTAGAATCTACGAGTCTGGAAGCAAAAGTTGCAACTTTACAAGTAGAACCTATATTTCACCTTACCTTGTTATTGGCTAGAATCAAATAAATGTTATTCATTCTTGCCATTATCAAAACACCATTCAATGTTAGTAATGACTATGCATCGAAGATTCAAAAACGTGGAATAAATGTTATTCTATGCTTCATTGAGTCATAATGTGTTTTGAGTTGCTAAATAGGTTCAAAGTTCTATATGATAGAAAAATTAAACCATTTCTATATATAAATTGTCTCTAAAATGTCAAAAATTTGAATGAAAATGAACATTGCATGCGGAAGATCCAAAAGGATGGAATTTCAATATCATTGGATTATGAATCCATTGATATATGTAAATATCATTCTAATTTGAAAGTATTGACAAAGTTACCATTTAGAGAAATGATGATGCGAACTCGAGGTCGAATACATATCGATGTAAGAAAGCCAAAGGTTCAAAGGCTAGAGACGGACAATGAAACTTCATTTGTGATACGATCACTACTTGTGCTTAGTTGAAGCATAAGAGTGAAAATTTTGAAAAGTTCAAAATGTTCAGTATGAAGTTCAGTATCAACTTGACAAGATAATAATTGCATTACAATATGATTGTATTGTGAAAATTTGAGTCAAGACATTTACTTGGCAACACATTCAAAATATTGCAATATGATCGTAATAATGAAAATTTAAGCCAAGACCTTAATGAACATCCAAGAGTTGTGAAATCGTTTTACGATAAACTCCGAAAGAAAACCTTATGAAGTGTTTATGAAGGGATCTATCAATTTATATGAGATATATTTTGATAATGGATAAAATTACCTATCTTTCAACCATTATTCAGGGGATATACTTTTAAGATAAGCTACAAAACTAAACAAAATATATATGTCAAATCAAGTGTAGAAAAGACTCCATATATGATATGGATAAGAAGAGTTCTCATAAAGTCTTTCTACAAAGCAAGGAATAAATATTGTATTAAATCAATTAATGCACGATCAATTCCTACACAGAGCACGGGATACTACTACACAAACCATACATAGCACAAAATGTTTATTGCTCAAGTAGGTGCCCTTATGGAAATTGTTCCAAAAGGTCAAGAGGGAGTAGTGTAAATCTTGACAGAGATCGAGAAAAGCAACAAACAAACATGGTTCAAACCATGGTTGGTTCACCCTATGCTGAAAAGTGCCTCCTCAAAAAGGCAAGTGGGAGTATAAGAATCTTGAAAAGTTCGAGAGCCGTGAAAGAGTTCAAGAAAAGTGAATTAGAAAATCTTGAAGAAATTTGAGAAGTAATCGAATCAAAGTAACAATATGAGCATGATTCACCTCATATTACAAATGACAACGCGTGGTCTCATTAAATGTAATGGGAATAATTACCATGTGTCGAAGGTAGTACATTCCAAGTGCACATCCTCTATTGTCGTTTCTCATTGAAAACTAAACAAAGTTGTTGTATGAGTTTCAATTGTTGCATCAAACCCACAACAATGACTAGCATATGTAAAACTTAGTCAAAGAAATATGATTTCATATTGATTAAGAGTTCTAAAACATTCGTTTTGGAACATGATGATTATGCAAGTAACAAAGATGATTTGACAAGTTATAACTCCAAGTGGTTTAAAAACCAGGAAATCTAAAATAGATTCTAAGTCTGTCAGAAAGTGTATGACACTTGAATAATTTGCCTAATTGGGTGAGACCCATTATAAGCAAAACAGACAAGAAAGAAAAATGTTTTCTAACTAAAGCAAAGACTTATTAAAGGATTCAACTAATTCATAGTTTGACTATGATTACGATGAAACCTTTACATTAGTCACGTTGCAAAGATCTATTAAAGATATTTTAGTGATTTCTACCTTATAAGATTTGGTAGATGGATTTCAAAACGCCTTCTTGAAATTGTTCATGAAAGAAGATTGTATATGATACAATCAGAATGATTTTGAAAATCCAATAATCTTAAAGATGCATAAAAGATCCTTTAATGGATTGAAGTTATCATCATGGAGTTGATTAATGTTCTTAATTTTGTGAGTAAATCAAATCGTTTGATGTTCTCGTAAAATGAAGAAAATGTCTTGTGTGTACAAGATGTTTAGTGGGAGTTATGAAGTCTTCTTGGTATAGTATAAAGAGCAAATTATTCATTGCTTGAAAATTCAAGTGGTGGGTATTGCATTTTGTATGAAAATCTTGAAGAAGAATGATGAGTAAATTTGGGATTCAAAATCTATAGAGATAGGTTTTCATGGATGTTTGAGCTTGGTTGAGAAACTTATATTGATAAGATTCTTATAAAGTTCAATGTTATATTGAAAGGAGTTTCAATCCCATGTAACATGGCACATTGCTTATGATTCAATACTTTGAGAAATGTTGATGAAATTAAGGTCTTGAGTGATGATCCTTATGTAGTTTGCAAAGGATGCATCATGCATGTCATGGACTATACTTGTCTATTTGATTCACATGTTTTTAAAAACAAGTGATGATAGATTTCAATCGAAATCCAATGTGATGTTGGAATACAAATTAGAAATTACAAAATTCCTAGTAAAGGGATTAAAGAATATTCTTAGTGTATGGAGATAAATATTATTAAAATTTAGAAATTGCAAAATTCATGTTTATGATAATGTCTCATGAACTCTACTTACTAAACCCCTACCATTTCCAAAGCATGAGAAACATGCTAATGAAATTGGATTGAGGCAAATGATGTAATTAGAATTTGTATTTGTTTTTGGAGAAAAACAAGTTACATGTGTAATACATTCATTTGCAGAATTATGTTTATCAATTGAAACAAAGTTTCAATCTTATTTAATCGTGGTTTCAAGATTAAATAAAATGTCCAATATAATTATGAATTGATGGGCTCATCAGGTTTATGACCTGTTGAATGAAACCCCACAGGTGAACTAAATTCATACATTATTTAAGTTCCTAGTCCGAAATAATTAAACTGGACATAAATGATTTCTAATAATTGACTAGCATGTAAGATTGATTGGATAGCGCAGTTTCATGGGTTATAGGAGCATAGTGAGGCTAGATTAGTCACATAGATATGCATGAATGATGCATGATCGAACTATAAACCTACTTTGAAGTTCAAGTATAGAGATTCCGGATATATTAGTGGATTCCTTTAACATGAGTGGAACACTGATTCCATTCAATGGCTGATTTGACTATGGTACATTCAAACGTCTGCCCGTAACTAGAGATTATAAAGGATGTTTCCCGGTTACTTCAAAAGTTGAGTGGGAGCTTTGGTTGCCATAAGATTGGATTGAGTCTACCTATTTAATTAGGAATGTGTCTTATTTTGGCCCCTTGAAGAGGGAGAATTCAGAAAATGCATGGCCGTGCTCAAATGGATTACATAGTAACCATTTGTTTTGTAATTCTCACTTAGTTTTCAAGAAAATATTTGTAGACTAATATGATCACGACATGAGATGCAATCATATTATCAAATCGACACACATTGACTTAAGGAATTTGAATATTGCGCACTTGTCTCAGACAAGTGGGAGATTGAAGGAGTTGTGTCTTCGATAAGTGCAATTACTAGATATATCAAGGATCAATATTATGGAGATAATAAGTTCGTTCTCTTGGGGCGTCATCATCTGTTGCTAGACTATGAGAGATGATCTTTGGGCTAGTCAAATAGTCCAAAGCCCGCTAGAATGGATCCTATGAGGTCACACACAAGGGTATTGGGTTGAGCAAGTTAGAGGCCCATTAATGGGCCTCATGAGCATTTAAATAATCATGAAATGGATTGGGCTATCATAGTGAGATTGGAAATAAGTTTTGGGCTTTTTACATGAGCTCTTATTTAGAGATGAGATCTATAAATAAGATCCATGCCTAGGGTTGCATGAATGAGTCATAATTCACACACAGTGAATTTTGACATCAAGGCAACCAATCCCAAAAGACCCTAATTCCTCTCTCTAACTCACGGCTTTCTCTCTTCTCCTCTCGTCCGTACGGCCGGCCACCTTTGTGGCGCGTGTGGTGGTTCGTGGTGGTTCATGGTGGTTTGTTGCTTGCACTTCTCCATAGAAGGTCAATTGAAGGGTTCAATTGCAACTAACTAGCAATAGTGGAGGTCTTAATCTGTGCCCGTGGACTAAGTAGAGGAATCAAACTTGAGGTTCTTTATCTCCCATTGTTCTTGCTCGATCGCACGTGGAATCACGCTTCAAAGGTACGATTATATGTTCTTTATGTGTTATGCATTAGATCTTGGGATTAGGTACTGTGCGAATATGATTCATGTTATTTCCGCTGCGTAGTACCTATAAACCCCTACATGACAATCCAAACTTGGAAAGACTTGCTAAACAAAGAAGAAGCACGACAATCCACACTTGGAAACTTTGCCAGAGATGACAATCCAATCTTGGAAAAATTGTCGTTGAAGAAGATGCGCGACAATCCATATTTTGGAAATATTGTTAGTTGGAGATGACAATCCAATCTTGGAAAAATTGTCGTATAAGAAGAATGCGCGACAATCCATATTTTGGAAATATTGTCAGTTGGAGATGATAATCCAATCTTGGAAAAATTGTCGTATAAGTGATGCACTTGCTTTTAAACCGATGCCTTGGTGCTTGTAATGAGCCAGTGTTTTAGGCGCTTAAGCTAAGTGAGATGATTTTTTGTCAGGTCAATCACTTACTACGATTGTAATCGAGCCGAAAACTAATCATGTCAATTTTCTTATAGGGGTTAACTGGCGTACCAAGGAACCCGAAATTACTGTACGAGGTCGAAATAACAATTCTGAGAGGCTTCGAGCTTTGTCGCTACTGGTTGGCTCCAAGAATTGGCTCTGTTGCCAGACGCTGGGATCTAGCTCTAGGCGGTGAACTCTGTCACTAGACGACAGATAATGTCGCCAGGCGACAGCCTTGTCTTCTGGCGCTGGAGTCGGGTCTTCCCTATTCTGCTCTTGCTGCCGCTGTTGCTTGGTTTTGCTCCGAACTTTGAGCTTGGTTGTTTCCTTTCAACCAAATCCGCTCAAATCTTTTGTAAATTAAAGTTCTTCATCTCTGATTTACTGATCTATGTAACTCCTATCTTGGAGGAATCTCCTGTGTCATATTCGCGGTTTTTTTCGAAAAAATTCCGGGAATGTCCTCGCTTTCTAGGATGCACCTGCATTTATATCTTTGACTATAGGACTTTGCTTATCTTTCTTTAGGGTTGACCTAAGACTTAGTGTTGACTTAATGTGCTAACAAAATATGACTAAATGTGTACATGACTCGTGTGTGCATTGTAATGTGATCGTGCGACTCGAAAATGCAAAAAAGCAAAAATTTTCTGTCATTTTTGTGGAGGGTACCGACTTTCTCCCGAAAAAGAAAGACGCGAAAAAGAAAAACAAAGAATCGAAGTGAAGTTTTTTGAAGGTGCATGTTGAATGAGCTTAGTCAAATGTTTTTCTATGGATTAATTCATCCTAGGCTATCTCAATTGTTGACTCCATGATGAAAGTATTTATGTAACTTAGGCGCGGAGGCTAAGAACTTCATACTTTGTGATGCAACGATGAGTGATGAGCGATTTTGACATGACAAGGCATGCTTCAGCGTTATGTTAAGATTTCATGATAAAGGGTTCCTAAGGGAAAGTATATTTGGTCATGTATCTATGATGTGTGTGATAGTGACATAAAAGTTAGGCCGCAAGGGCTAAGTGTGTGGAAAAAATATATTGAAAGAAGAGTCAAATGATGGTGACTCTTTAGGATAGGTAAGTTAATAATGTAGGGATCAAGCCCCCAAGTCAAGCTCTAAGTGAATAGGGATGAGCATAGGATATCCCTTGATATGATCATTGTGTGAGTGTGTGAATATGAATATGAATGCATTTTTATTACGGCCGCACCTCGATGTGAGGTTGCCTACGTATCCGTTAGGAATTAGGCCGAACGTAGCTCTAGACGAACCTCGCACAAGTGTGTATACCTCAAAAAGGTCTTTTTAAGGGTTGTAACTTGGTTAGGCTAAAGGTTGAAGAAGAAAGGGATAAAAGGCTCAAGACCCTAGATAAGCCCCCAAGGTGTGCAACTTTGGCTTTGAATATTTGTATTTTTTATTCTTGAGTTTCTACTTTTTTTAGCTCTTTATTTTTTGCTCTATTTTTTTACTTTTGCATTTTTTTTATTTTAAACCTTTTTTTGATAAGTGTGGGCAATCCCGATCATGCGGTCTATCAATCACTTGGCATTCATGTTTCTCAGGCACGGTATCGAGCACTCGATAAAAGACGAAATCCGAGACGTGTTCTTATCAAAGACATTTTCATATCAAATACATTGGAACACTTGCCCTTTTGTACACTTTTATTATTATTTTTTTATTGCTTATTTTTTGCTATTTTAATCTTTTGAAGTCACTCAAGCTTTTTGTGAAATTAAAAATTGCATAAGTTGCACACCATCCCATCCCAAAGTTAGGTAGATATGGGTTGAAAAAAGAAAGGTTTATCGTTAGACAAGGCTCAAAGTTGTGTATCAAGAAAGGATTGTATATTTGAAAGGCGAAAGGTGATATGATGTGGCTACAAGGGGTGCCTCAAATCATTGGTATACCTTGTGCTTAATTTGACATGGATTTTTTTTAATGCAATGCAATGATCATATGCAAGAAAGTAAATGCTCATTTTATTAAATGGGGAAAAAGAAAGAATCTACAAAATTATTCTAAGGGAAAAGAAAGGTGTCTTTGCTAGACTTATTGGGGAAAGGAAAAAACAAAATAGAAAATGAGGTCAAGAAATCTAGTCGTTGCAGCTCGCCTCTTGTCTTGTGTTGTTACCTTCATCATCACCCAGTCTTCTCTCTAGCTAGAGGCAATGGGATCTTATTTGCTTCTATGAGATCTTGAATGAGATTTTGAAACCTGTAGAATTCATTAGTGGTATGACCGCTTCCTCGATGGTACTTGCAATAAGAGTTGGGATTCTATCTGATCTCGAAGATCGATTTTCTGGCGTTGGATCCTCGGCAGGGCTAATAGGTTTGATTAATCCTTGATCGTAGAGACGGTCGAAAGCAGCATCGTAGGTCATTCCAATGGGTGTGAGTTCTCTCCTTGGTTTTTTTTTATATCCTTGATTATTCATAGCTAAGCACCGTCATGGTCAAAGGTACTAACATTATTACTAGAGTGGGCGTTTTCGGAAGAAGAAGGATTGTCGTTCTTCTTTCCTTTCCAGCCACTGTGGCTACTATTGTTAGTAGCTTTTTGCTTTGCGAGGTTATCTTCGATTTCAATACCGATATGATAGACGGCCTTGAAAGTATTTAAATTATGTTGATACTTTAAATGCTTCGAATACTTCTCTTGGAGATTCTTGATAATCATCCTCACAGATTCTTTTTCAGTGGGCACCTCAATCATTTTAGCGGAGGTTTCCCTCCACTTATTAAAGAAAGAAGTAAAGCCTTCATTCTCTTTTTGTCTTAGCATCCCACGTTGTCTATAATCGGTTTCAACTTGAATATTACATTTATACCTATTGTTTCGAGTGAAAACAATGGGACCTTGCCGAAGGTCCAAAGAAGTGGATGAAGACTAGTCTGGTCCAAATGATGTTGGGCCGAAGGTTTCCTGCACAGCAAGCACACGTAAAACTTGCCTCGGGGGTGGATCCGAGGAAGACCCCTCCGATTCCGAAGTTAAGCAGTGTTTGGAGAGGGAAAACTATGCAAGAGAATTAATGCTTGAGGCTTTAATGTGAATGAATGATAATTGGTGAAATTGAAGGCTTTTATACCTTAGCTTGACAAAGAGAGGAGGATGACTGGGCCGGACTTAATCATGGGCTGACCATGAAAATTTGGGTCGCTAGACTTTATGTTGACTTGGCTAAATGGAGGCTTGGGCCTTGACCTTGAGATAATGAATCATTTAATGACTAGACCCAATTAGCATAATTGAACCCAAACAACTTGCCCCCAAGACCCGAGTTGGAATGATGACGGGTCGGGTTTGAGTTTGCTAAAAATGGAGGGAAGTAAATGATTTAATTAAATCAAAAGATTTAAATTTTAAAGAGTCATTAACTAAATAACTGTAATTAAGATAATGAGTGGGAAGTTGAGTGGATAATGGGCGGTTAATTAAGAGAGAGAAAGTGTTTAATGGTTACTTAAGGAGGTATTTAAGAGATATTAAGCATCTGACTTTTGACATTCCCATTTTCTGGAAGTTTAAAGCCAAATTCACTCTTTTCTCTTCATTTATTCACCAATTCGCTCTCAAACTCCTTGAAAAACCATTGTTTCCAATTCGAAACTTTACTCCACACCACGAAATCAAAGCTTGAAGCTTGAACCCGTTGCCCTGACTGACTGAATCGGCGAGTTTTGTTTCTCATAAAAGGTAAATTTCTTCGAATTTCCCTTGATTTTCTTAGTTTTTCGAAAGAACTTCCTTTTTCCCGACTTCCTTTTTTGCGCATCCGTCAATGGCTCGTTTAAGAGGTCGCCGGACTGGAAGACGAGGTCAGGACAGGGACCCTAGGGACCGTGCCGATGTTTGGAACGGGGAGCGTGCCCAGGAGGACCCAGAAAGAGGGATTCCGGCCGTCCCCTTGAATGGTGCTGCCCCCAGCAAGGTGCCGAGGCTGGCGGCGCTGAACAGGAGGGAGATCTGCCTCCTGTGCTTTGGGACTTGCTCCCTGGGCACGTTGAGTGGCAGAATGCCGAAGCCCAGAGAGCCATGAGGAAAAACGCCCCCTACTACTGGTGGGTTAGGCATGCCGAAGCTTATCGGTTTGCCGAACAGATTGAGTTGCACTATGGCGTTTACGAAGAAGATGAGTATTGGTGCCGAATGCCCGCGCCGACGGATATAATTCATCGTCCTCCCCCATGGTATGTGGGGTATATACTCGGCAACTACAGTATGGGCTTCGATTCCCCTTAGATCCCTTCGTCAGGGACATTTTAATAAAGTACAGGATTTCCATGTGCCAGTTGACGCCCGTCAGTATTCGGCGGGTAATGACTTATCTATGGGTGTGTTGGTTTTTCGCTGTTGAGGTGAGTTTACACTGTTTCCGAAAGATGCACAAGCTAGTGTAGAACACCCAGAGCATATATGGTCACCACGAGCCTGGCTGGTGGCGAATTGAGAGTCACCCACAGTATTTAAACATGTGGCCGAACGATTCTTCAGACAAGGATTGGTGAGGCCAATGGGTCTAGGTGAGGGCTCCAGTAGATCCAAAGCACCCCTACTTTTTTGGGCCCCCCCTGCTATCTCTCCAGGCCAGACCCGAACATGCAGGACTTCGGTCCTAAGGATCCTAATGCTGCTCGGCATCCTAGTTACGAGCAGATGGAGTTCTTGTTGGGGTTTGGTTAGTCAGACTCACCGCGGAAATAACCCCGACCCAAGGAACCACTCGTGATTAATAAAACCATAAAGCATAAATAAACACAAGAAAAAGGAAGAACGAATCATACCCTTGAAGCGAGCTTCGCCCTCTCAAAACGGACTCTTACTTGAAAGCCTTGAGCACCGCAAATGTCGTGCCTCCAACGGTATCCACCCACAAAGGACGAACACGACTTTTTAGGTCCGCTACCTTGGAGTCAGCAAGGTCCGACCTAAACCCAAGCGCTAATGGAGTTTAAGAGTTTTTCCCGAAATATGGAATGCTCTTTCTAACTCCCACTCAAGCACTTTACTCCAAATCCAAAGGTTGGTATTTATAGAGGAAAGTATGAGTGGGAATTTCTATCCTATCAATGTGGGATAATGAAATTCCACAAATTAATTTAAAGCAAAATTAAATTAAAATTGCAAACTAATAATAAATCTACAAGTGGCATTACCATGTGAAATGGGTTGGTGAGGACCACATGGAGAGTAGGGGACCATACTTGCTCCCCACTCAATACTCTCCTTGTGCCACATGTCCTTACCCACTAGCTCCCATATTCCTCAAGCTTCCCCATAGTGACCGGCCCTATGGCCCAGCCACGAGCCCAGCCCGAGCCTAGCCCCGCACTAAGATGCGGGCTGTTGCTGTGCGCGCAAGCAACGCACTTGGTGCGGGCTTGCTTCTGTGCGTGGCTACTAGCACGGTGCGCTAGCACGCTCCTAGCCAGCCATGCTAGGCTTGGCTTGGTGCGCTTGCTAGCCACCTATGCTTGGACATTTTTGCCCCTAGCATTCGGATGCTCGGGGCATTCCGATGCTAGGGGTATTTTGGGAATATGGTCGATTTATTATTATTTTGCGCGTCTCGTCTTTTTATTATTTTTGACTCGACTTCCGACGATCGGTTTCGACGCTCTAAGCTCGAATTACCGACGTCTAAATATTTAACACTCGGGCGACGAATTAATTTCTTCCGAATTAATTCGTTGAGTCGGTTCGTATATTTTGCTTGGGTGTGACCCGAATGGTTCAGTCAAGATTAAGCTGTAATATTAATTATATTAATATTACTAATCTGAAGCGGCCTCCACCCAGGCATTCCGATCACTTGACCTTACTGAATATATTAGCTTTCTAATAATTCTGAACCCGCTATCAGAATAATACACTTGTTCGAAGGACACCATTCCTTTCAATCTCCCACTTGTCCTTCCGAACAAGTGTGCATTTAGTGTATATCCCCTTTCCTATCTCTTCATGTCTCTTCATGAACTACAGAGTAAGATTACTCGTCATCTCTGTTACGTCCAGAATTGTTTCTCAAAATCCGAGTTTTACTGTCAATAAGCAGATGATTTCTAAAATCAATTTGAGCACGGCCATGCATTCTCAAAGTCTCGCTCTTCGAGAGGCCTTGTAAACAACAAGACATGTTCCCTATTGTTAGTAGGGGGACATTTCCAGTCTTGCAATGTAGCTTCTCTTACTAAGAGGACCTAGCCGCCCGATATTTGTCGTTATAATCCCCAGTTACGGCAGACGTTTGGCGGATACCAAAGCGGACTAGTACTCAAACAAGAGACCTCCCACTACTCATGGTCAAGGAAAAGAGTTCCGATAGTAATAATGAGAAAAATACTTATGACGATTTTAAATCTCTTAAAGTATTCTCATAGGTCGATCCAGTATGGTTCTAAACCAATACCTGTGCAAATGATTTATATCCTCATAGCACAAGAAATGGTGCTATAAATCATACTACACACTAATCTCTAATGGTCATTAATTGTCAACAAAAAATATGACCTTGATTAGGAATAATTTTCGATTAAAATATTCAATGCTCACTTAATAGGTGTTTCTTTATCCAAGCCATTGACTTGATACCCTTTTTTGAATATTTATTAAAATCGAATGGACTCATTATTTAATTCTAAACCACAATTAAATAGAGACGGAGTGAATTAAATTGCATGAAAAATTTTAATTACTCCAAAAACTAAATGGTTCTTCATAGTGCTTTACATTAACATTGTCCAAAATCTAATTAAAACACTATAATATGGAAATCAAAGCCAGTTCGCGACATGCTTGATTCCCATTGCCTCAATGTGTTTGTTGTGCTTCACTTGAGACAAGGGTTTAAGTGGATCGGCTACATTGTCATCTGTTCCCACTTTGCAAATTTTGATTTCACCCTCTGTCTTCCATTCTCGAATCATGTGAAATCGCCTCTTGACATGTTTGACCTTTTGATGTTCTCGTGGCTCTCTATCCTGAGCAATAGCTCCATTGTTGTCACAATGGAGGTCTATTGGACCCTTGATGGAGGGTACAACACCAAGTTCATCAATGAACTTGCGAATCCAAACTGCCTCCTTGGCTGCCTCAGACGCTGCCAAGTACTCGGCTTCAGTTGTAGAATCAGTGGTTGTGCTTTGCTTTGCACTCTTCCAACTAAACGCTCCTTCATTAAGACAGAATATGTTTCCGGATTGTGATTTGGAGTCGTCTGTGTCTGTCTGAAAGCTTGTGTCGGTATATCCGTCAACAACCAATTCATCTTTACCGCCATAGACCAGGAATTTATCCTTGTTCCTTTTCAGGTACTTTAGAATATTCTTGGCCGTAGTCCAATGCGCCTCTCCTGGGTCTTATTGGTATCGGCTCGTAGCACTCAAGGCATACGATACATCTGGCCTAGTACATACCATGGCATACATGATCGATCCAATAAGCGAAGCATATGGAATACGACTCATCCTTTCTCGCTCATCAAGTGTCTTTGGACACTACTTCCTGCTTAAGGTTATGCCATGTGACATGGGTAGGTGCCCTCTCTTGGCTCCTTATCGATGTAAGTACTTTGACTCATTCCTATCATTCTCTTTGATCTATCCCTATAGATCTTGATGCCTAGTATGTACTGAGCCTCTCCCAAGTCTTTCATTGAAAAACATTTCCCGAGCCAAGCCTTTACAGACTCTAACAACGGAATGCTATTTCCAATGAGCAAAATGTCATCGACATATAAGACTAGGAAGGCGATGTCACTCCCACTGACCTTCTTGTAAACACAAGACTTATCCGGATTCTTGATAAAACCAAACTTACTGATGGCTTCATCAAATCGCAGATTCTAACTTCTGCTTGCTTGCTTTAATCCATAAATGGACTTCTTAAGCTTGCATACCTTCTTAGGATTGTTTTGGTCGACAAAACCTTCAGGCTCTGTCATGTACACAATTTCTTCCGAAATTCCATTGAGGAAGGCGATTTTGACGTCCATCTGCCATATTTCATAATTGTAATATGCAGCAATCGCTAGAAGAATTCGAACGGACTTAAGCATAGCTACTGGAGAAAAGGTTTCATCATAATCAACGCCGTGAATTTGCCTGTAACCTTTTGCTAACAGCCTTGCTTTGTAAATGAATACATTTCCATCTTTGTTGGTTTTCATCTTGAAAATCCATTTAAATTCGATAGGTGTGTAACCTACGGGTAAATCAACCAAGTCCCATACTTGATTTTCAAACATGGAGTCCATTTCTGATTTCATGGCCTCTTGCCATTTTGCAGAGTCGGGGCTCAACATAGCTTGCTTGTAGGTTGCCGGATCATCTCCATCCACTACTAGGATGTCCTGATCTTCAGTTAATACAACACCAAGATATCTGTTTGGTTGAGATCTTGGCCGAGTTGACCTACGTAGGGTAATGGACTGAGCATTTGCATTGTCGGTTTGAATTTGCATATTTTGACTTTGACCAATGTCAACAGATGCTTTGTGAGCACTTTGATTGTCAACTTGTCCTTGTTGCTCGTCCTCGCGAACTTCGTCGAGTTCGATTTTCCTCCCACTTGTCATTTTGGAGAGATGCTCCTTCTCCAAAAAGACACCATCACGAGCAACAAACACTTTGTTCTCGGATTTGTTGTAAAAGTAATACCCTTTGATTTCTTTTGGATAACCCACAAAGTAAACCTTGTCCGATTTCGGATGAATTTTGTCAGAAATGAGTTTCTTGACATATGCTTCGCATCCCCAAATCTTGAGAAAAGACAACCTTGGAGGTTTATTTGTCCATAATTCATATGGAGTCTTTTCCACTGCCTTTGACGGAGCACGATTCAGTGTAAGTGCCGCAGTTAAAAGTGCATGTCCCTAGAAAGAGATTGGAAGTTCACTAAGACCCATAGTCGATCGGACCATGTCTAACAGGGTTCGATTCCTCCTTTTCAGATACTCTATTCCATTGAGGAGTTCCCGGAGGTGTCAACTCTGAAAGTATTCCATGTTCTTTAAGATGGTCATCAAATTCTTAGCTCAAATATTCGCCACCTCGATCCGATCGAAGCGCTTTGATTTTCTTGCCGAGTTGGCTTTCAACTTCATTATGAAATTCTTTGAATTTATCAAACGATTCATATTTGTGCGACATTAGATAGACACAACCATATCTATTATAGTCGTCCGTGAAGGTTATGAAATACCGATAACCACTCCTTACGGGTGTACTCATTGGCCCACATACATCGGTGTGTATTAGTCCCAACAAGTCACCGGCCCTTTCGCCCAACTTGGTGAATGGTTGCTTTATCATCTTGCCTAATAAACATCCTTCGCAATTCTCAAAGGATTCTAAATCAAATGAGTCAAGAATACCTTCTTGAAGAAGCTTCTTGATGCGTTTGATGTTAATGTGGCCAAGACGACAGTGCCACAAGTAAATTTGACTAGACGGTGTAGTCTTAGCTTTCTTTGGATTGGTATCAAACATTTTGTCTAAAAACACGTGAAAGTGTCATTCCATAAATATATTCAAGACATCAAAACAAAAGTCTTGGTTGATGAAAACGACGTCCAACGTCGGAAATACATCAAAAGTATGGTCCATAAAACTAAATAAGTTCTACTTCTTTAGACAAAACATGAGATTACAAGTTTTCTTGGATAGATAACCTTCATCCTACTTGTGTACTCATTTCCACATGAAAAAGCACCGCTCACTTGGTTCCTGAAAAAGGAGTGTATTATGAGTCAATTTTTCGGTATCTAATACCTTTTAAAATTGCTTATATTCAAGTGTTTAAGATGATACCTAAGGTTGAGGTTACTTTTCCTTTCGCCTCATCATCCAGATACTTGCTGCATTCTCTTTTATAGTGTCCGGGGTTACCACAATAGAAGCAGCGCATCTTCCTCTTGTCTTTGAACTCCTTCTTCCTTGGTCTAAAGGCAAAGTTAGGCTTCTTGCAAGAATAGGTCTTTTGGAGCTCTTGGATGACTTCCCTTAAGGACAGTATATCCCTATTGGCGGTGAGACGCATTTTAAGCCCTACATATCCCGAGTGAAGAGAGCTAAGAAGCATGTGAGCCGCTTGCTCGTCTTCCACTGGTTTGCCAATTAGCTCCAGATGGTTGAATAGCCTTGTCATGTTAATTACATGAGCTTGAAGTGGCATTCCGGGCCTAAGTCTCGCATTGTAGACTTTTCCCCACACCTCTTGTCTTTCTTTTGAGAGACAACCATCTTGCGGTGGCTTGATCCTCATTTTGGAGAGTGACCTAGTCACATCCTCCGCAAGACCATCATAATTGCCCCTAGCACTTTTGGTGACCCTCAAATTGACTACATCCTCAAGAGCTTTGAGCATCATGTCCGGAAAATAGCCGGAGAAAATCTCCTTCCATTGAACCGGGATGGAGTTTTCCATGAGTTTCAAAAATCTCTTGCAATCCATGCTCCATTCTTCATTAGCTTCGTCACTCATGATCCTTTTCGAGTAGAAACTAGGGATCGGAGTGTCCAAAATATGCTCTAGGTAGCAATTTTTGAGTGTCTTTCGGAGTTCATCCTCCCATTCCTTAAAGTTCACCAAATTGAGCAAAAATGGTAACTTTTCAGGAAGTTCCGGGTACATAAGTTCGTTGTCATTAGTTGAAGACATGATTCTACAATTGAAAGAATTTTAATGAAAAACCATTCAAAATTACTTAAATAAGATTGAATTTTATTCATGCAAATTTTCAATACTTATTTAGCGTCTTATTTACACGTAAAATTGTCCCTATTTTGTGAAAATAAGGCGATTCCAAGATCCGAAGAAACAAAGAGTGGTTAAGCATGCTTTGGCTTGTCTTAACACTCAATCTTCTAGGGTAAGCATTGCCTTGCTAATGGCTCTAAGCCACTCTTGGTTAGACAATCGTCGCATCTAATGCATCTTTGACGATGTATCTCTTTTGCCACGGTATGTGAGGACTCCTCACTCATACAGATGAGTTAAACCAAAACCAACGTGCACACCCGGTGTGCCTTATGAGCCTTGGAGAAGTGATGGCACCTCGCTTTGGCGTAGCCTACCATCACCCTCGTTCGGTTGGTAAGTGTTGTTTTGGAAAGGCAAGTTTGACTCAATATTATTAGGGACCTAGGATTTCTATGTTGGTTGATTTAAGTGAGCTTAACTAATCATCGCAACATAAAGAAAACCTAAACATGCATCTAACGAATAATTCACATGTATATAAGCATAAAATATAAAGCGAAATTATAGATGCATATTGGCAACTAGCATGACCCCTTGAATTCTTCAAATCTTCAAAAGGTCTTCATTTGCAATTCAAGGCTTTGTCTTCCAAGATACGCCGTCTTCAAGACTTAACCAAACTATGCAAATACTAGTGTCTACGACTAGGAATAATCTAAAAATTAAGGTACAAAAATACTTAACGGTGCGTAGACCGTATTTAGATTTGCAAAAATACATAACGGCACGTAGTCCGTATTTTCTATCCTAATCGGGTCCCACTAGTTGCCATTTCATAAAACCTGTGAGAGAAAATATATATTCCATTCATCCATTCACTATTTGTGAATGGCCCATGCAATTTACAATATCAAACAAGTAAAATGCATTTAAACAACGCGCGCACTAGTAACTAATCTAGGTGGTTAATCCGATTAACGCGCCTAATTAAAACTAGTCAAAGTTGTTTAACCGATTATGTAATTGACGTCATTAATTAATTGAAGCTCCCACTAAATTCCGCATTTCCCTTAATTAATCCAATTAATTAAGTCGGTAGCACCAAAACTTGTCAAAATAAAATTTTTCCAATGCCGCTCAAAACCGAGGCCTAGCCTCCCAAAATTTTAATTAAAATAAACAAAATTAATTAAAATAAATAAAACAGAAAAATAAGCAATATTAAGCCAATCGCATTTCAAGTGGCTTTCGCTTTAAGCGTTTTTCCAAGGAAACTCGAATAATCGCGGCTCATGCAAACCAAGCATACTACGGCTATTCACCTCACCGCACCAAGCATATGCACACACAAAAAACTACGCACACACGGCCCGCGGCAAGCAGCCATGGGCTGCTGCCACTGCCGCACGCACGTGCACGCACATCCATGGCTGTTGCGGCCATGTGCTGCTACCGCGGGTGTGGCCACACGCAAGGCGGGGCAGCCACCCTGGCAGCCACATGCGGGCTGTTATGCAGCCCGGCTAGCTAAGGGTGGTTCTTTGCCTTGTTTTGCGTGCCATGGCCTCAGGATTTGATCCCATTTCGCGAGACATAATTAATTAATTCTTAATTAATTTTAGAACTAACTTAATGAGCAAAAAATAAAAATTTTAAACAAGTCTAACTTAATAAAATTTCAAAGTGAAAATAACCAAAATAATTCCAAGAACCATTCTTAATTAAATTAGTTTAGCTTGGTGCAATAACAAAGTTGAGGCAATTTCTCACTTTTAATTTAATCAATTTAAATTAAACTTGAGAATTTGACAAAGTAAGGGGAAGTTGGAAAAATTTGAACTTTAATGTTCAAATGAAAATTCCAACATCTAAATTTTGTGAATCCTTGAATATTATATCTTCCAGCATGAGGATAACCCAATTTCTATCACAAAAATTGAAACTTTATGTTTCCAATCAACTCAAAATGATTAAAACAACAAAGTTTAATACAAAATAACATGGAATTTAGTGGTTTTTAAAGTTTCAATCACTTATCACAAATAAAGATTGAATCTTTAACACTTAGGAAGCCTCAAAACAAAAAATTTCACACTAAAAAGCAATTAGTTTGCAATTATGTGAAAATAAATCAACCTTTAAGCATCAAATACTACCAAGTAAGTGTGCTTTAAGGGGACTTTAAAAAGCAGAAAATAATGCAAACAATCGACTACATAATCAACAAGTTATGCCATTAATTCAAGGTTAGAACAGACTTAAAATTTTTCGTCAAAAACGAAAAATCCCTCGAAAAAGGCATTTCTGGTCAGAATTTGGCTAAAATCACAGTTGCAAAGGGGAAAAACCTTTCCAGAACACCTTTTCCATCCAAAATTCACTATTTTTTGGCAAAAATTTGGGTTCTGGGCCAAATTCGACATTAAAAACGGGATTAAAATAAATAAAACCGAGCTCCTAATCTAATTAGCAACTTAAACAAGAAAAATAAGCCAAATAAACCTTGAAAAACATGTTTATAAAAATAAACGAGCGGTGCTCTGATACCACTGTTGGGGTTTGGTGAGTCCGACTCACCGCGGAAACAACCCCGACCCAAGGAACCACTCGTGATTAATAAAACCATAAAGCATAAATAAACACAAGAAAAAGGAAGAACGAATCATACCCTTGAAGCGAGCTTCGCCCTCTCAAAACGGGCTCTTACTTGAAAGCCTTGAGCACCGCAAATGTCGTGCCTCCAACGGTATCCACCCACAAAGGACGAACACGACTTTTTAGGTCCGCTACCTTGGAGTCAGCAAGGTCCGACCTAAACCCAAGTGTTAATGGAGTTTAAGAGTTTTTCCCGAAATATGGAATGCTCTTTCTAACTCCCACTCAAGCACTTTACTCCAAATCCCAAGGTTGGTATTTATAGAGGAAAGTATGAGTGGGAATTTCTATCCTATCAATGTGGGATAATGAAATTCCACAAATTAATTTAAAGCAAAATTAAATTAAAATTGCAAACTAATAATAAATCTACAAGTGGCATTACCATGTGAAATGGGTTGGTGAGGACCACATGGAGAGTAGGGGACCATACTTGCTCCCCACTCAATACTCTCCTTGTGCCACATGTCCTTACCCACTAGCTCCCATATTCCTCAAGCTTCCCCATAGTGACCGGCCCTATGGCCCAGCCACGAGCCCAGCCCGAGCCTAGCCCCGCACTAAGATGCGGGCTGTTGCTGTGCGCGCAAGCAACGCACTTGGTGCGGGCTTGCTGCTGTGCGTGGCTACTAGCACGGTGCGCTAGCACGCTCCTAGCCAGCCATGCTAGGCTTGGCTTGGTGCGCTTGCTAGCCACCTATGCTTGGACATTTTTTCCCCTAGCATTCGGATGCTCGGGGCATTCCGATGCTAGGGGTATTTTGGGAATATGGTCGATTTATTATTATTTTGCGCGTCTCGTCTTTTTATTATTTTTGACTCGACTTCCGATGATCGGTTTCTTCGCTATTTAACACTCGGGCGACGAATTAATTTCTTCCGAATTAATTCTTCAAGTCAAGATTAAGCTGTAATATTAATTATATTAATATTACTGATCGGAAGCGGCCTCCACCCAGGCATTCCGATCACTTGAACTTACTGAATATATTAGCTTTCTAATAATTCTGAACTCGTTATCAGAATAATACACTTGTTCGAAAGACACCATTCCTTTCAGTTCTTCGGCAAGCAGGAGAATCCTGGGGGAGCTGGCCGAATGAAGTTCATCCCGACGAGATGGCTTCTAGACAACCATTACGTCTTCCAAGAGAAGATGTTGGCAGTTGTCGGCCTCAGCCGAAAGCATAGAGGCGGTAAGTACCTTCGGCTAGGGCCGAGGACTTTATTTATTTTATTATCGCTTCATTCGTTTTGTCTATTCCTTAAGGCTAACCTTCACCTTGACCTTTCAGAGCTGAGTGAGGCCACCTCCGGAATTGACTACGATCGGCTAGGAGTCAACGCTGAAAAGGTTATCCTAGACCGAGCTCTGGCGATCACTGCTCCGAAGGACCGTCCGCTGCATTTATATTCGACGGGCCTTCAGATCGAGGCTGCTGCAGATTATCTAAAGCAGAAGCCTTGGTGGGAGAAGAAGGATCCTTTGAGGCCTCTGCTACCCGAAGAAGTGTGTGCCGCTCAAACTACCGCGGACGTGACTAGAGCAATCCACTCCCTAGAAAGGGGTGAAGGGACTTCTGGTACTGCCGAGGCTTAGCCGAGGACTTTGGTAAGGCTTTCAGTACTTTGTTTGTTTGTTTTTTTTTTTACTGATCCTTCTTGCTTCCCCACTTCTGCAGTCTAAGGAAGAGGGCAGAAGGAGAGAGGGGAAGGCTCCAAAGTCGTCACACGATCTTTCTGAACTTGAGTCCTCGGATTTTGACGACATGGACGATCAACCTCTGGAGCAGAGGAAGAGAAGAAAGACGGGCCCAGCTGTAGTAGGTCCGGGAGATTTCACGCTGAGGCCAATGCCTGGCATTGTAATAAGGAAGCCTGCTGCTGGCCGAGGCAGGGTTCCAAGAGGTACGGGGGGTCCTCCGCCCCCAACTCAGCCGCCGTTGCCAATTCCATCACCGTCAAGGACCCCTTTCATCACCTCCTTCTGCTGATGATATGGAGGTGGACCAGCGAACTCCTGATCCAAAGGAGGGGGTTCCCGAAGCAGTTTCTAACAAGGGGAGTGCTGCTGAGATCCCCGAGGACGAAGTTATTACAGTGGCCGAAGAGGCGGCTACTGCTTAAGACGAGGCCCCTAGAGGCTTTACTGCTGAGATCTAGCGAGAGGTTGAAGCCTTGACAAGTCAGCCTCTCGGGGAGGCTAAAAGGGTCCAGACTGGAGGGGACCATACTGAAAGAGGGGCAACGACTGAGCCCGAGAAAGAAGACGAAGTTCCATCAACTTCGTTCCCCTCTTTCAACTCTTTCTAGTCTGGGGACATGGGGTTCTCAGCCAAGAAGTGCTCAATCCCAGCTGGCGTTAGGGCCGAAATCTGGGGGAAGGACAAGGAAAGCGCTGAGGCTTATTTCGGCGGTTGCTTCGAATTATCTGAAATGGACCAAGTCCGAGAATGGTCTGTTCGGCAACCGCTGGAATTGCTGAACCTGGTCCCTCAGTACCAGATCCTGCCAGAGACAACCAGAGGCTGCTGATGCAGGTATATAGTAAGATTCTACACCTTCAGCATTTCCATTTTGCTTTATTTACTTGTAATTTTATTTACTTTGAGTTGAACTCCAAATCTGCAGGTTGTCTACAACCACACTATGACCTGTGAGATGATTGATACTCTCTAGGAGAGGGTAGACATCGCTGAAACGGAGGCAAAGCTTACCCAGCTAAAGCAGGAGCGCGCTGAGCATAGGGCCAAGGTTATAATCGACTCCTTCAACACCTTCTGTGTTGAAAAGGAGAAAGATGTCTTGCCTCAGATAGACGAGGGAGAGGCTCTGCTTAAAGAGTTCGGCGCGGTTGACGTCCCCAGCCTCAAAGCCAAGATCCAGCACAAAATCGATACTGAGGTTCAATCTCAAGTGCTGGCCCGAGAAGAAATATCTCGGCAAAAGATCAAGATCTTGGAGGATGATGCCACCAGTCACCGCCAAGCCTGTGAGCGCAGGGAGAACGAGATGGTCGAGGCCGGGGTCCAATTGGAGTCTCAGAGGCAAAATATCACTAGCTTGGAGGTTCAGCTGAAGAACCAGGAGGAACAGATTTCCCAAGCCCGAGACAAGGCTGAACAGACTGAGCAGCGGCTTGCTGATGTCGAGGCTCAGCTGAAGGAGCAGCAGGAGTCCGCCCAGAAAGCCTTGGAGGAGGTACAAAAGAAGCTGGCCGCTGCTGAGGCTCAGCTGGCCCTTAGGGTTTATACCTAGGCGGGGTATTCGACTGCCTACCTCAACGGCTATGGGGTGGCTCGAAGACTGGCTCTCTATGCTGCACCTGTCCTGGATTGGTATAAATGTGAAATCTGGGCTGAAGACCCCAAGGATCCTCACATGCAGCAGGCTAGCCAGGCTGAGGTCGATCTGTTGGCTCATCTCCAAGCCGAGGACGCTGCGGCTGAGGCTGAGATGAAGGAAACTAAAGCCCAAGCTCCAGTTCAGCCCGCCTCTTCTGCAGCTGGGGCTGATGCCGCGCTGGAATTCAACCTTGCTGGGAGGCCTGACCCTTCAGCTCAAGCCTAGGGACTTGGCAGTCGTCTTCAGAATCTTGCGGATCAACGTGCTCTTAAAATGATAGATGCCGCTTCTGAATGTTTTTTGCCTTTGTTTTTGCTTCAGCTTGCCTTAGTGTACAAACTATTTATTTTTTGCCTTGTACGCATTTCGGCAGCTGTTATTTTCCGCTTGTGGGCGGTTGCCGATATTATCTTTCTCTTTATTCAAACACTTATGTTTGTGGCTCGTTATCCGAGCATAACTTTCATCTATGAATTTGATGTCTTCCTCTTATTGCCTTGCTTTGAACTTTCATGCTTGCACACACACACACACAAATATATATATATATATATATATATATATATATATATATATATATATATATATTTGTAAATTGATAAGTACAAAACTTCAGCTTCGAGGTCTCATATGAGGCAATCTGCACTTGCTGTGCTTCTTGCCCCCCCAGAGATTTGAAGACTTGATCTTCAAATTTCTGAGATCATTTTTCTTTTCCTTGTTTATTTTCTATCAGTTATGCTATTGCTCTTGATTTTCTGTCTATCTGAAAAAATGGATATTTCAAACACAGGGCCAGCTGAAGGCAGCGTTTCAAATAATGGCAATATCCCAGATCTGTCCATGGACTTATTGCCTTGTAGAACAAGTCTTACTGAGGTTTCCACCTCAGTTGAAAGACCAGTGTTCTTTAAAAAGGCGAGTTTACCGACAATCCGAAACCTGGTGCCCTGTGGGCGAAGGTTTCAGACAGGGCCGAAGGAAACCCTTAAAGGGTAGATAGAATTAAGAAAATAAGAAAGAGTAAAGATTGCAAATGTTTATAGAAAATAGTGGCTCGGAGGCCTTTCATTAATAATTCAAAATGTACTTACAAAGATTGTTCTACCCCGAAGGGCTTACACATGATATTTTTTAAGTACATCCGCATTCCAGTGATTTTTCAGCTCAGTTCCATCCAACTTCCGAAGTCGGTATATTCCCGGCTGAAGCTCATCATAGATTTCGTAGGGTCCCTCCCAAGAAGCTGAGAGTTTCCCATGAATTCGGCTTTTCTAAACTGCAGCAACATTCCGAAGGACGAGGTCTCCAATTTTGAGAGGCCTTGCCTGAACTCTTCGATTGTAAAATTTGCTGATTCTCTGCTTGTATGCAGCCATTCTGACTCGGGCCAAGTCTCTTACTTCGTCAAGGAAATCAAGAGATTCCTTCATAAATTGCTCATTCTCGACCGTGAAGTGGTGCACTCGCAGGCTTTCAGTGCCAATTTCCACCGGGAGAATGGCTTCGGCGCCATACACCAATTCGAAGGGTGAATGGCCCGTTGCTTCTTTTTCAGTTGTCTGAAAGGACCAGAGAGTTCCTGGGAGCTCCTCCAGCCACTTGGACTTCTTATCCTCCACCCTTTTTTGAGGGCATTCAGGATCTGTTTATTTGCAGCTTCGGCTTGTTCGTTACTTTGCGGGTGGCATACCGCTGAGTATGCCAGTTTGATGTCAAACTGATTTGTATATCGCTTCAGCAGCAGATTATCAAATTACCTTCCATGATCAAAGACAAATACTTTCGAGATGTCGAAACGAGTAATGATATTCTGCCAGATAAATTTCCTGACAGTTTGTTCTGTAATGTTCGAGGCTGCTTCGGCCTCGACCCATTTACTGAAATAGTCGACACCGACTATCAGCCACTTTTTCTGGTATCTGGCATCCGGAAATGGGCCCAAGATATCCAACCCCCATTGGGCAAATGGAAGTGGACTCAACACGGGCTGAAGCTCCTGGGCTGGCTGATGGATGACTGGTGCGAATTTTTGACATTTTTCGCAATTTCTGACCAGTTCCTTAGCGTCTGAGATCATGGTAGGCCAATAGTACCCTGCCCTTAATGCTTTCTGGGCTAGGGTCCTTCCCCCAATGTGGTTCCCATAGATGCCAAGGTGGATTTCCCGAAGGATATAATCTGCATCTGTCAGCCCCACGCATTTCAGCAACGGGGCTGAGAAGGATTTCTTCAGCAGTTCCCCCTTGAAGACAATGAACCTTGAACCGGTTCGCTTCAACTTGGAGGCCAGAATTTTGTCTTCAGGAATTTCTCCCCGAAGTTTGAAACCTAGGATGGGATCCATCCAACTTGGTTCCTGGTCAACGCAGCACACTTCAGATGCTTCGTCGACACTTCTTTCTTGGCGCACCTCCACATAGACAAATCGGTTCAGCTCAGTGAGAGTTAAACTAGCAAGTTGGGAGAGTGCATCGGCTTGTGCATTCTGACCCCTTGGGATCAGTTGAACTTCTAAAGTTCTCAGCTTTGCAATAACTGACTTGATCTTGGCAAGATATGATATCATCGAGGGCTGATTGGCCTCGTAACTACCACCAATATGATACGCAACTAGCTGAGAGTCTGTTTTCAGACGAACATGCTCGGCTTCCGGCGAGATGCACAATTCTAGGCCGGCAATGGCCGCCTCATATTCGGCTTCGTTGTTCGAAGCTTTGAATGAAAATTTTAGTGCATACTCGAAGGACCTGCCTTCAGGAGAGGTTATAACTACCCCTGCCCCCGAACCATTCACTGTGGAGGATCCATCCGTGAAAACGGTCCAGGTTTTCTTTTCATCGTCTAGCGTCTCTTGGTACGAGCACTCGGCCAGGAAGTCTGCCAAAGCTTGAGCCTTTATGGCCACTCTCGGCTAGTAGCTGATGCTAAACTCTGTGAGCTCGAAAGCCCATTTGGCCAGCCTACCAGATTTTTCAACTTTGCCGAGAACTTTTTCCAGCGGCTGATTAGTCAAAACCACTATCTGATGACAATCAAAATAGGGTCTTAACTTCCGAGCAGCTACCACCACTGCATAAGCAACTTTTTTGAGTAAGGGGTAGAGGGTCTCGGCATCCGTCACAGTGTGGCTGATGAAGTAGATCGGTTGCTGGATTTTATTTTCTTCCCTCAGCAGCACTGCACTGATGGTGCATGGGCTTACAGCTACATATAAGTACAGGGACTCTCCCTCTACTGGGCTAGCCAGTGTTGGAATTGAGTTAGATGCTCCCAAAGCTGCTTGAAGGCTTCTCTCTGCTCGTCCTCCTAAACGAGCTCTTTTGTTTTCGGGAGTTTCAGGGCTTTGAAGAAAGGTAGCCCCTTATCCAAGGCCCTGGAGATGAACCTCGAGAGGGCTGCCATTCTTCCGGCGAGCCGCTGAACGTCCCTTTTTGTTTTCGGCTCGGGAAGATCGAGCGTTGCCTGCAACTTAGCGGGATTGGCGTCAATCCCTCTTTTGCTAACCATGAACCCAAGGTATTTCCCTGACTTTACGCCGAAGACACACTTCTTCGGATTCAGCTTCATCTGGTGCTTTCTTAGAGCGGCGAAAGTTTCCGCCAGGTCCTTAACATGGTCTTCATCTTTTTTCCTTTTGACGATGGAATCGTCGACATAGACTTCCATGTTTCGGCCCTTTTGCTCGGCAAAAACTTGGTCCACCAGCCTTTGATATGTTGCCTCCGCATTTTTCAATCCGAAGGGCATCATTTTGTAATTCTACACCCCGGCGTTCGTGACGAATGTCGTCTTTGCTCGGTCGTCGGGGTGCATGAAGATCTGATGATACCTAGAAAATGCGTCCATGAAACTAAGTAAGGCATGGCCACTTGTCGAGTCGACTAGCTGATCGATCTTCGGCAAGTGATAGAAATCCTTCGGACATGCCTTATTTAGGTCCGTGAAGTCAACGCACATTCTCCAGGTGCCATTTGCCTTCTGAACCATCACCACATTGGCCAGCCATTCTGGATACTAACAGGGTTCGATGAAGCCTGCATCCCGCAACTTTTTAACCTCGGCTGCGATGTCTCAGTTCTTATTTGCGGAGTAATTTCGCTTCTTTTACTTAACTGGCCGATACGTTGGGTCGACGTTAAGCTTGTGAGAGATTAGGTCTGGACTTATCCCAGACATGTCAGCTGTCGAGAAAGAAAACACATCTTGGTTGTCCTGAAGGAGTTGGATGAGTTCAATGCGGACTTTCGGATCAAGATCCAGCCCGATTGTAATGCAATTTTTGATGTCTCTGATCCTTCGGACAACTCGACCGTTTCGGTCTGTTGGTCCAGCTCCATTGCCGTGGGGCTGGACTCTTCGTTTTCTGGCCTGCTGTCTATGTCAGTTGGGGTTCCAGATTTTTTCTTCTTCGGCTGGCTCTCTGAGTCTTTCGGCTCAGATGATGAGCTAGCCTTTTCTTTTCCTGGCCCTTTTACTTTGGCCAGGTCTCCTTGGGCCGAAGCACTTAGGCCTTTCGGCTTCTTCGCGCTCGGCTTCCTATCTTTCTCCTCCTCATCCTCGTCGTCATCTTAAGTACGACTGGTGGATGGCTTGAGGTAGTTGCACCTTTGGGTCTCCTTTTGGCTGCCCTAGATTCTCTCGGGGTAGCCAGCATCCGAGACGTAGATCATCAGCTGGTGGTATGTCGAGACTACCCCTTGGATCTCGTGAATAATTGGTCTCCCCATGATCACGTTGTACACTGAAGGAGCATCAATGACCAGAAATTCGGTCATGACGTTCCTGGCTGCTTGGTCACAGCCGATGGTGACAGGAAGTGTTACCTTCCCGTCTAGATAAGTTGAAGCCCCATCAAATCCGGATACCGGGTAGGCTACCGGCGTGAGGTGCTTGGGCTTTAGCTTGAATGATTTGACTGTAGGCCTTTCGGAACAAAATGTTTGCTCCGCTGCCACCATCAACAAGAACCTTGCTCACGTCGTGGTTGGCCACCGTAACGATGATCACCAACGGATCCTCGTGAGGGTATGTCACCCCTCGGCAGTCGGCGGATGTAAACGTCATGTTCGGCACCGGCAACTGGGGCGGCTGAATGCTAGCATTGTTCACCAGGTGGGTCAAAGCCCTAAGGTGACATTTGTGCTCCCTCCGAGAGCATATTCCTTCCGAGATAACGTTGATCGAAGGGAATTTTCCCTCCGCATTTTTTCTGTTCTTTCGGGGGAAATCGAGTTCTTGCCGAGAGTCCTTTTCGGATTTCTCAGCCTCTTTTTTCTTGCGGTGATCCGCGATGTATTTTTTCAAGTATCCCTTCCGGACCATATCCTCGATTTGATCCCTCAGCTGGATACACTCTTTGGTGTTATGTCCCGGTGCTTCATGGAACTCACACCATTGATTTTTATTTTTGCGCTGATACCACTCAGGGAGCGGTCTCGGCTTCCTGTAGCGCTGCTCTTCCTTCATCACGCTGTAAATTTTAGCGCGCGGAAGGGCCAGCGGAGTATAGGATTCGTATCTCCCCGTGAAGGGAGCAGATTTTTCCTTCTTCAGCTCGTTGCCCGAAGATTGTTCGGATGCTTTCTCCTTTCCCTTCGCCTTCTGGCCTTGGTCTTCGGACGATTGTTTTTGCTTCCCGCCCCCAGATTAGGGTTGGGATTTTGTTTTGTTCCACTTCTCGACTCGGATAAATTTATCCGAAGCGTTCAGAGCTTCCTCTAGGGTCTGCGGGGGGTGCATGACCATGAAGTCGAGGAACTTCCCTGGCTGAAGGTCGTTCTGCATTGCAAAGACAGCCAGCCCTTGGTCCAGCTGGGAAACGCTGGATGACTCGTTGTTGAAACGAGTCAGGTAATCCCGGAGACTCTCGGTCCCCCCTTGCTGCAGGCCCATGAGCTCTGCAGTGGTCTTCTCTCGGCGGTTTGCCGTGGAGAATTTGCTCTTAAACTTGGTGGACAGGTCGTCCCACCCGGTTATGGAGCCTTCCTTTACTCCCTTGGAGATCCACGCTTGTGCAACCCCCTTGAGAGTGGTGGGAAAATATTTGCACCAGCTCGCTTCGGACCTGGGGCAAAGAAGCATGTACCCCTCGTAAGAGGCAATATGGTCCTTTGGATCCGAATTGCCATCGTATGTAATGTTCGACGGGATTTTAACCGTCGGCACATGCTCTTCCAGAATCCATTGCTCGAATGGAGAACTAGTAGGAAGCATCACGGCCTTACCCTTGTTCTTGGCCGAAGGGACCGCGCTCTGCCCTCTAAGAGAGGTAAGAGTGGTTCTCATCCCTGGCTGGGAAGTTCGGGCCTCGGCTACAGGGAATGAGAGGCGACTGTGCACACTCGGTTCCATGCCGCCGAGCCGATCGAGGGCGCCTCGGCGAACAGTCTCTAGCCACCCTCGGTGAATAGTCTCTGGCCGAGAGGCAGAGCTGCTGCTTTTGTGAGTTTCCGGCCGAGAGGTAGAGGATCCTTTGAAAAAATGAGGGTTCTTTTTTCTCTCTTTTTCCGTCCTCCAGGTGTCCTCTTCCCATTCTTCCAGTTCCCCGAAGGAGGTAGGTTTCTCCCCCTCTTGGTCGAGCTTCCTCCGCTGATGCCTGGTATGCGGAGGAGTTCGGTAGGCATGTGTTTGTGCCTTCATTGCTTCTATGAGCACCGCCAGCTCTCTCGCTACCTCCTCCGAGCTGGGCCCCGTTAAAGGGTTCCTCGGCTGAGTGTGAGAGCGAGAGCGGTTGCTCAAAGGTCTTCTTTGAGACACGGATTAAGTCCTACGATCGGAATGACTTTTGTTGTTAGACCGAGGTAGACTCGGCCTATGATGAGATTGATGAACTACGGGAGAAAGGGAATCCTCCCGGTATGCTTCTCCCGAGCTGGCACCCTTAGAAAAGTTCCGGTCCGGAGAAGGTGATGGAGTAGGCGTAGGAGTAGGAGGGTCCGAGGGCCTTTCGCCTGCTCCTTGACTCACTCGCTTGTTCTTGCGGTTCTTAGCCATTGATACTAAGATTTTTGCAAGATGATTTTGATTGGCTTAAAGATTTTTTATAAGTCTTCCCCACAGACGGCGCCAAATTGTTTCGGGTGAAAACAATGGGACCTTGTCGAAGGTCCAAAGAAGTGGATGAAGACTAGTCCGGTCCAAATGATGATGGGCCGAAGGTTTCCTGCACAGCAAGCACACGTAAAACTGGCCTCGGGGGTGGATCCGAGGAAGACCCCTCCGATGCCAAAGTCAAACAGTGTTTAGAGATGGAAAGCTATGCAAGAGAATTAATGCTTGAGGCTTTAATGTGAATGAATGATAATTTTAGCAATTGAAGGCTTTTATACCTTAGCTTGACAAAGAGAGGAGGATGACTGGGTCGGACTTAATCATGGGCTGACCATGACAATTTGGGTCGCTTGACTTTATGTTGACTTGGCTAAATGAAGGCTTGGGCCTTGACCTTGGCATAATGAATCATTTAATGACTAGGCCCAATTAGCATAATTGGACCCAAACACCTATTAATGAAAGCGTTTACAATAGCATCCCAAGTAGAGGTTTTCTCTTTATCAAGAGAAAAGAACCATTGTTAAACAGTTTCAAGAGATAAAGAAAACAAGGAATGAAAGACTTTCCTATCGATCCCCTTAATGCATTATAGTTTCAAAGGCTCTTAAGTGAAGATAAGGATTATCTGTTGCCTTGAATTTAGGGATGTTAGTGGCATTGAACTTCTACGGAAGAAGCTCCTTGTCCACCAAGACCCCTTGTGAACTAATGCCCTGAAACTTGTAGTCACTAGATAGCTTGCTCAAGCTTTCTTGCATGAGCTCCATTTGTTGTTGCTTCACGAGATCATTGATTTGAAGGGTTAAAGTCTTCAACACCACGATTACATTAGTCAATTGATTCCTAAGTTCATTGACTTCTTCTTGACTTGCCATTATCTTCTTAGCTTTTTTTTTCCCGACTCACTGGTTTATCAAAAAGTAGAACTTGAACAAATATGTTGTCCTTGATTAATCGCCCTTCTCTTCTTGACCAAGTACTTTGGAAAGGGAAATTAGGGATATTCATTATTTGACTCAAACTCGATTCAACATGTAATAGATGGAAGAAGGTAGGAAGAATGAAGGTTGTGATATGGAGAAAGCATGTAGATGGGGAGATATGAGAAATTAGGAATAGAATGTACCCCTAACTCAAATGACGAAAAAAACCGACTCATGCATGAACCTAAGACATGGTCATGGTGACATATACTCAAAGTGTGTGCTAAGACTAGTGGGTGTAGTGAGTGTAGGTGACATGTTAAGACTCGTGTCATGACCATGTGACTAGACTCAAGCAAAGACTAAATTAAGATCTCACGTATATGCATTAAACTAGATAGGTTGTAATATTTTAGTCATAACTTTTGATCCGTGACTCTTATTGGGTTGAAACCGACACCAAATTAAAGATAAAACTCAGGGATACAGATCCATAGTTTTTACGACTCGTAGTTTTTCCTAGAACTCTATCTATGACCAAAACAAGTTGACACTTGTGCAGTATACGAGAATAAAAATCCGAGTTGACTCAAAGGGACTATGACTCGATTTTAAGTTTTTTTTTTAGCTCTAATTATTTAATTAAACAAAGTCCTTTAGTCATTAATTATTTTATTAAGACTTATTTACAAACACAAGTCAAACCAAACGGTTAGTTTAGTCACATAATAAGTTTGCACAAGTAAGAGATGCACAAGTGTTCAAGTAGCCACCACATGATGCAATGAGTTTGCAACCTAACCACGGCTCTAGTTCTCTAAAGTTCGGGATATGGGTTAGTTAAAGAGGGTCCATGGTTAATTATCCAGATACACCGCGTGGAAGCCTTACCTTTTGAAGGGTTGGCGCGAGTGGATGGGACACCGCGAGTTAAAAAAAACTCGCTTCCATGGTTTGGTGAATTCAACATTCTCGGATGTACCCTTTGTTGCACAGAGCGTTCAATCAGGTAGATGGAGCATGAATTTCCAGAGGGTTATGTCCATATGTTGAACACATATGGGTTTCAGAAAAGTGAGAAAACTCAATCGGAAGTAGGATCGAGCAAACAGTGCTAAAAACTGGTCAAAATTAGAACGCATATTTCTGGCTCTGGCGCCTAGCGTCAAGAGTGGCACCTGGCGCCAGAGTTAAATCCTCGGCGCTAGACTTTGTTTTCTGACGTTAGTTCCTACATGCCTCAGCAGCTTTCTGTGCTCGATAAAATTTTTCAGTTTCGCGCAGCATTATTTCGATCCTAGTTGCGAAAGATATTCCTCAAGTTTCCTATGTGTAAAAATCCTATGTTTTTAACTCATTACGGATGTTCTTTTCAATGAGATCTTTTTTATGAATATGACAATAATGTTTATCAAAATTACGCACATGAAATACTTAGAACTTTTCGAGTCTCATCCACTCATTCTAAATCATTGCCAAAATAAATTTTAGGAATTGAAATATAAATCCTCCCTAGTGGAGTCGCCAAAAACTGTAGGGAATATTTCAAGCATTACCCCAAACTTAAACCACACTGTGATCATACACTAAAGTACGATGGCGTCCAAAGGGAAAGAAGATATAGCAAAAGAGTCGCCAACAAGTTTTAGGAACTTGTAAACCGTTCACAGGGTGAAGGTTACACCCCTTAACGATCCAGGAGATCGTCAACTCCAATAGGTATGGAACTATGACTGGTAGTTCGGGGATGAAGGTACAAATCCAACCTAAAAGAGATTGAACCTGTACTAATAATAGGCCTCTGCTTTTGGTCGTATTCATGTGTGCTTTCTAACTAACATGCAATCATTAGGTTAACCCTAAACCTGTTTATCTATGTTGGTTGAATTTAATGCACAAACAAACTATTATTGGTGATCACTTGAATTATAATCATATTAACCCTAAACAAGATTATTAATTATCTTATTAAGCGTGATTACAAGTACCAATTCCCTTTAAACATGCATAAAAGATGTGATCAAGCAATAACAATAAATATATATCAAGCAACATAAACATAATTAAAAATAATCGTAACAATCATAATTAAAAATAATCATAATCATGTTAAAGCATAATAATAGCAAGATCATAGGCGTGATACTAACAAGATTAATAACAAACCCTAGCATGTCACTAAACAATAAAGATAAAATAAATAGCCCTAACATGATACTAACATGAATATTAAGAAAAGAATAGGAAGCATCACATGAATCATAATAGACATATTTGATATTAGAAATTTTAGTTTATACCCTAAACATGATACTAGGAAGATCAAAACACCCTAACATGACACTAGGAATCATAATAACAACCTAGACATGATTTCTATATCATAACATCAATAAAATCAATTAAAGCACTTACTTAGACTCCTTGTATCTCTTTATAATAACAAAATACACGCGTTAGTAACTTCAAGGAAAATAATAAACAAACAATTAAATCAAATCAAATAATAATTAAAAGAGAGATTTGGGACCAAACCCTCAGAAATAAAAACCTTTCACGTCTAGGGCGAAGACAACTTCGAATTTGGCTAGGTGTGTCTAGTGCTGATGGATGAGGAATTGTGTTTGTAAAAGGGTTGGTTTAGAAAGAGAGAGAGAATAATCAAGAGATTATTGATGAGAGTTGATGAAAATTAGATGAGAATTGATTGATGATGAAAACAGAATATTAGGAGGCTATTTATAGAGAAAATCAGTCGGATGTTATAAAACACGAATCAGAGTTACGAAAAGAATAAAACACGATTGCAGCGTCAAACACACATGTGGCGCCAAACGCTGGACTTTAGTGCAAGACGCCATGTCTGGCGCCAGGTGCTGCTTCTATCGTCAAACGCTTGAAAACAGTTTTTATGGATTTTTTTTTTATCATATCTTTTAACCCGAAAGTCCAAATAAGTCATATAATATGTCGTTAGAAATATCTTGAAGTCTGCTTTACAACCCAATTAAAATCAGATTAAAATCTTTTGTAGATAAAAAGATATGGCCGAAATAGTGGAAGGGTGTTAGTTTTGGATAGAGTTTCATATTCCATTCATATCTTTTTCGTTACAGCTCGGATTTAATATTATAATATATCATTGGAAAGATAATTTCAAGATCTATCCAATCATATAAAATTTGAATAAAGATTATGAGGCACGAAAATAAAATCTGAATATATTCCACTTTGTACAAAACAAGGATTCTAAAAAGGAGTGGTTTTATTCAATTTCAAACTCTTTGAAACATAATTATCAATCCTAACTCCATTAGGATTTAAAATAACCTTCTAGGTTATCCTAGAAGACTATAATCAATCCTAATATATTTAGGAATGATAATTAATAATAGGCCCTCCTCTAGATCATTGGGCCGCATATAAAAACCAAATCGGACCCAGTTTAGTATTTTGGCCATAACTTCCTCATTATTCATCGGTATTGGGCTTATAATATATCGTTGGAAATGTCTTTTCAACTCCCATCCAACTACACCATTATTGGACCCTTATCATGGACCAAACTAAACTAGAATGCACGTTTTTCATAAATAAGGTAAGAAAAGAAATGTTTTCAAAAACAGAATGAAGAGATATTTTGATTAAAAACAACCTCATCACTAGAATTTTCACACTTTTGCTTTGTTTGATAATCAAATGACATGAATGGTATTCATCACTGGTTTTGGTTTTGGGGAGACACATTTGGGCATCTACAACTATACACTCCCTTCATTCCAAAGTTTTTTCCACACCTGACTTTTTATTATCAACTTTGACAATCTATTATTGCTATTATATAAAAAAAAAATTAATAAAATTTGAAATTCCAATGCTATTCACTAAGATATATAAACCCAACAAATTACTTATGAGCCTTTTTTTTATATATAATAGTAATAGAAGTTGGGTAAAGTTGATAATAGAGTCGATCAAATGTGTTAGTTTTTCTGGGACAAAGGGAATAGTCGATCTTTACCTACTTGCAACTTACCTCTTGGGCATGCAACTTTGGAGAAGATTTGAGATGGTAAATTAACAAATAATTTTTTTTCTAATAAATACTACAAATAGAAAAAGGGTTAGGCAGTGCAGCCTAATTTTTTTTTAATTGATTACCATATCTAATCTCATCCTCAAACTGTGTTCATGTAAGGTGAGTTATTGTTAAGGGTGAGTATAGATCATATATCTGATCCAAAACTGGGATTCGGTTTGAATATCAATATTCAAAAATTCCTATATTTGATATCCGTTTTAGATCCGAAATTTTCGGACATCTGATATCCGGATATCCAAAAAATTTGGATCAAATACCTCGGATATCCAATATCCAACCTTTTTCAAAAATACCTCGGAAAAATTAATTTTTTTAGGGCAAATTGATATACTTCGAATATTGAAGTTGAGCCAAAATTAAATTAATTCACTATAACAACTCCCAAAAAAATATCATTAAAACAACCTGTAGACACCTAAAAATGTCTCCCCAAATCAAAACCCGATGATGAACAACCTTTCACCGCCATTATTGGTCGGGTTGAGTATTTAATTTTTTGAGTGCTTAAATCCATATTTCCATTTCATAAAACAACCCAATTCCTAGCCCATTTCCCCAAACCATAACTTATTTTCCTCTTTTCGTGCCTTTAAACCCAAAATAATTTATTTCGTGTCCTTTAAAATCATTCATTTCGTGTCCTTTTTATAAAAACGTTTGATCTAGTTTATTTTGGTCCATAATCTGGGTCCAATGATTGAATATTTGGATGGGGTTTGAAAAGAGCTTTCCAACGATATATTATAAGCCCAAATCCGAGTTATAACGAATAAGTTATGGCCAAAATATTAAACTGAGCCCAAACCGAACCTAAGCCCACCTTACCTACGACCCAATGATCATGTGGAGGGTCCAAATTATTTAATCCCATTCCTAAAACAATTAGTATTAATTGGAAGATTCTATTAGTTTCTAAAAGATCTTAATTATCCTTTTTGAAAGGATAAGATTAAATAGTTTGAAATTGAATAAAACTCCTTTTTTTGAAAATCCTATTTATATCCTAATTGAAAGATATTCAAAGATAGACAGATATTATTTTCGTGCCTCATATTATTTATGCAAATTTTATATGGTTGGATAGCCCTTGAAATTATCTTTCCAATGATATATTATAATATCAATTTCGAGCTATAACAAAAAAGATATGAATTAAATGTCAAACTCTATCTAAAACTGACACCGTCTCACTATTTCGGCCATATCTTTTTTTCTACAAAATATTTTAATCTGATTCTAATTGGGTTAGAAATTAGACTTCAAGAATTTCCAACGATATCTTATTTATCTTATTATGATTTCTGTATCAAAAGATATGATAAAAACAAAAACCGCAAAAACTGCTGTCTATCGCAAGGATTTTATCCGATTCGAATTCTTATCTTTTCTTGATTTGACCCCTCTTTTCTCCTTATAAATAGAGGTCATATCACCCCTTTTTCAATCATCAATAAGCTTTGATCATCAAATAATTCTCTTCTCCCTCTTTAGCCTAAACATTAGCCTCCCTATTCTTTCATTTCTTCCTTAAGCACTCCAAGGAATTCATACAATACCCAAAGTTCTGTACTTTAACCAAGGCGTGAAAGGTATAAATAATTGAGGGTTTGGACCAAATCAAATCTACATTTATTTAATTTAATTTCATTTACTTTATATTTTTATTGAAGTTACTAACAGTTTATTCATGATGTAGCAATTTAAAGGAACGCGCGGAATGTGAGTAATTAATTAATTTAATTACTCTTATTTTATTTTCTTATTGCTAGTATCATGATTAGGTTATTTTATATCTGATTTGACTCACGTTATTATTGTTAATTTGCTTCCACTTCCTATGATTGCCAAGCATATTCACACATGCTTTAATGTAGGCGCACTTCAAACGACGCCTACAATTTGGCGACTCCACTGGGGAAGATTCTTGGTTTTTTATCGATTTGAATGATCGGTATTTAATTGAGATGAGTGGATGAGACTTGAAAGATTCTTGAATTGTATTCTTGCGATTTAATTGGCATTGTCACATATGCATATGCTATTTAGGTTACCTATTTTGCCACAATAGTACGTGTTCTACGTATGTGGCTAGCCCGGGTGATTTAAACTCTATCAACCCAAAAACGCTCATGGAAAAAGGGTTCATCCGAGTTTTTAAATCCACCCAAACCATGGAGTCGAGTTCGATTTCATCACGAACTCACGGAGCTGCCCGTTGGCATATATCCTCAAGGGAGGCTTCCTTGCTAACGCGTCCAAACTCTTAACCATGGTACCCTTTGACACCCAAAAGCTTGACCATAGTCGAACATAGAACTTGACTT
Organism: Chenopodium quinoa; assembly: GCF_001683475.1. Taxonomy (NCBI): domain Eukaryota; kingdom Viridiplantae; phylum Streptophyta; class Magnoliopsida; order Caryophyllales; family Amaranthaceae; genus Chenopodium; species Chenopodium quinoa. The sequence continues at coordinate 2,883,479 of NW_018745177.1, forward strand.
TAGGTTGCGAACTTCATTGCATCATTCGTGACGATATGCTTATGTGTGCATTTTTTTATTGACCTTTTTTTAATTATTTTTTTTCTCTTATCAAACCCTTTTTTTTTATTATTAGAGTCGAGCCATAGATTTTTTTTTTTTTTGGAATTTTTTGAGTCGCCCGGATTTTTATTCCCGTATACTGCACAAGAGTCAACTTATTTTGGTCATAGCCGGAGTTTTAGAAAGAGTTACGTGTCGTGCAACCTATGGATCTGTAGCCCCGGGTTTTATCTTTCATTTGGCATTGGTTTCGTCTCAATCGGATTCACAGATAAAAACTTATTTTCGATATTCTACAGCCTGTCCGGTTTAGGTGTCTTTTTAGCGTCAACTTTCTTTTGTTTTATTTAAATTTTTTTTTATCTTTTCGTGTCAAGCTAGTATTAGAAAAATCCTTTAATCCGTGTCAACTAGTATAACATAGGATTGTAGATTTTTTTTTTTATCCACGAGTCCTAACTCTTCTAGAATTCTAGTCCTCTTCCTAGTTTCTTGTGATTTTTTGTGCTAACCTTAATATGTGTTCTCTGTCTTTGATTGTGGTTGAAATTATTTATGACTAACGATTGTCAATGGACCGTTTTCACCTATTAAATAGAATAAACTTTAAAATTTGACTAAATTAATCAAGTTAGTTTGTCTTTTAGTCTTCCATGCTATTTGGTCATTGAGTCTTTTGTTTTTCACAGCGTCCTCATATCTAGCCATGCGATCATACCACGAGTCTTAATAAACTCACCTAATCACACATGTTGAGTCATTGCACACACTTTGTCTTCGAGTAATGCACTATATTGTTTATGATCGTATACTAGGACCATGCATGCATCGTTTTCTGTCGTAGTAAAAATGAGTGGAGATTTTTCTCACTTGTTTTCAAATGTCTATTTTTTCCCTACCTTTCCTATCTTGAGCAATGAGTCGAACAATTAAGTGAATTATTTTATTTCACAGTACTTGGTCAAGGAGTAGGGATAGATTAATACGGTTCGAGTCATTACCGTAACAATCTCTCAGTTCTAATAGGCGTTCAAAGAGAACTTTGCCATCTCCATTGCTCATCACCTTTCAATGGCCACTAAAGAAGATATTGAGAACATCAACAAATCCATCGAGGGACTGTCTGTCATGATGCAAACCCTTACCACTAGGGTCACTACCATGGAACAAAACAAGGTCACTGTTTCCATCCTTGACAAACTGAAGAAACAAATGAGTAAGATTTCTGAGGATTTCACTTATGTGGAACGGCCTCCTACTCCTATGGATGTGAAGGACAGACTCCCCGAAAAGTTCTCCACTGCTGATATTCCAAAGTTCAAGCCTACTGAAAATCCAATATTCCATTTGAATGCGTTCTCTGCAACCATGGCTCTTAAGGGATTGGACGTAACACTCTTCCCTACGGTGTTCCCTCTCTCGTTAGAACATGCTTGCCAACAATGGTTTTATTCCTTAGATTCCAAGCATACTGCGACTTGGCAAGATGTCACCGACAGTTTCATGAATCGTTACAAGTGTAAAATTAAATCTAAAACTTCTAAACGTGAACTCTCCATTCTCAAACAGAAAGAGAATGAAGGTTTCACTGCTTACCTGAACAGGTGGAGGGAAATAGCTTCACTCTTGGTAGATCCTCCCAAAGAAAGAGAGATGGTTCGCCTCTTTATTCAAAATCTGACTCATAAATATAGGGAACATCTCAAATTTCTTCCACTGAACACTTTCAAAGCTGTATACGACATCGGCATCAATATCAAGGATGAGCTAATAAAGACTGCTGGTAGTAACAATAATAACACTTGGAAAAATAAGAAGAACGACCATCCTTCTTCTTCGTCTTCTAAGCACGAAAATACTACCAACAATATAAGCCAAGTTGATCTCAATGAAGTGTTAGCTCTTGATACTCCATTGCCCAAGAAGAAAAGAACTTACACTCCTTTAGGAATGACTTATGATGCAGCCTTTGATCGCCTTTAAAGTCAAGGCTTGATCACACCTATTGGGCCATTTCCAGAGCCAAAACCTAAAGAAAGGAGCGCCAAATGGAATCCCAATTCCCATTGAAAGCACTATCAAGGAAGGGGCCACACTACGGAGCAATGTTGGAATTTGAAGGACCTCATTCAAGACTTGGTGGATGCAAACAAACTTCCTGTCCCTCCAGGCGGCAAGAAGTAATGAACACAAGGCGCACAGTAGATCCTTCGTGCAAGATTTCATGATTTCTTTCTTTATCATTCATCTCCATTCCCCCAAAAATGTCTAGCATAGGTTTTCCATTCTGAATTTTTTATATGTTTCATGTGTTTCGTTCACCTTTTCCATTAATAAAATGAGCAAATTTCCTATGCATATCGATCATAGAATTTTTCATTCATTCATTCATTCTAAAAAAAAAATAAAAAAAAAATCAATTACCGAACTAAACCCAAGGTACACCAATGACTTGAGGCACCTTTGCAACCCTGTCATTCCCTGTTAACCGTTCAATCACATTCCATTTCTTCATCAACCATTTTGAGCCTCGTCTAACGTTTGGCCTTCATTTCTTCAACCCACATTCACTTAACCCTGGGATTGGAAGATGTGTAATTGTATAACATACAAAAGGCAAATAAAAAAAATTAAAAAAAAAGCAGAAAAGCAACAATAAAACAATGTCTAAGGGCAAGTGTTCCAATGTCTTTGATATGAACACGTCTCAAATTGCGTCTCTCATCGAGTGCTTGGTACCGTGCCTGAGAAACATGAATGCTAAGTGAGTGATGGACCGCATGATCACATTGATTCAAAAGAATGAAAAAAAAAGCAAAAAAAAAAAAAGAAAAAATGAAAATAAACTTGCAAAATTCAAAATAAAAAATATATGAAAAATAAAACTTGCAAAGTCTAATACACAATTGCATATCTTAGGGGCTTCTCTCGGGTCTTGATCCTTTTACCCCTTTCTTCCTTAAACCTTCAGCTTAACCACCTTACAACCCTTGAAAGACCTCTTTGAGGTGTACACACACTTGTGCAAAGTTCGGTTAGAGCTACGTTCGGCCTGATTCCTAACGGATACGTAGGCAACCTCACATTGAGGTGCGACCACATTCATATTCATATCTATGCATGATCGAGTCAAAGAATATCCAATGTTTATCTCTATATCCCTACCCATTTAGAGCTAGACTTGGGGGCTTGAACCCACATCATTTAGCCTACCTAGCCTAAAGAGTCATCATCTTTAACTCTTCTCACATCTCTTTCCATTGCCATAACCCTTGCAGCCAGCCTTAGTATCACATTCACACACTTCACTCACGCATCCATATCCATATCAATCATCCTTCCCTTTAAGAGCCCTTTATCATGAAATCTTGTTTCAGCACTGTGCATGTTTCATCATATTTAAAGACAACATTCATTAGAAGAAACATTGTATACTTGCTTAGCTTCCTGACCTGAGAAATATTCATTGTTTCATGCATCGCATAATGTGCTGAGAAACATTTATATATCAATGATTTTTAATCATACAAAGCATATCTTGCTTAGCTCTTTGACCTAAGCAACGTTCATTATGCAATAATCACTTCATTTGTACACGTGCTTAGCTTCCAGACCTAAGTGACGTTCAAGATCGTTTCTTTACACCATAAATGATTCTTAGCTCCATGACCTAAGTTCATTCATCTATCGTGTCACATGATGTAATTGTCCTTTGCCTCATGGCCTAAGAACATGCATCATGCATACATTACTTTCAAGAAAAGCAATTAAATCCATGCGATTCATTTTGTCTTTCTCAACGAGGAAGTTCAAAACTTCTTTCCTTTTTTCGCATCTTTTTGTTTTGGGGAAGTTTAAAAAAAACAAGCTTTTTCAAAATTTTCTCATCGAGGGAAGTTCGAAAATAAAAGTTCAGTTTTCACATCTTTCTTTTTTAGGAGAAAGTCGGTACCCTCCACTCATGACAAAAATTGACGGAAATTTTTTGCTTTTGCATCTTCGTTTGCTTGTGTCTGCACACACACATATACACACACACACTCACAAGTCATACACATGTAATGTCACATCAAGTCAAACTTGGTCAAGTCAGTGGTCAAGTCAATCACAATATATACGAGTCCATTGGCAAATTTATTTTTGCAGGTCTCATCTACAACCCACGTCCGGGGACAAGCGAACCAACTACAGCCCACGTCCGGGGACAAGCGGACCATCTACAGACCACGTCCGGGTACAAGCGGACCATCTACAGCCCACGTCCGGGGACAAGCGGACCATTTACAGCCCACGTCCGGGGACAAGCGGACCATTTACAACCAGCCCACGTCCGGGGATAAGCGGACCATCTACAACCCACGTCCGGGGACAAGCGGACCATTTACAGCCCACGTCCGGGGACAAGCGGACCATCTACAGCCCACGTCCGGGGACAAGCGGACCATCTACAACCCACGTTTGGGTACAAGCGAACCATCTACAGCCCACGTTCGGGGACAATCGAACCACCATCATTTCATGACGCAAGGTTCTCGATACACAGAGACTTGCAATCTCATCATCTGTCGACTTTCCTCAAGCATGGAAAGTATTATCGGTGGATTTCTTCAAGCATAGAAAAACGCCAAAATCATATGTCGACTTTCCTCAAGCATGAAAAGTGTCATCCGGTAGGTTTCTTCAGGCTTAGAAAACTACCAAACTCATCTGTCGGCTTTCCTCAAGCATGGAAAGCGTTTCAACAAACGTCATCCGGTGGATTCCTTCAAGCATAGAAAGCTGCCAAATTCATTTGTCACCGATACACTGGTGCCAGATACATATTTTATCCTTTTACTCTTTTATCTGTGGAATTAACATTTTTCTACAGGTATCGGCGTATACAAAGTGATTTAGGATTGCAGTACGTCTTAATCATTCTCCGTCCCTATCGACTACTTTGACTATCGTTTTTGAAACTGACGTTTCTACAAACTCAGTCAAAGTGGGTGCTTCTGTAGACACCTAAAAATGTCTCCCCAAATCCAAACCCGATAATGAACAACCTTTCACCGCCATTATTGGTCGGGTTGAGTATTTAATTTTTGGAGTGCTTAAATCCATATTTTCATTTCATAAACCAACCCAATTCCTAGCCCATTTCCCCAAACCATAACTTATTTTCCTCTTTTCGTGCCTTTAAACCCAAAATAATTCATTTTGTGTCCTTTAAAATCATTCATTTCGTGTCCTTTTTATAAAAACATTTGATCCTGTTTATTTTGGTCCATAATCTGGGTCCAATGATTGAATAGTTGGATGGGGTTTGAAAAGAGATTTCCAACGATATATTATAAGCCCAAATCCGAGTTATAACGAATAAGTTATGGCCAAAATATTAAACTGAGCCCAAATCGAACCTAAGCCCACCTTACCTACGACCCAATGATCATGTAGAGGGTCCAAATTATTTAATCCCATTCCTAAACTAATTAGAATTAATAGGAATCTTCTATTAGTTTCTAAAAGATCTTAATTATCCTTTTTGAAAAGACAAGATTAAATAGTTTGAAATTGAATAAAACTCCTTTTTTTGAAAATCCTATTGATATCCGAATTGAAAGATATTCTAAGATAGACAGATATTATTTTCGTGCCTCATTTTTTTTATCCAAATCTTATATGGTTGGATAGCCCTTGAAATTATCGTTCCAATGATATATTATAATATCAATTTCAAGCTATAACGAAAAAGATATGAATTAAATGTCAAACTCTATCCAAAACTGACACCGTATCACTATTTCGGCCATATCTTTTTTTTTACAAAATATTTTATTCTGATTCTAATTGGGTTAGAAATTAGACTTCAAGATCTTTCCAACGACATCTTATTTATCTTATTTCGATTTCTTGATCAAAAGATATGATAAAAACAAAAACCGCAAAAGCTGTTGTCTATCGAAAGGATTTTATCCGATCCGAATTCTTATCTTTTCTTGATTCGACCCCTCTTTTTTCCTTATAAATAGATGTCATATCACCCCCTTTTCAATCATCATTAAGCTTGATCATGAAATAATTCTCTTCTCCCTCTTTAGCCTAAACATTAGCCTCCCTATTCTTTCATTCCTTTCTTAAGCACTCCAAGGAGTTCATACAATACCCAAAGTTCTATACTTTAACCAAGGCGTGAAAGGTATAAATAATTGAGGGTTTGGACCAAATCAAATCTACATTTATTTAATTTAATTTCATTTGCTTTGTATTTTTATTGAAGTTACTTACAATTTATTCATGATGTAGCAATTTAAAGGAACACTCGGAATATGAGTAATTAATTAATTTAATTACTCTTATTTTATTTTCTTATTGCTAGTATCATGATTAGGTTATTTTATATTTGATTTGACTCATGTTATTATTGTTAAATTGCTTCCAATATAAATGTTTATTCTATTATTTTTATGATCACCATATTACATGTTTAAAGGGAATATGTAATTGAAAATCACAACTAATAAGATATTTTGGACAACCGGCTTAGGTTCCTTTTTAATCTTATTGTTTAATCAAGTGGTCACGATATTTTAGAATTATGTGTTGCATTAATATTAAACCAATTTAGCTTAATAATAGTTTGGAGCAAATTGAATATTTTGTTTGTATGCCTTTGAGATCGCAGGAATCACTTTTCACTATAAGAATCGAGTAGCCCCCAATACGGGCGAATGTGACTCCATGACTCACTTCGTACCATCATCCCCGATCCTTATTTCGTGGTTCCGAACCATATATAGTTAGTAATCTCATGGTTTATGAATGGGGTATAACCTTCACGGGTCAATCGTTGTTGCCTATCGTTGTCCCTTTATCGTGGTTGCCTTTTATGATCCATGAACGGTTTACAAGTTCCTTAAAAAACTTGTTGGCGGCTCCCTACTTTGCTTTGTCCCTAATTGTAATGTCAATTCCCACTTCCTATGATTGCCAAGCATATTCACACATGCTTTAACGTAGGCGCACTTCAAACGACGCCTACATAACCTGAACAAGAAGATCAAATAGACTAGAAATTTTTTGAATCAAACAATTAATTTGACCAATTATGAAAAAAAGAAATTTTACACAAACTTTCAAACTAATTGTCACTAAATACAAATTAAAACAAAGAAATTTTAAACTAAATGTAATTGAGAAGAAGCTGGGAAGAGAAGTTGTTGCTAGTGGAGCTAGCTGTCGTAACTCGTGAGAGTGGGGGAATGGGATTTGAGAGCATTTGTGTCCCAGTGGTGGATGCAATGATGGAGTAACGATGGTTTTTTGGGTTGGAAGCTCGAGGAATTGTAAGGAAAACACGCAAAGATTCTCTTGAGTTAGTAAGTTGTTTTTGCGGATTAATGGCGTTGGCTGGAAAAGGGCCATTGGAACGACACCGTAGGTGGTTGCGTGGGTCCATGATGAAACAGTTGTGGGGATCTAAGAAGGGAAGCCGGACAATCTGGTAGTGGTTGCGCGTGGCTGTTGGTGGAGGTGAATTGAGGGATTGAACACGGATCAAATTTTTAGATTTTAAAATAGTTTTGTGGAGCCCTAGTTATTGCAAGTACAATGCAATGGAGGAGTTATGTACAATTTACAACTGTACATATAAAAAATTGGGATCACAATTATCTAAATTAGTTCAAAGTCCAACTCGATCATAATATAATAGTCTCGATCAAGTTTGAAAAGAAAGATCTGTGTTAGAAGATATGTTAGATCCAAATTTGAAGTATATCATTCAACCTAGAATTAACTAAAGCCCAACCCACATAATTCCAGTGATCTTTCCTAACCCTAATATTTATTTATGATATAAAACTTAAACCTAATACATTTCAACATATCTTCGCCACTTTCATTACCGTACTTTTCCATCTTTCTCTTTCCTCTTCTTTCTTTCTCTATCCCTCCATTTAACAAGTATAAGAATTGAAATTTATAATATTAAACGAACATATATGGTGGATTTGTATCCTCAACCAATAAATTTGGCAGCGATGAATTCTAAACTGTTTGTGATGTAAGTTTTTCTCTCAAAAAAACTCTGTTTTTACCATTATTGTTTTTGGGACCTAAGTTTTGTCTGTGAAGGATTGATAAATTTAATATTTTTTTTCCAGGTTTGTTTTTCATCATCACTACATGAATTGTTCCCTGTAAGTAAATTCTTGATCTTCTCTTGTATATCTTTTAAATTGATTAGTTAATTCTTATCTATATATACAATTGAAGTTTAAGATTTTATTTTGTCAATATTTTCATAATTGTTATATGCAGATCTTTACTTCATTTTACACATTAAGGTTTGTTAAGTTCAATTATTTTCTATTCACCTTAATTTAGTTAATGAACAAAAATTAGTTTTATTAATTAATGACATTTTATTGATTGGAAATATTTTCATAAAATAATGTTAATCTCATGTCATGAATCTAATTGAAATAAAAAGGACTCTTGATTCTCTAGTGCATTTCTTCCCTTTGATAAAAATAAATTTATTAATTTATTAATCAAAAATGAAATTTGATGTTTATAATTAATTTTTTTTGCTAATGTAAATACTTCAAGGAAAATAATTTGGGACTTCGACTGAGATTAAATTTAGAAGGACCATATTCAAACTCAAACTTTTCAAAGTTAATAATATTCAATTTATAGAATCTTGCTAATGATAACCTGAATAAAAAAAAAAAAAAAAGAATTTTGCTAATGAACGCCCTAGTGACGTTAGTTAAACATTTAAATATACGCGGCCATTAATTGCTTTTCACAAGCAATGCATGAATGCATCCACCTTCTTCAAAAACCTAAAGTAGCATTAATTTAGGAATGCATGTCAAAATTATGATCTGATCAGTGTAATTAATGTTCATTTTAATTCAATATATCTACTTTTAGTTACCTTATCCAACACCCTCGGATATTCGATAGATTTTGCTTACTTATTATTAAAACTAAATTAGATAAAGTCTGTGCGCTGCACGATTTGTTGTATGTTTTAAAACAAAAAACTTTTGTATGTATGTAATAAAATTTGCTATTTTTGTCGTTAATATTTTATTTTATAATAAATTATAAATTTTCTCTCATTCTTTATATATTTGGATAAAATTCATAATATCAAAAAAATAATATTTTATATTTAATTAATTTAAAATATCGTTTGCTAATTTTTCTTATGTGGCATTTCAATTATTTAGTCCTATAAGAAATTATAAATCTCTTACTTAATTGGCTATAACTAAAAAAAATAGTCCTACATGACACGGTCTTGTAACATTTTTGTGCTATTTTTAGTATATGACATGTATGTTGTAACTTTTTTTAAACTCAAACTTTTCAAAGTTAATAATATTTAATTTATAGAATCTTGCTAATGATTTCCTGAATAAAAATAAATAAATAAAAAGAATTTTGCTAATGAACGCCCTAGTGACGTTAGTTAAACATTTAAATATACGCGGCCATTAATTGCTTTTCACAAGCAATGCAAGAATGCATCCACCTTCTTCAAAAACCTAAAGTAGTATTAATTTAGGAATGCATGTCAAAATTATGATTTGATCGGTGTAATTAATGTTCATTTTAATTCAATATATCTACTTTTAGTTACCTTATCCAATACCGTCTGACATTTGATAGATTTTTCTTACTTATTATTAAAACTAAATTAGATAAAGTCTGTGCGCTGCACGATTTGTTGTATTTTTTAAAACACAAAACTTTTGTATGTGTGTAATAAAATTTGTTATTCTTGTCGTTAATATTTTTATTTTATAATAAATTATAAATTTTCTCTCATTCTTTATATATTTGGATAAAATTCATAATATCAAAAAAAATAATATTTTATATTTAATTAATTTAAAATTTAAAATATCGTTTGCTAATTTTGCTTATGTGGCATTTCAATTATTTAATCCTATAAGAAATTATAAATCTCTTACTTAATTGGCTATAACTAAAAAAAAAATAATCCTACATGACACAGTCTTGTAACTTTTTTGTGCTATTTTTAGTATATGACATGTATCTTGTAACTTTTTGACCGTAGTCCATCAATTTTCATTATTTTTTCCCTAAAATTTAAACCAATGTGTACGTCCACAATTTACACGAGACAATTCAATTGGATAATAATACGATGTACTTTTCTTTAGTGTGTGTCACAAACTAGTCTTTGTAACTTTCACACTAAAATTAGTTGGCAATAGTAGAAGTAACTCCTCTACCTTATAAAGTGGAACCACCTTTTCTCTTTCTCCAATGTGGGACACTCACAAGTGGGTTACAATGGATTTCAACAGTGTGTTTTTTAGAAGAACACAATCATGTACATATTAGTTAAGACTTAGGATTGTTATGTGGATGCCCAGTTTTGGAGATGATACCGGAGAGATAAAAATGTTACACGGGAGTATATGTTATTGCACATTGACATGAGAACGAGAAGCTGATAATGTAAGGAGTATAGAGATTTGTTTCTTCATTGTCATCTTACTAAACATGCATGCTTGCATAAATGACGATGTAACAATTCTATGTATTGTGGATATAGGTACAAAGTCAAGACTCTAGAGGATATAGACGGAAAAATAATTACGAATGATGCAAAGACTAGTTCGAGAGTTTAACGTGCAACATTATTCCTGTCTAATAAGTCCGCAAAATTTTGGTAAGTAGTAGAAGTTTAATGATTTTTATTAAATAAGACAAATGAAATATTAGTTTAACTAAACATATATTCATTTAGTAAGATTAGAATTCAGATGGTATCTATTTTAATCACAATTTGTTTAGAAGCTATATTTTTGTACAAATTGTTTTAGATTATAATATGTACTTAGTATGAATTTTCCTTTTCTACAAAAGTTAGTTTTCAATCTTTAAAGAAGCACAATTAATTCAAGGAACTAAGGGCATGTTTTGATTTACTGAACTGAGTTGAACTGAACTGAATTTAATAGAGTTGAACTAAACTGAACTGAACTTATTGGAGTTAAATTGAAATGAATTGAACTGAATTAAACATTTTATGAAAGAAGGAAATTAAGAATCGAATTGAACTAAACTTATTGGAGTTGAATTGAACTGAAATGAACTGAAAATAAGTTGAAGAGAACAGACCCTAAGTAATATTAATGTACTTCGTTGTTTACACTTCTAATTTATATGTGTTGCTATTTGTTGCTTATATTATGCGGAGTATCATTATGCATGCACATTATTTGTAAACATACTAATGTAGTCTTATGACTTTTGATACCATAAATTTTTAAAATGGACAGTTGAAATTATTTGCCTATTGATTTATTTTTAATTTGTAATTTTTATCAAAAAATTCCCAATCTCAAAAATGAATTTATTCTTCAACGTTGATAAATGTAACATATTAATGTATTGAAGTGAATTAATTAATAAGATGTTCTCTATTGATGGCTCATCTATTTATTTTAATTTGACTGTAAGTATTACTATTTATGATAATTAATTTAATTACTTGCCCATTTATATATGTATCTTAAATTAATTAATGTCATATGATAACATTTACATTGTTCATATTGCAACTTTAATTTAACCTCTCAAAAAAATAAAGTTTCATTATGAACAATGTAAGTATTATCATATGGCTTTAATTTAAGATAAATATATAAATGGGAAAGTAATTAAATTAATTATCATAATATTGTAACATACATAGGGCATGTTCTCATTGAGTGGAATGAGTTGAAATGAATTGAACTAAATATTTTATAATAGAAGAAAATTAGGAGATGAACTGCACTGAACTTATTAGAGCTGAACTGAACTGAACTCAAAATAATCTGATGAGAATAGGCCCATAGTCTGATATTAATAGTTAAATTATATAAATAGATGAGTGAACATTAGAGAACATCATATTAAATCACTTCAATACATTAATATAACAATATTCCATGCTTGTTGATACATTATTTCAATCATTTATATCCTTAATTAGCAATATGTAATAGGAAAAATTGCTCCCATTAATCTGAACTTTGCCTCATCCGCCGAAATTAATCCCAACTTTAATTTATTATCTATCACTCCCAACTTTGGGGGGTATTAATTTTCGTTGCACCCAAATGACTTGCAACCAGTCAATCAGGTAAACATGTGTGAATTAATTTTTTTTGCACACGTGTCAATATGTAATTGGTTGAAAAAAAAGAAAAAAAAGAAAAGAAAAATGTAAAAAAAAAAATATCCTAAAACCAAACCCAGCCACCCCATAGCAGCCCGCTGCCACCAACGACCACCCCGCAGCAACCCACGACCAACCCATGAACACCGTTCCCCTCGAGCGCCGGTCGCCACCCAGTCATCCTTCCCCTTTCCTAGTGTCGGCGACGCCCGACCACCCTCCTATTTCCCTTAAAAATCGGCCGCTGAAAACAAACACCATAAAACGCCGCACTACTTCTCCCTGAAAAAGACCACCGAAATTGGCCGAATTTCGGGTTGAATGGTTGGTTTTAACCGAAAATCGGTCGATTTCGGAAGTTCGTGGCTGAGTTTGTTAGCGGTGGCTAATTTCGTTCATAGCTGGGTGGGATTTGGGGAAGGGATGGGGTGGGGGAGGGGTTTTCGGGGGTGGGGGAAGGGAAGGGGTGGCTAGGCGGCGGTTTCCGATGGCGGGGGAGGGGTTTTCGGGGAAGGGGCCGATATTCCGGCGGTGGGGGTGGGGGTGTGGTGTTTTCCGGGAAAGGGTAAGGGGCTGGGTTTGGTAGTTTTTTTTTTTAATTTTTGTTTTAATTTTTTTTTCTTTTTTTTTATTTTTTTTTGGACCTATCACGTGTTGACACGTGTATAGGTAACCTGCTACATCAGGTTTTAATTTTTGTTTTAATTTTTTTTTCTTTTTTTTTCTTTTTTTTGGACCTATCATGTGTTGACACGTGTATAGGTAACCTGCTACATCAGGTTGGATGACTTGTTGGGTGCAACGAAAATTAATACCCCCTAAAGTTGGGAGTGATAGATAATAAACTGAAGTTGGGATTAATTTCGGCGGATGAGGCAAAGTTCAGATTAATGAGAGCAATTTTTCCTATGTAATAATTATAAATGTTAGATATTAAAATTATATTAACTGAAACGAATCTAAAAAGATCCCACATGACTATATTTTTTATTAGTTATAAATTATTAAAGCTAGTCAAAGTGGAGCACATAAATTGTATAAAAATCAAAGTGTTACAAGTATAAAAAAAAATGGAGGAAGTATAAAAGTCCTTAAAGTCAACATAAATTTCTTGGGTCAAATAGAAAATAATTTATGTCATAAAGTTTAGCTACAAGTATGGTATTTCCTGGTCAAGTAATAAAATATATTATATTTGTGTATGGCTCGCCTCAGGTTGCTTTTTGATAATTAGTTTGGGATGAAATATCTGGAATAATACATAAAGTACCGAATGCAGTAATTTTAAGGGATTTTAATCAAGTTGAGTACTTTAGTGATAAAGTTGGTGGTTCCTCTGTTATTGCTGGCCGTCATAACTTTATAGAATGGAAATTAGGTTCTCAGTTGATGGACATTCCTTTTTATGGTCCACACTTCACTTGGACTAATGGTCAACTTCAGAATCCCACCTTTGAGAGACTTGATAGAGGTTATGCTACTTCCTCGTGGTTGGACATGTTTCCTGAGGCTTCTGTTTACCATCAACCAATTCTTTTTCGGATCATGCTGCGATTATTCTTCGAGAAGCAGGGTTCTCCAATTTTAGAAAATGCCCTTATAAGATTGAGACTTGGTGTATGGGTTTGAAGGATATTTTTTCTTTGGTCCAAGGTGAATGGCAACATCCTTCTTCCGGTTCCCTTATGTTCTCTGTTTCCCGTAAGTTGGATGATATGAAACGCTGCTTATTAAACTGGTGTGTCTCTAACAAAAGGAGATGGGGAATTGACTGGCAAGATCTTCAGAATTCTGTAACTTCAGGTTCCTTGAATTTGCAGGAGGCTTAGGCTCGAGGTGATTTTCTTCTAATTAGAGAAGATAATTTATCTCGTGCTCAAGCGGCGTTCTTATTTTGGAAATAGAGGTGTAAAACTAGATGGGATGCTTTGGGTGAATCTGATTCTAGTATTCTCTTTTGCTCTGTTCTAGCTTGGCGGCGCAGGAATAAAATTATGAGCTTGAAAGATTGTGACGATAATTGGGTTTCTGATCAACATCAGATTTCTGATCTTTTGCTTAGTCCTTTTTCTTTGCTCTATAATTGTCAGAATACATCTCTTGCTGTGGTCTCTTGTAACTGGGAGGAATTGGACGTTCTGACCCTTTCTTTGGAGAACTATCAGTTCCTGATGCAACCTTTTTCTTCCTCAGAAATTAAGGATGCTATGTTTCATATTGGTTCGGATAAGTCTCCTAGTCCGAATGGTTTTACATCAGGGTTCTTTAAGTCGCATTGGCAGACTATTGGGTCAGAGGTGGTTAAGGCTATTCAGTTCTTCTTTGCGCATGGCTATTTACTAAAGGAGTGGAACCGCACTTTCTTGACCCTTCTTCCAAAGGTAGATCATCCTGAGTTCCCTTCTTAGTTTAGACCTATTGGTTTATGAAATGTGCTTTATAAGTGTATTGCAAAATGCTTAACTAACAGGCTTCAATGCGTGTTACCGTCCTTAATTTCTGAATCTTAGAATTCCTTTGTTCCCGGGAGGTTAATGACGGATAATTGTTTACCGGCTCATGAATTGTTATCTTACATGTCTATGACTTCTTCTAAGTTGTGTTCAGCTGCATTAAAGCTTGACATGAATAAAGCTTATGATCGGGTCAATTGGGAATTCTTATAGGATGTTCTTCTTCGGTTTAGTTTCCCTCCGTATTGGGTGCATTTGATTCAACAATGTGTGTCAACGGTTTCTTATCAGATTTTGGTTATTGGCTTTCCTTCGCAGTCTTTTGTTCCTAGATGTGGGCTCCGTCAAGGAGACCCTTTATCCCCTTACCTGGCCTGTTCGTCTTATGTATGGAAGTTTTCTCGCTAATGTTGCGTCGGGATGAGAAAAAAGGTTTGTTCCAAGGATTACGAGTTTCAATAAGGGCGCATCCCGTGTCTCATCTGTTCTTTGCGGATGATGCTTTGTTATTTTTCAAGGTATCTACTGATGCTTGTGACCAGGTTATTGCAGTGATAAATGAGTTTTTCTTGGTTTCGTGACAGATGATTAATTTACAAAAATCTTTTGTGCAAGTCTGAATAAAGTCATGCTCTTCTATTGGCAACTATTTGGGTCTTCCTGTGGATTTAGGTCGTGCGAAGTGCAAGGAATTTCAGTTTATGGTTGATAAGGTAGTTAGGAGACTTTCCTCCTTTGCTTCTCTCCGGTTATCGGCGGCTGCAAAGTTGGTAATAATTAATTCTATTCTCATTGCCACTTTCAACCATGTGCTTTCGGTCTTCAAAGTTCCCGTTACTATTTGTGATCGAATTGACTCGTTGTTGTCTCGGTTTTGGTGGAAATCTAATAAAGATGCTAGGGGTTTGTCTATGGTTTCCTCTTCACTGTTACATATCCCTAAAGGCTTAGGGGGTTTAGGCATTCGCCATCTTCATTCTTTTAACTTGGCTTTGTTAGCAAAGCAAGTTTGGAGGTTGCGGTTTAATCCACAGCTTTTGGCTTCTCGGGTCCCAAGCTAAGTATCCTTCTTTTCTTTCTTCCAAACCTTTGATTTCCAGTCCTCGTCCTTCTTGGGGTCGTCGTGGTTTGTTGGAAGGCGGCAAAGCTTTATTTCAGGGTCTGGCCTGGAAGATAGGTTTGGGCACCCATGTTAGTATTTTACAGGATTGCTGCCTTGCTGGGTGCCAATTATTCAGGTTTAATTCAAGGATTGTATTCCTATAGAAGATCGTCCTTTGATGGTTTCTGATTTATTACTCCATGATACTGGGACTTGGAATACGTCTTTGATTAGGCAGCTCTTCCCTGTTTGTGTTGCTTCGGTGATTCTTAGGCTTGAACGTCCAAAGCAGCAAATTGATGATTTTGTTTACTGGAAATATACCAGGGATGGGGCTTTCTCGACTAAATCGGCATATGCTGCTCTCGTGTCTCAACATTTTTCTTTTCTATGTATGACTAATGATTCCTCTTGGTGGAAGCGTTTCTAGGGTCTTCCCATTCTCCGTAGTGGAAAATGTTAGCCTGGAAGATTTTACACAATGCTCTTCCAACGACAGATGCTCTAGCTCTTAGAGGCATTCCGATTGATGCTACTTGTGTGTTTTGTCATGGCTCTTCGGAATTGGGGGTTCATCTTTTTTGGGAGTGTCCTTTTACTTGGCGTTTGTGGGATTCTATTGCCTGTGATTCCTTTCCTTCGCATGAGGTTCCTCTTCCTTTTTCTGATTGGTTTACTTCCATTATTACTGGTTATGCTACTGCCAAGCACTGGCTTGCTTTAGATCGATTTTTTGGGATGTGTTGGGCTATCTGGATTACTAGGAATAATGTTCGATTTCGTTCAGCAGTTTATTCCCCCCATTGTGTTTTGGAGTTAGCGTCGGAGTGGAGTGCTAGAAGTGGTACGACTCGTGAAATTGTTGGTTGTTGTGCTGGTATTCCTCCTAGATTCTCGTATCATCCTACTTGGCAGGTGTTAAGGGGTGAAGCTACAGTATTATGTGAAGTTCTTATGTGTTTTGATGGGGCCTGGGATCGAGGGAATCATAATGCTGGCACTGGATGGTGTTTTTTGGATCCTTCATATTCTCTTTGTATTGGGGGAGGAGCTCGGGCTTGTATGGCTAGTTCTGCTCTTCATTATGAGTTGCTGGCGTGTCTTTTTGGACTTAAACATGCTCGGCAACGGGGTGTTATGAGCATTTGCCTATTTACAGATTGTATGTCGGTTCCTAAGATGATTCAAGAGCCTAGTTCTTCGGATATTTCGATGGTCTGGACGATTCAAGAAATCAGGGATGTTATCTCTTCTTTTTCTACTTGTCATATTTCGAAGGTCTCCAGGTCTTCGGTTGTAGAAGCTCATTCTCTTGCTGGTGCAGCAAGCCGTAGAGTTTTACTTTGTTTTAAATTTTAGTTTTTTTTTTTTTGTTTTTTTAAGTTCTCTTTGTCAAAAAAAAAAGTATGGTATTGAGTTCAATGTGAAATAAAGGTTGTAATTGAGGCATTTTCACAATCTTTACCCACATTTTATGTAGAATTCTTACAAGTGACTAGTGATGTAATTATTGCTACATTAGTTTTTTGGTTTTTCTACATTATAACACACTAATATTTCATTTTATACGATGTGTCTTTCCTTTTTGAGAAATCAACGCTGTAATCCCAAAATACATTTAGTTTTCATATGGTAACCTTGATGTTAACAAATTCTGTTAGTGGGGCCCACTCTTTACTTAATAATTATTTTTTATCGATTTGCGCGTTTAAAATTGTCTTGTTAAAGGTTTTGGGGGCTATTTTGTCCCTTAAGAATCCATATTGAGCTCAGATTTGGCAAAAAAGAAAAATGACGTAAATGTCTCGTTTTGCGTATTAAATACGTAAACACGCAAATCAAGATTTTTTTTATTAATATGCAAAACAAGGCATTTATGTAGTTTTTTTTTTTGGTTAAATCTGAGCTCAATTTAGACCTTTAATTTAAAAGTCAAAATAGCCCCCAAAACCTTTAACGAAACCATTTTCAACACGCTAATCGATAAAAAATATTAAGTGGTGAATAGGCCCCACTAACGGAATTTGTTAACGAAAAGGTTAATGTATAGAAACTAAATGTATTTTGGGGCTACAATGTGACCTCAAAAAAGGGGGCACATCGTAGAAAACGGAAAGTTGGAGGTTTATAATGTAAAAAAAACCCTTATTTTAATGTAACGTTAATTATGTCATTTGTCACATGTAAGGCACTCTATCTTAAGTTTACTCATTCTATTCTAGAATATTGACATAATAAAACTTGGTACATATGTCAATATAATAGTTTTATATATACAAAGTATATATTTAAGGCTCTGTTTGGCAAAATTAGCGGTAGCAGGTAGCTTTTAGCAAGTAGCTTTTAGCTGCCTTAAGTAGTGGGTAGAGGTTAGCTGTGAAAGTAACGGCTGATAGTATTTGGCAAAAGTAGTGGGTTGCAATACTAAAATATACTAATAATCGTATAAATAGTTTTAAAAAAAGGAACATTTGCAAATGCAGCCACTTTAAATTCGTATTTTGCAAATTGCAGTCATTAAAAAAAATTGCAAATTGCAGCCCAAAAGTTCATATAAATAGTAAATTGCGACCTGATTCAACTTTTTCATCGGTTTCAAGTCAAAAAATATTCGATTAAGGTTTTAGAGGGCTCATTTATCCCTTAAGTATCCGAATTGAGCTCGGAATTAGCAAAAAAATAATGTAATGCCTCGTTTTACTTAACAAAAATTTATCAATTAGTGGGAAACTATAAAAATGAGAAACTTACGTTATTGTTTTGCTAATTCCGAGCTCAATTCGGACACCTAAGGGTTAAAATGGCCCCTAAATCCTTAACCGAAGAATTTTTTTGACATGTAAACCGATGAAAAAGTTGAATTGGCTTGCAATTTACAATTTATACGAAGTTTTGGGATGCAATTTGCAAAATACGAACTTTGAATGACTGCAATTTGCAAATTATTTGAAAATTTCCAAAAAAAAAAAAAAAAAACTAAGCAAAAATTAATAAACGCTACTCTTAAACGCTGATATATTTTTTTAACGTTTGAGAAAAGCTACCTAAACACTACCTCTACCGCTAACCGCTACTCAGACCGCTACCTTACCAAACACTGATATTTTTTTTTCTAGTAGTGTTTTGAGCCGATCAAAACGCCAATTACTACCTCAAATGCTACCACCAAACATGACCTAAGTAAATATATATTTAAAGTCGATATTATTTATTTTTTTAAAGTAAAATACAGGGAAAATTAGGAAGGTTTTCTCACAAGACTATAACCTAATTTGTCAAAAAGTAAAAAATAAGAAAACTTGTTGTCTATAAACGGGTCAATATCTTGATTTGTCGAAGTAGAATAGTCTAGAGAAGCAACATAATCTATTGCACGATTTTCTTCATGGTAAATGTGGCGGGAATCGAAAGCCACAAATGACTCGAGAATCTTGGTGACATTCGGCCATGAGTAGCTGCAGTTTCCAAGGGCAATTGAAATTTCCCTGCAAAATATTAATAACAATAAGATTATTACCTTCAATAAAAATATGAGAGATATTATGATCCCGGGCTAAAAAAAAAGGCCACTATGAAGAGCAATAGCCTCGGCCAAAAAAGTTGGGCAAGAGCCCAATTATAAGTGCGACTAGCTATGTGATTCCCCATGTGATCCCTAAGGACCATACCAGCAGTTGCCGAATTGGTGGAAGATGACCCATCAAAGTTAAGTTTACAAAATCCCAGAGGGGTAGAGGCCCACGAAATAAAAGAAGGGGCGGAGTGGGTATGCGAGGAGTGAACAGGAAAATCAGGAGATTGGAGGTTATTCATAAGAGAACGAGCTTGCCATTCTTGAAAAAGGGAAAATACATGACAGAAGACATTATCAATAGTAGGAAAAGAATGCTTAAGAAAATGCATTACGTCTTTTTCAAAGGCTCCATAACATAATGACAACCTTGGGAATACAAGGGGAGGAACTTTTAAGAGAGCGAAAAAGGGCATGCATTGAAGAAGCAGAGATAGGAGGTCCAACCCAGTTACTGACAGCCGGAGAAGACCAAACATCCCTTGAAAAACAGCACAAAAGAAAAAGGTGATCTTGAGTTTTAAAGTTGGTATTATAAAACTTTGAAAGAAAATTCGATTCTCAATGGCAACGCTTTCTTTCTGGTACATTGAATGGTTGACCTTTTTTTCTTTCTTTTACTACACAATGACCTTAATTAAGATTATATTTCCTCAAATAAATTATTTTCATACTAAAAGTAGCTAACACGCGCGATGTGTCCATTATCTTTAGCCATGTTCGAAAAGTCCTTTGCCTCTCCGTTCTTAGCAATATTAATGAGAGAAAATATTAAATATGTAAGCATATATTTTACACAATATTCTAATGAGTCCTTAAAAAACAAATAACAATTATACAGACAAATAAATAAATAAAAATTATAGAAGGTATAATTTTCCAAACACTATTCACAAGAGTCAAATTATTAAATCACAAGCACGAATCAAATATTTTGAGAATATAATAGTCCTCTCACTAGGGATACAATTGGTTATTATTATTTATGGTTAGAATTTTAGAAACAAAAAAACACTTGTAAAAAACCACCGCAACAACCAACACAGCCCCCACCACCCCACCACACCCAAAACCCTTACCTACCTCAATCGAAATGCTAATCCTCCCACCCTACGTGACCCAAATCCCCACTACTAATGGCGCCTACTGCTTAATCCTCAGACAACCACCGTAGCTCACTACTCAAGACGTCGTCAAATCAAGTGAGAGTTGTGTGAAGTTTTGGCGATTAGAGGTAAAGTCCCTCTAATCAAGTGGTTCGGGTAGAGTTTTGGTAGTTCATGTGGGGGGTTCGGGTTCAATTGGGGTAGGATTGAATTTTTGTTTGGGGCGGTTATTGTTCAGGTGAAAAGGTGAGGGTGGATGTGGTGGTGGCTAGGTTTGGATGATATGGGGATGAAGGTGATGGCGGAGGAGGTGACTATTTTTTAAAAGGAAAAAAAAAACCACTAAACCATTGTTACTTTTAATTAATCATTTATGAAAACTAGAGTGTACCTGTGCAAAATGCACGGGATATATTTTATATTAGAAAAAAATTAAATATATAATACAAGAAAAAATTATATCAAATAGGGAAATTGATTTGATGTACTACCTCCGTTAACTTTTATTTGCAACTTTGGGGTATTATTAATGAGACATAAAATATTCTAAAGTTGTACATAAAAGTTAACGGAGGTAGTAGTAACTTAGGCCATGTTTTTTTAGAGCTGTTGCGGTCTGATTTACTTTACAGTGCTCTGTTCAAATTTGCTCTATTGAGTATTTTTAGTAATCTGCCGACACCTATTCTACTCTGCTGAAATATGATATTCAATGCTTTGCTTAGAAACTAAAAAAAGCAGGGCCGACTCTTATATGTGGTTGGCCACAAAATGTGGCTAGTTATTATGAGGGCTACTTTGTTAAATCTATAGAGGTTACTCATTCCGTGTTATAGGGGATACTTAGTTAGTAGCTATTCGGTGAGACCAGTCACGCAAATAGCGTGCTGTACATTTTATTATTAATTTTATTATTATTATTATTATTATTATTATTATTATTATTATTATTATTACTATTACTATTACTATTACTATTACTATTATTATTATTATTATATCTCAAAAACAAAAGTCATACAACCTACAATAAATTAGTGGGAAGCCGAGATACAATCCGGGCCCCCACTCCTCTAGCTATTGCAAATCCTACCCTAGTGAAGATATGAGCTGCAGCACGAGCCTCAATGTCTTGCGTTGTCGAGAACCTCTGAATCCGCTTCAGTAACGCAGCAGTCTCTTTCTCTAATTCCCCAACCGAAGAAAAGGAGAAGGGAATGAAACCATATCCAATCGCCTGACATCGACCTTCGTACTTAACCCGCTTCCGATGAGCTACATCAGCTACAACCTGCCCAGGAATGAAGTCAGATATCCCTGACTGTGTCAAAGAAGAAGACTCTGTCAAATCAACACATACATCGCGACCACGATCCCATGAATAAAGTAACACATCCGCGGTCTGAGGGCCTCGTCGTTCCCTCCGGCCAACCCAATGTCAACCTCTTTTCTCGCTGAAATCCCAGAACGATAGCAAACATCAACAAGGGTATTCCGAACAACATTATGCCGATGTTTAATACCCACAATACCAGCACAAGACACCGCGTGATCACCGAAAATATCTCCAGCAAAAACCCTCGAACAAGCAGAGCACAACGTCGAGATAGAGAACAATGGAACACCCAACCGATAGGACAACACACAGCGATAAGTCTTGGCGTTCATCGTCTGACCCAACCCTAAAATAGGAACCGCTCGAAGCCAAGCAGAGGTATTATTATTATTATTATTATTATTATTATTATTATTATTATTATTATTATTATTATTATTAAATTCTCTTTGGTGAACCCCAACTTTTTAAATTTCTTAGTGGTAAACATTCTTAAAATTTATTATCAATGGTAAACCTTAATTAGCTTTACTAATGCATTGGTAACATTATTGATATAATTAATTGATTCCTTAACCATGATTATCTTTTAAAATTTAAAAAAAAAATCAAAATGACTAAGAAGCCCTTAATTACTACACTCAACCAAAAAAACATATTTTACAAAAAAAAAAAAAAAAAAAAAAACCAAGCTCCTCCTAGACCCCCTAACCACCGGCGGCAACCCTCTCCTTGTAGGTGTCCAGGCTTCCACCTCCAGGTCGAAGACGCCCGGCCTTCCCCACCGTGGCTGGCGACGTAGCCTCCCCTACCTAAAACCACCAGAAAACCCAAACCAAAACCCCCAATTAAATCCCCAACCTGAAACCCGTAAAAATTAAACCCTCCCCCCAACCACTTTGAACTTCGAATCAGGCCCTCCCCCACCCTCAAAACTTCGTCGCCCAAGGTTTCGAGGGTAGGAAAGGGCCGAATTTGGGTTTTAACGTGGTGGGGGGAGGGTTTATTGAGGTTTCGAGTTGGGTATTTGGGAGTTTCGGGTGGTGGGTTTAGTGGGTAGGAGGGAGGGGGATGGGGGATGGGTCACCGACGCGGGAAAAGGTTCTCCGGGCGACGGCGGAGGTAGGGGCGGGCTGGTTGTCGAAATAGTGGGGGGCTTGGCCACCGGCAGAGGGAGGAGCTGCTAGTGGTGGCTAGGTGGGATAAGGGAGGAGTAGTTTTTTTTAATATTTTAAAAAAAATTATTTAAATAATTTATTTTATGAGGTTAAATTAGTCATTAGTATTGTAGTTAACTATGGTTAGCCAAATAAGTACATAAAAATCATCAATAATGTTACCAATGCATTAGTAAAGCTAATAAAGGTTTACCATTGATAATAAATTTTAAGAATGTTTACCACTAAGAAATTTAAGAAGTTAGAGTTCGCCAAAGAGAATTTCCCTTATTACTATTTTTTTTAGAAGAAGTGGAATTTGTTTGTAGGATAGTCTCAAAAAATATGCATATAAGTGAAGGGTTGGGGATTTAGAGTGCTATGGTGAATTATTGATAAAGGAACGGTACATGTGTGCTAATGCGCAACATATATTATACGCTAAGAAAATAACACAAAATGAAATGTTAGTAGTGTTTTAAAAAAGTGGATTTTTATTAATTATTGAAGTACCTTGAAAATACCAAAAAAATAAATAAATAAAATAAAAATAAATGGTGGGATGGTTAGTTATTGTCCTTATTGATGTTTTTTTTTAAAAAAAAAAATTAAAAAATAAATAAATGATATAGTGGGAATGTGGGATGGGTACTTGGGTAGTTATTGGTTTGTAAAAAAAAAAAAAAAAAAACCTCAAATGCATGAGATTTGAGTTTGGGGGATTTGGAGGGTTGTGATGAACTGACTTTGATAAATAAATAATATAGTGGGAATGTGGGATGGGTACTTGGGTAGTTATTGGTTTGTACAAAAATAAATTTTTTTTAAAAAAAAAAAAAAAGCTCAAATGCATGAGATTTGAGTTTTGGGGATTTGGAGGGCCGTGGTGAACTGACTCTGCAATTATATTATAGATGAGCTTATTTGTGGGATACATTCTTTTTTAGGAGCATTTGGTAAGAAAGGAAAAAAGAAGGGTCATCATTTCAATGTAGCCTTAGTTGGGGGTTATCATTGAGAATTTTTCATCTTCGAATTAGTACCTATTTAACAACATATGTCATGATAAAATTTGTTTTTTTTTTCCTTTTCTATTACGTTACTTTAAAACTATGGTCGGATTTAGTTTTACTAGTGAAAAAAGTCTAAAGTGTTAATTATTGTTGGTTATAGGGAATATATTATATTTGTATTTCATTACCATTTTTCAAATATTTTATATCGATTTAGTATTACTCTAGTCCTTTTTCTTTATAAATGCTCCCTTCATCCAAAAAAAAAACAGGGATGTTGAACTTTTTTCACTATTCATTTATTATATTTCACCATAATTTTTTGATTAACCAAATAAAAACATATTTTATCATAACGTATGTTGTTAAATAGGTATTAATATTAAGTTTCATAATATAACTTTTTTATTTTCATTAATATATAATTATATAAAACTAGAAAAACTTTTATATACACCCGATTTACACTAATATTAGTGTCATCGATCCGTATATGGGTAACTTTTATTTAATTTTAGAGTATCTTTTTTGCCTTTTTTTGGATAACTTTAAACATAGTACGATTTTTAAATAAAAGACAACAAGAAAAGTTTTATAAAGGTAATTTAATTACATTCAATCACTAATAATTGATTTTTAGTGTGATTCTTTACTAATAAAGCGTAGATAATTTTTATTTGTATTGGGTTACTTTTATGCATATTGGGGAACTTTTATTCATTTCAGGGGTAACTTTTAGTCACTTTAGGCTATCTTTATAATAGATGTACACTAAATATTGTACACTCGATTTTTAAAAAGTTTGTGATAAGAATAAAGTGAAACAAATGTGTCGACATGTGTGTAAAATTTGATTGTGTCAAATATTCTAGGACATAGGAAATATTAAGGTAAAATATTTTATCAAGAGTGATCATATATATACTTTTAAGTACAAAAATATTTAAAAGCTCAAATTATAAAACTTTCAAAGGAAATTTAGTTCTCAATATCAACCTTTCTTTCTGCTAGCTACATTAAATGGTGACCTTTTTTTTAAAACAAATTTTCATACTAGAGGGATAACAACGCACGCGATTTGCCTGTCATATTTAGACATTTCTGAAAATCCTTTTTAGTTGTTGGCAATACAGGTCAAATACTCTCTAAAAAATTTAAATCTTTAGAGTCGCATCCCTATCTCAGTTCTAGGGTTCTTGTTCTTGGTGGGGCTCTACAATTACACTTGTCGGGATCTCAGCGTGGATTGATGCCCTCTATTTCTACTCCTAAGGTAATCTATAGGTACTGTTTACCTTAGCAAGGTGTTTAATTCTGCTTCAGTGGGAAGCTAGGTGTTTATTTTTGCTTTGTTCTTTTGTTTGTTGGACAACATCTGTCCTCATACATGCAAGTTCTTTCTTACTCCTTAATTAATTTATCTCTTTTTACCCCCACATCCCTTTTCTCTATAAATTAAGTCTCCTATCTCAATTATTTATTGCTATCTCCTCTGTTTTCGCCTTTCTTAATATATATTCCTCTGTACTCGTTATTCTCTTGGTCGTTTCTTTATAAGAGCATGGAAGATTAGACTCGCTAAGGAGTTATTTTAGACTCTTTAATTGCGAATAGTAGGGGACCTAGTCAAAGTTGGAATCTAGCAGTTATTGGGGTTTTCTTTGGCCCTAATCATCCAAGTAGAGGAGTGGTCCAAGATCCTTTAATGAATTAGCAGCAGTGGTTCAATCTTCTCCAGGTCAGGCAAATTGTCAACAACAAAATCTGGAGGTTCGGGAATTTTGGCCAGGTAAGAGAACTAGGGTTAACAGTGATTATCGTCCGTATTTTGTTGATTCTCTCTGCTCTCTTGATTATGCTCCTTCAGACTAGTTCCACAAGCGTCGCAAGTTACGACTAAAAAGCTGGGAAGAAAATGGTGGACTTGGGTTATGGGCGAAAGCGTTAAGGTGAATCATCCATTGCTTCGAAACGCTTCACGGATCCGACTCTTGCATGGGATTATGGGGTTGAGGAGAATCATATCTCTCATTCACAACTTGATAACTCTGAAACTAATAGTGTTAATTGAGACGAACACTACAGGAGGGGGGTGAATTGTAGATGAGTTCCTAGTGACTACTTTTTAAGATATAAAACAGATTAAAACAAGAAATTCAATGCACACAGAATTTTACGAGGTTTTGTGCCCAACTAGAAGTAAAACCTCGACCCTACCTTAGGAATTTCAAACACAAACAATTTCATTATAATAGGGCAAACACCAAGATACAACCTATTATAATCAAACCTCTACTTACAAGTTCCTAAACAAACTTGCTACAGAATAGGACTCTATTCTTCCCAGTCTAAGTCCCACACTTAGACTCTCTCTCGTACTCCCTAAGCACAGATCTTCTCAACTTCTCAACAGAAGCTCTCTCTCTCTCTATGCAATGACAATAAGAACACTCTCACCTAAATAACCCAAACCATTTACAAGTAAAACACCTAGTATATGATAGGCAAGCTATGCATGAAACCCGAAACTAATATGACAAGATGATAAGCTTGGCAAACTTACACAATTAAAGCTCTGTAAATTCTTCACGCATAAACTCACAAAAAAAAAAAAAAAAAAAAAACCTAAACTCCTTTTTTCCTCTACTATTTATACAAGTATTACTTGTATAGAAAGTAGGTTTTCTTAAAGATAAATAAGTTAAACTTAACTTATCTTTTCACACGGCTTTTATGTAAATCATTAGAAGAAAATCTTTTCTGAAAAATAAGATAGAAAAATTGAGTTAAAAAGTATAATATCTTTTTAACAAACCGATTTTAAGAAATAAGCATTTAAAGAAAATCTTTTTCAAATTCTATCTTTTATCTTTTCCGATTTTAATTTATTTGCCAAGCTAACTTGTCACGCTTATAATAGACTTCATGCATATCCTACTTAACATATTTAACAATGAATCTAGAAGATAAAATCTTAACTAAGTCATTGATGCGTTGTGCTCTTATACTGGTAGGTTTACTTGAGCTCCACGCTTACTAAGTTCCTCCAAAGATCTTAGTCAGCCATCTTCAAGTTCCTGTGAAGGAACGTTCCTGTGAGGGAACTCTTCTTCTGTTTCGAATAACCTTCTCAAATAAAGAACTTCTTCAAGTCTTCTTAGTTTCAGTTACATCTTCCATCTCCAAAATCAATTTCACCTAAACTAAACAAACACTTGAAAAACCTTTATTAAATGAGTTTGCTGTAGTTTAAGTTCATCATCATCAAAACCTTTAAACATCAAAAAATTTCCACTTTTTGATGATGAAAAACTTAAGCAAACTCTTAGAGAAGATTAAAACAAAATAGAAGGACGTATTTCTGTATTTTTGATTTATAAACAAAAAGTAAACACGCAACTGAATTAAAAACAAAAACTAAAAGCAAAAATAGACAAAAATAACTAAGACAGAAGTAAACTAATCTAACAGCATCATATCAGAAAAAAAATTCCGATACTTTATCAACTGGAACCCAGAACAACTAACCTCCATGTTTGCTTCTTCTTTTCCCCCTTTTGGCATTATCAAAAAGTCCTGCTTTTTCAAGTTTATTAAGCATCTACCTACAACCCCACAAGCAATTCATCGAGTGTGGGAAACTAAAGGCAGCGCTGCTAAACAACCTCAAGTAAGATCTACCCTTCAGCATAAGTGTTCAAAATACACATAAACACACAAGTTTAAGCAAAGTTCCAACTTTTCATTCAAAACCAAAATATTTATCATCCAGTTGAACAATTTAGAAAAATTTACAAACAAAATTAATTGTTCAAATACTAAAAACAAAAACTAAAATTGTTCATGACTATGACAGTGAAAATAGGCTAGGCTGTATATGAAATAGAGCAGGCTAGGTTTCAAGGAACTCCAGAATCTTCTTGAAGTCCTCCTTTGTCTGTTGTGCAGAGGCTTCCAATCTTTCTTCAATACCCTTGAGTTTCACCAGGAACTCCTCCTTCTGTTCCTGTAGAGCCTTGTTAAGTTCTTGCTCTTGAAACTCCTTTTGCTCTTGAAGTTTCCTGTTCTGTTTTAGCACTAGCTTCTTGAGTTCCCTCAACTCCTTCCCCTGCTCATGTACCAAATTTTCCAGAGTCAGCACATGAAGCTTTCCAGCAGAGTCCTTCATTTGACTCTCAACCCTTTCCATTTTGTCAACTAGTTCAGCAACTTGCCCATTGAGGATATTTTCCTCAACATCCAACTCTAGTGGTTGTTCCATACTAGTTTGAGGAACACCACTAGCAGAAATCCTCCTGCTCTTTCTCACAGGCTGCTCAGACACAACCTTTTCCTTCCTCTTCCCTGTTACTTTCTCTTTCTTTTTCTCTCCCTTCTCTAATTTTTGAATTTTTCCTTGTACCACTTCCAGACTTAACCCAGCAAGGGTTTCCTCATTGATCACATTTTCTGGCTTTTCATCCAAAGCCCCATATCTACCTTTTAGAACTACTCCAGCATTTTCAAATACAGTAGACAAAATGGCTCCATACCTCACTTTTGTCCTACTGGGAACATAGTGTGCTAAGTGCTGGTACATTAAAGAAGGAAAGTTGACCTTAATCTTCTTTGATATACAGAAGATTACTGCCATATCCATCAAGCATGCTTCCCCCTTCTTAGCAGTCCTAGGCAAGATAGTCTTCTTCACCAGATTAAACAACAACTTGTTTAGAGGACTAAGATCATTATGACTCATGACCTTCTTCCCTCTCTGACCACCTAATTCCTCAACTATATCACCAGCCAAGAAATTACCTACTCCCCTTTCCCTTTAGGTAAGTATCATACCCCTCTGTGGGTGTTTTCAGAATTTTACCTAGGGTTTCGATGTTCAATTCGTTTTTTACACCATTAACAACACTCGATATTATCCCTAATTTTGCTTGAAAATTTTGGCAAAATTCAGTCATAGCAACAGGATACAAATAGTTTGCTGAAACCCTTGACAACAGAAATTCCCAACCTTGGAACATAATTAAATCAAGAAACTCTAAAAATCTTGCTTTCCTACACCACACTACATCAATACGATGTCCTACTACATACCTTCCTGCCTGTGACTGGAGTTCCGCTTGATCAGTCACTTCCTCTTCTTCATCTTCCTTTTTAGATTCTTCCTTTTCTAAATTATTCTCCTCTTCTTTATCTTCCTCTTCTCCCTCACTTATCTCTTCTTCTTCTTTGTTCTCCTCTTTTGTTTCTTCTGAATTTTTCCCTTGAGCAAAATCATCAACTTCCTCGATTTGCTCTTCAAGAGATTTTTCACTTTGTTTCTTCTCTTTCCACTCTTTTAGTCATTGAAGAATGTTTGAGACAGAGGAATCCCCTTGATCGCTCTTACTTTCTACTTCTTTTGGTTTCGGAGGAGATTTTCTAGGGTTTTCAGAAGTTTTGATTGAGGTGGAGGACAATTTGTAGTTTACCATGGCTAAGGGAGATGTTTCTTCTTGAATTGTGTTTTCAGAGTGTTGTGATTCTTCTGAGGAGATAAATTAAGCAATGATCACCATTGATGCTTTAGGAAAGGTTTTAAAGAGGTTGAAAGAGTTTTTACTGAATAGGATTAATTTGATGTGACAGTGAGGTGAAAGAAGTGGGTGAAATTAGCTTTTATAATAAATGAAGCGGTGTGAGGGAATTTAGGAAGTTTCACTGTTCAGTCATTAATTGAACAAATTCAATTAATTTTTCAAATTTCAAATTACAGGATGAATCTTTTAAAAACTTAACTTTCCAAATTCAATTAATCTTAAAACGAAGTTTCTACAAAACACAATTGGAACACGCTTTTTACATATGTGTAATGTACATATTTAATAACTTATACAGTTGAGCAATTTAATGAACTCTCCTTTGGTAGTTAACAACGGTGACACTTTAGCTATGTTTATCACACCAAGGTTGTGGTAGAAGCTCTTTTTGCTTTGTTTACATTATTTTTGACTTTGCCATATCTTGGAACTTCAGAGGCTAGTACTTCAGCTTGATCATCCCAAGTTCCAATCTCAATTTCTCAAATCTTTCTCTGTTGAAGGTCTTGGTTAGAATATCTGCAATTTGATTTTCAGTTTGGCAAAATTCTAACTTTATATTTCCTTTCTCCACATTATCTTTTAGAAAGTGATGCCTAATGTGGATGTGTTTTACCTTTGAGTGTTGAACTGGATCCTTAGAAATACATATAGCACTAGTATTATCACAATAAATAGGTACACATTAAAAAATAATACCAAAATCTCTGACCTGTTGTTTTATCCATAGAACTTGTGAGCAACATGCTGCTGCTGCCACATATTCAGCTTTTGTTGTAGATAAAGCAACTGTGTTTTGCTTCTTGGAACCCCAAGAAACTAAACAAGGACCTAAAAATTGTACCATACCTAAAGTGCTTTTTCTATTAACCAGATCACCTGCATAGTCAGCATCAGTAAAACTATTTAAATCAAAAGAATCACTTATGGGATAGAAGAGACTCAAATCATCAGTTCCTTTCAAGTATCTTAGAATTCTTTTTACTGCTGTCAGGTGAGACTCCTTTGGATTTGCTTGGAACCTGGCACACAGACCTACACTAAAAGATATGTCAGGTCTACTAGATGTTAAGTAGAGTAGTGAGCCTATCATACCTCGATACATAGATTGATCAATGCAAGTTCCAGATGAATCTTCATCTAATCTAGTAGCAATTCCCATAGGAGTATTATTGGTTTTGGCATTTTCCAACTTGTATTTCTTGATCAGTTCCTTAATATATTTTTGCTGATGAATCATGATTCCCTCTTCAGTTTTCTTGTTGCAAACCCAGGAAGAAATTTAATTCTCCAGTCATGCTCATTTCAAATTCTCCACTCATAAGGTCAGCAAAATACTTGCATAGAGATTCGTTAGTTGCACCAAATAAGATATCATCAACATAAATTTGTACAACTAAGATATCAGTTCCATTTGACTTTAAAAACAATGTTTTATCAATTTTACCACGTTTGAAACCATTAGCCAAAAGGAACTTAGATAATCTTTCATACCATGCTCTAGGAGCTTGCTTTAACCCATAAAGAACTTTGTCAAGCTTATAGACATGGTCTGGGAACTCTGGATTTTCAAATCCAGGAGGCTGTTCCACATAGACTTCCTCATTTAAGTATCCATTTAAGAAAGCACATTTAACAACCATCTGGTACAACCTAAATCCCATATAAGCAGTAAAAGCAATAAGTAAACGAATAGCCTCTAACCTGGCTACTGGTGCAAATGTCTCTTCATAGTCTATTCCTTCCTGCTGGTTGAAACCTTGTACAACTAGTCTTGCTTTGTTCCTAACAATAATACCATGTTCATCTAGTTTGTTTCTGAATACCCATTTTAGTCCAATGGACTTCTTGTCTTTTGGTCTAGGTTCCAGATGCCAAACTTTATTTCTTTCAAATTCATTTAATTCAGCTTGCATGACATTAATCCAGTCAGCGTCAGTTAAAGCTTCAACATAATTCTTAGGTTCCATGGAGGAAAGGAATGCATTGAATGCACAGAAGTTCCTAAGCTGAGATCTGGTTTGAGTTCCTTTTGTGATATCACTCATGATTGCATCAACTGGATGTGATTTCTGATGTTTCCAGGGCCTTGGTGTGAAATCCTTGATTGGATACAATCTTTCTTCATTATTGTTGACTGGCTCTTCTGTAGGAACTTGTTCCTGGAACTCAGTTTGAACTTCCTCAGGTATTTCCACATTCTGGTCTTCATTATGGGCATCAGTCTGTTCTTGAAGTGGAGTTCCTGGTGCATTCTTCATATCAGGTTCAACATTTGCTTCAGGATTCGTTACTTCAGCAATTTCAACTTGCTGCTTCTACTGTGATGCTGGTTCCTCATCTGGATTCTGCTTTCGCACAAGTCCAATTTCGAAATCATCATCACAATCCTGTACATCAACCAAATGTTCAGTTTCATCAAATATAATTTGTACAGACTCCTCAACACACATAGTCCTTTTATTATAGACTCTGTAAGCTTTACTATTTGAGGCATATCCTAGGAATACAGCCTCATCACTACGTTCATCAAATTTACCCAAGTTCCTTTTACCATTATTGTGAACAAAGCATTTACATCCAAAAGATCTAAAGTAGGAAATATTAGGCTTTCTCCCTTTCATAAGTTCATAGGGAGTTTTATTGGTGATGGCCCTAACAGATACTCTGTTAAGTATATAACATGCTGTGTTTACTGCTTCAGCCCAGAAGTTCCTAGGCAGCCTGCTTGATATCAGCATTATCCGTGCCATGTCTTCAAGGCTCCTATTTTTGCGTTCCACCACTCCATTTTGTTGTGGAGTTCTTGGGGCAGAGAAGTTGTGATCCATACCATACTCAGTACAGAATTCATCAAATTTTGAATTCTCAAATTCTGTTCCATGATCCGATCTAAGATGTAGCAATTGATTTCCTGTTCTTTCTTTACAAAAGCAACAAACTCATCAAACGTTTCATCCTTGCTTACAAGAAAGAAAACCCAAGTAAACCTTGAAAAATCATCAGCAATAACCATTACATATTTCTTACCACTTCTATTTTGGATTCTCATTGGACCACAGAGATCCATATGAATGAGTTCCAAAGGTTTTTTGGTACTTACCATCTTTTTGGACTTGAAGGAAGTTCGGGTCTGTTTTCCTCTAGCACAAGCTTCACACACTTTATCATACAGGAACTTAATGCAAGGAAGTCCTTCCAGTAAGTTCTTAGATCTTATTTTATCAAGTAAAGAAAAGCTTGAATGGCCAAATCTTTTATGCCATAAAAGAGGATCATCCTTAATAACACTGAGACATGTTAAACTGCTATTAGGAACCTCATTAAGATCCACAACATATGTGTTCCCTTTACGAGTTCCTTCTAGAATAATGTTACCAGTGTCATTGTGGATGATTCTACACTTATTAGAAGTAAAGCTAACAGAATTACCTTTATCACAAAACTGTGAAATACTTAACAAATTGTGTTTTGAGTCCCTCGACTAAAAATACATTATCAATGGCATGGGAACGTGACCTTCCTATCTTTCCAATAGCAATTATATCACCTTTCATATTATCACCAAAGGTCACTGTTCCACCATAGTAGGCATCCAGTGAGAGAAATCTAGATTTATCTCTAGTCATGTTCTTAGAATAACCACTGTCGAGGTACCAAGTGTTGTTCCCCCTCACTGGATCTTGCAAGAAGAATTAAACGTTAGAGTCAGGAACCCAGGTTTCCTTGGGTTCCTGTGTAACAGGAGTTGATTCATTTTTCTTGACCAAGATTTGTTCTACATGTTTGACATTCTTCTGAGTGCTTTGATCTTTCTTAGGACACTTAACCTGCTTATGTCCTGTATTTCCATAGAAATAACAAACAATGCTACTAGGCAAGTTGACATACTTCTTTTCTTTCTGGAACTTATTTTTAAAACCTAAACCTTCAGTATTCTTGGTTTGAGCCTTAGTAATCCAATCAGGAACTCTATACTCAATTGGTTGCTTACCTTTCCTAGCTCTCTCAAGTTCCCCCTCAAGACGTGCCTTATCCGTTTTTAAATCTTCCAAATCATGTTTTAATTTTTCAAAATTCGGATAATCAGTAGGTGGAGGAACTTCAGAGTTAGGAGTATCAACACTAAGTTTCAACAAAGACAATTCCACATTCAAGAGTATGTTATCTTGTTTCAGGTTCTCAATAGTCTCTTTTAAATTTTTATTGTCATCAAACAGACTAAAGAACCTGTATTGAATGTCAAACTTCATGTTATCAATCCATTCACTGTTCTCTTTGTAAGTTACTAAAGCTTTATCACTTTGCTGTTTGGATCTATGCAATTCCTTTAAATCTTCTTGAATTTCCAAAACAGTATTTATTAGATTTTCTTTAGACAGATGTTTTAATTGATTGTAAGAGAACCATACCTCAGACTCAAGCTCCTTTAGTTTGGCAGCTTCATCAATTTTTGCCATTAGACATAAATGAGCGGTTTCTTCTGATGGTTGGTCCTCCTCTTCTTCTGAATCTGTATCTTCCCAGGCAGCTAGCATGGCTTTCTTCAAATTGTCCTTAGTGAAATAAGGTTTATAGAATTTTGACTCTTTGGCTTGCTCCTTGCCTTTTGTCTTTCCTTTCTCTCCATCTTGTACTGGAAAATCCTTGATGAAGTGATCTTTTAACCCACACTTGAAGCACGTTGTGTTTCTGGAACTTGTATACTTCTTGTTCCTGTCGAACTTCTTATTATTCATCATCCTCTTAAATTTCCTCACTAGCATAGCCATTTCTTCCTCATCAACTTCCGATTCTTCTGAGTCTTGAGCCTTGAGTGCAAGGCTTTTACTTCTGGAAATTTCAGTATTGAAATTCAGATGAAGTTCATGTGTCATCAATGATCCATCCACTTGTTCCATATTGAACTTGGTGAAGTCCTTGGCTTCCTGCATAGCAGTAACCTTAGATCTCTAGCGTTCATCTTGTGGTAGGCTTCGTAAGATCTTCCTAGCCTATTCATCAATAGGAATATGCCTGCCAAGGGAGTTCAGTTCATTAATAATATCATTGAATCTAGTAAACATCTCTTCTATGGTTTCTTTAGATGGCATTTCAAACCTTTCATACCTAGACATCAATAAATCTATTTTAGAACGTTTTACCTCGTTAGTACCTTCATGATTTACCTGTAGCAAATCCCAAATCTATTTGGCTGACTTGCATCCCATGATACGGTTATGTTCATGGGGTCCAAGTCCACAGTGCAAATACTTTATTGCTAAAGCATTCAGTTCAAGTTTCTAATAATCTTCTTTGTCATAATCAGAAATAGATTTAGGAACTACCTCATGTTTGTCATTGGTTGCAGTTATTTCAAAATCACCAGTTTCAATAACACGCCAAACCTGGTAATTTTCAGCCTTGATGAAGATCTTCATCCTGTTCTTCCAGTAGGCATAGAACTTACCGTTGAACATAGGTGGACGTTGGGTTGAGTACCCTTCTTCAAGTTTCTCCTTGTAATTCATCTTCCCAGGAACTTACTCAGCAAAGTTATCTGCTTGCACGTGAGAACCTTGCTCTGATACCAATTGTTAATTGAGACGAACACTACAAGAGGGGGGGGGGGTGAATTGTAGATGAGTTCCTAGTGACTACTTTTTCAAATATAAAACAGAATAAAACAGGAACTTCAATGCACACAGGATTTTACGAGGAAACCTTCTAGTGCCCAACTAGAAGTAAAACCTCGACCCTACCTTAGGGATTTCAAACACAAACAATTTCACTATAATAGGGTAAACACCGAGTTACAACCTATTATAATCAAACCTCTACTCACAAGTTCCTAAACAAACTTGCTACAGAATAGGACTCTATTCTTCCCAGTCTAAGTCCCATACTTAGACTCTCTCTCGTACTCCCTAAGCACAGATCTTCTCAACTTCTCAACAGAAGCTCTCTCTCTGTATGCAATGACAATAAGAACACTCTCACCTAAATAACCCAAACCATTTACAAGTAAAACACCTAGTATATGATAGGCAAGCTATGCATGAAACCCGAAACTAATATGACAAGATAATAAGCTTGGCAAACTTACCCAATTAAAGCTCTGTAAATTCTTCACGCATAAACTCACAAAAAAAAAACCTAAACTCCTTTTTTCCTCTACTATTTATACAAGTATTACTTGTATAGAAAGTAGGTTTTCTTAAAGATAAATAAGTTAAACTTAACTTATCTTTTCACATGGCTTTTATGTAAATCATTAGAAGAAAATCTTTTTTGAAAAAAAAGATAGAAAAATTGAGTTAAAAAGTATAATATCTTTTTAACAAACCGATTTTAAGAAATAAGCATTTAAAGAAAATCTTTTTCGAATTCTATATTTTATCTTCATTTAATTGCCAAGCTAACTTGTCACGCTTCTAATAGACTTCATGCATATCCTACTTAACATATTTAACAATGAATCTAGAAGATAAAATCTTAACTAAGTCATTGCTGCGCTGTGCTCTTATACTGGTAGGTTTACTTGAGTTCCACGCTTACTAAGTTCCTCCAAAGATCTTAGTCAACCATCTTCAAGTTCCTGTGAAGGAACGTTCCTGTTAG
Organism: Chenopodium quinoa; assembly: GCF_001683475.1. Lineage (NCBI taxonomy): Eukaryota > Viridiplantae > Streptophyta > Magnoliopsida > Caryophyllales > Amaranthaceae > Chenopodium > Chenopodium quinoa. Next base: position 2,919,628 of record NW_018745177.1, read on the forward strand.
GGAACTCAGTTCTTGTGAGGGAACTCTTCTTCTGTTTCGAATAACCTTCTCAAATAAAGAACTTCTTCAAGTATTCTTAGTTTCAGTTACATCTTCCATCTCCAAAATCAATTTCACCTAAACTAAACAAACACTTGAAAAACCTTTATTAAATGAGTTTGTTGTAGTTTAAGTTCCTCATCATCAAAACCTTTAAACATCAACAAATAGGAAGCGCAAGGAACTTGAGATGGATGATACAAGCTTTAAACGTTAGAAAAAAGTTCAATGGAATTCATCTGATGAGGAATCCTTTTCTGAGCAGCAAGATGATCAAGATGATATGAATGTTGATACTCACTTGGGTGGGTGGCTGGCCTTTCACAGCCCTTAAGTGATCAGTGAAATTCGTTTCTTTTAATTGTAGGGGTACTAATGACTTATAATCTCGAAAGTTACCTTATGTATTTTGGTTAATTAGGTCCTTTTTGCCGGGGAATTCCAAGTTAATCTTCATGATTGACAAACTTTGTCAATCTAAGGGCATTTATGGTATTTCAACCGATTAAGTTGAGGATATGATTGTAAAATCCGCATGCTCAGTTGGATTACTTCCCTTGACTAAGCATACACGTAAGCAAAGGTTCGCATATTTGGACTTCATGGGTTATAACATCCGTTAAATGGCATTAGTCAACGATAGTTTGAAAAAATTACATGTTGCAATATTGTTTCAGTATTGGGCACACATATGGCAGAATTTGTTTGAGACAAATGAGGGATCTGATTTAATGAAAAAAACTATTAAGTAAAATTGTAATATTACTTTGTTGATAAATTTGTTAGAAAAGTACATACTTATATGTTCACTTTTTTGTGAAGAAGGACCTTATATGTTCAAAGTGGTGAACAAAGGCCTTATAAGTCACTTTTATTGTGAGGAGGGACCTTGACATCGGAATATAGCCATTGAATTTTACTTTTTCGGTGTTGATCATCACTTACGTGGCACGTGATGTTTTGAAAAGGCCATTTTCGTTCATTTTTTCCCCATGTTTTCAAATTTTCTGTCTTACTATCCCCAAATTTTCTCTCGAAATCTCTTCTCTTTCCTTAAAATCAAGAGAAAAAAAGAAGGAAAAGACATTTTTAAAATATCACGCGCATATTACATGATGGTCAATGCCGGAAAAGTGAAGTCAGTGTTTGTTCTACACAAATAATTTAATTTATCACAATATTTATAATTGAGATTAAAATTGTAAAATTGCAAAATTGAAAAAAAAAGAGGGAGTTAAACATAGAGAAAATAAACCTTTTTGTGACAAATTCAATGAAAGTATGAAACTGAACAATACAAAATTTGGCCAAATTGTCTTATAAAATCAAGAAATCAACTCAATTGCGGTGTAATTCAAATAGAGAAATACTTTGTATATAGGAAGGAAATCAACTCAATTGCGGTGTAACTGTATAATTAAGGATCTATAATTCAAATAAATTAGAAAATTTGGAATCAAAATAAATTTTAGACATAAAAAATGGGGAATAGAAAGATAATTTCTAATTTATAAATTATAATGATTATCATTTGGGATGAGAGTTGGAAACTGAAATTTTCAGTAAATATTATTGGAGGCTCTATCAAGATTCATAATAAGCGTAGTACATTTATCCAAGGGAATAGGAAAGTGTATGATGAAAGCATGAATGAAAATTTTTCATTCAAAGTAATATAAAAATATATAAAAATATGTAACTAAAAATGGACATTAGGGAAATGCCACATGCCACTTAATATGACTTGCAAAAGTTCCTTTTTTAAAAATATTAGTATAGATATAGGCCATGTTTGGTAATTGACTTTTTAATGGCTTTTTGGTTAGCTTTTGGCTTTTGATTTTTTAAGGTGGTCAAACAGCCAAAAAATGTGTTTGGTAATTGGCTTTTTAGTCAGCGAAAAACCTGGCTTTTAAGCCAAAATGAAAAAAACTGCTTTGAGTAGCTTTTTTGTTGGCTTTTGGCTTGTTGGCCCACACATTATCTAATAAACAGCCAACAACCACCAATTAATTCACCAAACATTTTTATAAACAACCAACTTAAAGAGCCAATTTCAAAAGCCATTATAAACAGCCAAACATTCCAGCTGGTCAAACAAGCCAAGTGAACCAGCCAACCGCCAACATCCATTTGCCAAACAAGGCCATAGTCTTTGTGATTTTTTTTTAACGAACATTATAAAAGCTACTTCCTTCGTTTTTTAATAGTTGTAACACATGAAAAGTGGGGTTCACATAGTGTAATACACTTTAAAATGGGATGAGAGGTTTTTTAGAATATAATTTAGTAGGCCTTGTGTTTTTTTTTTTGGTGTATCATCCGATTCACCATTTGGGCTAATGCGGATTCAGGAATCCAGTCCGTATCTTAATAAAAAAATCAATTGGTACCATATGTTAATAAGTGTTACTTTCGCCGTGTTTTAATGAAGGTTACACTTACCATTTTATAGCTATCAAAAAACCGACCCGAACTGGTGAATCTGAGCCGTTCCGAACTATTCCAAAAAGGAACTGAATTGCTAAGAACCTGTTATTTTAAAACCGTAAACCGACCCGACCTGATTTTTTTAAACCTAAAACGGAACCAATCTGAATGTTTGAGAACCGTCACTGAATCGTACCCGTTATCAAGCCAAACGATACAACCCGAAATCGAGAACAACCTGAACCGAAGTACTTTTGAAACCGATAGCAACCCGACTCATTGTAAACAAAAACCGTTTAAACCCGACAAAAACCCGATAAATCCAATTCATTTACAACCCGTAACTGGTTAGGATCGAACCGTTTATAACTCGTAATTAGTTATGACCGAACGACTTACAACCCGTAACCGGTTATGACCGAACCGTTTATAATTAATCCGTAAGTCCGTAACCCTTTATGAGTGAAAAGTGTGAGAGAGAAAGTGTTTTGACTAAAGCGGTACGGATGAGTGTAAGGAATGAGATATGAAGACTGTAGGGCTTGAATTTGGATTATTGGGCCGATTTTGATTAGGTTTTAGTGGGTTTAGGGAGATGAATGAGAGGCAATGGATTAAAGATAGGTTTAATCAACGTTTGTGAGAGTATTTTCTTGAGGGGTTTAGATTGTGATCCGTGTTTTAACTGAGCGACCAAAGAAAATTATAGCTTAATAGTTAATAATTAATAGTCAAATTTTAATTTATAAACAACTTGTAATAAAGAAATCATAACTAAGTAATTACAATTTATTGGTAATTTGCTAGTTAAAACAAAATATAAATTTAAGTAAACAACTAATAAAGTGATAATTATTACTATAACGTGTTTGTGACCTGACCAATTACAAGTTTACAACTCGACTCTTTCTAATTGATTACTTGATCAATGTAACTTGCTTAAGCTTTTATATTTATGACATGAACTGATTTTGCCCGATTTGTTTTGAACCAAATTCGTTTTAAAATCGACCGAGTTCTATCGGAATCGATTATGATTTGAACCGATTACAACCCAACCCTGTTAGGATCTGATGTATTTTAACCTAAAACTAGTTATAACTTATAAACTGGCAAAACCCGTTTTCAAAAACTGATTGAGTTCCACTCATACTGATTACGATTTGAACCGATTACAACCCGACCCGATTAGGACCCGCTATGTTTTGACCCAAAACCCACCTTAAACTGACAAAACTTGTTTTTAAACCTATCGAGTTCAACCCGAACCGATTATGACCCGAACCAATTACAACCCAACCCGATTAGAATCCAACCCGAAAAGAAACAGTAGTAAAAAAAAATACCAAACCGAATCGATCCAGATTTATTTAAAACCGACCCGAACTAACCCGATAATAATTCCAACCCATTATAATCCGATCCGTTACAAACTGAAAACCGATTAACCGAAACCAAAACTAAACCAGAAAATCGATTGACACCCTTACTTACCAAATGCGTATGTGCTTTAATAAGATTTACAAATTATATTTTTTTTTTCAAAAAACTATATTTTAATGTTATATATCAATATCCTCTCATGGTCTTCACCAATACCAACTAATACATTTTAAACTGATTCGTCTCTCTCACATTCAATTATTTTCTACAAATTATTATCCGATTTTTTTTTATATACAATTTTTTAGTACTCTAGCTATACTACTCCCCACCCCTCCCCTCCCCTCCCCTTTTTTTTTGAAACAATGTCAGCTAGGCATTATTATTAAAACTAAATCAAATCAAATTTCAAATTATGAAACTCTGAGGGAAATTGTCCAACCATACACAAGTCGACTCACTTACACTATATCTTGGAAGTTGGAACTAAAGAAACTAAAATTATCTTCTCTTCCACCAAATTAAAGGATAAACTACTACAAAGTATAAAATATTAGACTTTTGAAAGTAATTTTGATTGGTTTTAAAAAAAAAAGTAATAAATTTTGATTGAGGTAGATAAAATATCAGACTTGGTAGGAAAAAAAATAAGAGTCAAAGCTATCTTTGAATGGTCTATAAAGTATAAACAACCACCTAACTACAATAAATGCTAAATTAATACTTTGTATTCATCTTCCATTGTAAACTAAAAGCCCACTAAGCACTAACGGCTACGATGCTAGCGTCGTTTCATGATAGTTTGCCCAGGTGTAGCTATTAACTTGTGACTAGGATGCTTACTCGTTATGAGCATACTCCACATTCTGACATGGCAGGAAAGATTGACAAAGTTCGTTAATCATGAAGATTAACTGGGCAGCCCCCCTTTTTGCCCATGTTTTTGTTTCTCTCAGAAACTAAAACTGATGTAAACACTATAGCTAGTAAACTTAGTAGCAGTAATCCCTCTTTTGTGTGTGGAGTTGATGCGGAAGGTATTGAAGGTGGCATCTTAGTTCTAGCTTGGACTTCCATGGAAATATTTTTTGTTTTTAAGTCCAAGCATTTAGTGCTTTGTACAGTACTTGTTGATAATAATAATAAATGGAGTGTGATGTTTGTGTATGGTGCTTCTGTTTTACAAGAAAAATTAGATGTTTGGTCGCAAATGCTTACTCTTTTAGCTAGCAATCCAAACTGTCTTATAGTTGGCGATTTTAACCAAATTGAATCACACTTAGATAAGTTAGGCGGGTCTCCTGTGGTTTTGGGATGGGAGGAATTTTTGGATTGGAGAATTAATTCTAATCTTTTAGAAACTCCTTTCTTGGGTACCCGATTTACGTGGACTAATTTTAGATATCCCCCTGAACTTATTCTTGAACGTTTGGATAGAGCTTATATGTCTCAAGGTTGGTTTAACCTTTTCCCATCTACAAAGGTTTTAAACCAGCCAATTTTAGTGTCTGATCATGCAGCAATCATAGTGGATACTAATTCAGTATCTTTCCAGAAGAAGAGACCATATCAATTGGAAAATTAGTGTCTTAATTTTCCAGAGATAGGGGAGATTATAGGCCAAGTATGGAAAATAGACTTTCCTGGTTCTCCAAGCTTCGTACTTTCCCGTAGGATGAGTGTAGCTAGGAATCGTCTTCGGCACTGGTGCTTAGATAATAAAAAGCTTTGGGGGATTAACTGGAATCACATTTCTGATAATTTAAGTGGTGAAGGTGAGAAAGTTGGCATGACTACAGCGATGAATTATGTTTCTAAGATAAGGTCGACTTCAAGTGATGTAGCTATCATAAACCAATATTGGAGGCAGCGGATGAAAAAGAAATGGTTAATACAGGATGACTGTCCTACCAGGGTACTCTTTTCAAAAGTGAAACAAAGGCAAGCAAAAAAAGGAAATTATGCAAATTAGGGATGATAGCGGACAAGTATTTACAGGTCAAGAGAACATTCAGGCCACTATAAATCTCTCGCTGAAGTCAGTGTACAAGTCGGATTTGGTTGCTTCTAATGATGAAGAGGTCGATTTAGTGCTACGGGAGCTTGCTCTTCCTCAAATTTCCCAAAACCAAACAACTCACCTATTGCGGCCTTTTTCATATCAAGAGGTAGAGAAGGCCGTGTTTGATTTGAAAGGGTCAACTTCGCCGGGTCCGGATGGCATTACTACGGAATTTTTTCATAAGCACTGGAGGACAGTGGGCCTATCAGTGTTCCAAGCGATGGAACATTTTTTTGAAACTGGTTATCTTTCTTCGGGAATGGAATCATTCTATTTTGGTTATGATTCCTAAAATTGCAAATCAAGAGGAGGTAAAGCATCTACGCCCTATTAGTTTGTGTAATACCATCTATAAAATTGCCTCATAGTGTTAAGCGACACGTCTCAAAAAGGTTCTCCCTGGTCTAATAGCGACTTCGCAACATGCCTTTGTTTAGGGACGATATATGAATGATAATGTTATTTTATGTCAGGAACTTATAGATGTTATTAATAAGAAAAGGGTAGGAGGAGTTAATCTGGCCTCGATCAAATTAGATATGAGTAAGGCTTACGATAGGATTCATTAGGGGTTTATCCTTAAGGTACTCAAAGCCTATGGGTTTCCGTCTCATTGGATTCAGCTAATTGAACAGTGTGTATCCACTGTCTCATTCCAATCCCTGGTTAATGGTAGGGTGTCAACAAGATTTTCTCCTCAATGTGGTATTCGTCAAGGTGATCCGTTATCTCCGTTCCTCTTTTTGTTCTGTATGGATATCCTAAGTAGGATGCTACAAATAGGGGAAGATATTGGTAGTTTTCATGGAATCCGAGTTGTCAGACGGGCACCAACTGTGTCTCATCTTTTCTTTGCAGATAATGCAATGATTTTCTTTAAATCAGATCGGGCTTCTTGTATATCTATCAATCACATTGTATCTAGGTTTTGTTTGGTATCGGGCCAACAGTTGAACTAAACAAATCCTTCATAAAGTTCAGTCCAAATACATCAGAGGGAAATTAGTGCGAATTCAAGAACGTGTTTGGAATGACACAGGTTGAGGTTTTTGGTCATCATTTAGGCGTTCCAATCGACATGTCAGGGAAGAAAAGTACGCATTTTACGTACTTGATCGACAAGGTTATGGAGAAAATTATATCATGGAACTCAGTTTTCCTATCACAGGTTCAGAAACTAGTTTTGATAAATTCGGTCCTAGTATCTATGGTCTCACATGTCTTTTCAGCAGTGGATATTCCGGTTTCTATTTTATTGAAGATTGATGCTCTAATTATCAATTTCTTTTGGGATAAGCAAGGGGAAAGGGGTATGCATTGGGTACAAAAAGGAATTTTGCATAAACCTAAAGGAATGGGAGGTCTGGGTATCCGTAGTCTGCAAGTCCTCAATACATCCTTTAGAATGAAACAGGTTTGGAGAATGCATCATAATCCGAATTCATTGGTGTCAAGGATATACATAGAAAAACACCCCTTTTAATTGAATACAGGTACACAAGCTTTACTAAGAGGTAAAGTTCTCTCTCCAAAGATGAGGGGCCTTCGAAAGGCAGAAGGCAGGTTACTGGAAGGATGTGCGTGGAAAATTGGGGATGGTCACAAGGTTACAGCGGGTACAGGGAAGTGGGTGCAAGGCTACACTCTAACCTTTGCTTCATCAATTACGCTTGCGCAGGCTGCTACCTGGAAAGTCAAGGACTTCATATTCACCCCTTATAATTGCTTCATTCCCCTGATCCAGCAATCCTTCGATTTCAAGGACGCTAGGTCGATCATCTCGATGGAACTTCCTGATCACCCTAAATAAACCTGATTTTATGTACTGGATAGGTCATCCGTCAGGTAATCTTTCAATTAAATATGCGTATTGTTTTCTTCAGAATTCAATTGCTGATGACCTTGAGCAAGGAGATAGACATAGTAAGAAAGGTTTTTACAACATTCTTTGGCGCCTTAATACTTTGCCAAAATGGAAACTCTTCCTTTGGAAACTATCGTATGAATGCTTAGCTTCGGAGTAGGGGTTAGATATTAGGACATCGTGTGAGGGCTGTGGGGCAGAGTCCGAATCAATGAACCATATTTTTCGATTTTGTGAGATTGCAAGACGGGTTTGGAGTAATGGTCAATTGAGTATTCACTCAGAAATTAATGGGGAACTACCCTTCTGGGATTGGCTTTCTAGTTATATCTAGCTTTTCTATAGCATAAATGGTATTAAGAGTATAAGGTTAATTTACTTTCTAATTACCTTATGGGAAATATGGTCAGCACGTAATGATATGGTCTTTTGTGGGACCTCTTCCTCTGAAAGTGTTATCCTTTCTAGAATATTGTCCTCGTTGCATTCGCATGAAGTTTTTCAAGGTGAGGATGATTCGTTATTAGCTTTTCTCCATCCTCCAGAACTTTCTTCCGCCCCTCCACCAGGTTTTCACTTGATAAGCCTGGGTTTGGAGAGGAGTTCGGTTCCGCACCATATTATTATCTCGGATGCTGCTTGGAAGGATGATGGGAATCGAGCGGGTTTGGGTTGGTCTTTGCTCAAAACAACGCACAATGACAATGTTGGGAAGGGGGATATGATTTTGGGTCGGCAGTTTTGGCAGTCCATGCGGAGGCTATGGCTTGTCTGAGAAGCCTCAAATGGGCGTTAAAGGTTCATTTAACTTCTATCGAAGTTTACACTAATTCCTTTAACTTGGTTAGTATGTTACAAGATGATTGCTCACAAGATATTTGGCTTGTCTGGACGCTTCAGGAGATACGCACAGGGGCAAGTTGTTTACATCTTGTACTATTCGGAAGGTGGACATGGATATGGTGGTTGATGCTCACAATAAAGCTCAGTTAGCCATTGGGTTGGCTTTATCCTTTGAAGATATATCTGTAATTTAGTTAGTTTTCTCTTTTCTTGTTTGTTTACATGATGTCAAAAAAAAAAAAAACATTAATGATAGAAAATATAAAATAGGTAAACATATATTTTTGGGGATATAAATGTCGTCTGCACACTATTCTTAAGAGTCCTAAAAAAAATATTATTATGAAGGAAAATAAGTATAGAGGATATAATTGATCAAACATTATTCATAAGATCAGAGTCAAATCATTGAATCACACAAGGAATAACTTAGACACAATTAACATCATATCAATAGTGACAAATATGTAAGCAAATATTTTGAAGATATAATAGTCCTCACTCTATTAATAAGTGTTTTCTCATAATTTTTAAAAAGTAGGAAAATGGTTGGTTAATATTAATTGTGATTAGGTCTAAAATAAACAAAAATAAAATTAGAAAACCAAATCAACATACCAACCACTACCACCCAAACCACCATGCCACCCCACCTCACCCAAAACCCTAACCTTACCCCACTCGAAATGCTAAACCCTTCCCACCCTATGTGACCCAAATCCCCACTATTAATGACGCCCACTGCTCGATCCTCAAACAACCACCGTAGCTCACTACAACTAGAGATGTCGTCAAATCAGGTGAGATTTGTTTAGATTTTTGGCAGTTCAGGTTGGGGCGTTCGGGTTCAAGTTGGGTGGATTGGATATGGGGTACAATTGGGGTTATGGTTTAGGTGAAAAGATGATGGTGGATGTGGTGGCGGCTGGGTTTAGTTGGGGATCGAATGAGGTTGATGGTGGAGGAGGTAACTATGTTTTATATTTTAAAAAAAAAAAATTGCAAATTGGAGCCATTTAAAGTCATTATTTTCCAAATTGCAACCATTTAAAAAAAAAATTGCAGCCCAAAAGTTGTTCTAAATTGTATATTGCAACCTAATTCAATTTTTTCATCCGCTTATGTGTCAAAAAAAGTTTGGTTAAGGTTTAAGCATCCATTTATCTATTAATTAAGGATCCAAATTGAGCTAGAAATTGGCAAAAAAAATTAACGTAAGTGCCTCGTTTTAATAGGAAAAAATAGTTTTCCACAAATCGATACACATTTTTATTACGCAAAACGAAGCACTTAAGTTATTTTTTTTGCTAATTCCTAGCTCAATTCGGTCCCTTAAGAACTAAAATGACCCCTAAATCCTTAATTGAATATTTTTCGACACAAACAGATGAAAAAGTAGAATTGGGTTACAATTTATAACAACTTTTGGGCTGCAATTTGCAAATTTTTTTAAATGGCTGCAATTGGAAAATTTCCCAAAAAAACCACTAAATCATTGTTAATTTTAACTAATCATCTATGAAAATGAGCTTATTTATGGTATACATGCATCCTTTTTTAGGGGCAATTTGTATAAAAGTAAAAAAAAAAAAAAAAAAAAAAAAAAAGGTCACACTGTAGACACCCATTTGTGTCTCCCCAAAACCAAACCCAGTGATGAGTACCTTTCGCGTCGAATTATAATCGAATGAAGTGAAAGTGTGGAAAGTCTAGTGTTGCGGAAAGTTTTAATTTCTTTTCTCTTCTCTCTGTTTTGAAAACTTATTTTAAGAAAACAGCCAATCCAGTTTGGTTGGTCCATGATATGGGTCCAATAGTAGTGTAGTTGGATGGGGTTTGCAAAGAGCTTTCCAACGATATATTATAAGCCCAATTCCGATGAATATTGAGAAAATTATGTCCAATTTATTAAAATGGACCCGGTTTGAGCCTTATATGCGACCCAATGATCTTAGGGAGGCCTAATATGATTTATCATTCCTAATGCAATTAGGAATGGTTTTAGTCTTCTAGAATCTTTTAGAAGGTTCTTTTCATTCCTAATTCAATTAGCATTGATAAATTGACTTTTGACTTTTCAGAGTTTTAATTAAAATCAAATAGTATTTTCGAGGAAATTATATGATTTTATCCTCCAGTACGATAAACTTATCTGATTTTCGGAAACGCGTTGGAAATAAGCTTGGCGCCTAACCCCAGGCCTTGGCGCCTAGAACCAGGCCTGGCGCCTGGCGCTAGCCATTGGCGCCTGGTGCTAGTGTTGGTGCCTGGCGCCAGTTAGCCAAGGGTGGCGCCAGCTCTGTTTTCTGTGCGTCAGACTCTGTTTTGTTTATTTTATCTTTTTGGCTGATTTTCTCTATAAATAGTTTCTTAAAAACTTCGTTTTCATTCACCAACTCTCATCAAGATTTTCTTGGTTATTCTTTCTCTCTCTTTTCTAAACTAGCCTTTTCTCAAAGACAAAATTCCGCATTCGCAAGATCTAGAAACACCTAGCCATATTCGAAGTTGCCTTCGCCCTAGACGTGAAAGGTTTTAATTTCTGAGGGTTTGGTCCCAAATCTCTCTTTCAATTATTTAATTTAATTGTTGATTTATTATTTTCCTTGAAGTTACTAACGTGTGTATTTTGTTATTATAAAGAGGTACGAGGCATCAAAGTAAGTGCTTTAATGGTTTTAATTGACATTATGATGTAGAAATCATGTTTACATTGTTATTATGATATTCCTAGTATCATGTCTAGGGTATTTTTAATATTAAATGTGATTGTTATAATGCTTCCTATTCTCTTCCTAATATTTATGATTGTTAGTATCATGTTAGGGTTAAAGATTTGATTTTTATTGCTTAGTGACATGCTAGGGTTTGTTATTAATCTTATTAGTATCATGCCTAGGATCTTGCTATTATTATGCTTTAATATTAACATGAATATGATTATGATTACAATTGTTGTAATTTATGATGATTATGATTATGAACATTATTATTATTATTTTGATGATGATTATTTTATTTATGATGATATTATTATTATTGTGATTATTATAATTATTATTATCGTTATTTATTATGTTGCTTGATATTTATTGCTTGATCACACCTTTTATGCATGTTTAAAGGGAATATGTACTTTTAATCATGCTTAATAAGATAATTAATAATCTTGTTTAGGGTTAATTGTTATTATAATTCAAGTGATCATCAATAATAGTTTATTTGTGCATTAAATTCAACCAACATAGATTAAACAGGTTTAGGGTTAATCCTATTGATTGCATGTTAATTAAAAAGCGCACATGAATACGATCAGAATAAAGTAGAGGTCTATTATTAGGGCAGATTCAATCTCTTTTAGGTTGGATTTGTACCTTCATCCCCGAACCCTTATTTGTTCTAGACCTTATGGAGTTGACGATCTCTTGGATCGTTAAGGGGTGTGACTTTCATCCTATGAACGGTTTACAAATTCCTAATATGACTGATTGGAGCTGAATTGAACTGATTGGAACTAAAATGAAATGAAATTAAGTAAATGTGAACAGGTCCTACCCAACCTGGGTTAGCGGACAACACAATTTGGAAGTGGAGGGGGTGTAAGGGAATCCCCACCACAAATTGCTTTTAGTGGGGTTTGATCAATTCCACAACCTTTTGGTTATGAGGTGACAAACCTTAATACTAGATCAAGTTTTATTTGTTTTGTAAAGAAAGAAATTATTGAATGGCATTAGTAAATGTAAAACAAAATAGGATTTAGTAAGAGAAGGATTACTAAAAAGTGAGTTAATTTGTGATACAAAAATGTGAATAAAGTAAGAGACTAAGACAAAGTTTGGGAAAAGGTACAATTATTGAGTAATCAAAGGGAAAAGATAACAAAATTGTTAGGAATAAATGAAGAAGTACTAATGTAGTATTGTTATGAATTTGCAGAATACTAAAATATTAAAACTCACATGGAAAAGAGAGGAAGAGAGAGAGAGAAAGGTGAGTAGAACCACTTTTAATTGTATCATTGAAAGCTTATATAACATCATTGGTTATTTAATGATATTATATATGCACGTAGTTAGTAACACTGAATGTATATAGTACCACGATATACATACATAATACCAATGAATATTCTTGGTACTATTGATCTCACAATAGTACTACTCTATCCCATCAAAAAATATGGTACTACTCTAAAGTTAGAATACACCTTATATGTAATTATGTCCTTACCCCTCATTATACAAATGTTTATGATAACAATACTCCCTTTAAACTCCCTCAGGAAAAAATAAAATAAAGCAAAGTGATTTGAACGATAACACATAGATAAAAAGGAAAAGAGAATTTAACAAAGGAGAATATAGGGAATATATATTTAGATCTAACAAATTGTACTTCTTCAAATTCTCTAGAGAGATAAAGTTCCTACTGAGAGAAAGTCTCAATTTTTCGTTCCTTCCTTAGGTTTTACTTGTTTTTCCACTTCTTAGTGCTATTGCTGCTAATATGTCACAGTATTGTAATTCCACCTCCTTTGATACTAGTTTATTTACAAATGCTATGTGTGGCTTTTTTCCGTCTCCTAAGGTCTAGAATACTAAGCTTAATTTCGGTGGTCATGATGATGAAAACACCTCCGGAATTCCAACGGAATCGCATCCGTCTAATCTTATTTGTGACGGAATGGATCTTCCTCCGTTTCCAGGTGCTAGAGATGATAACTGGCGAAATTTGAGTGGACCGCTAAAGAATCAGCCACGTGGGAAGGTGCTTGCATGTGGGTCAGCAGGGGAGGAAGATGGTCTTTGGCGGCATTGTTTATCTTCTTCAGGTCACATGGTAGATGATCCTTATCTGAATGAATTGGATTCTTTTTCTTCAATGGGCCAAGACTCTACAAATTGGGCCTTAAGAACTAATTTAGTATTAGACTCTTCGTTAGAAGCTTTTAATTTTTCACCACCATCTGATGCTTGTAATCATGTTGTTCATTCGGACTTCACAAACAAGCAAGAGGATAATAATCAAGATCAGTTAGGCCCAACTACTTCAATTGGATCTTTAAACTCTAGTTTTATATCTTGACATATCAAACCATCCAATAATGGGAGCATTTTGAACCAAGACCAAGAATATGACTTCTTTCATGGTCCTTTGCTTGATGATCTAATTGAAGTATCTAAAAAGAGGGAGAGCTATATTGCCTAAGGTTCCGTATATTGCCTCATTAGTCCACTCTTATGGTATTGATATTATGTTTTTAGTTGAAACCATATCTACTGTTACTGTACAAAAATTGTCCTCTTTAGCTTTTAGTGGGTATTGTGGTATGGATGCTAATGGGCTTAGTGGGGGTTTAGTTATTTTTAGGTTTGCACCCCTTAAGGTAGTTCCTATTTCAGTTTCACCTAATGTCATCTTTTGTGAAATCCATGTCCCTGGTCAAGTATTAAAAAATGTAGTTTTTGTGTATGGATCGCCTCACATTCTACTCCTGGTACTGTTTGGGATGAGGTTTCTACTATTCTTAGGATAGTTGACAATGTCGTTCTAATAGGAGACTTTAACCAAGTTGAATACTTGTCAGACAAAGTTGGTGGGTCATTTAATATTTCTAGTCGTCAGGAATTTGTGAATTGGAAATTAAATAAGGAATTAATGGATGTACCTTTTTCGGGACCTCCTTATACCTGGACTAATGGCCAATTAGGTAACCCGATTTATGAGCGTCTTGACAAGGCTTATGCATCAAGGAAATGGTTAGAGTCTTTTCCTGACACTAAGCTTATCCATCAACATATTTTATTCTCTAATCATGGGGCAATTATTTTGCGTGACAGTCCAGTTACTTCAAATAGGAAGCATCCTTATAGGATTGAGAATTGGTGTTTGTTATTTCGGGAAGTTTCCTTGCTTATTGGTACCAATTGGCAAGCTAATGCCCAGGGGTCTAAGATGTTTTCGGTTTGTCGTCAATTAGATTATATTCGTCGTTTATTATTGGCTTGGTGTGTTACTCATAAGAAAGTGTGGGGTATAGACTAGAGAAAGATAGAGACTTCCATTTGCTCATTATCCAGTAACTAAACTACTAAGTCAGATCGTACGAGATTTATTTCAGCAAGGAAGGAGGTTCTAGATCAAGCCCAAGTTGAATTTCTTTATTGAAAACAATGAGCTAAGGTTAAATGGGATGCTCTAGGTGAGACTCCAACTCGGTTTTTGTTTGCTTTGGTGCAGGATCATAAACATCGCAACAAGATAATCAGCTTGAAAGATGTTTTGGGTAATTAGGTGTCAGATTCGGATGGGATTTCGGAGATGTTTATTGATCAATTCTCAAACCTTTACCGATGGCATGCTCCTTCCCCTGGAATTCCAGTCCTGGACTTGGAAGATCTACGACATCCCACTTTTTCTTCCTCTGCTTGCCAAGAACTTATGTTACCTTTTTCAGATATGGATATCAAAGATGCTATATTCCAAGTTGGTGATGACAAATCTCCAGGTCTAGATGGGTACACTGTAGCCTTCTTTAATTCCAATTGGTCAGTGGTTGGTGCCTCGGTGACGGAGGCCATTCAATTCTTCTTTGCCCATGGTTATCTTCTTAAGGAATGGAACTGTACGTTTTTTATTTTACTGCCTAAGGTGGACCATCCATAGGAGCCTTCTCAGTTCCGTCCTATTGGTCTCTGCAACGTCCTTTATAAGTGTATTGCAAAATACTTAACGAATTGTCTTCGAAGATTTTTACCATCTTTGATTTCAGGATGTCAGAGTGCCTTTGTTCCTGGTTGGTTAATGTCGGACAGCAGTCTGCTTGCTCATGAGCTTCTTTCCTACATGAATTCCTCGACTTCTAAACTTTGCTCAGCGGCCCTTAAGTTGGACATGAATAAGGCTTATGATAGGGTTAATTGGGATTTCTTGTGGCAAGTTTTAAGAGCTTTTGGTTTTCCTCCATACTGGGTTCATATAATTCAGCAGTGTGTTACAACGGTTTCCTATCAGGTTATAGGGAATATTTTCAAGCCTTTAAAATCCCACTAGCTTGAACCCCACTGTGATCATACACTAAAGTACGGTGGCGTCCAAAAGGGAAGAAGATAGAGCAAAAGAGTCGCCAACAAGTTTTTAAGGAACTTGTAAACCGTTCACGAGGTGAAGGTTACACCCCTTAACGATCCAAGAGATCGTCAACTCCATAAGGTCATGAACCAAATAAGGGTTTAGGGATGATGGTACAAATCCAACCTAAAAGAGATTGAACCTACCCTAATAATAAGCCTCTACTTTATTCTGCTCGTATTCATGTGCGCTTTCTGACTAACATACAATCAATATGATTAACCCTAAACCTGTTTATCTATGTTGGTTGAACATTAATGCACAAACAAATATATTATTGGTGATCACTTGAATTATAATCACAATTAACCTAACAAGATTATTAATTATCTTATTAAGCGTGATTGCAAATACAAATTCCCTTTAACCTGCAATAAAAGGTGATCAAGCAATAACAATATAAAGTAATATGCATATCAAGCAACATGATAAATAATAATAATAATAATATTAATAATAATAATAATAATAATAATAATAATAATAATAATAATAATAATAATAATAATAATAATCATAAACATTAGAAAGAACATAGGAAGCATCATACTTTAAATCATACTTAATATTAAAGATACCATAGACATGATACTAGGAATCATAAATAACAATCTAAACATGATATCTACATCATAAATCAATTAAACCATTAAAGTACTTACTTGGATGCCTCGTACCTCTTTCTAATTACAAAATACACACGTTAGTAACTTCAAGGAAAATAATAATCAAAACAATTAAATTAAATAATTGAAATAGAGATTTGGGGCCAAACCCTCAGAAATTAAAACCTTTCACGTCTAGGGCGAAGGCAACTTCGAATATGGCTAAGTGTATCAAGATCTTGTGAATGCGGAATTTTGTATTAAAGAGCAAAGTTTAGAAAGAATATATGAATGTTGAAGATGAATGAAGAGTATTGATGAATGAAAATTGATGATGATTGGTAATTGATAGTTGGTAGATGATGAATGAAGAGAATTAATGAATGATAATTGATGACAAAAACGAAGTTTTTGATACGATATTTATGGAGAAAAACATCCAAAAAAGATAATTTATCAAAACAGAGTCTGAAGATCGAAAAACTAACTTGGCGCCAGCCCCGGCTCATTGGCGCTAGGACCAGTGGCTAGCGCCAGGCGCCAATGGCTGGCGTCTGGCGCCAATCCTGGTTCCAGGCGCCAAGGCCTGGGGTTGGACGCCAAACCGGATTTTAACGTGTTTTCGAAAATCTGATAATTTTACCGTACTAGAAGATAAAATAATATAATTTCGGTCGAAAATGCTATTTGATCTGATTAAAACTCTGAAGAATCCTAATTGAATTAAGAATGATAAAACCTTCTAGAATGTTCTAGAATACCAAAACCATTCCTAATTACATTAGGAATGATAAATCATATTAGGCCCTCCCCTAGATCATTGAGTCGTACTTAAAACTCAAACCGAGCCCAGTTTAGTAAATTGGCCATAATTTCCTCAATATTCATCGGATTTGGGCTTATAATATATCGTTGGAAAGGTCTTTGCAAGCCCCATCCAACTACACCACTATAGGACCCATATCATGGACCAACAAAACTGGATTGGCTGTTTTCTTAAAATAAAGTTTTCAAAAACAGAGAGAAGAGAAAAGAAAAGAAAAGAATAAAACTTTCCGCAACACTAGACCTTTCCACACTTTCGTTTCATTCGATTATGATTCGATGTGAAAGGTACTCATCACCGGGTTTGGTTTTGGGGAGACACAAATGGGTGTCTACAGAAGCCCCCACTTTGACTGAGTTTGGAGAAACGCAAGTTTCGAAAACAAAAGTCAAAGTACCGATAGGGACGGAGAATGATTCAGAACGTTCTGCGATCCTAAATCACTCTTATAACGCCGATACCTGCAAAACTAGCATTAGTTAAACAGATAAAAGTGTTAAGAAATGCGTATCTTGCACCGTCGGGCACACGTCTCTAAAAGTAACCGATTTGTTTTGATGACCTCCTGCAAGCTAGAGAATGCCATCCCGCTTGAAAACCGCTACGCCTCGTAACTGCTTCCAAATTAGAAGATTGCTTCGCCTGAAACTACCTTCTCCGCAATGATAATATTCCACGTCCAAGGGAATATCATCGAAAATTATTTCTCTTGAAATAATTCTCATCCGCATTATGATCATCTTCCATGCCTCAGGAACTATGATCGAAGACAATTTCGCCCGAAATTACCTTCAGTTGTTTGTGAAAACTTTCCGCAAGCTAGGGAATAATGTCGAAGACATCTTCTCTTGAAGTCATCCTCATTTGATGCGATAATCTCCCAAAGGAAAATACCAAAGATCCACGCCCGTCGATCTCTAAAAGTTCGCCTGAACTTGCCTTTTGCTATGCCTGTACGTCGGCGCTCTTTTCTCTTGAACCTATATGTCGGTGCCTTTTGCTAATGAACCTATATGTCGGTGCTTTTTGCTAATGAGCCAATGCTTAGGCGCTTTAAGCTTAGTGAGACGATCTTTTCATCAGGTCGATCACTTTATGTAATCAAGCCGATTACTTAATCATGTCAAATTGCTTAGAGGGGCTAACTGGCGTACCAAGGAACCCAAAATATATTGCAGAAGGCTAGCACAACCCCAAAAGGTGACTGGCTGCTTTGGCGTCGCTGAAAACCAATCAGCGCCAAACTTATGGCGTTAGCGCCATGCGCTGAAATTGGCGTCTGGCGCCAAGCACATAATGTGACGCCAATGCCTAGGGACTGGCGCCAGCACGGGAATCACTTTAAATTCCCGTTTTCAGTTCATTGCGTGCTCTGGTTTGTTGCGAACACTGCTCGAAAGAAGTCGAAACTTCAATTGATCGTTGCTCATTCGTTTCTCAACCGAATTCGCTCAAATTCGTTGTAAATCAAAGCTCTTATCATCCATATTCCCAATCTATGTAATTTTTCCTCCAACTCACACCGGTTTTTATGAATTTTTGGCATGTTCATTCACGAATTTCTTGAGAATTCGAAACTTATAATGCTCAATTTGCTTTGTTTATCAAATTTTATGCCATGAAATTGCTTGTTTATGTTTTTATATTGCCTTAGGAGTAATTTGAGACTTGTTTGACTCAATTTGGCGAAGAAATGAGCAATCCGCCATTGTTAGACCTCCTAAGGTCGTGAAGAACAATGTGACTCGTTCTTGATGTTTTTGCTAGCAATTCTTGTTCAATTTGTCACAATAATCACTATGGTGTTGCAAGAAATTGTTTGATTGCTTGAAAAAATGCTGTCATGCTCAATTTGAATTTATGCTCTGTTTTAGTACTACGTACTCTGTTTTTGCGAACATAGTATCATGCGGCTAGGGAAACCTTTAGATACTATAGAACCTTGATTTATGATGATTCTGCACAATGTAGCATGGCTAGACAATTAGGCTCAGGTTCACGGTCCCGAAACACTAGACGGGAGTATGAGCCCGTGGAGGACGACTCCACACCGTCCACTTCGCTTGGTCAGTTCCCAGAGTGGGATGAGCAGACCTTGTTCTTTGCCCCTGTCCACCACATTTCTGAGAGGGTGAGACGGGGAACCGAGCCTGGGAGGACACGACATCACGGCTCTGGCTGCGATGGCCTAGGCGATTTTAATAGGATGCCCTTTGTTGCCAGGAGCGTTCAATCGGGTAGATAGAGCATGAATTCCCAGAGGGTTATGTCCATATGTAGAACACATATGGGTTTCAGAAAAATGAGAAAAAATTCAATCTGGAAGTAGGATCGAGCAAACAATACGAAAAACCGGTCGAAATTAGAACGCATATTTCTGGCTCGGTATTGGGGGAAATTGGCGCCAGCAAATAGAAACTTGCGCCAACTTTTAACTGTAGCGCCTGGCCCCAATACTGGCGTCTGGCGCTACGGCAAAAAGTGTGGCGCCAAGCTCTGGCCCCTGACGCTACTTCCCACATGCCTCAGCAGCTTTCTGTGCTCAATAAAATCATCCAGTTTCGCGCGGTGTTATTTCAGTCCTAGTTGTGAAAGACATTTCTCAAATTTCCTACGTGTAAAATCCTTATTTTTTGACTCATTACGGATGGTCTTTCCAATGAGAACCTTTTTATGCATATGACACAATGTTAATCAAAATTACGCACATGAAATACTTAGAACTTTTCAAGTCTCATCCACTCATTCTAAATCATTGCCGAAACAAATTCAGGAATTAAAATAGAAATCCTCCCCAGTGGAGTCGCCAAAAACTGTAGGGAATATTTTCAAGCCTTTAAAATCCCACTATCTTGAACCCCACTGTGATCATACACTAAAGTACGGTGGCGTCCAAAAGGGAAGAAGATAGAGCAAAAAAGTCGCCAACAAGTTTTTAAGGAACTTGTAAACCGTTCACAAGGTGAAGGTTACACCCCTTAACGATCCAAGAGATCGTCAACTCCATAAGGTCATGAACCAAATAAGGGTTCGAGGATGATGGTACAAATCTAACCTAAAAGAGATTGAACCTGCCCTAATAATAGGCCTCTACTTTATTCTGCTCGTATTCATGTGCGCTTTCTGACTAACATACAATCAATAGGATTAACCCTAAACCTGTTTATCTATGTTGGTTGAACATTAATGCACAAACAAATCTATTATTGGTGATCACTTGAATTATAATCACAATTAACCTAACAAGATTATTAATTATCTTATTAAGCGTGATTGCAAATACAAATTCCCTTTAACCTGCAATAAAAGGTGATCAAGCAATAACAATATAAAATAATATGCATATCAAACAACATGATAAATAATAATCATAATATTAATAATAATAATCATAAACATTAGAAAGAACATAGGAAGCATCATACTTTAAATCATACTTAATATTAAAGATACCCTAGACATGATACTAGGAATCATAAATAACAATCTAAACATGATATCTACATCATAAATCAATTAAACCATTAAAGTACTTACTTGGATGCCTCGTACCTCTTTCTAATTACAAAATACACACGTTAGTAACTTCAAGGAAAATAATAATCAAAACAATTAAATTAAATAATTGAAATAGAGATTTGGGACCAAACCCTCAGAAATTAAAACCTTTCACGTCTAGGGCGAAGGCAACTTCGAATATGGCTAAGTGTATCAAGATCTTGTGAATGCGGAATTTTGTATTAAAGAGAAAAGTTTAGAAAGAATATATGAATGTTGAAGATGAATGAAGAGTATTGATGAATGAAAATTGATGATGATTGGTAATTGATAGTTGGTAGATGATGAATGAAGAGAATTAATGAATGATAATTGATGACGAAAACGGAGTTTTTGATACGATATTTATAGAGAAAAACATCCAAAAAAGATAATTTATCAAAACAAAGTCTGAAGATCGAAAAACTAACATGGCGCCAGGACCAGTGGCTAGCGCCAGGCGCCAATGGCTGGCGTCTGGCGCCAATCCTGGTTCTAGGCGCCAAGGCCTGGGGTTGGACGCCAAACCGGATTTTAACGCGTTTTCGAAAATCTGATAATTTTACCGTACTGGAAGATAAAATAATATAATTTCGGTCGAAAATGCTATTTGATCTGATTAAAACTCTGAAGAATCCTAATTGAATTAAGAATGATAAAACCTTCTAGAATGTTCTAGAATACCAAAACCATTCCTAATTACATTAGGAAAGATAAATCATATTAGGCCCTCCCCTAGATCATTGGGCCGTACTTAAAACTCAAACCGAGCCCAGTTTAGTAAATTGGCCATAATTTCCTCAATATTCATCGGAATTGGGCTTATAATATATCGTTGGAAAGGTCTTTGCAAGCCCCATCCAACTACACCACTATTGGACCCATATCATGGACCAACAAAACTGGATTGGCTGTTTTCTTAAAATAAAGTTTTCAAAAACAGAGAGAAGAGAAAACAAAAGAAAAGAAATAAAACTTTCCGCAATGCTAGACCTTTCCACACTTTTGTTTCATTCGATTATGATTCGACGTGAAAGGTACTCATCACCGGGTTTGGTTTTGGGGAGACACAAATGGGTGTCTACACAGATCTTGGTTAATGGTTGTCCTTCCAAGACTTTATTTCCTCGTTGCGTGCTCAGACAGAGGGACCCTCTTTCCCGTATCTTTTTGTTCTTTGCATGCAGATTTTTTCTTTAATGATAAGTCGTGCTGAGGCTTCTGGGTTAGTTCAAAGACTTCAGATTTCCCGTAAGGCTCCGCCAGTTTCCCATCTCTTCTTTGTTGATGATGCCTTGCTTTTCTTCCGAGTTTCTCCTTCTGCTTACGACAACTTGATGGCCGTCATTAATAAATTTTGCTCTATCTCAGGCCAAATGGTTAATCTCCAAAAATCGTTTGTGAAGTTCAGTTCTAATACTTCGTCGGATTATAGGTATTATTTGGCTTCTGCGTTGCGTATGGATTCTCAGAGCTCTTTAGGTTCTTATCAGGGTATGCATGTTGATATGGGCAAGGGGAAGTGTCAGGTTTTCCAACCTATGGTTGATAAACTTGTTCAACACCTTTCATCCTTTGCTTCTTTGCGTCTTTCAGCGGCTGCAAAGTTGGTTATTATCAATTCTATATGTGTCGCTTCCTTCAACCATATCCTCTCAGTGTTTAAAGTGCCTGCTACGTTTTTTAACCGGCTTGATAATCTACTAGCTCGTTTTTGGTGGCGCTCTTCTCCTTCCTCTAAGGGAGTAGTGTTATCTCCTTCATCTGCTCTTTATTTTCCTCGAGGGCTAAGAGGTTTGGGTATTCGGAAATTTAGTTGCTTTAATGTTGCTCTCCTTGCTAAGCAGTCTTGGCGGCTTATGCATAATTCTTAGCTTCTTGTTTCTAGGGTGTACCGAGCAAAGTATCCGTCTTTGCTGGCTTCTCATGGTACTTCCAAGACGGTTAGGTCGTCTAAGGCTTGTCGTAGTATGTTACAGGGTTTTCAGACCCTTCGTCATGGTTTTGTGTGGAAGGTGGGGTCTGGGTCCAACATTTAGATTCTTGATGACAGCTGGGTGCCTGGGGTTCAGGTTCAGTTGAAGGATTCTGTGAGCAGGATGGGTGCCCCATCCTTTGTTTCTGATCTAATTATTGTGTGTTCGAACGCATGGAATACGGGTATGATTCATCGGTTATTTCCTACTTGTACGACTAGCCTTATTTTGGGCCTTGAACGACCCAAGGAAAGAATCGATGATTTTGTTTACTGGAAATTTACTAGGGATAGGAGGTTCTCCACGAAGACTGAGTATGTGTGCTCATTGTGTTATGAGAATGGTGACCAGTAGTCACCTTTGGTTCTTGACTCAAGTTGGTGGAGGCATTTTTGGGCTTCACCTTTACTTCCGAAGTGGAAAATGTTTGCTTGGAAGATTATTCATAATGCGTTGCCTTCTGCTTCGTTGCTTGCTCAAAAGGTTTTTCCTGTGGATTCCATATGTGGGTTTTGTCATGAGGATGTGGAGACTCTTTCTCACCTTTTTCGAGATTGTCCATTTACTTGGAGTTTATGTCTAGGCGTCATTTGAAGTGCGCCTACGTAAAAGCGTGTTGTGAATATGCTAAGAACTCTTAGGAAGTGGGAATCGACGTATACGATTAGGGACAAGGAAAGTAGGGAGCCGCCAACAAGTTTTTAAGGAACTTGTAAACCGTTCACGGATCATAAAAGGCAACCACGATAAAGGGACAACGATAGGCAACAACGATTGACCCGTGAAGGTTACACCCCATTCATAATTCATGAGATTAATAACTCCATATGGTTCGGAACCACAAAAGGAGGATCGGGGATGATGGTACGAAGTGAGTCATGAAGTCACATTCGCCCGTATTAGCCTCTACTCGATTCTTATAGTGAAAAGTGATTCCTACGATCTCAAAGGCATACAAACAAAAATTCAATTTGCTCCAAACTATTATAAAGCTAAATTGGTTAAATATTAATGGAGCATATAATTATAAAATATTTGTGATCACTTGATTAAATAACAATATTAAAAAGGATCCTAAACCGGTTGTCCAAATTATCTTATTAGGCGTGATTTTCAATTACTTATTCCCTTTAAACATGCAAAATGGTGATCAATAAAAATAATAGAATAAACATTAATATTTGAAGCAATTTAACAATAATAACGTTTGTCAAATCAAATAATAATAATAACCCTACTCATGATACTAGAAATAAGAAAAAAAATAAGAGTAATTAAGTGATTAATTACTCACTTTTCGCGTTTCCTTGAATTGCTACATCATGAATAAATTCGTGGTAACTTCAATAAAAATATAAATCAAATGAAAATTAAATTAAATAAATGTAGATTTGATTTGGTCCAAACCCTCAGTCAATTATACCTTTCACACCTTGGTTTAAGTATAGAACTTTGGGTAATGTATGAACTCCTTGGAGTACTTAGGGGAAGTATGGTGTAATTAGGAATATAAGTTTAAGGCTTAGAATATGGGAGAGAGAGAAGAGAATGATTTTTGGTGTCAAAGAGAGAAAGAGAGAAAGATTTAATGATCAAGCTTGTTGATGATTGAAAAAGAGGTGATATGACCTCTATTTATAGAGAAAAAAGAAGTGTCGAAAAAACAACATAAGATCCGAATTAAATCGGAATAAAACTCGATAGACAGTAGTTTTTGCAGTTTTTGTTTTTATCATATCTTTTGATCCAAAAATTGGAATAAGATGAATAAGATATCATTGGAAAGCTCTTGAAGTCTAATTTTTAACCCAATTGAAATCAGATTAAAATATTTTGCACAATAAAAGATATGGCCAAAATAGTGGACGGTGTGAGTTTTGGATAGAGTTTGACATTTTATTCATATCTATTCCCTTATAGCTCGGAATTGATATTATAATATATCATTGGAAAGATAATTTCAAGGGCTATCCAACCATATTAAATTTGGATAAAAAAATATGAGTTACGAAAATAATATATGTCTATCTTTGAACGTCTTTCAATTCAAATAAAATTATGACTTTAAAAAAAAGGAGTTTTATTCAATTTCAAACTCTTTAATTTTATCTTTTCAAAACGCATAATTAAGAATCTTTTAGAAACTTATAGAAGCTTCCAATTAATTTTAATTGGTTTAGGAATGGGATTAAATAATTTGGACCCTCCGCATGATCATTGGGTCGTAGGTAAGGTGGGCTTAGGTTCGGTTTGGGCTCAGTTTAATATTTTTGTCATAACTTATTCATTATAAATCGTATTTGGGATTATAATATATCGTTGGAAAGCTCTTTTAAAGACCCATACAATTATTAAATCATTGGACCCGAATTATGGACAAAAATAAACTGGATTAAACGTTTTTATAAACGGACACGAAATGAATGATTTTAAAGGACACGAAATGAATTATTTTGGGTTTAAAGGCACGAAAAGAGGAAAATAAGTTATGGTTTGGGGAAATGGGCTAGGAATTGGGTTGTTTTATGAAATGTAAATATGGATTTAAGCACTCCAAGATAAAATACTCAACCCGACCAATAATGGCAGTGAAAGGTTGTTCATCATCGGGTTTGGTTTTGGGGAGACATTTTTAGATGTGTACATTATGGGAGGATTTTCCTTGTGGATCAGCCTTGAACATTTCCCAGGTTAATCCTTTTGAGGAGTGGTTTCCTTAGGTTCTTTTTAAGTTTCTTCATGATAAGGATTAGCTAATGCTAAATCGATTTTTAAGTCTATTATGGGCCCTCTGGCTTACTCGGAACTCTATGAGGTTTCGTTCTGCGGTCTATTCTCCTGATTCTATTATGGATTTAGCTTCTAGTTGGGTGGACAGGTGTTCCAAGGCTAGGTCGTTCAGATATAATATTATGCCTGCGTTTCCTCCAGGGTTTTCTTGTACTATGTCTTCTGCAGTTCTTAGAGGGAATGCTGATGTTTGTACTGTCAGTCTTACTTTTGATGGGCCTGGAAATCTGACAGTCATAATGCGGGGACTTGATGGGTATTCTTGGATGTGGCTTCTAATGCTCAACTCTGGGGTGGGTGCAGGCTTGTAGCTCTAATTCTGCGTTCCAGTCTGAAATGATTGCTTGTCTGTTTGCTTTATGCCATGCCAGGCAACGTGGGTATTCCTCTTTACAGATTCTTACTGATTGTTCTTCGGTGGTGGATTCACTTCGGTCTCCGGGTCCCAAGGATATTTCTGTCTATTGGATTCAGCAGGAGCTTTTGGAAATTATTGGGGCTTTGGTTGTGTGTCATGTTCAGAAGGTTCCTAGATCTACGGTTAATCAAGCTCATTTGTTTGGCAGGGATGGCGCGTCGGCGTGATTTACTTTGTTTTCGTTTTTAGTTTATTAGTTGGTTGTTTTTTTTAAGTTCTTTTGTCAAAAAAAATAAAAAAAAATAAATAAACAAAAGAAAAAATTGTACTTCTTCTCGTATTAATTGATGAATAATTGTATATACTTTCAAATGGAATATTGTAAAAAAAATTATGTTGTAATGGTAGTAAGTTTAGGGTTCACCACAAGGTTCTTATCCCTTTTATATTGAGGTTTTTAATTCAATTTATCCTCTAATTTGTCTAATCATTTGAATTTTTATTCAAATAAAGGAGAATGTAGCACTTTTGTCTTCCCAAGCAGCAGCAACATCACACCAAGCACAAAATGCAGCATTAATTGACGACTGACGAGAATGCTGAATTGAGGAGCAAGATAGTAGTCCTTGACTATCAAGCCTTTGTTGATAATGGTAAGTAATGAGTATCATAGAAATAACCTATAGTTACATATAAAGTTTGTGATCAATTCGATAACATTATAAATTTATAATAAGTTAAGATTGCAACAAACATCGCGTATAACAACTACTCCTTATCTGTTTTTTGTTTTTTTACAAGACCTTATGATCCTTTTTGTTCTTTCCATTTTGATTAAGAGGATCGCATAAGAAAATAAAGTAAATATCTAAAATAAGCAGATGTTGTAATACTTTAATTTCCATTATTTAATGTTATGAATATTATGATTTCTCTTTTTTTTTCCCAAAAAGAATTTTTGCTTAAAAATAATATAATAAAGGAATAATTTATTAATAAATGTCTATGAAACAGCTTATTGAAGCTTAAAGATTTTGATGATGATAGACTTAAACTCAAGCAAACTTAACTAAAGATTTCCTTAAGTGTTTAACTAAGAATAGTGAAGTGGACCTTGGTGGTGGAAGAGTAACCTTGACTAAGAAGAACATGAAGGGAATACTTTAAGAAGGTTAAACAAGAAAAAGAAGAGTTCCCTAACAAAAACTTAGTCCTCTAACAAGAACTATTTAAGTTCCCTAACAGGAACTTGAAGACAGCATGAACTTGGTCCTGGTGTGCGTGAAGCCCAAGCAATCTTCGAGTGCACAATAAAACGTCGCATCAACTTATTTTAGTTAAAATTTTATCTTCTATATTTGTTGTTAAATATGTTAAGTAGGGTTTGCACAAAACTTATTAGAAGCGTGACAAAGAGCTTGGCAAATCTAATAAAAAGGGAAAATATAAAAAGATAAATTTTAGGAAAAGATTTTCTAAAAATATATTTCCTTAAATGAGAATTTTAAAAAGATATTATTCTTTTAAATAATCTTTCTTTATCTTATTTTTCCGAAAAGATTTTCTTTAAATTAAATTTACTTAAAACCGTGTTTTTGAGATTTGGGTTGGAATTAACATAATTATCTTTTTGAAAACCCTACTAGCTATACGAGTTAATCTTGTACAAATAGTAGAGATCTCATTCCATAGCTTTTATGAATTTATGCTTGAAGAAATCATTCGTGCTTAATTGTGTAAGTTTGCCAAGCTTATGAATTTTCATATTAGTTTCGGGTATCGTGCATAACTTGCCTAGCATATTCTAGGTCATATATTTTGTACTTGTTGAGTTCTTAGGTGAGTGTGTAATTTATATTTTGCATACAGTGTGTAAGCTTCTAGTGTGAGGCTGAGAGTGTACTTTGGGAGTACGAGTGAATCTGAGTTTGAGACTTAGATTTGGTAGGATAGGGTCCTACTATGTAGCAAGTTCAGTGTGAAACTTGTGAGTTAAAGTCCGTGCATAATAGGTTGTAATTCGGTATTACCCTATTATAGTGGAGTAACTTGGTTTTGGAAATCTCTTAGGAAGGGTCGAGGTTTTACTTCCAGTTGGGCCCTGGAAGGTTTCCTCGTAAAATCTGTGTGTATTTATAAGTTCCTTTAAAGATTATTTATTTTTTGCAAAAAGTAGTAGTAGGAACTCACATACAATTCACCACCCCTCTTGTAGTGTTTGTCTTAACTAACACAGCTGAATATGAAAGCTTGCTGATGGAAAAGAGCATACGGATGAGCACATACATGAAGATTAATTATAAGACACCACCACCAGGCAATGGGGATGACTCGAACAATGATCCATAAACAAGATATAGATTTAAAATGCTCTTATAATTTCTAATTTTAGTGTTACAAATAATTATCAAACTTAACATTTGCAAACCTTGTCAAATGCAACTCCATTTGAAATTTTTTGCAAATCTATTTTCTCGAACCTATCCCTTCATAAGATGATACTTATATATTACGGAGTACTATATTGATTTTAAAATTAGACAAAGAGGAAGAAGAAAGAAGAATAGAGGTGTGAATTGAGTGAAAATAGAGATACAATTAGTAGTAGGACCCACCGTGACGTCATATAGGAGAGTTAGGCAAAAGTGATGGGAGGTTTTTTTGGCTTTTGAGAAAACTAGGTGGTAATATACAATATAATAACCTACCATATTGGCCGATAAAGATCTTCTGATGGTGGATTCTTGAGGTGGTATTGTACTAAATGTGAACAATAGATAGTGGTATTTTTCAAATTTTCTAATAATGAAATAATATAAATAAATTTAGAGATTTATTTTGAGGGGTTGATAATTATATAGATTATTGAGGTAGTACAAGTGGTCTTGGGGGAAGAAAAAGCTAACTATTGTTGGGTTCTTGATAGTGTATGAATAGTTGTTCAGATTAGAGAATTCTTTTTCTTAGAAGAGTCATGTCCTAAATTTCAAGAACGAGGCTGTTACTCAGGACACTATTTAATTCCGAAAACAGAATACAAAGTTTTCTTGTTAAGCAGGGTCTATTAGTTGGCTAGTATAAGTATTTTACTAAAAGTTGAGGATATTTCCTCAATGCATTTTAAGCAAAGGAATATTCATTTATTAAGTGTTGCTTTATAAGAATACTACAAGAGGGGGGTGAATTGTAGTTTGGAGGAATTTAGCTAACTTTTTGTGGAATTGATAAAATAAAGCTAAAGGAACTTTAAGTTAACACAGAGAGATTTTACGTGGAAAACCTCTTGGCCCTAACAAGAGGAAAAACCACGACCACTTGGGATTTTAGGAAAGATTCTTCACTATAACAGGGCAAACAACCTATTACAAACTAAAGAATCAATCTTCAAGTTCCTCTATGAACTTGAATTTCCCAGAAACAAGTCCCTCTACTTGCCACTCTTCTCTTCTCTATTCTCTTCTCTCTCTTTCTCAACTAATTACTATTAGAGTTCACTCAAATTCCCAATTTCCAAATTACAACTCAAGTATATAAAACTCTAGTGAAATTAATTAAGAAAAACACTTAAGTGGAATGCGACACTTGACTCTTTTGAAAACAAGAAAGATAGATAAGTACCATTGAGCAAGGTGAAGTTATCCCAAGAATAACTTCAGTATTTATAGAAAAACATTGCTTGGGAAAAAAACCACCACTCCTACCACTTGGGCCACCACTACTGCAGATCAACGCCACTACTTTGCACCACTTCCAGTTTTCAATCATGTCCTAAAAACCAGGACATGTTGATCCTCTTAGAAGCAGCTTGTATGCAGGTGGTGAAGACTGATTCAACAATTAGTTGCGCAAGTTTAGGAAGTTAGTTTTTCAAAGATATTTTTTTGAAATCAAAATATTTTATCTAAAGAATAAAGCAGAAAAGATATTTTCCAAAACCGTTTTCCCTATTTTCTAGCAGTCTAGCAAATTCTATCTTTTTTGACAAATTCAAAACGCATGCCACTAAGAATCAATTCCTAATTAAACTCACTAAAATATATAAAATATTCCAGACTTTATTTTATCTAAGAATTCTCTTCTCCGAGTCTTTTTTCCTCAGCCTCAGCTCCGAAGCTTAAGTTCCTTTATAGGAACACTACTGCTAATCTCTTTATTCTTTTAGCTTTAGTTCCCTTGCCTCAATATATCCTTACAAATTGTAAAAAATAAACTACAAAACTCATCAAGGCATTAGTCCATTTATTTGACTTGTGTTATCATCAAAATATCAAGGGCAACAATATTCCCCCTTTTTTATGATGACAAACAAGGCAAACATGTTAGAGCAAAAAATAGATTAAGAGATTAGTAAACTACTGTAAAACAACACAAAAGATGAAAAGGAATTTTGGAACAAGTTTTATACCTGACTGAGAATTAGAGAGACACTCAACTTTGAAGTAGAGATGGATGATAAGTGTGTAACTAGTTTGCCTATATACTTTCCCCCTTTTGGCATTTTCAAAAACACAATGTATATAGCAAAATATCTCAAGCACACCACCATAACATGGTTCAATGATAAGGTAGAGAGCATAAAAACAATCCAAGTAGAAAATATGCACAAGATAATAATAAAGCATCCATCCAAAACCAATGTTAAACATTGTCCAAAAGTGCACCAAATCCACAAGTTCAACAAAAACAGCAAGTAAACCCTGATTTAGTTACAAACCCAAAATAAAAAGAAAATTCTTCATTAAAACAAAGAAAATCATCAACATAAACTGGAGGGACAGGAAACAGATTCAAACTTCCACTACAGTGAGATCATCAAGCTTTGCTGCAATCTTCTCCACCACCTTCTTGATGGCTTTATCTCTTGCTTGAGCCACCTAGAGAAGCAAAGACTTTGCATCACCTGCACAGCATGACACAGCTTTTTCAAGAGCATCTATCCTATCAGTATTTGTCTTGAGGGTGGATGTGATCTCCTTGAGCATTTTCTTTAACTCCTGCAACTCTATGGAAACCGCTTCATTAAGCATGGCTGGTGAACTAATTTCTGCAAACCCTGCATCCTTATAAGCAAACTTAGGAGGGGACTCGGGAGGGGTAGGAACTGCAGAATCCTTCATGTCCAGTTCCTCCAGGTCAATAGGAAAAGGGGTCACTTCTTTTGGAGCATTTTTCTTAGACAATCTCAAGCTCTTTCTCTTTCTTCCCCCCGTTTTCATGACTCCTGCTTCCTTATGTTCTCCAACCTTCTCCCTCTCTTGCTTTTTCTTTTTCTTATCTTCTTCCTCAATCTTTCCTCCTTCAGCATTCTTGTTTTCCTTTACTTCCCCCTCAGCTTTAGGATCATCTTCTTCCTCAAAAACTACAGGCATCTCCTCTAAACAACCATTAACTATATGCAGACCTCGATTTTCAAGAAAGGTTTTCTGAATAAACTCATTGTTTTTCAGAGGCAGGGGCTCATAAGAAGAGAGATCAATGTCAAAGCTTTCAAAGATGGTGGTTAACAGATTTCCATAGCCAATTTTCCAGTTGCGGGGTACGCAATGGTCAAGGTGTTGAACCATTATGGAGGGAAAGTTGATTGGAATTTTATGTTCAAGAGAGTACATGAAGATACAATCAAGCTTGTTGGTTGAATCTCTTTTCTGAGTTCTAGGTATGATGTCATTGTGAACTATCTCAAAGAGCAGTTTTGGGAGAGGGGTGAATTTGTTGTGATTGACATATGTGATTTTAGGGTTTCCTTGGAAGTGTTCAACAATTGTCTCAATTGGGGTATTAGGAAGGGGTTTCTGCACAGATCCTTTAAAATACAACTCGTAACCAGCATTAGGAACATCAAACAGTTCACCTAAATACTCAGCATCAAATTCAATTGTTTTCTCCTGAATTATGCATGTAATTTTTCCTTTCTCACATTTGAAAGTAGCATGAAATTCTTTCAAAGCATCACCATATAAAGGCTTATTAAAACATTCAATCAACAAGTAGTCCAATTTTGAAATTCAACAGGCTCAAGAAATTCATCAAACTTACAGGACTTACACCATGGAAGATTGATACTCAAACCCGAGACAAAGTGCTTTGCATTATCCTCAAGGCGCTTCATCGCTGGAGTCTTGCTCGTATACGAAACCCCTAATTCTTCAATTACTTCTTCTTTGGGCAGTTCTGGTTCCTCTTCCATTTTGTTTGATTTTGGTGACGGAGGATATTCAAGGACTTGTTTGAGAGTATTTGTGGTTTCGTCTGTAGAAATCGCTTGGATTTTTACAACAGGGGTTTGGTCTTTGGTTAGGGTTTGGTCTTTTGGTGAGATATCCATGGGAGAAAATGAGTGAAGTTCTTTGTAAAGGAGAGGTATGATTGATCTGAGTGGTGTAATTATGCTGGAATTTCCCATCACCTTTTATACTGGAGTAAATGAGATGTGTCGCTTCAAGGCAGAGGTTAGGTGAGGTGAATTATGATCATTTGAAATTTAAATTTATAGCTTTGGGAAACTAAAAAGATAATTATAGAATGTGAATTGTATTTTGCATGTGAAGGGATCACTTCAACAAAATTAGACGAATATTAAATGTATTCATCGGATAAACCGTGTTTGATGAAATAAATATAAATGAGATAAAATTAAATAAAAAACGATTATATTTGTTGAAAAGATAAACTTGTGGATGAAAATTGGTACACGGAACAAGTCAACATAGCTCATGCCATCAGTCAAGGAATTCAAGAATTATCATTTCTCTTATGCACCACAATGGACATATATGTTTAAAGCTCTTGCCAAATCTATGTAACTAATCATATCATATTTGTGTAAGATAAAATGTACATTAGTTTAGAGACTTTACCTGAGGGAACATCAAGGCTTTTCCTTAACACAACTTAATCATTCCAAGCTCCATCCTCATCATCTCATGTCTTTCTCTGTTTAAAGGCTTATTTAAAATGCCAGCAATTTGGTTAGTTGTTTCACAAAATTCTAATTTAATTAAGCCTTTCTCAGTATTATCCTTTAGAAAGTAATATGAATATGCTTAAAACGAGAGTGATGCAATGGATCTTTAGAGATACATATAGCACTTGTGTTATCACAGAAAATAGGAATGCAATCGAATTTCATACCAAAGTCTCTATGTTGTTGTTCTATCCATAATACTTGAGAGCAACAAGCAGCTGCAGCAACATATTCTGCTTCAGCTGTGGATAAAGCTACTGTGTTCTATTTCTTAGAACCCCAAGAGACTAAGCATGGTCCAAGGAACTGGATCATACCTGATGTACTTTTCCGATTGACTAAATCTCCTGCATAATCTGCATCTACAAAAACCTTTTAGTTCAAAAGAACCACTTCTAGGATAAAAGATGCATAGCTCATTAGTTCCCTTCAAGTATCCGAGTATTCTTTACAGCAGTTAAGTGAGATTCATTGGGATTTGATTGAAACATGGCACATAATCCAACATTGAAAGAAATGTAAGGTCTACTAGCTGTTAAATACAATAAGGAACCTATCATAGCTCTGTACATCTTTTAATCCACATTGATTCCTGTTGGATCATCATCCAGTCTTGTGCCTGTTCCCATGGGTGTGTGATTTGTCTTTGCTTGATCAAGATTGTACTTTTTCAAAAGTTCCTTGATATAATTTTGTTGGTGAATTGAAATTCCTTTCTCTGTTTGCTTGATTTGAAGTCCTAGGAAGAAGTTAAATTCTCCCATCATGCTCATTTCAAACTCACCACTCATGAGATCAGCGAAGTACTTGCACAAAACATCGTTAGTTACACCAAAGATAATATCATCAACATAAATCTGTACAACTAAAAGATCAGTTCCTTGTGATTTTAAGAGCAAAGTCCTGTCTACTTTTCCTCTTTTAAAATCATTTTACAAAAGGAACTTGGAGAGCCTTTCATACCAGGCTCTTGGTGCTTGCTTTAGATCATAGAGGGTCTTATCAAGCTTGAAGACATGATTAGGAAATTTTCGATTTTCGAAACCTGGAGGTTGTTCTACAATCACATCCTCCATTAAATAACCATTCAGAAAAGCACATTTCACATCCATTTGGTAAAGTTTGAAACCCATAAAAGAGGAAAAATCAATGAGTATTCGAATAGCTTCTAGTCTAGCTACAGGAGCAAAGGTTTCTTCGAAACCAATACCTTCCTGCTGATTGTATCCTTTCACGACCAAACAAGCTTTGTTCCTTACTATTGTACCATATTCATCTTGCTTGTTCCTAAAGACCCATTTTAGTCCAATAATCTTTTTATCTTTGGGCTTTGCTTCAAGATGCCAGACTTTGTTTCTTTCAAAATCGTTCAGTTCCTCTTGCATGGCTACAAACCAGTCAGCATCTTCCAAATCTTCCTGATGATTTCAAGGTTCCATAATGGATAAAAGTGCATTGAATGCACAGAAGTTCCTCATCTGAGAACTTGTTTGAGTTCCTCTGCCAATGTCACTGATTATAAGATCAGTGGGATGGGATCCTTGATATTTGAAAGGTTTAGGATGAAATTCCCTTGCTGGAACTCCAATTTGAGGAGTTTCTTTCTTAGTTCTCTCACTATCAGCTTCATTAACCTGATCCTCATTGACCTGTTCTTCATTTACTTGCTCTTCTAGAGTTTCCTCATTGCGAAGCTTCTCCATTTTCTTGATGAGGATCATCTGCTACTTCTGGCTCTTCTCTGGTTTGATTTTGATTCATTTCTTCTTCATCTTTAGTCCTGTTTCTTACTAATCCAATTTCAAAATCATTTTCTTCTTGTTCGTGAGCATTCATAAACAAGTTAGATTCATCAAAAATAATATGAATGCTTTCTTCAACACATAATGAGTTCTTATTATAAACTCTATAAGCTTTACTATTAGAGGCGTAACCAAGAAATACAGCCTCTTCACTTCTCTCATCAAATTTTCCTAGGTTCCTCTTACCATTATTATGCACAAAACACTTACAACCAAAGGATCTGAAATGAGAGATATTAGGTTTCCTCCCTTTAAACAGCTCGTAGGGAGTCTTGTTGGAGATTGCTCTTATAGTTACCCTATTGATTATGTAGCATGCAGTATTAACTGCCTCAGCCCAGAAGTTCCTTTGTACTGAGCTTGCAATTAACATTGTTCTTGCCATCTCTTCCAGAGTTCAATTTTTCCTTTCAACTACTCCATTCTGTTGGGGAGTTCTAGGAGCAGAGAAATTGTGATTTATACCCTGTTCCCTGCAAAAATCATCAAAATTTAAATTTTTTAATTTTGTACCATGGTCAGATCTTAGGTGGATTATGGAGAATCCACTTGTTTTCTGCACATGTTTGGCAAAAGCTACAAATTCATCAAAGGTTTCATCTTTACTAGCTAGAAATATTACCCAAGTATATCTAGAGTAATCATCTAAAATAACCAACACATATTTCTTGCCACTCCTACTTTGAACTCTCATGGGACCACACAAATCCATATGAATCAATTCTAATGGGTTTGTAGTGCTCACCATCTTCTTAACTCTGTAGGAATTTCGGACATGCTTTCCTTTTACACATGCATCACAGATTTTATCATTTAGGAACTTGACAGCGGGTAATCCAACTAGCAAGTCCTTTGACCTGAGTTTATCAATTAAGGAATAGCTAGCATAACTAAATCTTTTGTGCCAAAGTAGAGAGTCATCTTTAATAACGCTCAAACATGTAAGGTTACTCTTTGGGATTGAGTCAAGGTCTACCACATAGGTATTTCCTCTTCTCTTTCCTCGTAGAATAACCTTTCCTGACTTGTTATTGAAGATATGGCATTCATCATAAGTAAAGCTTACCGAATTACCTTTATCACAAAATTGTGATATGCTTAACAGATTATGCATCAAGCCCTCGACAAGGAACACATTCTCTATTGCATGGGAAGATGACTTTCCAATTTTTCCTTTAGCAATGATTTATTCTTTCTTATTATCTCCAAAAGTCATTGTTCCTCCTAAGTAGGTGTCTAGTGAAAGGAACTTTGATTTGTCTCTTGTTATATGCTTTGAAAAACCACTTTCGAGGTACCATAGGTTGTTCCCCCCTCACTAGAACCTGCAAGAAAACTTAAGTGTTAGCTTCAAAACTCCGTAATTCTTGGGTTCCTTTGATGTTGAGGCAATATTAGTTTTCCTTACACATACTTACTTAACATTTCTTTTATCATGTTCCATTTTCTTCCTACACTCAAAATGCAAATGTCCAGTTTTTCCACAGAAAGTGCAAACTTTGCTACTAGGAAGGTCTACATATATTTTCTGTTTACCTTTCCTTTTATATTCATACCCAATTCCTTCAGTTCTCTTGACTTGAGCATCTCTAATCCATTTAGGAGTAGCAGTAGGATCAATACTTCTATTCTTTCTATCCTGCAATTCCTTTTCTAGTTTATCTTTGTGAGATTTTAAATTATCAAGATTAAACTTGAGTTTTTCAAAATCAGCATTAAATTTTAACATGGAATCATAAGAGGAACTGCTAGAGCCAATATTAGTATTAATCAGTTTGTACTGTGAAAGTTCCACATTTATCATGACATTTTCCTTTTTGACTCTTTCAACATCTCAGTCATAAGAAGATATTTATCATGTAATTCTCCCAATCTGGTTTGAATATCATTTTGTGCAGTTCTAGCCAAGCACTGTGATCCTTCCAGATTTGTAGAGCCTTTTGACATTCATTCCTTTGCATGAATTCATCATTCAGATTAATTTCCATTTCAACAATTAAATCAATTAAAGCATCTTTGGATAAGGATCTAAGTCGAGCATTATCAAAGTTACTTTCACTTACCTCCTTTTCCAGTTCCTTGAGGTATGCACGCCTGTCATCTGATTTGACCATTAGACAGAGATTTGCTACCTCCTCTTTTGGTTGTTCTTCATCTTCTTCACTATCAGAATATCCCCATGCAGCTACCATGGCTTTCTTGACATCAATCTTCTATTTCTCTTTTCCTTGATCCTTGATTTTCCCTTTTCCTTTCTCAATTTCCCATTGAGGACAGTCTCTGATGAAGTGATCTGTTGATCCACATTTGTGACAGCTATAGTCTGGTTTGGAGTTAGAGGATTTCTTCTGAAAGTTTCTGGCGTTTTTGTTGTTTCTGTTGAACATTCGTTTGAAATGCCTGACCAACATTGCAGCCTCTTCTTCATCCACTTCAGACTCCTCTTGATCAGCCTTGAGAGCCAGTCCCTTATTCCTGTTGCCTTCATTGCTGCCAGTTCCTAGATGGAGCTCATGTGTCATTAGTGAACCGGAGAATTGTTCAATATTAAACGTTGTGAAGTCCTTTGTTTCCTGAAGGGCAATCACCTTAGCTCTCCAACGTTCATCCTCAGGCAGACTTTTCAGCACTTTCCTGACCTGCTCATCAGTAGGAATTTTTCTACCAAGAGAAACTAGCTCATTAATAATGTTAGTGAATCTAGTAAGAATTTCCTGGATAGATTCTTTGGGTTGCATCTCAAAACGTTAATACTTAGACATAAGCAAATCAAGTTTTGAACATTTCACTTCATTAGTTCCCTCATGGGTAACTTGAAGTAGATCCCAAATTTCCTTAGCGTTCTTGCACCCTATAACACGATTGTGTTCATGTGGTCCAAGTCCACAATGAAGTAGTTTAACAGCCATAGCATTGATTTCCATTTTATCAAAGTCTTCCTTCTCATATTCAAACATTGGTTAGGAATTACCTCGTTTTGAGCGTTGGTTTTGGTCACCTCAAAATCTCCTACTTTGATGACTCTCCAGAGTTGATAATTTTCTGCTTTGATGAAGATTTCCATTCTATTCTTCCAATATGTATAGAAATTCTCGCTGAACATAGGAGGTCGTTGAGTTGAGTACCTGTAGACACCTAAAAATGTCTCCCCAAAACCAAACCCGATGATGAACAACCTTTCACCGCCATTATTGGTCGGGTTGAGTATGTAATCTTTGGAGTGCTTAAATCCATGTTCATTCCCAATACATTTCATAAACCAATACAATTCCTAGCCCATTTCCCCAAACGATAACTTATTTTCCT
Organism: Chenopodium quinoa; assembly: GCF_001683475.1. Classification (NCBI taxonomy): domain Eukaryota; kingdom Viridiplantae; phylum Streptophyta; class Magnoliopsida; order Caryophyllales; family Amaranthaceae; genus Chenopodium; species Chenopodium quinoa. The sequence continues at coordinate 2,957,547 of NW_018745177.1, forward strand.
CTTTTCGTCCCTTTAAACCAAAAATTATTCATTTCGTATCCTTTAAAATCATTCATTTTGTGTCCTTTACATAAAAACATTTATTCCAGTTTATTTTGGTCCATAATATGGGTAAAATGATTGAATATTCGAATGGGGCTTTAAAAGTTTTTTCCAACGACATATTACAAGCCCAAATCCGAGTTATAACGAATAAGTTATGGCCAAAATATTAAACTAACCCCAAACCGAACCTAAGCCCACCTTACCTACGACCCAATGATCATGTGGAGGGTCCAAATGATTTAATACAATTCCTAAACCAATTAGGATTAATTATAAACTTCTATAAGTTTCTAAAAGATTCTAATTATCCTTTTTCAAAAGATAAGATTAAGAGTTTGAAATTGAATAAAACTCTTTTTTTAAAAAGTCCTAATTTTATTCAAATTGAAAATCATTCAAAGATAATCAAATATTATTTTTGTGCCTCATAGTTTTTATCCAAATGTTATATGGTTAGATATCTCTTGAAATTAGCTTTCCAATGATATATTATAATATCAATTCCGAGATATAACGGAAAAGATATGAATAAAATATCAAACTCTATCCAAAACTGACACCGTCTCACTATTTCGGCCATATATTTTATTCTAAGAAATATTTTAATCTAATTCTGATTGTGTTAGAAAGTAGACTTCAAGATCTTTCCAACAATATCTTATTCATCTTATTCCAATTTCTGGATCAAAAGATATGATAAAAACAAAAACCACCAAAACTGCAGTCTATTGAGTTTTATTCCGATTTAATTCGGATCTTATCTTGTTTTTTCGACCCCACTTTTTTCTCTATAAATAGAGGTCATATCACCCCTTTTTTTATCATCAAATAATTATCTTCTCCCTCTTTATCCTAAACACTAGCCTCCCCATTCTTTTACTATTCCTTCCTTTAAGCACTCCAAGGAGTCCATACAATACCTGAAGTTCTATACTTTAACCAAGGCGTGAAAGGTATAATTAATTGAGGATTTGGACCAAATCAACTCTACTTTTAATTTAATTTAATTTTCATTTGATTTATATTTTAATTAAAGTTACTAACAGTTTATTCATTGTGTAGCAATTTAAAGGAACGTGCGGAATGTAAGTAATTAATTAATTTAATTACTCTTATTTTATTTTAATATTTCTAGTATCATGATTAGGTTATTTTATATTTGATTTGACTAACTCTATTATTGTTAAATTGCTTCCAATATTAATGTTTATTCTATTATTATTTATGATCCCCACATTGCATGTTAAAGGGAATATGTAATTGAAAATGACGCCTAATAAGATAATTTGGACGACCGATTTAGGTTCCTTTTTAATCTTGTTATTAATTCAAGTGATCACAATATTTTAGAATTATGTGTTGCATTAATATTCAACCAATTAAGCATAATAATAGTTTAGAGCGAATTGAATATTTTGTTTGTATGGCTTTGAGATCACAGGAATCACTTTTCACTATAGGAATCAAGTAGAGGCCAATACAGGCGAATGTGACTCCATGACTCACTTCGTACCATCACATCCCCGATCCTCCTTTCGGGGTTCCTAACTAGGGATGTCAGTGGGGCGGGTCAAGTAGGAGACCCGCCCCATCCCCGCCCCAGTGGGGCGGGGATGGGTCTCGGTTTGGCGGGTGGTGGGGCGGGGATGGGGATGAAAACGATACCCGCCATGGGTGATGGGGCGGGGGTGGATTTTAAGTTGTACCCGCCCCATCCCCGCCCCGCCCCACCCGCCCCACTTCGTACCCGCCCCATCTCCACCTCATACCCACATCTATATACTTTTATATTATTTTATAAAATAATTACGTGAAGTAAATATTAATTATAATATTTGTACTACACTTATATTATAAACAAAAATGTATGTAATATTAAGATTTTTTTTTTAATATTATAATCCGTATTAATTATGTAGGATTGTGTATTTGAGACACGGAAATTTGGTGGGTCTTGGGTGGGGATTAGGCGGGTATTTGGTGGGGATTAGGCGGGGATGGATATCCAAGTGGGGGGGGTGGGGCGGGGATGGTTTTGGAGTTGTACCCGCCGGGGCGGGGATGGGGATGAATATTAGACCCGCCGCGGGGATGGGGATGGGGATGGGGATGAAAATGTTAGGTGGGGATGGGGATGGGAAGGTCAACATCCGCCCCGCCCCGCCCCATTGACATCCCTATTCCTAACCATATGGAGTTAGTAATCTCATGGATTATGAATGGGGTGTAACCTTCATGTGTCAATCGTTGTTGCCTATCGTTGTCCCTTTATCGTGGTTGCCTTTTATGATCCGTGAACGGTTTACAAGTTCCTTAAAAACTTGTTGGCGGCTCCCTACTTTGCTTTGTCACTAATCGTTGTCCCTAATCGTATATGTCAATTCCCACTTCCTATGAGTGCCAAGAATATTCCCACATGCTTTTAATGTAGGCGCACTTCGCACGACACCTACAATTTGGCGACTCCACTTGGGAGGATTCTTGGTTATTTATCGATTTAGGTGATCGGTATTTAATTGAGATGAGTGGATGAGACTTGAAAGATTCTTGAATTGTATTCCTGTGATTTTATTGGCATTGTCACATCTGCATATGGATTTTCTCTTACCTATTTTGCCACAATATTACGAGTTCTACGTATGTGGCTAGCCCAGGGGATTTATGCTCTATCAACCCGAAAACGCTCATGGCAATAAGGGTTCATCTGAGTTTTTAAATCCACCCAAACCATGGAGTCGAGTTCGATTTCATCACGAACTCGCGGAGCTACCCGTTGGCATACACCCTCAAGGGAGACTGCCTTGCTAACGCGTCCAAACTCTTAACCATGGTACCCTTTGACACCCAAAAGCTTGACCATAGTCAAACATAGAACTTGACTTTAGGTTGCGAACTTAATTGCATCATGTTGGACGATGTGCTTATATGTGCATTTTTTTATTGACATTTTTTATATTATTTTTTTCCTCTTATCAACCCCTTTTTATTTATTTTTTATTTTTTTTAAAGTCGAGTCATAGATTTTTTAAAATTTGAGTCAACCCGAATTTTTATTCCCGTATCCTGCACAAGTGTCAACTTGTTTTGGTCATAGCTGGAGTTCTAGAAAAAGTTACATGTCTATGGATCTGTAGCCCCGAGTTTTATCTTTCAATTGGAGTTGGTTTTGTCCCAATCAGAGTCACAGATCAAAAGTTATAACCGATATACTACAGCCTGTCCAGTTTAGGTGTCTTTTTAGCGTTACCTTTTTTTATTTTTTATTTTTTAAAATAAAATTTGTGTCAAGCTAGTCTTAGCCAAGTCCTTTAATCCGTGTCAACTCAAATAACATAGGATTATAGATTTTTATTTATTTATTTTTTATACCCATGAGTCATAACTCTTCTAGAATTCTAGTCATCTTCCTAGTTTCTTATGATTAATTTTTGTGCTAACCTTAACATGTGTTCTTTGTTTGATTGTGGTTTATCTTATTTATGACTAACGATTGCCAATGGACCGTTTTCACCTAGTAAATAGCATAAACATTAAAATTTGACAAAATTAATCAAGTTAGTTTGTCGTTTAGTCTTCCGTGCTATTTGGTCATTGGGTCCTTTGTTTTTCACAACGGCCTCATGTCTAGTCATGCGATCATGCCACGAGTCTTAATAAAATCACCGAATCGCACATGTTGAGTCGTTGCACACACTTTGTCTTCGAGTAATGCACTATACTAGGACCATGCATGCGTCATTTTCCATCGTAATAGGATTGGGTGGAATATTCCCCATTGGTTTTCAAAATTCTTTCGTACACTCTTCCTTTCCAATCCGAGTATTGAGTGAATGCATTAAGTGAGTTCATCCTTACACATTACTTGAGTCTAAAATCAATAGGCAATAGTTGGAAGAATAAGGGGAATGTTACTCCTTCCTTCTTTCCTTCCAATCAAAGCATCAACAACAAGAAACTATTTTCCTCAGCAGGCAGCTAGAAGTAACTCATAAACAGCCATGAAGACAAAGCACGATACAAGCTTCTTACCAAGATTTCATGCTTTTTTCTTTCGTTTTAACCCTTTTCCCCTAATAAGTCTAGCATAGGTTCTCCTTATCCTTATGTCTATATGCCATGTTCCATCAATGATCATTTCTTTCCTTCGCATTCGATCATGTCATTCGCCAAAAAAAAAAATAAAAAAAAATCAATTGCCGAACTAAACACAAGGTACACCAATGATTTGAGGCACCTTTCCAACCCTGTCATTTCCCATTAACCATTCAAGCACACATTCCATTTCTTCATCAACCACCTCGTCTAACGTTTGGCCTTCATTTCTTCAACCCACATTCACTCAACCCTGGGATTGGAAGATGTGTAATTGTATAACATTCAAAGACAAGTAAAAACAAAAAAAGGCAACAAAAAAAAAACAATGTCTAAGGGCAAGTGTTCCAATGTCTTTGATATGAACACGTCTCAAATTGCAGTTCTCATCGAGTGCTTGGTACCGTGCCTAAGAAACATAAATTCTAAGTGAGTGATGGACCGCATGATCTGAGATTGCCCACATTGATTCAAAAAAGAAAAGTCAAAGTAAAAAGAAATGTTGAAAATAAAACTTGCAAAGTCTAATACATAATTGCATATCTTGGGGGCTTCTCTTGAGTCTTGAGCCTTTTACCCCTTTCTTCCTTAAACCTTCCGCTTAACCACATTACAACCCTTGAAAGACCTCTTTGAGGTGTACATACACTTGTGCAAAGTTTGGCTAGATCTACGTTGACCTGATTCCAAACGGATACGTAGGCAACCTCACATCGAGATGCGGCCACATTCATATCCACGTTCATATTAACATTCATATGCTTGATCGAGTCAAAGAATATCCAATGCTTACCCCTACCCATTTAGAGCTAGACTTGGGGGCTTGAACCGACATCATTTAGCCTACCCAGCCTAAAGAGTCATCATCTTTGACTCTTCTCACATATATTTTCATCACCAAAACCCTTGCAGCCAACCTTAGTATCACTTTCACACACGTCTTTCACACATACATATTCATATCAGCTTTCCCTTAGGAACCTTTTATCATGAAATCTTGTTTCCCTATCGCGCATGCTTCATCATTTTCAAGACAACATTCATTAGAAGAAACGTTGTATACTTGCTTAGCTTCCTGACCTGAGAAATGTTCATTGTTTCATGCATCGCACAATGTGCTGAGTAACATTTCTATATCAATGATTTGTAATCATACAAAGCATATCGTTCTTAGCTCCTTGACCTAAGAAACGTTCATTATGCAATAATCACTTCATCTATATATGTGCTTAACTTCAAGACCTAAGTGACGTTCAAGATCGTTTCTTTACACCATATATGATGCTTAGCTCCATGACCTAAGTTCATTCACCTATCGTGTCACATGACATAATTTCCCTTAGCCTCCTGGCCTAAGAACATGCATCATGCATAAATTATTTTCAAGACAAGCAATTTAATGCATGTGATTCATTTCATCTTGCTCAACAAGGAAGTTCAAAACTTCTTCCCTTTTTTATCATGACTTTTATTTTGGGGAAGTTTAAAAACAAAACTTCATTTTTCACGTCTTTCTTTTTTGGGAGAAAGTCGATACCCTCCACTCATGACAAAAATTGACGGAAAATTTTTGCTGTTGCATCTTCGTTTGCTTGTGTCTGCACACACACATATACACAGACACATTGGCGGATGCAAGCTTGGTCATGGTGGGTCACAGGACCTACCATTTTTTTACAAAAAAATATATTTTTGATTTTTTTTTAAAATACTTAATCTAATACTACATAAGTAGATATGATCATCAATAATCATTAATCACTAAACTTGATTATTTAATCTAATTCAAATTGTTACTATGGAGTATAGAATCTATTAATATGATAAATTGGATTGTTCAATCTATTAAATTGGTTGTAATATGTACATTTTTGGTTCCTTTTACGTTTTTGATTTTGAGCATTTTTTATTTTACTATTCCTTTTATAATACTTAACATAATACTCCAACCTTACGAGAAAACTTTCCCTAAATAATGTCATTATTATTTTACATATTTTCATCTAGTTATATATCTCACACTTTACCTTGTCTTCATTTACTTAAGGTAATCATAAAAGTGGTACTTCGTATTTAGGGCATGTTCTCATTTATTGAGCTAAACTGAACTGAACTGATTGGAGCTGAACTGAATATTTTATGAGATAAGGAAATTAGGAACTGAATTAAACTGAACGAACTGATTGGAGCTGAACTGAAATGATTGGAGCTGAACTGAATTGATTGGAGCCGAACCGAACTGAACTGAAATGAAATGAAAATTAAGCTGAAAAGAACAGACCCTTACTTACGAAGTATTTTATTTATTAATTAAAAAATAAAATTATCTTCGCTATAATTCTTTCTTAATCATCATGAATAATACCAAACGTAAATAACAAAAATAACAGAGGGAGTAATATTTAATATGAAGTACTTTAAATTTTTTATTTTTGTAAACAATGCATTATTGATGATTGGTATGCTATCGAGCCACATTAGTGACCCACCACCCACAAAATCCTGGATCCGCCACTGCACAGTCACACTCACAAGTCAAACACATGTAATGTCACATCAAGTCAAACTTGGTCAAGTTAGTGGTCAAGTCAATCACAATATATATGAGTCCATTGGCAAATTTATTTTTGCAGGTCTCATCTACAGCCCACGTCCGGGGACAGCAGACCATCTACAATCCACGTCCGGGGACAAGCGGACCATCTACAGCCCACGTCCGGGGACAAGTGAACCATCTACAGCCCACGTCCGGGGACAAGCGGACCATCTACGGCCCACGTTCGGGGACAAGCGAACCATTTACAGCCCACGTTCGGGGACAAGCGAACCAAGTATAGCCCACGTCCGGGGACAAGCGAACCATCTACAGCCCACGTTCAGGGACAATCAAACCACCATCATTTCACAACGCAAGGTTCTCGATACACAAAGACTTGCAATCTCATCATCTGTCGACTTTCCTCAAGCATGGAAAGCATTATCGGTCAGGTTGAGTATGTAATCTTTGGAGTTCTTAAATCCATGTTCATTCCCAATACATTTCATAAACCAGTACAATTCCTAGCCCATTTCCCCAAAACATAACTTATTTTCCTCTTTTTGTGCCTTTAAACCCAAAATAATTCATTTCGTATCCCTTAAAATCATTCATTTTGTGTCCTTTATATAAAAACGTTTATTCCAGCTTATTTTGGTCCATAATATGGGTTCAATGATTGAATAGTTGGATGGGGCTTTAAAAAAGCTTTCCAACGATATATTATAAGCCCAAATCTGAGTTATAACGAATAAGTTATGGCCAAAATATTAAACTGAGCCCAAAACGAACCTAAGCCCACCTTACCTACGACCCAATGATCATGTGGAGGGTCTAAATGATTTAATCCAATTCTTAAACCAATTAGAATTAATTAGAAACTTCTATAAGTTTATAAAAGATCCTAATTATCCTTTTTGAAAAGATAAGATTAAAGAGTTTGAAAATTGAATAAAACTCCTTTTTTTGAAAGTCCTAATTTTATTCGAATTGAAAGTCATTCAAAGATAATCAAATATTATTTTAGTACCTCATAGTTTTTATACAAATCTTATATGGTTGGATATCTCTTGAAATTATCTTTCCAATGATATACTATAATATCAATTTCGAGCTATAACGGAAAAGATATGAATAAAATATCAAACTCTATCTAAAACTGACACCATCTCACTATTTCGGCCATATCTTTAATTATATAAAATATTTGAATCTGATTCTAATTGGGTTAGAAAGTAGACTTCAATATATTTCCAACGATATCTTATTCATCTTATTCCAATTTTTGGATCAAAATATATGATAAAAACAAAAACCGCAAAAACTGCAATCTATCGAGTTTTATTCCGATTTAATTCGGATCTTATCTTGTTTTTTCAACTCCTCTTTTTTCTCTATAAATAGAGGTCATATCACCCCTTTTTCAATCATCAACAAGTTTTATCATCAAATAATTCTCTTCTCCCTCTTTAGCCTAAACACTAGCCTCCCCATTCTTTTACTATTCCTTCCTTTAAGCACTCCAAGGAGTCCATATAATACCTGAAATTCTATACTTTAACCAAGGCGTGAAAGGTATAATTAACTGAGGGTTTGGACCAAATCAAATCTACTTTTAATTTAATTTAATTTTCATTTGATTTATATTTTAATTGAAGTTACTAACAGTTTATTCATGATGTACCAATTTAAAGGAACGTGCGGAATGTGAGTAATTAATTAATTTAATTACTCTTATTTTATTTTAATATTGCTAGTATCATGATTAGGTTATTTTATATTTGATTTGACTAACGCTATTATTGTTAAATTGCTTCCAATATTAATGTTTATTCCATTATTATTTATGATCCCCACATTGCATGTTAAAGGGAATATGTAATTGAAAATGACGCCTAATAAGATAATTTGGACGACCGGTTTAGGTTCCTTTTTAATCTTATTATTAATTCAAGTTATCACAATATTTTAGAATTATGTGTTGCATTAATATTCAACAGATTTAGCATAATAATAGTTTGGAGCGATTGAATATTTTGTTTGTATGCCTTTGAGATCACATGAATCACTTTTCACTATAGGAATCGAGTTGCGGCCAATACGGGCGAATGTGACTCCATGAATCACTTCGTACCATCATCCCCAATCCTCCTTTCGTGGTTCCAAACCATATGGATTTAGTAATCTCATGGATTATGAATGGGGTGTAACCTTCACGGGTCAATCGTTGTTGCCTATTGTTGTCCCTTTATCGTGGTTGCCTTTATGATCCGTGAACGGTTTACAAGTTCCTTAAAAACTTGTTGGCGGCTCCCTACTTTGCTTTGTCCCTAATCGTTGTCCCTAATCGTATTTGTCAATTACCACTTCCTTTCAGTGCCAAGTATATTCACACATGCTTTTAATGTAGGCGCACTTTGAACGACGCCTACAGTACCCTTCTTCAAGCTTCTCGTGAGTATTTATTTTGTGCCAAGATTCTCCTCTTCAGGATGTCCTGATTTCGAGAGGATTAGGCTCTGATACTAATTGTTGCTTATAAGAATACTACAAGAGGGGGTGAATTGTAGTTTGGAGGAATTTAGCTAACTTTTTGCAAATTTGATAAAATAAAGCTAAAGGAACTTTAAGTTAACACAGAGAGATTTTACGTGGAAAACCTCTTGGCCCTAACAAGAGGAAAAAACACGACCTCTTGGGATTTTAGGAAAGATTCTTCACTATAACAGGGCAAACAACCTATTACAAACTAAAGAATCAATCTTCAAGTTCCTCTATGAACTTGAAGTTCCCAGCAACAATTTTCTCTACTTGCCACTCTTCTCTTCTCTATTCTCTTCTCTCTCTATCTCAACTAATTTCTCTTAGAGTTCACTCAAACTCCCAATTCCCAAATTACAACTCAAGTAAATAAAACTCTAGTGAAATTAATTAAGAAAAACACTTAAGTGGAATGCGACACTTGACTCTTTTGAAAACAAGAAAGATAGATAAATACCATTGAGCAAGGTGAAGTTATCCCAAGAATAACTTCAGTATTTATAGGAAAATATTTCTTGGGAAAAATTCCACCACTCCTAACACTTGAGCCACCACTGCTGCACATCAACGCCACTACTTTGCACCACTTCTAGTTTTTCAATCTTGTCCTTAAAACCAGGACATGTTGATCCTCTTAGAAGTAGCTTGTACGCAAGTGGTGAAGACGGATTCAACAATTCGTTGCGCAAGTGTAGGGAGTTAGTTTTTCAAAGATATTTTTCTGAAATCAAAATATATTATCTAAAGAATAAAACAGAAAAGATATTTTCCAAAACCGTTTTCCCTATTTTCTAGCAGTCTAGCAAATTCTATCTTTTTTGACAAATTAAAAACGCATTCCACTAAGCATCACTTCCTAATTAAACTCACTTACATAAAACCTAAAATATATACAATATTCCAGACTTTATTTTCTCTAAGAAGTCTCTTCTCCGAGTCTTCTTTCCTCAGCCTCAGCTCCGAAGCTTCAGTTTCTTTACAGGAACACTGCAGCTAATCTCTTTATTCTTTTAGCTCTAGTTCCCTTGCCTCAATTTATCCCTGCAACTTGTAATAAATAAAATACAAAACTCATCAAGGCATTAGTCCATTTATTTGACTTGTGTTATCATCAAAACATCAAGGGCAACACTAAGAGATATTGTAAATTCGTAATTGTGATTTAGTGAGATGTATTATTTCACATATATATTCTGGTGCTATACATTAACGAAAACAAAAATAATTTGAAGTATATTTTCCATTATACGAGTGATGTATTGTGAAGAATAAAATCTTGCCTAAGATCGATATGATCTGTTTAGGTCACAAAATGATTCAACTCCTTAGGACTATTTAACATGCACGTTATATTTTCAATTTAAGCTTAAGATTTTTAGACGTATGAGAGAATCATTTGGAAAACTCAAACACTCATGGAACAGCTCGCCAGTTTATCAACTTGTTATGTACACATTGTTATGTTTTTCATTGTCTCTTACCTTAGCTTTGTGAGAAAGCATTGTTGAGAGAGCTTGTGTGTTGGTAATTGAACCACTAAGGATTAGTGATTGAGTTATATTTTAAAGCCAAATGCGAGTGCTTGAGAGGTCAAGTACGTATTGCACGTACAAGATTTTGGTGTAGGGGATTGAATTGTTTGACTCGAGTTGATAAAAAGTCACTTGTAATTGCCTTTAATTTTTCAAAGGAGATTAATAAGGGGGCGTTTGGTTCACATAATTAAGGTATAAGGTATGTGTTTAGAATGGTTTAAACTCATACCTTATGTTTGTTTTATGATTTTAAGAGTTTCAAACCCATACATCAAACCCCCAAGGTAGTTTAGAAACCTTGGGGGGGAGGTGGGTTTAGCTCATTCCCATACTTTTAGATATCTAATAAAAGAAAAAAATTTCATTCCATAAGCATACCAAACATATGGTATTAAGAATCAAGTTCCAAACCCATACCACTATGGTTTCATTCTTGATTCCAACCCCATACCAATTTGCAAACCAAACGCCCCCTAAGAGGGATGATGTAAGCTCTGAGTTAATAGAACCTTGGTAAATCTTAGTGTTCTTATCGCTTTAATTATTGTTTGATTGTTTCCGCTATACTTGTACTAGGTTCTACTAGCTCCCCCTAATTAGTTCGATAAAATTTTAAATTTCACTGATGATTTTTGTTACTTGATAGAATAAATGATTATTAGCCAAAAATACTCTAATCCTTTCATCACCAATGCAACCTCTACTATACACGATTGTTGCCCAAAAAGAGTTATTATATATTATGCATCCTTTTTCATTTTTTTTTATTGCAAAATTTTGAATAATATTCACACAAATTCCTGTTGGAAAATGATAATTATACTTGTACTTTAATATACAATTGTTGTCACGGCGGAGCCAGGCCAGCAATCAAGGAGGGCCGGGGGGACAATGGATTGTGTATAGTTACATTATACCAAATGAAATAGTGTAGTGGTGAGTGAAGCAAGCTTGTATTCTAGGGATTAGATGGTGAAAAAAAACTCAATATACTGTATTAACAATATTTTTAGTTTATGACTTGGAACTTTTACCAACTATTGCAGCTATTATTCAAAAGATAATATTTTTGTGCCAAAAAATTCATAACTTGATACTATTTTAATCTATTTTCTTTATTGACATTGGTTTTAGTGAGAGAGGTTTGTAACTGTTGAGAGAAAAAGGTTTCATCAATTCTAAAACTTTTAAGTGGGAGCAATAATATTTGGTAAAAATATTGTAAAATCTGTAAAAATAATTTCAATTCAATAAAAATAGGTTAATTAAGTTAAAAATATTTTTATTATGTCTATTATTATATATTTTGTTACTTAATGATTGGTGTTACCCTTAATCGAAAATTATAAATCTGTCATTGTTTTCAATAATGATTAATGAAGAGACTGTTTCTAAGAAGATAGTGTCTTTATTTATAAAATCTCTTACCTATGGCATAATTAATCAAACTCTATTAGAGTTTGGTTGGGTTTATTATGTTAATATTGTATATTTGGAAAGTTAATCTTGTTTAGGAGTTTCAGGCAAGTTAGGTATTCTATTGTATTGAGTATATATTTGTGATTAATAGAAAACAAAGGCCAAGCTGTTTTCTCCAATAGTTCTTGAGTTTAACATGGTATCACAGCCTCTCTAATTTCTAGAGATTTTTCGATCCTTGGTTTGTTTTTTTTTTAATTCCACAAATTGAATAGTTTGTGAGATTAGGCTTCAATTTTTTTACATTCCACATAATTAATTTTTTTTTATTTGGACTGATTTTCTTTTGGACGAATTAGGGTTTTTGTGTTTCTAGTTTGGTGCGCAAGTTACTGCTTGTGTACTTTGTTTTGGTGGTGCTCGTGCTTGAGTGCTGCGTTTGGCGTGGTGTTGTTGCGCGCTAGTGGTGGGTGGTGGAGTTGTGCGTTGGTCCTTGTGTGTTGTGCGAATGCGTGGTGCGTAAGGAAGGTGTGGTGTGTGTTGTGCGCTAGCTGTGTGGTGTGTTTGTGTTGCATGTTGTTGTTGTGCATTTGTGTGGAAGTGTGTGGCGTGTTTTATTTGTTTTTGGCTCGTAATTTGGTGCGATGGCGAGCGATGACAATACATCTCCCCTCCTCCTCCTCCTCCTACTAAGTATGAGCCTTTCACCGATTATTATCTTCATCCAAGTGAAGGTTCTCAATTGGTGATTTGTCCGGTGTTGCTTACTGTCGACAACTATGAAGAGTGGTCGAGGTGTATTCGCAACAACCTTCGGTCCAAGAGCAAGCTCGGGTTTGTTGATGGTTCTATAGTTCAACCCAATCCTAAGCATCCAGATTATCGTCAGTGGGGTATTATTAATTCTACTGTTGTTGCTTGGATTTATAATACTCTTGATGTTAGTATTTGTTCTACTGTTATTATTCCTGATGATGCTAAAACTTTGTGGGATGATTTGCGTGATCGTTATTCTCTTGGTAACGGTCCTTGTATTTTTGAATTGAAACATGATATTGTTGATTGTAAGCAAAGAGGTCGTTCTGTTGCAGTTTATTATGGTGAATTGAATAAATTGCAAAAATTTATTATCTAGTTATGTGAAATTGCCTGCTTATACTTGTTCCGCTGCGAAAGAATATGCTAAGTTACATGAGAATGAGTTATTGCATCAATTTTGTCTTGGTTGGAACCTAAGAAGTTTGGTTCTGTGGTGTCTACTTTGTTGATGATTGATCCTTTGCCTAGTATGAATTCTGCTTATGCTAAGGTTATTGCTGATGAGCGTAAGCAATCTGTGTCTGAGGCACATGAGACCTCTTCTTCTTCTGCGACTGTTGTTTTAATGCAACAGGTACAGCTTCCGGTCGGACTTCTAAGCGGATTGAGTGTACTTATTGTAAACGGTCTGTCATGATAAGGACCACTGTTATCAGCTTCATGGCTTCCCGGGTGGGGGGCGTGGAGGGCGTGGTGGTCGTGGTGGACGAGGAGGTACTGGTGGTCGGTCGTCTGGTAAGGGCAAGGGTGAGTTTGCTGGTGTTGCTGGAAATTCTCATGGTAACAATGAGCCAGTTTCTGATTCTGATTGTAGGAGTGTTCCAACGATTTTTGATGCTCAATGGAAGGAACTCATGTCTGCGGTAAAGGGTGCCAAGTCTGGTGCCGCGTCAGATGGCAACAAACTAGGTACGTATAATTCCATTGATTGGCTCATTGACACTGGAGCTTCAAATCATATGTCTAGTAATAATATTGATCTTTTCACTGATTTACATGACATCTCTTCGCCTGTTGGTTTGCCCAATGGGAAGAGCACGAAAGCAACAAAGGAAGGAAGAGTTATTTTGTTTGATAATTTAACTCTTGATAATGTTTTATATGTTCCTGCTCTTAAATGCAACTTGTTATCTGTGTCTCAATTGTTAGAAAAAAAATTCTATTTTATTATGTTCGCTGACAAGCTATGCATTATTCAGGACCGCAGTTTGAGGAACCTGATTGGAGCGGGGGTCCAATGTGATGGGGTCTATATTTTTTGTCCGGTTCGTGCTCGGAATCTGCAGGCGAACAAAGTGGTTATTTCATATGCAAGTTTGTTATGGCATAGGCGTCTCGGGCATCCGTCAATGCAAGTTGTGAGCTCTCTTCCGGGAGTTTCTAGTAGTCATAGTACTCATAGTAGTAACTCAGTTTGTTCTTTGATTTTGACATTTGTTTTATGGGGAAGCAACCCCAAAACTCTTTTCCATTAAGTATGAATAAAGCATCTGAAATTTTTTATTTAGTTCATTGTGATATTAGGGGTCAGAACAAGATTGTTTCTAGTTGTGATGCTCGTTATTTCCTAACCATTGTTGATGATTATTCTCGTGCTACTTGGGTGTTTTTGATGGTTGGTAAATATTAGGCTTCTCAGTTGGTTCGTGAGTTTTGTGCTATGGCAAAGACTCAGTTTGGAAATAAAGTGAAGGTGGTTCGAAGTGATAATGGTCAAGAATTTTTGAGTTTGGGGTCATTCTTTGCTCATAAGGACATTCTGCATCAAACATCGTGTGTTGACACGGCTCAACAGAATGGTAGATTTTAGCGTAAACATCGTCACAATTTTAAATGTGGCCCGTGCTCTTCGGTTTCAGGAAAAGTTGCCAAAGTATTTTTGGGGTGAGTGCGTCATGACTGCGGTGCATCTCATTAATCGCACTCTTACTCCGATTTTGAAAGGTAAAACCCCTCATGAGCTCTTATTTGGTCAGTTACCTTCATATGATAGTTTGCGGGTTTTTGGTTGTCTTGCTTATGCTGCGAATCGTCCTCGTGTTAAAGATAAGTTTGATTCTCGGAGTCGTAAGTGTATTTTTGTCGGTTATCCTCGCAGGAAAAAGGGTTGGCGTCTCTTTGACATGGAGACGAATGAATTTTTTGTGAGTCGGGATGTCCTATTTTTCGAAGATAAATTCCCGTATTTAGAGTCTCTTCCGGATGACCGATGTTTGTTGTGGGAGAAATATTTTGCGACCCCACCCGTGTGGGATTACGAGGACGATGAATTTTTGGGCAATGGTGTGCAAAATCGGGGTGTCACTATTGAAGAAGTGGGGACCATAGCCCGGCTGCGGGAGGACACTCCACGCCGCAGCCCACCTACGGACTGCTCTGCCCCACAACAACAGCAGCAGTCCCAGGCAAAGTGTCTGCAGCTAGGCCGCGACACAATACCTCAAACCGCAGCCTAGCTGCGGACTCTACTGCCTAGCGGTCTAGTAGCAGCTGCAGGCAGCAGAGACCCAGCCTGCCAGTGCTGGGCGGCCGCCACCCCAGCCTGGTACGGCTGGGCAGCCCACTCTCGCCGGCCAGACAGTGTACAACACCGGCGCCGGACAGCCGGTGGTGCCGGTGGTGTAGAGAAACCGCAAAATATTATTGAGCGAGAAATTTTCGATGAAAATATTTTCATTAACCTGGAATATTTAAGGGGGAGTTCGTCGGAAAATTTAGGTCGTGGTCATCGTGAAAAGCGACCTCCTTCGTGGCATCGGAATTATGTTACTCATACTATCATCACTAAAAATATAGACCTCTCTACATCAACTATCGACCCTCCTTAATCACATTCCTCGGGTAAACCTTTCCCTATAGCTTGTCATGTTGAATATAATCGTTTTTCTAACAGACACAGGTGTTTTTTGGCGACGATCACTAAGGGAAAGGAACCGTCTTCATTCAAAGAGGCGGTTAAAGACGTCCGTTGGCGTAAGGCTATGCAAGATGAGATTGATGCTCTAGAACGCAATGGCACATGGACCATTGTGGATCTTCCTCCAAGCAAGAGGGCTATTGGTTGTGGTTGGGTGTACAAAATCAAGTACACAGACAAGTCAAAGGTGGAACGTCTCAAGGCTCATTTGGTTGTTCGTGGCAACCGTCAGGTTGAAGGTGTTGATTATAATGAGACGTTCGCTCCAGTTGCAAAGATGACTATATATGGTGCGTGTTTTGTTGTCTGTTGCAATATCTTTGAATTGGGAGTTACATTAGATGGATGTTCATAATGCTTTTCTTCATGGTGATTTGGATGAAGAATTATATATGCAATTACCTCCAGGGTATGGTACTCCGACACTTGGCAAAGTTTGCAGGTTGGAGAAATCTTTGTACGGCTTGAAGCAAGCCCCAAGACAGTGGTTTGCAAAACCGTCAACTGCTCTGCGAGGTTTTGGGTTTAAAAACTCATATGCTGATTACTCTCAATTTAGCTATGTACAGGGCAGTGTCTCTTTGCATGTTCTTGTATATGTCGATGACTTGATAATTGAAGGCTCCTCTCATGATGCTATTTTTCGATTTAAAGCCTATTTGAGAAAATGCTTCTATATGAAGGATTTGGGTTTGCTTAAGTATTTCTTAGGCATTGAGGTTGCTCGGAGTCCCGAGGTCATCTTTCTTTCTCAACAAAAGTATGCTCTAGATATATTGACCGAGGCAGGAATGTTGGGTTGTAAACCCATCGATACTCCGATGGAGCAGAATCATCGTCTTGCACATGCTTCCGGTGAGTCGTTCACTCATCCGGAACAGTATCGTCGTTTGGTTGGTCGTTTGGTATACTTGTCGGTCACTCGACCGGAGTTGAGTTATTCAGTGCATGTTTTGGCACAGTTTTTGAGTGTTCCACAGGTTTCTCATTGGGATGCGGCCATTCGTGTCTTGCGCTATCTTAAGGGTAGTCCGGGACAAGGTATTTTTTTGCGACCTACGACGGATTTACGATTGACGGCGTTTTGTGATAGTGATTGGGCGGCATGCCCGCTGAGTCGGCGTTCCTTGTCAGGTTATTTTGTTTTTTTAGGTCGTTCTCCTGTTTCTTGGAAGACTAAGAAACAACCTACTGTAGCCACATCTTCATGTAAAGCCAAATACAGGTCTATGTCATTCACTTCTCGTGAGTTGAAATGGTTGAAAATGTTGTTATTTGTTCTTGGTATTAAGCATTCAAAGCCTATGCAATTGTTTTGTAATAATCAGTCGGCTTTGCATATAGCTAAGAATCCGGTGTTTCATTAACGTGCGAAGTATATTGAGGTAGACTATCATTTTGTTCGTGATGAGTTGATAAACGGTAATATTTCTACCTCATATGTTCCGACAGGTCATCAGTTGGCAGATATTCTTACCAAGGCTCTTGGACGTCAACAGTTTGGTTTTCTCTTACGCAAGTTGGGCATTCGTGATTTACATGCTCCAACTTAAGGGGGAGTATTAGAGTTTGGTTGGGTTTATTATGTTAATATTGTATATTTGGAAAGTTTATCTTGTTTAGGAGTTTTAGGCAAGTTAGGTATTCTATTGTATTGAGCATATATTTGTGATTAATAGAATACAAAGGCCAAGCCGTTTTCTCCAATATTTCTTAAGTTTAACAAACTCCACTTATCTTGTTGTTATTAAGGGTATATAGTACATTTTAGTAAAAACTCATGAGTATATAGTGTATTTCAAAAAGTCAAGGGGCATATGATGAATAAACAAAAAAACTAGATTGGGGGTATATGGTAAAAAAAAAAAAGTATAAAATACTTAGTTTGTAGCATGACATCATAAAATTGAGAACCAATAGTGCATTAACGCCATATCCAACCAATTATATTGATCGAATATTAAGACATTTATCAACATATGATAGCGGAAGACTTTAATTAATTAAAACTTTGCACTTATAACTTAGTTCGAAAATTGATAAAATTAAATAGCCTTTTTTTTTACACAAAATTAAATAGCCTTACAACTTAGAACCGTTTAAGGCCCATTATTAAATTAAACAGTTTCAATTAAATAACAGTGAGGGTCCTTTTCCTTATCTTAAAAAAACAATAAACACATAACTTAACTTGACTTGACATAACTCTAATTATATGCATGAGAATCATGGGATGAATTAAACACGTAAGTAAATTATATGCATGCACTTCACCCCCACATTAAACCAAAACATTGGGAATTCCACTAATAACAGTAGTGCAACGTCTCACACTATAATTACAAGTAGGAGATTAAGCATTAAAACATTAAACTCCTCCCATACTTAGTACTTGTAGGGATACTTGTTAGTTGAGACGATTAATACAATAGGGGGGTGAATTGTATTGAGTTTCTATTGACTACTTTTGCGGAATATTAAAACAATGCATATAGGAACTTGCAAAGACACACAGATTTTACGAGGAAACCTTCCAGGGCTCAACTGGAAGTAAAACTTCGACCCTAGCTTAGGGATTTCAAACACAAATCACTTCACTATAATAGGGAAAACACCAAGTTACAGCCTATTATACACAAACCTTTACTCACAAGTTCCAAACAGAACTTGCTACTCGATAGGACCATATCCTACCCAATCTAAGTCTCACACTTAGATTCACTCGTACTACCAAAGTACAAAACTCTCAGCTTCACACTAGAAGCTTACACAATCTGTATGCGATGTAAAAATAACAAACTCACCCAAATAACTCAAACCAATACAAGTGTATGACACCTAGTATATGATAGGCAAGCTATGCACGAAATCCGAAGCTAATATGACAATGTTAGAAGCTTGGTAAACTTACTCAATTAATGCTCTGTGATTTCTTCATGCATAAAACTCACAAAAACCTTAAATGCTTTCGATCTCTACTATTTATACAAGTATGACTTGTATAGCAAGTAGGTTTTCTAAAAGATAAATAAGTTAACTTAACTTATCTTTAAAACACGGTTTTAAGTAAATCTTATTTGAAGAAAATCTTTTTCGGAAAAAAAGATAGAAAGATTATGTTAAAAAGAATAATATCTTATTAACAAACTGATTTTAAGAAATAAAACCTTTTAGAAAATCTTTTTCTAAAATCTATCTTTTATCTTTTCCCTTTTAATTTATTTACCAAGCTAATTTGCCACGCTTCTAATAAATCTCATGCATTAACCTACTTAATATATTAACAATAAATCTAGAAGATAAAAACCTTAACTAAATTATATTGTTGCGCCGCGCTTATGTACAGGTAGGTTACTTGGGCTTCACGCAGACTAAGTTCCTTTAGGAACTTACTGTCCTCAAACTGACACCTCAGCTTCATGTCTTCAAGTTCCTGTTAGGGAACGTTCCTGTTAAGGAACTCAGTTCTTGTTAGAGAACTTAGTTCTTGTTAGAGAACTCTTCTTCTTTTCTGTTTAACTTTTTGTATAAAGATCTCTTCATGTCTTCTTAGTTCCAATTACTTCTTCCATCACCACGATCAACTTCACCTAAACTAATCAAACACTTGAAAACCTTTATTAGATGAGTTTGCTTTAGTTTAAGTTCATCATCATCAAAACCTTTAAGCTTCAACAATCCTTATATAAGCATCAAGTCTTATTAAATAATTAATAATTAAGGGGGAGTTCGGTTCGCAAACTAGTATGGGGTTGAAATCAGGAATGAAACCATAGTAGTATGAGTTCGGAAACTTGATTCTTAATACCATATGTTTGGTATGATTATGGAATGTAATGTTTTTTTCTTTCATTTGATACCTTAAAGTATGAGAATGAGGCAAACCCACCTCCCCCCCCCCCTAGATTTCTAAACCCCATACCTTGAGAGTTTGAGATATGAGTTTGACAAACGTAAGTTATGGGTTTAAACCCATACCTTATACCTTAATTAACAGTTTGTTTGGATAAATAAAGGGGAAGGAAAAGAAGGGGAGGGAAGAGAAGAGGAGGGGAGGGAAAGGGAGGGGGGAGAATGGTAAGTTTTCCTTCCAAATCTCTCAAATGTTAGAGGGACCAATTTCCTACAATTTAATCATTTCATTTCTCTCCCGTCCAATTCCCTTTCTTCCTCATTTGCTATCCAAATGAAAGATACTTCATCTCTCAATTTTTCTTCCCTTTATTTCCCTCCATTTCCTTCAATCCAAACACACCATAAGTGAACCAAATATCCAATATTGACTTTTTTAAAAATGAGAAAATACAAGCTTATCAGTTATCTTTTAGAGAATGTTTCATAAAAAAAAAAGAAGGTTTTTTACCTCCTCCGTTTCTATTTAGTTGACGCGTTTGATTTAGGCACATATATTAAGGAGAGAGAGTGAGAGTGAGAGGGAATAATAAAACAAGTGAAGCATCTTGTAAATGCAAGGTAAAAAATTTACCCTAAAAGGAAACGTGTCAACTAAAAAAAATCCTAAAAAGGAATACGTGTCAACTAAAAAGAAACGTAGTTAGTATATAGTAACCCTGTTAATTTCACTTTTCTACGTTGTGCCCCAACATATATCACTTTCTACACTGTAACTCTAAGATACATTTTGTTTCCATACGGCAACTATGCCATTATCCTGCCGTTAAAAATTCCGTTAGTGTGGCCCACTCTCAATTTGTTAATAATTTTTTTATCGATTTGTGCGTTGCAAAATGTTCTGTTAAAGGTTTTGGGGGCCATTTTTCCAAAGGGAGACATTTAGGGTTTTTTTTTTTTTGGCTTGTTTGGACTGATTTCTTTTCCCTTAGATAGTTAGTTGATTAATTTTCTTGATTAAGCAGATCTTCATAACTTGAAGGTATAAAAAAGCATGTTGTATTTGAAGATTATATACAAGGCGCCCAAGTGGCCCAACTAGCAATAAGGATGGGCCAAACGATGGGCCTTAAATAAAATTTGCACTTTTCTTATTATAATTGTATTAAATTAAATTAAATTAAATTATTATTATTATATGTATGATGTATCCTATACTTCGTATATATCTGCAAAAACATGTGAATAATTGACTCAATTTGAAGAGCATAGACAATATTTTGAGGATATTGAAATTTCTTTTCGTATCATTTCAAATCTCTGCAAATCTATTCTCATTCACATGGTAATGTCTAGTGCAAAATCATAAATTTATTACGAAGTGTTTGGGTCCAATTAAGTCCAATTGGGCCTAGGCATTAAATGATCCAATTAAAAGCCCAAGGTCAAGGTTCAACTCTCCAATTGTGCTAAAGTCAAAGGTCAGCCCTCAAAGCAAGTCAATTGGGCTAAGGCCCAACTTCTCCATGTATGAAGAGGTATAAAAGCCATCAATATTCATACATACACATTCATTCTCTGATTCACATATTCTCATAGATTCCCATACATTCTCATATACTCATATATTCAAGCAAAGCCTCAAGCAACTAATTCTCTTGCATAGTGTTCTCTTTCTACACATTGTACTGACTTTAGCATCGGAGGGGCCTTCCTCGGCAACACCCCCGAGGCTAGTTTACGTGTGTTTACTGTGTAGGAAACCTTCGGCCCAACATAACTTGGACCGAATCTAGTCTTCTCCGTTTCAGCGGACCTTCGGCAAGGTCCCATTAATTTCACCCGAAACAATTTGGCGCCGTCTGAGGGGAAGACTTTCAAAAATCTTTAAGCCAAATTTCTAACCAAGATCATCTTGCAATTATCTTAGTAGCAATGGCTAAGAACCGCAAGAGCAAAAGCCTCCGTCAAGGAGCGGGCGAAAAGCCTAAAACCCCTACACCATCACCCTCGCCGGACCGGAACTCTCCCAAGGGTGCCAGCTCGGGGGGAGGATCATACAAGGAGGATTCCCTTTCTCCCGTAATTCATGACTCTCATTATAGGCCGAGTCACTCTCGGTCTAGCAGGGGTGAGTCCGATCATAGGACACATTCAGTGCCCCAAAGCCAACCATCGACTGTGCGCCCTCATTCCCATACTCGGCCGAGGACCCCTTTGAAGGGGCCTAGCTCGGAAGAGGTGGCAAGAGCGCTAGCAGTGCTCATGGAGGCGATGAGGGCACAAAATATGCCTCCACCTCGTTATCGAACTCCTCCGCATACCCGGCATCAGCGGAGGAAGTTAGACCATGATGGTGGGAAGCTTCCTTCCTTCCGGGAACTGGAAGAGTGGGAAGAGGATACCTGGAAGAATGAAAAAAAGAGGAAAAAGAACCCTCAATTTTTAAAAGGATCCTCATCCTCACGACCAGAAACGCATAAGAGCAGCAGCTCAGCTTCTCGGCCAAATCTACTCACCGAGAACTTGAGACGGTTCGCCGAAGCGTCCTAGACCGACTCGGCGGCAAGGAACCGAGTGTGCGCAGTCGCCTCTCGTTCCCTGCAGCCGAGGCCCAGACTTCCCAGCCAGGGACGAAAACCACTCCTACCTCTCTAAGAGGGCGGAGCGCGGTCCCTTCGGCCAGGAACAAGGGCAAGGCCGTTATGCTACCCGCCAGTTCACCATTCGAGCAATGGATACTGGAAGAGCGCGTACCCACGGTTAAAATACCGTCGCACATCACATATGACGGGACCTCGGATCCGAAGGATCACGTGGCCTCGTATGAGACTCATATGCATCTTTGCCCCAGATCCGAAGCGACTTGGTGCAAATATTTCCCAACCACTCTCAAGGGGGTCGCGCAAGCGTGGATCTCCAAGGGAGTAAGGCAAGGCTCCATAACAGGGTGGGATGATCTGTCCTCCAAGTTCAGGAGCAAGTTTTCCACGGCAAACCGCCGAGAGAAGACTACTGCAGAGCTCATGAGTCTACAACAGGGGGAAACCGAAAGCCTCCGAGACTATCTGACCCGTTTCAGTAACGAGTCATCCAGCGTCTCTCAGCTGGACCAGGGGCTAGCCGTTTTTGCAATGCAGAATGGCCTTCAGCCCGGAAAGTTCCTAGACTTCATGGTCATGCATACCCCGCAGACCTTGGAGGAAGCTCTGAATGCCTCGGATAAGTTCATCCGAGCCGAAGAATGGAACAAAGCGAAAACCCAACCTCAATTTGGGGGAGGGAAACAAAGACAAATACCCTTGTCTGAAGGCCAAGGCCATAAGGCAAAGGGAAAGTCAAAGGCCTCGGAGCAATCTTTGGCCAGCGACCCAAAGAAGGAAAGATCTGCCTCATACACAGGCAGATACGAGTCCTACACTCCGCTCTCTCTTCCACGCGCCAAAATTTACAGCGTGACGAAAGAGGAGCAGAGTTACCGAAAGCCGAGACCACTCCCAGAGTGGTATCAGCGAAAAAATAAAAATCAGTGGTGCGAGTTCCACGAGTCTTCGGGATACAACACTGAGGAGTGTATCCAACTGAAGGACCAGATAGAGGACATGGTCCGGAAGGGATACTTGAAAAAATACATCGCGGATCACCGCGACAAAAAAGAATCCGAGAAGTCAGCAAAGGACTCTCGGCAAGACCTCGACTTCCCCCGGAAAAACAGTAAAAAACCGGAGGGGAAATTCCCTCCGATCAATGTTATCTCGGGAGGAATATATTCTCGGAGGGAGCACAAGCGACACCTTAGAGCTTTGACTCACCAGGTGAATAACGCGAACATTCAATCTCCCCAGTCGCCGGTGCCGAACATGACGTTCACAGCCGCCGACTGTCAGGGGATAGCGTTCCCTCACGAGAATCCGTTGGTGATCATCGCAACGGTGGCCAACCACGACGTCAGTAAGGTCCTTGTTGACGGTGGCAGCGGAGCAAACATTCTGTTCCGAAAGGCCTACAATCAAATCAAGCTGAAGCCCAAGCACCTTACGCCGGTACCCTACCCGGTATCCGGGTTCAACGGGGCTTCAACTTATCCAGATGGGAAGGTGACACTTCCTGTCACCATCGGCTGCGATGAGGCAGCCAGGAACGTCATGATTGAATTTTTGGTCATTGACGCTCCTTCAGTGTACAACGTGATTTTGGGGAGACCCATAATTCATGAGATCCAAGGGGTCGTCTCAACTTATCATCAGCTGATGATTTACGTCTCAGACGCCGGCTTCCCCGAAAGGATACAGGGCAACCAAAAGGACGCCCGAAGGTGCAACTACCTCAAGCCATCCAGTAGTCGCCCAGATGACGACAAGGATGAGGAGGAGAAAGAAAAAGAAAGAGAGCCAAGCACCAAAAAGCCGAAAGGCCTAAGTGCTTCGGCTCAAGGATCTATACCCAGAGGTAAAGGGCCCGAAAGGGAAAAGGCTAGCTCTTCAGCTGAGCCGCAAGACTCAGAGAGCCAGCCGAAGCATAAAAAGACTGGGACACCTGCTGACATTGGCAGCAGGCCAGATTATGAAGAGTCCAGTCCATCAGCAATGGACATGGACCAACAGACTGAAACAGTTGAGTTGGTCGAAGGAGACGTTGAGAAATGTGTAACAATCGGGATGGATCTTGATCCGAACACCCGTTGTGAACTTATTCAGCTACTTCGGGACAACAGAGATGTGTTTGCTTTCTCGGCAGCTGATATGCCTGGGATAAGTTCAGACCTCATCTCCCATAAGCTTAATGTTGACCCAACGTCTCGACCAGTTAAGCAAAAGAAGCGGAATTACTCCGCCAATAAGAACCGAGACATCGCAGCCGAGGTCAAAAAATTGCTGGAGCCAGGATTCATCGAACCTTTCCAATATCCAGAATGGCTGGCAAATGTGGTGATGGTTCAGAAGCCCAATGGTACCTGGAGGATGTGCGTTGACTTCACGGACCTAAATAAGGCTTGTCCGAAGGATTTCTATCCCTTGCCGAGGATCGATCAGCTAGTCGATTTGACAAGTGGCCATGCCTTGCTTAGTTTCATGGACGCATTCTCGGGGTATCATCAGATCTTCATGCACCCCGACGATCGAGCAAAGACAGCATTCGTCACGAACGCTGGGGTGTACAATTACAAAATGATGCCCTTCGGATTGAAAAATGCGGGGGCAACCTATCAAAGGCTGGTGGATCAAGTTTTTGCTGATCAAAAGGGCCGAAACATGGAAGTCTATGTTGACGATTCGATCGTCAAAAGCAAAAAACCTGAGGACCATGTAAAGGACCTGGCTGAAACTTTCGCCACCTTGAGAAAGCATCAAATGAAGCTGAATCCGAAGAAGTGTGTCTTCGGCGTGAAGTCAGGGAAATTCCTTGGGTTCATAGTCAGCAAAAGGGGGATTGATGCCAATCCCTCTAAAGTCAAAGCGGCGCTCGACCTTCCTGAGCCGAAAACGAAGCGGGATGTTCAGCGGCTCACCGGAAGAATGGCAGCCCTCTCGAGGTTCATTTCCAGAGCTTCGGATAAGGGGTTACCTTTCTTCAAAGCCCTGAAACTCCCGAAAACAAAAGAGCTCGTTTGGGAGGAAGAGCAAAAAGACGCCTTTAAACAGCTTCGGGAGCATCTGGCTCAACTCCCAACGCTGGCTAGCCCAGCTGAAGGAGAAACTTTGTACCTATATGTGGCCGTTAGCCCAACCACCATCAGCGTAGTATTGCTGAAGGAAGAAAGTAAAAGTCAGCAACCGATCTACTTCGTCAGTCATACACTGACGGATGCCGAGACTCGCTATCCTTTACTCGAGAAAGTCGCTTTCGCGGTAGTAGTAGCTGCTCGGAAGCTGAGGCCCTATTTTGATTGCCATTAGATAGTGGTCTTAACTGATCAGCCGTTGGAAAAAGTTCTCGGCAAGGTTGAAAAATCTGGTAGGCTAGCCAAGTGGGCTTTTGAGCTCACCGAATTCAGCATCAGCTACCGTCCGAGGGCTGCCATTAAGGCACAGGCTCTAGCGGATTTCTTGGCCGAATGCTCATACCAAGAAGCGCTAGACAGTGAAAAGAAAGTCTGGACCGTGTTTACGGATGGATCTTCCACCGAAAGCGGTTCGGGGGCAGGAGTAGTGATAACTTCTCCCGAAGGCAAATCCTTTGAGTATGCACTAAAGTTTTCTTTTAAGGCCTCGAACAATGAGGCTGAGTATGAGGCAGCAATCGCCGGCCTAGAATTGTGCATCTCCGTGGAAGCCGATCATGTCTGCCTAAAAACAGACTCTCAGCTAGTTGCATATCAGATCAGTGGCAGCTACGAGGCCAAAGAGCCCTCCATGATAGCTTATCTTGCCAAGATCAAGTCAGTCATTGCAGAGCTGAAAACTTTTGAGGTTCAGCTGATCCCAAGGGGTCAGAATACTCAAGCCGATGCACTCTCCAAACTTGCCAGTTCATCTCTTACCGAGCTGAACAGATCTGTATATGTAGAAGTGCGTCGAGAGAGAAGTGTCGACGAAGCACCTGAAGTGTGCTGCGCTGACCCAGAGCCTAGTTGGATGGACCCCATCCTAGCTTTCAAGCTTCGGGGAGAAACTCCCGAAGATAAAGCTTTGGCCTCCAAGATAAAGAGAACCAGCTCTAGGTTCATTGTCTTCAGGGGGGAACTTCTGAAAAAGTCCTTCTCAGCCCCATTGCTGAAATGTGTGGGACCAACAGATGCAGATTATATCCTACGGGAGATTCACCTCGGCATCTGTGGGAACCACATTGGGGGAAGGACCTTAGCCCACAAGGCATTGAGGGCTGGATATTACTGGCCCACCATGATCGCAGATGCTAAGGAGCTGGTTCGGAAATGCGAAAAATGTCAAAAGTACGCTCCAGTTATCCATCAGCCAGCAAGGGATCTTCAGCCGATCCTTAATCCACTCCCGTTCGCCCAATGGGGACTGGATATACTGGGACCATTTCCAGAGGCTGTGTACCAGAAAAAATGGCTGATAGTTGGAGTTGACTACTTCAGTAAATGGATCGAGGCCGAAGCAGCCTCGAACATTACAGAGCAAACTGTCAGAAAATTTATCTGGCAGAATATCATCACTCGCTTTGGCATCCCGAGAGTATTTGTCTTCAATCATGGGAGGCAATTTGATAACTTACCGCTGAAGCGGTATACAGATCAGTTCGGCATCAAACTGGCATATTCAGCGGTATGCCACCCGCAAAGTAGCGGACAAGCCGAAGCTGCAAATAAACAGATCTTAAATGCCCTCAAGAAGAGGGTGGAAGATCAAAAGTCCAAGTGGCTGGAGGAGCTCCCTGGAACCCTTTGGTCCCTTCGGACAACTGAAAAAGAGGCAGCGGGCCATTCACCTTTTGAACTGGTGTATGGTGCCGAAGCCGTCCTTCCAGTGGAAATTGGCTCTGAGAGCCTTCGAGTGCACCACTTCTCGGCTGAGAATGAGCGACTGATGAGGGAATCTCTCGATTTCCTCGACGAAGTAAAAGACTCAGCCCGAGACAGAATGGCCGCTTATAAGTAGAGAATCAGCAAATTTTATAACCGAAGGGTCCATGCAAGGCCTCTCAAAATTGGAGACCTTGTCCTTCGGAATGCTGCTGCAGTTCAGAAAGGTCGAATCCATGGGAAACTCTCAGCTGCATGGGAAGGACCTTCTGAAATCTATGATGAGCTTCAGCCAGGGACATACCGACTTCGGCAGTTGGATGGAACTGAGTTGAAAAATCACTGGAACGCTGATGTACTGAAAAAATATCATGTGTAAACCCTTCGGGGCAGAACAATCTTTGTAAGTACATTTTGAATTAATGAAAGGCCTTGGAGCCGCCATTTATATAAATGTTTACAACTTTTTATCCTTTCAAAGTTTTCTTCGTTCTATCTACTCTTTAAGGGTTTTGTATTCAGCCTCGTCTGAAACCTTCGCCTTCGGGTAACTGGGTTTCAGATTGCTGACAAAACTCGTCTTTTTAAAGAACATTGGTCTTTCAGCTGAAGTCCAACTTCAGTAAGACTTGTTCTCCAAAGACATGAGTCCATGGACAATTCTGGGATATTGCCTTAACTGAGCCTTGTATCCCAGAGAGCCATTATCCGAAACATTGCCTTAAGTTGGCCCTGTGTTTCGGGTATCCATTTTTCAAAGATAGACAGAAAATCAAGGATAACAGCAACAGTTGAAAATTGTTTAATCAGCCTCGTCTGAAACCTTCGCCTTCGGGTAACTGGGTTTCAGATTGCTGACAAAACTCGTCTTTTTAAAGAACATTGGTCTTTCAGCTGAAGTCCAACTTCAGTAAGACTTGTTCTCCAAAGACATGAGTCCATGGACAATTCTGGGATATTGTTTTAACTGAGCCTTGTATCCTAGAAAGCCATTATCCGAAGCATTGCCTTCAGTTGGCCCTGTGTTTCGGATATGCGTCTTTTAAAGAACATTGGTCTTTCAGCTGAAGTCCAACTTCAGTAAGACTTGTTCTCCAAAGACATGAGTCCATGGACAATTCTGGGATATTGCCTTAACTGAGCCTTGTATCCCAGAAAGCCATTATCCGAAGCATTGCCTTCAGTTGGCCCTGTGTTTCGGATATGCGTCTATTAAAGAACACTGGTCTTTCAGCTGAAGTCCAACTTCAGTAAGATTTGTTCTCCAAAGTCATGAGTCCATGGACAATTCTGGGATATTGCCTTAACTAAGCCTTGTATCCCAGAAAGCTATTATCCGAAGCATTGCCTTCAGTTGGCCCTGTGTTTCGGATACCCATTTTAAAGAAGTGAAGAAATTGTTTATTCAGCTTAAGCCAGACTTCAATTTCTGGGGGGGCAAGAAGCACTATCAGTGCAAGTTTATGTTCGGCAGAATTGAAGAAACAGTAAAGCATTCAAAAACAAAGCAGCTGAAGAAAAGAACATCAAATTAATAATTTATGCTCAGAAATTGAGCTACAAGTTCAAATAAACTGTATCGGCAGCCGCCCACAAGCGGAAAATAACAGCTGCCGAAATACGTACAGAAGCAAAAAATTAAACTGTTTTGTACGACAAGGCAAGCTGAAGCAAAAAACAAGGCAAAAAATTCAGAAAGCGGCAAGTCTAAAGTTAAGCGCATGATGAACCGCAAGATTCTGAAGACGACTGCCCGAGTTCCTATGCTTCAGCCCGAGGATCAGACTGATCAGCATTGTTGAACCCCATGGTGGCCTCAACCCCAGCAGCAGAAGAAGCAGGCTTTACACTCTGCCGAGCCTCCCTTTCCCTCTGTTCAGCCTCCAACTCCATTCTCTCAGCTTCTTCTTCGGCTTCCTCAGCCTTAAGAATTTCAGCTTCGACTGGAGTTGCATACTTCATATGAGGGTCTTCGGGATTCTGGACCCATTCAGCACATTTGGACCAGTCCAGCTTCGGCTCAGCATGAAGGCAGACTCTTCGGCATACTCTGAACCCGTTTCTGAAACCCATTTCATATTCTTCCTGGGTATAGACACGGACTTTGAGTAGAGCTTCAGCATCAGCCAGCTTCTTCTGGGTCTCCTCCAAGTCTTCCTTGGATTTCTTCAGCTCATCGGCGAGCTTGGAGGAGGAACCTTTCAGCTCATTCAGCTCCTGCTGAACTTGGGAAGCCTTTGTCTGAGCCTGGGCCACTTCTACTTTTTTGGCCATCAGTTGATCCTCAGCCTCATGGAGTTTAGCTCTTTGAACTTCAGCAGCAGCAGCAGCCTCTGAGAGTTGGACATCCCTGGCTTGGAGCAGCTCTTCAGCAGCCATTCTGCTGGCTTCAAGAGCTTCTAACCGTTGCTGCACTTCAGCTTGTGCAGCAGCCTCTTCCTGGATTCGGCTCTCAATGGCAGCCTTGAATTTGGGGACGTCCACTCCCATGTGCTCTTGGAGGAATTTTTCCCCTTCCATCAGTGGGGGAAAAATTTCCTTCTCCATAGCGTCGCAGAAGGTTTTGAGGGCTTCAGCAGCTTTTTTCTCATATTCCTCACCCTTCTGCTGCTTCTCTTCAGCTGCTGCTTGCTTCAGCTTAGCAAGCTTTAATTCCTCTTCAGCTACCTTCTTGTCGTGCTCGGCAGCGTCTACCCTATCTTGTAGGGTATCTATCAGCTCTATAGTAAGAGTCTGATTGTGCACGAACTGAAAATAGGAGCACAAGTTAAAAAAAAATATAAATAAAAATAGAGCTGAATTTTAGAGGAAATAAATGCAAGGAAAATCACCTGCATCATCAGCAGTTGGTTAGACCTGGCTGGGTCAGGAAATGATCTGCGGGATTCGCCCATCCCAGCAGTGGCCTTCAGCGACCAGATTCTTGCCCTATCTACTTCGGACATGCCAGCAAAATCGCCGAAGTAGGCTGCAGCACCTTCTCGGTTCTGACCCCATATGAGGTCCCAGATGTGATCTGGGATTGGAATTCGGGGGCCGAGAAACCCATTTCTCCAGATTGCAGAGTCTGGAAGGAAGGAAAGGATGACGATGGAGCTTCTTTAGCTTTGGATGGCTCAGCATCATCCTTCTCAGAAGAGTCAATTACTATGACCTCTTCTTCTTCAGGGGTGAGGACGAAAGCCTCAACCTCTCTTGCAATGTCTGCCGTGAAACCCTCAGCACTGGGCATCACGGCATCCTTATTTTTGTGCTCAGCGGCACCCTCCTGAACTTCTTCTTGGACCCCTCCCTTAGATTCGGGAGTTTTCTGATCCACCTCCATCTCAGGAGGTGGCGGAGGAGTCTTTTTAGGTGATTGGGGTGGTGGCCGGGGAACCCTCGGCGATCCATTGCCTTCCTCGGGTTCCCTTATTTCAACGCCGATGGTCATCGGCCTCCGCTGAAAGTCATGAGGGCCGATGATGGCCATTCTTCGGCGCCTTTTCTGAAGAGGTTGTTCGTCCATGTCTGAGTCTGAAGACTCTTCTTGTATTTGGTCTTCGGGACGAACAGGGGCTTTCCTTCTCTGTGTCTATTACTCTATTCAGACTGTAACAGACAGGGGGGAGGAAGAATGTGAGTACAACAAAAAAAAAAAAAAAAAAAAAAAAAAGAAGAAAGACAAAGTTAAGTCTGAAAGCTCACCGAGGTCTTCAGCAAAGCCTCGTCTTCTTCAGCTGCCCTAGCTGCAGCTTCTTCTTCAGCAGCTCTGGAGGACCCCTCTCCTCCTTCGCAAGCTTCGAGAACCCGTGCAACCTCTTCGGTTGTACGGGCAGCTTCAGCTTCTTCGTCCAGCAGCTGAAACCAGGGGTCTCTCTTCTTCCACCAAGGCTTCTGCCTCTGATACAGAGCAACAGCCTCAATTTGGAAGTGGGAAGAGTCTAGATGAACTTCCCTATGCCTCGGTTCAGTGATAGACGGGGCCCGATCAGTTACAACTCGTTCTCGGTTGACACCAAGACGAGCGTAGTTAATGCGAACGTTGGTCTCGTCCCGCTCTGAAAAAGAAAAGGGGAAAGGTCAGTTCAGTTAGGTTGGCACAGCATAAAAAAGCGAAGTGAGAGAAGAAAAAGAGATAATTAAAAAGCCTCGGCCCCAGCCGAAGAAGCTTACCATCCTTAAACTTTCGGCTGAGGCCAACAGCTGCTAGCATGTTCTCTTGGAAAACATAATGCGTATCGGGGAGCCAAGTCTCCGGGATATGCTGCATTCGGCCGCTGCCCCCCCGGTTCGGCAGCTTGCCGAAGATATTTTGTTGATCAAGGTTCGGATCCGGCCCGTTATCTGCGGGGGGACCTAGACTTCCCATGTCGGGATCAGGCTCAGCAAGGTACCGGGGAGCGCTGAAGACGCAAGGGTGGCCCAGATCCGTGGGTGCCCTAACCCAAATCCATTGACCTCTCCAGTCCTTGTCTGAAGAGTCGTTCGGCCACATGGTCAGGTACTGGGGCCGAGACTCAATCCGGTACCACCCAGAACCATGGCTTCCGTGCCCACTTTGAATATTGGGCACTAGCCGATGAAGCTTTTTGAAGTAGTGCAGGTTCGGCACATACTTGAAGAACTTGCAGACCCATAAGTATGTCATCACCCTTCGGATGCTAATGGGAGTTAACTGACATAGGGAGA
Source organism: Chenopodium quinoa (assembly GCF_001683475.1). NCBI lineage: Eukaryota > Viridiplantae > Streptophyta > Magnoliopsida > Caryophyllales > Amaranthaceae > Chenopodium > Chenopodium quinoa. The sequence continues at coordinate 2,989,400 of NW_018745177.1, forward strand.
TATTGTAATGGATCAGCAAGTCTCGGACGAATACGTCCAAAGGGAACCTCAGCCCATACTGAAGCTGTCTTGTGTACACCCCCACATACCCCGGGGGTGGACGATGGATTCTATCGGATGCCACGTGCATTCGGCACCAATACCCATCAGCTTCAAAAATGCCATAATGCAACTCAATTTGCTCGGCAAACCGATATTGTTCGGCATTCTCCACCCACCATGAGTAGGGGCGGTTCTTTATCATGGCCGAAGCTACTTCGGCATTCTCCCACTCTGAAAACCCGGGGAGGATATCCCAAAGGACAGCGGGAACTTCATCGTCCCGTCCAGAAGCGCTCGGCCCCTCCGTTCTCTGAGGAGGAGCCGAGGAAATTGGAGTCGCCCTAATCCCTTCAGCAGGGTCAGACTCTGGCCTTTGTCCATTCCAGGTCCCAATCCTGTTCCTAGGATCGGGAATTGGCCTTGCTCTTCTTGGAGCACGGGCTCTACCTCTAACTCCTCTTGCCATTGATTATTTCGAAGAAAAAATTCGAAAAAAAGGGAAGGAGTTCGAATTCGAAGAAAAATAAACTGAAATCAAAGGAATTTACCTTAATCTGAAGCGAAAGTTGCCGATTTACGAGTTCGTAGTGGCAAGTCTCAGTTTCTAAGCTTAATGCTCGGGGAATTTGCGAAGTTTTGATGCGGGTTCTTGGGTTCTCTCGAGAATTCTGGGTTTGTGTTGGTGAATAAGTGAGGAGAGATGATGCGCCTCTGATTATATCTCCAGAAATGGGAATACGGGGAGTCCGCGTTTCAATTTCTCTTAAATACCCCACTAAGTAACCGTTAAACACACGACCTTGTGATTAAACTGCCCATTATCCGTCCAACTTCCACAATCATCCGCCTTAACCGTTGTTATCTCATTAATTACGGTTTAAATTCAAATTTTTGGATTAATTAAATCATTTACTTCCCTCCTTTTCTAAATTAAATCAAACCCGACCCGTCATCCTTCCAAATCGGGTCTGGGGGGCAAGTTGTTTGGGTCCAATTAAGTCCAACTGGGCCTAGGCATTAAATGATCCAATTAAAAGCCCAAGGTCAGGGTTCAACTCTCCAATTGTGCTAAAGTCAAAGGTCAGCCCTCAAAGCAAGCCAATTGGGCTAAGGCCCAACTTCTCCATGTATGAAGAGGTATAAAAGCCATCAATATTCATACATACACATTCATTCACAGATTCACATATTCTCATATATTCCCATACATTCTCATATACTCATATATTCAAGCAAAGCCTCAAGCAACTAATTCTCTTGCATAGTGTTCTCTTTCTACACATTGTACTGACTTTAGCATCGGAGGGCCCTTCCTCGGCAACACCCCCGAGGCTAGTTTACGTGTGTTTACTGTGCAGGAAACCTTCGGCCCAACATAACTTGGACCGAATCTAGTCTTCTCCGTTTCAGCGGACCTTCGGCAAGGTCCCATTGTTTTCACCCGAAACACGAAGTATTATACAAATTCATGCATGTATATATGTTTGTATTGTTGTATGTGTAGGGCTCGCATGGACATGCATGGGTAGTTCTACCATTTTAAACGGTAGAATTTTGGGATTATTTTATTATTGATGAAGTCTTAATTTTTTTACTCTTCAAGTTTCTAGATAAGGTTTTGTGAAAAAAAATAAGCCCTAGCCTCCAAACCATTCTCTCTTAGGGTGATATATATCTATGCATTCAAAGATTTATTATCACTTTTGCGATTATATATATAAATGGATATCTCTATAAAAAAATCTATCTATAACTAATACTAAAATAGCAACCGCTTACATCATACTTTTCTAAAACTAGACACATGACAGATTGCTATTAAAAAATTTCCCTCCAAAACTATAAATGATGTCATCGTGATTTTTTATTTGATTTAATTAAAATTCTGATCAACTCACTATTTTATTATTAGTATCAATTTTCAAAAATAGTCTATCCATCTAATAATAATAATTTAATTTTTCTTCCTCATGTAACCCTTTTATTTTTCAATTTTTATATGAACTCTAAATTTTATTTTTAATTTTAATATTTGATGCATTATTTATTTCAGGAGTTTTATATTTTTTTATTTTTTGCTTTTAATTTTAGTATGAAAAAATAAACAATTTTTTTAAAAATTTATTTGTTTCAATCGTGCATCGCACTAGACTATTATAGTATATATACTAAAATAACAACTGTTGTCATCATCATTGCTGACGTGTCATTTTTTTATTTAATTTTTTCCCTCCAAATGCAAAAATTATGTCATATTTTTTTCCTTTTTAAGTTACCCTATTTAACATTGCTTTGAAAATTAAATTCCAATTGAATTTTTAAATTTTGGGTTTTCTACACATATTATGCTATTTTTATTTATGAGTTGTTAACAATAGTTAATAATATAATTTAATTGAAATTTCCTAATTAAATATGAAAATTATGCACTTTTGGGAATTTTGCATTCATATTTAATTAAAAATTAATTAAGAACACGGAGGAAGTAGTTATTTTCTTTCAATATGTGTTAAAAGTCTATAATTCAATTCTTATTATAAAACCGTGCATCACACGGGGTTAACCTAGTAAATAAATAAAGAAGATGCAAAGACATACATCTACCGTTATTCCTGATTAGTTTAGAAGTGTTTAATACTTAGCTTCTATTGAGGATTTAATTCTTCGATGAGAATTAAGTATTGAATACTCCCTCCGTCTCAAAATACATGAGACGTTGGACTTTAATTCTTTCACTATTAGGACGGCTAATGCGCACGATGCAGGCGTCATAGCTAGCCATGTCTGAAAGTTATTAAGTTCTTTCTGTGTGGCATTGTTAGTAGCGTTAATTAGAAAAAAAATATGTAAATAAATATCTTTAAGAGTATATATGTCCACACACCATTTTTAAGAGTTAAAAAAAAACAATTAACATTAGTTAATGAGGGAAAATCTGTCAATAAACATTTTAGGGATATAATAGTCTCAACACTATTCATAAAGTGTGGTCATTCTCTTAAAATAGGTTAATATGTAAATAAACATTTTAAAGGGTATAATAGTCTCAACACTATTCATAAGAGTTTACTTATACTCTTATAAAGGTAGGGAAGTAGGGATTTTATGTACTACCTCTGGTCCAAATTACTCGTAACTTTGGAATATTTTATATCTCACAAGTAATACCCCAAAGTTACGAGTAATTTGGACCGGATGTAGTATTAGTTTTGACCATAATTTTTTTATTAACATAATAAAAATATATTATATCATAAATATGTTGTTAAATAGATATTAATATAAAGTTTTATAATATAGTATTAAAATAATCTTTATTAGATTTAATTATGTATAAATAAAATCAAACTACTTATCAAAAAAAAATCAAACTAGTGCATTGACATGTGTGCAATAGTAATATTGCTGAGGAATTAGCATCGGTTTCTAAAGTTGCAAGTGTTATAATTTCTAGATTTTACGAACCAAAAGGAATAAATAAAATAATATGAAGCTTCAAATATTTTATTGAATTAATTAGTTTACTAAAAGGAAATACTTTTAATACAAGGTTGAAACAACTTAGTATTACAGTGGGATCAGATGGACAGAGAGGAATGAAAAGACAACAAAGCGTTTGCATAAGTTAACCTCATAACGTAAGTATTCTTTGCAAACATGTGTCATGTATGTGTAGTTAAGTAGTTTATATAGGAGTCTTTTTACTATAGTTTTTGTTGATAAGTATATTAGGTGACTCGTACTTCGTAGCTTTGTCCGCCCGATCGGGCGGACATTGCCCGGTCTGACCGGGCGGAAGAAGAAGAGGTGCCTGGCAAATTCGTTGAAGAAGCTGCTCTCGCGCCCGACCGGGCGAGCCTTCGCCCGACCGGGCGAGCCTTCGCCCGATCGGGCAGACCTTGCCCGGTCTGACCGGGCGGTGGGGGTTGGATACGTTGAAGCATTCGTATGGAGTTTTCTTCTCGCGCCCGATCGGGCAGACCTTGCCCGGTCTGACCGGGCGGAGAAGGAAAAATACGGAACGCGGATTTTGCGGTTTTAGGTTATCTTATTTTATTATCTTTTTGCCCAAGTATCTTTTAATTAGGGATTAATATAAAACCTCCCTAATATCAGTATTAGGGTTAAGAGAGACAGAGTGAGAGCCGTTCTTGAGAAATACAAGAATCATCTTTGTAATCTTTGCAGTTTATAGTGAAATCATTCGATCTCGGTGCCCGTGGACGTAGCTATCACATCGATAGTGAACCACGTAAATTCTTGGTGTTGTTCTTATTGTTTGCATTGAATTTCTTTATTGTTTTCTTGTTTGTTTTCGACCTTTGCTTCCGCTGTCGCACAACAATTGGTATCAGAGCTCAGGTTCAATCCTTGGAGAGTTTCTTGAAGATAACAATGGCAGGAGATTCAACAATAAGAATTGAGAAGTTTACCGGGAAAAATAGTTTCGGGCTATGGCAAATTAAGATGAAGGCTCTGTTAAAACAACAGCAGATATGGCGTCCGTTGGCTCCAAAGAGTACTACTTCGGAGTCAGGAGACGGACCGACTGACTCGCAGTTAGAAGTTATGGAAGAGAAGGCACACTCTACCATATTACTTAGTCTTGATGATCAAATCATCACGGAGGTGGCTGATCAGGAAACGGCGGCTGGATTGTGGCTGAAGCTGGAGTCATTGTATATGACTAAGTCGTTGACCAACAAATTATTACTGAAACAGCGGTTGTTTAGCCTCCGGATGCAGTCAGGTACTTCCTTACGGGAACATCTAGAAAAACTTAACTCTATTTTGCTTGATTTACGTAATTTAGATGTTAAAATTGATGATGAGGATGCTGCGTTGATTTTACTTGTATCTCTACCGTCTAGCTTTGAGAATTTTGTAGAGTCTTTTGTTGTTGGTAAGGATTCTATAACCTTAGAAGAAGTGAAGGCAGCACTTCATACTAGGGAACTCAGAATGAAAGCTACGAGTGATAATGGGGATAATGGTAGTGGGTTGTTTGTTAAGTCCGGAAAGTCTAAAAAGAATAAGGGGTTTAACAAGGGGAACAATGCTGGGTCGGGTGCTGGAAACGGCAAGGATGGATCTAGTAAAACTACTACTAAAACATGTTATTACTGTAAAGAACCGGGTCACTTTAGGAATAATTGTCCGGTGAGGAAAAACAAGTCCCAGGCTGCTGTAGTTGAAGAGAAACCGAATGAGAGCTATAATTCAGAGGAAGATTTAGCATTAGTCAGTTCTGCTAGGTCTGATGATTTATCTGATAACTGGGTTCTAGATTCGGGGTGTTCGTTCCATATGTGTCCACGTCGAGATTGGTTTGATACATATGAACCTCGCAATGGGGGTATGGTTATAGTCGGTAACAATGCTCCATGTAAGGTCACAGGTATTGGTTCCATGAGGTTGAGGACTGTTGATGGGCGGAGGTTAACTTTGACTAATGTACGGCATGTTCCTGCTTTAGGAAAGAATCTGATTTCATTGGGTACCCTGGATGAATTGGGGTACAATGGTGTGTTTTCAGATGGGGAGTTGTGTATTTTCAGAGGTTCTGAGTTGGTACTTAAGGGTATCAAAAGGAACACCCTCTATGTTTTTGAGGGTGTTACACTGCCTAGTTCTGCGGTTTGCGCATCTGTATCTCACCAGGAGATGACTAAGATTTGGCACATGAGGCTTGGTCATATGGGGGAGAAGGGGATGCAGCTATTGTCCAAGAGGGGTCTTCTATCCGGGGTCAAGGTTGCCAACCTTGAATTTTGTGAGCATTGTGTGTTTGGTAAGAAACACAGGTCAAAGTTCAGCAAGGGTGCTCACATTACTGATGCAGTGCTCGATTACATCCATTCAGATTGCTGGGGTCCATCTAGAGTTGAAGGTATGGGAGGTTACCACTATTTTGTGTCATTTGTTGATGACAAGTCCCGATACACATGGCTTAGGTTGCTTAAGTCAAAGGATGAGGCCTTCAAAGTTTTCAAGCAATGGAAAGCTTTGGTGGAAAATCGACAAGGAAGGAAGATCAAGAAGCTACGAACGGACAATGGGCTAGAGTTTTGCAAAGACGAGTTTAATCAGTTCTGTGCAGATGAGGGTATAGGTCGGCATCATACTGTCAGGAAGACACCACAGCAGAACGGTGTAGCAGAACGGGTTAATCAGACACTGCTAGAGAGAGTCCGATGCATGCTCTCTAATGCAGGGCTTGGGAGGAGGTACTGGAGTGAAGCTGTGTTAACAGCTTGTTATGTCATTAATAGGGGTCCTCATTCTGGAATTGATTCCAAGATTCCGTTTGAGATCTGGAGTGGTAAGTTGCCTAATTTTTCGAATTTGAAGATTTTTGGTTGTGTTGCTTATTATCATGTTATTGAGGGTAAGCTGGATCCACGAGCCAAGAAGGGGTGTTTTGTTGGGTACGGGGATGGTGTGAAGGGGTTTAGAATTTTTTCACCTTCGGAGGGTCGGGTCATTCTTAGTAGGGATGTTACTTTCGATGAAAACACCATGTATTCAATTAAAAATGCAGAGATTTCAGATTTGAGAAGGGAAGGAGACAATTTATTACAGACAGATGGGGTACTTGAGGTACATCAGTCTACCATTGCTGATTTACCTCGGGTACAATATATTGATGATGATGCTGATGTTCCAGTGCCGGGTACTCCTGAACCTGAGATTACTCCTACTCATTCTAACTCTGGGGATGAGGTGGAGCAATCTAATCAGGGGTCATCTAGTCAACCTGACACCATTCTTGAGATGCCTAAACGAGTTATCAAGAAGCCTGTTAGATTGATTGAAGAGATGGAGGGAAGAAATTGCTGTGTTGATGCGATGACAGGTTATGCATTGAGTGTAGCTGATGATGTAGAGTCATTTGAACCTGCCACATATAAACAAGCAATTAGTTGTAGTGAGTCTGCGCAATGGCTTGCCGCAATGGGTGAAGAGATGCAGTCTCTTTACAAGAACAGAGTGTGGGAACTGGTAAAAGTACCGGAAGGGAGGAAGCTTGTGGGTTGTAAATGGATTTACAAGAAGAAAGAAGGGTTGTCGGAAACTGAGCAAATACGTTTTAAGGCTAGGCTAGTTGCTAAGGGGTTCAGTCAGGTAGAAGGGGTTGATTTTGTTGAGATATTCTCACCTGTGGTTCGACATACTTCTATCCGTGTGTTATTGTCAATTGTAGCACATTTTGATCTTGAGCTGGAGCAGTTGGATGTTAAAACGGCTTTCCTTCATGGCGATTTGGAGGAGGAGATTCTGATGAAGCAGCCCGAAGGATTCGAAGTTCCTGGAAAGGAACACTATGCCTGCAGATTGCTAAAGTCATTGTATGGACTTAAGCAATCCCCCCGACAGTGGTACAAAAGGTTTGATTCTTTTATGGTTTCACAAGGTTTTGACAGGAATTCATATGATTGCTGTGTGTATCATAGTAAGCTGGATAATGGTTCCATGATTTATCTTTTGTTATATGTTGATGACATGTTGGTTGCCACAAAGAATAAATCTGATATTGCTAGATTAAAGGAGATGCTTAACTCGGAGTTTGACATGAAAGACTTGGGTGCAGCTAGGAAGATTTTGGGTATGGAGATCTACAGGGATCGGGCTAGAGGTAAGCTTTTCTTGACTCAGAAAAGCTACATTGAAAAGATTTTGTCTCGTTTTGGGATGGAAAAATCGAAGCCTATAAGTACGCCAACTACTGTTAGTTGTAAGTTGTCTTTGTATATGTCACCTCAATCAGAGGAGGAGTTGTCTTATATGTCTAGAGTTCCATATGCAAACGCGGTTGGTTGTTTGATGTATGCTATGGTCTGTACTAGGCCGGATATTGCGCATGCTGTTAGTGTTGTAAGCAGGTTTATGGCTCGACCTGGGAGGGAACACTGGCAAGGGGTGAAAAGGATTTTTCGCTACCTGAGAGGGACAGCTGATATTGGTCTTGTGTACGGGAATGATAAGGAATGCTTGGTCACTGGGTACAGTGATTCTGATTATGCAGCTGATGTGGATACCAGGAGGTCTGTGACTGGTTATGTGTTCACTTTGGGTGGTTCTGTGGTTAGTTGGAAGTCTACATTGCAGTCATCAGTTACGTTGTCAACTACTGAAGCTGAGTATATGGCTTTAACTTCTGCAGCTAAGGAGTCTATTTGGCTCAAAGGCCTAGTAGGTGAACTGGGTATTGCACAGGATTTTGCTACAGTATATTGTGATAGTCTAAGTGCGATTTGCTTAGCTAAAGATCAAGTACACCATGATCGGACGAAGCACATTGATGTCAGGTATCATTTCTTGCGTACTGACAAGAGGATTAAGGTGAAGAAGATTGGGACTGCTGACAACCCGGCTGATTTCTTCACTAAGCCTGTTCCGTTTAGCAAGTTTAAACATTGCTTAGACTTGCTAAATATTGATTACTACGTGATGTAGTAGGCCCTGAGGGGCGAAGTTGGGGAGCTCCTGGTGTAGGTGTGTTGGCCTTAAGGTGGAGCTTGCCCGGGGCTTGTGATGCAGGTGGAGCATTATGAGTTGTTATACTTGGAGACGAGTATGTGATGGGTCTTGGTTGAAGACTTATCGGGATGTATGGCTTATGCATGAGTCCTGCATCGGGTTTGGCTTGAGATGTTTTTTCACTATGTCTTGATGGGGTCGTTTGCTGACTACGAGTTCTCGTCAAGGTGGAGATTGTTGATAAGTATATTAGGTGACTCGTACTTCGTAGCTTTGTCCGCCCGATCGGGCGGACATTGCCCGGTCTGACCGGGCGGAAGAAGAAGAGGTGCCTGGCAAATTCGTTGAAGAAGCTGCTCTCGCGCCCGACCGGGCGAGCCTTCGCCCGATCGGGCAGACCTTGCCCGGTCTGACCGGGCGGTGGGGGTTGGATACGTTGAAGCATTCGTATGGAGTTTTCTTCTCGCGCCCGATCGGGCAGACCTTGCCCGGTCTGACCGGGCGGAGAAGGAAAAATACGGAACGCGGATTTTGCGGTTTTAGGTTATCTTATTTTATTATCTTTTTGCCCAAGTATCTTTTAATTAGGGATTAATATAAAACCTCCCTAATATCAGTATTAGGGTTAAGAGAGACAGAGTGAGAGCCGTTCTTGAGAAATACAAGAATCATCTTTGTAATCTTTGCAGTTTATAGTGAAATCATTCGATCTCGGTGCCCGTGGACGTAGCTATCACATCGATAGTGAACCACGTAAATTCTTGGTGTTGTTCTTATTGTTTGCATTGAATTTCTTTATTGTTTTCTTGTTTGTTTTCGACCTTTGCTTCCGCTGTCGCACAACAGTTTTTCTAGGAGTTTCGATTCTATGTCATGTATGTGTAGTTTATATAGGAGTCTTTTTACTTTAGTTTGTAATGTTTTGAGTTAGAGTTCCTTCAAGTATCTTTAACTCTTTATTTATTTATTTTTTCAGAAAAATAGTTTTAAAAACGAGTTAAAACAGAAAAATAGCGCGCCACGGTAGAAATACCGTGACACGGCATTTTTTGCATGTCGCGGCGCACATTCCGTGACACGGTGATTTTTGGGCTTTTCTTTGTGACACCTTTAACTTTAGGGTTCCGTGCTTCACCCCTCATATCTATCTATATTATCTATTAAAAGGCGTTCCTTTTAAAGGAACGGTGCCACGTGGCACTCTTCAAAGTACGTGTGCCTATGTCACAATTCCATGTCATCAACCAATGTCTATGCGCAACGTAAGCTAGCCACTTCATTTAACAAAATAAAATATATTTTCAACAAGATTTGAACCCATAACCTCCAATATATATACGTAATATTTTTACCATCTCAACCAACTATTATTAATGCTTCAAGTTTCACATAATATTATAATATTCCTTTCATATATTAAGTAAATTAGAGGTAATATAATTCATTTATTTTTCACAAGATTAAAATATAAATACATATGATGTAAAAAAAAAGTTGACATTCAAGGCAATGCCTGAACCACTACACACACTAACTACACAAATAGTCCAACACAATTGTTAAATTAAAGCAAGAAGTACACAAGTTAGCAACCCGGGGCACCGTCCGGGATACACACTAGTTTTCTCTATTAATATGAGGCTAATTTCTCCAGTTTCAGAGCACCAAAATCATTCTCTCTATTCCTCTCTTATACACCAAAAAATCATTCTCCCTCTCTCTCATACTCGAAGCCTTAAACCTATATTCCTAATTACATCATTCCTTCCTTAAGCACTCCAAGGAGTCCATACTTGGCCCGAATTTTCATACTTAAACCAAGGCGTGAAATCAATTTAAAGGAATGTGCGGAATGTGAGTAATTAATTAATTAATTTAATTACTTATTTCATTTTATATTGCTAGCTAGTATCATGATTAAGTTTATTATGATTTGATTTGACTAACGATATTATTGTTAAATTGCTTCCAATGTTGATGTTTATTCTATTGTTCATTGTTGATCACTATATTTCATGTTTAAAAAGAATATGCAATTGAATATTACGCCTAATAAGATAATTTGGACAACCGGTTTAGGTTTCTTTTTAATCTTGTTGTTTAATTAAAGTGATCGCAAATATTTTAGAATTATATGTTGCATAAATATTTAACCGATTTAGCCTAATTATAGTTTGGAGAAAATTGTATCTTTGTTTGCATGCCTTTAAGATCGTAGGAATCACTTTTTGCTATAAGAGTCTAGTAGAGGCTAATACGGGCGCATGTGACTCCATGACTCACTTCGTACCACATCATCGATCCCTAATCCTCCTTTCGTGGTTCCGAACCATATGGAGATCTCATGGATTATGAATGGGGTGTAACCTTCACTGATTAATCGTTGTTGCCTTTCGTTGTCCCCTTAATCGTGGTTGTCATAAATGATCCGTGAACGGTTTACAAGTTTCTTAAAAACTTGTTAGCGGCTCCCTACTTTTCTGGTCCCTAATTGTTGTTCCTAATCGTATATGTCAATTCCCACTTCCTATGAGTGTCAAACATATTCACAATATGCTTAACGTAAGCGCGTTTCAAACGACGCCTATAGTACTATATTGTTATGAAAGTATGATTGGACAATGTCTATGAAACTAAATTTGAACTCCAAACATTCACTGAAATCGGAGTTACTACTTGGAGACTATATGAAACTCCAAACCTAAAAGGAACTAATGTAAAATGTGTAAATATCTTCACTTAGTACGTGCCTATATTTAGGGATTATATATGTAAATTATTCACAATGAACGTTGTTAATTAGTACATATATTTTGATTTTTTTTTTTGTTAAGGAAAAATATAGTATATGGTACATTAAGATTATGTTTTTTATTTGTTACTTAGTTTTCCTAAATATTTATTATTTGAATTAAGTTGTGTGAACTTGTTCTAAAAAAAATTTAAATTATATTAACTATATATCAATAGATTGTTTTCGATCATTGAATTAGCATTCGTTTCCAAATTTACAAGTATTATAATGTGTAGATTATAGAAAAAGGAATAAATAAAATTAATAATATGAATCTTCCAAAATATTATTGAATTAATTAGTTTACTAAAGAAAAATACTTTTAATACTCCACAAGGTATGAGAAACAACTTAGTATATATAGTGGGATTAAATGGACAGAGCCACAGAGGAAAAGACAACAAAGTGGCTCCAAATTCATACATACATAATATATGCATATAACCCCACATTTTTATGTAATTTTGTTGCTTTCTAAGGGAGTAAATAAAAATATAAAGACTACACTAACTAATGAATTAAGTATCATAAAATTAAACTGACAATTTGACAAATGCAAGAAAACAAAGGAAGGCCTTTTTATTTTTTAGCAAAGTTTTCCATGGTAAAAGTCTTCCATGTTATTTAGCGGGGCTCAACTCTTTTGGATTGACATAATTTGTCCGATTTCCTTCTTATTTTGTTCATATTGCATATTCCAATTCAATATCACTTTCTGAATTGAAGAACATTAAAAGAAGTTTTCTTCTCTTCATTTCTTAAACATTCTAACATACACTCTTTTTTGATCCAGAGAGGTCCACTTCACCAATAAGCCTATACACTTCTCTTGTTGTTCTCTTTCTCATACACTTATCTTCCTATTTGAGAACTATAGAAAGTACATCTTTGATAAATCCTGTCACTATTAATAATTACTTTTAAAAAGTACGTACTCCTAAATCTGTCAAATTATTTTCAAAATCCAAATAACACATTTTATATCACGACATATGTCACTGCTCACTGCACCCCCTGACCTCTTCAAAGATGATATAGCACCACATCCTTGACATCGTAACATCATTCAAATGTTCAATAAGAATCTCTACAATACGTTATACTTTGTAAGAAGTATAAAAGGTAGGTGTTTGTATATATTTGAACCCAGGACTTTCCATTGAAAGAAAAAAATATGAGTTACCAATCTATATCATATTGTCATATTGTTAATTTAATTAATCACACCAACCTATAAAAGTGGAAGCAGAAACTGATGCTCAACCTATAATATCGTGATGTAAGTCATGTAACAAATATGCTATCAAATGGATCTATATAGTGAATTAATTAGTGATTAACTTATACCATACACAAATTATTATAAATTATAATTTACAACCAAAATTTATAAGCAGTCACATTTTTATTTAATCAAACCATTCATCAAACGAAATAAGTCCCTGCAAAACTATCTTTTATGCCAACAAAATGTATAAGATAGAAACATATGGTCTTTATACGGATTTAACTAAAAGTAATCCAGACACAGTTTATCTTTAGACATAAATTCAAGTAAGCTAATAATCAAAAACTCAATTAATTAGTAGGTTATTATTAGTGTCATAATATAAACACTTTGGTTTGCTAGCTTATATGTTTGACAAGTTAATTATGAGGATATCCAATATACGAAATACGACGTATATATTTTGAATACAGTACATAGTTTTAATTTTGTAAATACATAGTAGTATAAGTTTTACCATACATCTATATCTATGGTCATTTCCATCCTTCCATACAACATAATAGTATGTCATAAATATTAGAACCGATATACACATCACCAACACTTACAAAATTATACTATATATACCAATTTACATTGCCAAATGTCTAACTATCAAGGTATAGAGAAAAACGTGAAAAAAAAAATTATTATTGTGAAAATAAAATACGGAGTATAAATTAAAGGAATGATTACTTCATACTAAAACTGATAACATGCAGTTAATATCGGGTAAATACAAGTTAATCTCTGAGATTCACAAAATTTGTTTATCACATGACAATTTTATAAATAAATCAACAACTTTTTCCATAAAAGTGGGTCCTACAGTGATGATGACTGGATAAAGTTGTTGATTTATTTACCAAAATGTCATGTGATAAACAAATTTTGTTTATCCCAGAGATTAACTGGGGCTTCCTGGTTAATATCTAAACATTAAATAAAAAAAAAAACATAAATTCTGAGATATCTTATTGTTAGTATAGGTCTCTAGTTATAGGGATTAGGGATTAGGGATTAAAGTGATGTCTTATCTCGTAATCCATTTGCATTACATTATTAGGTTTAGGCAAGTAATTACATATGGTGTACGAATTATATATCCTAATCATGAAGCAAGTAACAATAATAATAATGTTGTATAATTAACAAATGTTTTTCAATATTTGGGACATTTAATACACGTTAAATCACACACATTAGAGCTAATTAATATTTTTTAGACTTTATACAAATTAAATTAAAAAGTCAAAAATTCTCAAATTAAGGAGAAAAATGGTGCAAATGGATAGGATTGAAGAAGTAGTAACACACACCCAAAAAGTGATAAGTCGTTATTACCTTTTTGAAGATAGTTACTACTAACAATGACATTTGAGTGAAGGAAAATTGATGCATAACTCTAGAACAAGTACCTTATCAAGATCTCACTTAGAATAAAAATGTCTCATTCACAAAGTCAGATCTAGGGTACTTGTCCCTCTTGCACAACATTCCTCCTTATTATTACTATCACCTCCTTCCCTAACCTTGTTATCGAGCTTCGATGAGGACGATGAAGACGTGTGATGGAGCAACAAAGATAAGCTAATACTTTTATCAACTTCCTCATCATCAAGAATAATTGCTTCACTTTCTCTTCTTGGTGGTTTTAGTGACAAATCCAAGTCAATATTACCATCCCAATCTACTCTTTTCCTCTTAAGCGACATTCGATTTTGAAGACTATCTTTACTACTAATAATAATGAACTTCTCCTCTAGTATCTCTTGGTGTAGAGGGTGTAGCACCCTTGGACTTATATCCCTTGTTATTGGCCGTGTGCTCGGGTTTTGCCTTGTTTGATCGCGGTAATGCATTGGCCTTGTCTCTTGATGAGCTTGCTCAATGATTTGCCGAGGATATGGCTCATTTCCAAATCTTGCCCGTACATTGTTATTCACCCTGGAGTCCATGTCTATTGTGTACAAATCATGCATCCAATTTTGATGTGTAGTCTTTGTAGGGTCTACGTTTCTTCAAAATTGAATTGATTGATTATACATGTTAGTGGGGATAAAATGAACACATTGAATATGTATAGGGCAATAGTCACCTCCACTAAGACAAAATTGGTTGAAAAATATTGTCTCAACTAAAATCGTGTTGTCAACCTGTCTTAAATGGCGTCACTGAATATTGTCTTGGAAAAATCATCACCACTCAACATGATAGACTAGCAAAATGAAATAATCCCATAACTTTTAGAAGTTATTTCTTTCTATTTCTTATGAGATTCAAAAGTAATTCGATTCAAATTTTCAATTACTCGTATATATTTTTACCTGAAACTGGAACTTGAAGCTTGGCAATAGCCTTGTAGCAGAGGAATCTGGCTAAGATTGAAGATGTTGCAATCTCCAACTTCAAAAAGATGTCTTTGGTCACATGATCCTGCTGCATAAAAAAACCATACTTTAGTTTAATCACCCACAAAACCCTAAATTACATGAATTAATTGAAAATATTTATTGTAAGTGAATAAAAACAATTTAATAAATTAAGGGGGCCTATCTATACTGTAAGGTAGACTGTATATACCTTGACTTTCATCCTCAACCTTTTTGCTCCTATACATCTAATCATACAAAATATCCACAAGTCAAAACAAAATTAAAATTTCATATCACAAAAATAAACAAAATGGTTGGTTTACAACAATAATACTAGTACTAATCATATATTATCACTATTCATTATTCAATATGCATATATAAGATTAACATAAATGTTATCACTATATTAATTACCTGTAGATGACTCTTGACATGAGCTATACTTAGTCCTTTGATGTTCATAAGCTGAAGAACTAACTTAGGTGTTGCTTCTGCACTCGAAAAAAAATCGAATATAAAATTACAAAACTTTCACTAGTGATTTCAAGTAAGAAATTATAAAACCCTATGAACTAAAAATCATTTTGCAAATGAACAACTCACTATCTTGTCCACCAAGCCTTTCAACGGCGTGGATGAATCGAAGGTGGAGATCGGGTGTCCATCGAAGCCTAGGCGTTTTAGATCGAACATAAGGCCTAACGGTAGACGAACTCGATTTCTTCAACTCATCACTTGTTTCTTCAACCGTGCTATTACTTGAACACCCTCCATTATTTTTGCTAATGTTAAATGTTCCTTCATCATCATTTTCGTCGCTCTCTTCTTCATCGTCTTGTTCCTCCTCACCTTCTTGATCACAACGATTCGTTTTCGAGCACTCGCTTTGATCATCATTCCTTTCTTGCATTATTATTTTGTTTTAATTTCTTGATCTCCTAGTTTTTTGCTTCCAAGACTAAAATTCTAATAAGTTAGGTGAATGAGAACTAACATTATTTTTGTTGGACTAAAAAGAAAATATATGTAAGGATGAAATTATATTAATTAGTAGAGAAAAGAATAATAAGAATAAGAAAGGGTGATTGATGACTAGTAGCTAAGAGACGACCTCTTTGATCAGTTCTTTCCCCATTATTTTTTTTTTATCAACTCCAAGACAATAAAATTATTAAGAAAAATATTTATTTAGGAGACAAAAATGTTTGTTGATCATATAATATAAGAATTCACTGAAAATTCTATGGCCCCAACTTGGCAAGAGATAATATAAATGGAATTTAAAGTTTTAACTGTTTGTTATGTACAAAACAAAATGGCAACTGGAACCCTAGGCCTTACATAGGAGTAAAATAATATTTAAATAAAATATAAAAAGTTAATAATGAAAGGCATATATTCCATGGAATAATTAATGTGTGCTGTACTTAAATATATATATATGGGGTTACGTATGATGAATGTAGAAGAATTATATGTGACACATACATATTTGAAATCATGCATAGGATGACTAGAGGGGTTAAATGGACCAATGTTCTTTCCTCGGGGATTCATTTTACTTGCGTGTGTACGTAGGGAATCCCAAAATAAATATCGTGTCTTGGTCCATTCATGTCTTGGATAGGTGTCTATTCGAGTCACAAATCAGGTTTGGATCACGTCGATTTAAGTTTGAGTTATGATCTAATTTGTACCGAACGACACCTTTATGCAAATAGGACAAACAAATAAAAATAGAGAGAGTATACCTAATTTAAGTATTAATCGAATGTTAAAAAATAATATACAAGTAATTCCTAAAACTTTGTTCTTCTCACTAATATTCATTCATCATTAGGTTTAGTGTATATTAATATTGTGATTTTTTTTCATTGTAAGACTTAGGGTTGTTTTTTCTAGGATATAGTGTGATCCATTACAAAATAGCTGTTTAATAGATACCAATAATAAATTAGTTGCTTTCATTAATTTTATATTAATTGTTAATTATTTTAGATTGAAATTAAACCTTGTTGCCTAACATTTTTTTTCCAGGAATTGTTGAAAATTCAACATGTTTAGGCCTCTTAATGAATCCCCCCCTCCTCTGAAAAACAAGAAGCTTTGTTTATACTTGATTGTTCTCAATTGTTCGATGATGAAACCTCAATTTTTCTCAATAAGATAGCTTTCATTTCTACACAAAGGCTATTTGCATGATCAGTAGCATTATTTTATACACTATATGTCGTGATTTTTGAATTATAGAGTTTAAAAGTTCTTAATACACCAATTTATTCATGCTTATACATTTACTCAACAAACGATTAAGCTAAATTGTGACCAACTTCTTCTCGACTATATGTTAACTTTAATAAGTATGTTTATTTACTCTTTTAATCACAAGACAATCTTAATCAAATAAGCTTATGCCCTCTAGATGAAGTTAATTATGTTGCATTAATACTTCATTTAAAAGAAATTAAGCTCTTACATCTAAAGCTCATTGAAAATCAATTGTACCAAACACTTTTCACGTATATACGTACACTCCTATTATCATATCATTGAATCTATGTTAGTCTTTTGATCCTTAAATTAGAGTAAGTAATAGGCAGTAAAAATATCGAACACACAATAATTTCTCGAGTCCAACAATACTCGTGACGGAATATTAAGCCATCAAAAAGGGAATCTCCTTTTGACATATTCAACATAGAAATAATTTATATAATTTTCTTCGGAAGAATTGAAGTTTGGTTTATAAAATATACGGCATATGTCCAAATCTTGTATGGTCCAATTTCCACAGCAAAGCATTTAGCTTCCCGTAGACAACAACAAGTAGACTCCCCAATCAAGAATTATATAGATTTAAGCATAAGCTTAATATATAATTTACATGATAGGTAACTACCGATTAATAGAGTGATTAAAATGTACGTGTAAACTCTTGAAATATTAATAAGACAATTGTCAAGTTGTCCTAAGAAAATAAACATGATTAAAATTTACTTTGATATAGCATAAAAGTCGCACTCGTTATCAAGATAAAGAATCCACTTCATAATTGCATTCGAGATTCATCCAAAATTATATGTTTGCAAAAGGAGTAGCCCCGTTAACTTGGGAATTATCACATCATTCTTAATGACTAGGGATGGTAACGGGTTGGACTCGGAGCGGATTATGCTAAATCCGACTCCGACCCGACAGGAAGTCGGAGGTTAAATCCGGCTCCGACATCCGACCCCGACTTCAATATCCGACCTCCGACTCCGATCCGACCCGACTCAGAGTTTTTTTTTTCATTATTCAATATACTTTGAGATGTTGGGCTATTTGGGCCTTTACAACCCACACCCAATGCCACCATGACCCACACAAAAATCCACTGTCTATTGGAGTCGGAGTCGAATAATCCGTTAAAGTCAGACATTTGTCGGATTCGGATTATTTTCTCGGATTTTTTGTAGGATCCGACTCCGACCCTCCTCCGACTCGGAGTCGGATTATTTTAACGGAGTCGAACTCGGATTACTTTTTTCTCGGACTCAGAGCAGATATTTTACCTCGGATCGGGGCGGAGTAGGGTCGGATTTGGACTAGATTGTCATCCCTATTAATGACAAACATAATCAAAACAAGTTAAAATCATTCATGACTATTTGAGAAACACAAAAGATTTTGAATCTTTTTCCTTTAGCTATAAAAAATTGTTCCTTATTTTGCTTATTTTTTCGTCCCTAACATACTAAGCTCTACGTGCCCTAATCTAATAGGATAATATCTCAAGGGATGAGGGATCAAGGGGGTAGATTGTAGATATTAATTAACTTTACTATGTTTAATTTAAAGTTTTACAAAAATTTATCCCTAAAATATAATGTCACATCTTTGTATACGTATGTATATAACTTGGTTGTTGATCCAAAGTTTTTAAAATTTTTAGTGTCCCCACCCGTTGAATAATCTTGGTGAACCCATGGTCCCATGCATTCTGCATGAATTTGATTTCAGATAAAGTCTGAACAAGAGAATTTTGGAGAAGGTTGGTTGTCAATCTATGTTTTATTTCAAACCAACTAATTATAATATAGTAACAACCAAAATATTAAATCAATTGATGGTGAGTAGAAAATAAAATGAGAGAAATGTTGGAAATTTTAGAGTGATCAAGGGCTTAGTTCACACATACACTTAATTAATTGGCATTAGTTCACACAATTAATAATTAATTAAGTGGCATGTAATGTCTTACTAGCTTACTAGAGGTGTGGGGAGTCGAGAGTTTTGCATGTGCACTCAAAGAAAGTGTAAAAACTAGGCAATTATATACTTATGAAATCAAATATATATTAAAAAATGCGAATCCAAGGTTGTGTTCAATTCACCTTATCTAATCTAGGCTAATCTAATTTAAACTATTATAACCTTGAAGTATTTGATTTTCTAATTAATTTAATTATTATTTGATCTGCTCATACACTAGTCTTTTTATTTAAAAAAAAAAAAAAAAGGTACCCTTTTTATTGTTATACAGTATATATAATTAGTTAAACTAAATATAACCTATATGTATTTTTACATTAGACATTTATAGTTCTAACCCAATATTGAAGATCATAGCTAGCCAACCATATATTGAAATTTTTATCAAGCTAGCTAACTAACATATGCAGTAGTCTAATTTTCAACGTACTTAAAATACAAAATCAAATTCAAATTCAATTGTACCTTCTAAATATATGATTAATCCTGTCAAAAGAAAAAAATATATATATATATATAAAAAGCTAAACTTTTAGCCAGGTCACGAGACAGTGACACTTGGCATTCCAACTTTTCGCCAAGTGTCGTGCCACGTTGGATAGATTTAAATATATTTCATAAGATAAAAAATTCAGTTTAGATTTCTATTTGGATAGAATTTTAGAATAAAATTGTTAATTTAGAGTTTTATTTTCGATAAAATACTTCAATTCCTAACTAATTTGTATCAATATTATATTTTAAAATTTGACATATATCTTAAAATTCAATTTACAAAACTAATATATAAAGCTAAACTTTTAGCCAGGTCACGAGGCAGCGACACTTGACATTCTAACTTTTCGCCAAGTGTCGCGCCACGTTGGATAAATTTAAATAGACTCCCTAAGATAAAAAAGTTAGTTTGAAATTCTATTTTGAATCAAATTTGGATAAAATTTTAGGATAAAATTGTTAGTTTAGAGTTTTATTTTCGATAAAATAAAATTTGAGTGTCGCGCCACGTTGGATAGATTTAAATAGACTTCATAAACAATCCGGGCATCGCACGGGGCACAAAACTAGTATATATATATATATATATCAATGCAAAGATTAAGCCGTTTTCTTCAATATTTCTTGAATTTAACACAAAACAAAACAAAAACCAAATGTATGATTTGTTTCGGATGAAAACAATCGAATCTCGGAAGATCCTTTTATCTTGAGGGAACTTGGTCTCGGTCCGAACGACGCAGGAGCCGAGGGTTTCCTGCACAACAAATACACGTAAACTAGCCTCGGGGGGGACGCCGAGGAAGGCCCCTCCGATGCTTAAGTCAGTATATTAGAGAGAGAAAGCTGTGCAAGAGTTTAGTTGCTTGAGGCTTTATTGTCTTACCAAGAATTGACCAAATTGTTGGCTTTTATACCTTGGCTAATGAAGGAGGCGGATTGGGCCCGGAAGTCAGTTGGGCTGGGCCAAGCTGATTGGGCCGTTGACTGACCTTGACATGGCTTTGAGGATGTTGATTTTTGACTTTAGCACATTTGGAGAGTTGAACCTTAACCTTGGGCTTTTAATTGGATCATTCAGTGACCAGGCCCAATTGGACTAAATTGGACCCAAACAACTTGCCCCCCAGACCCGATTTGGAAGGATGACGGGTCGGGTTTGATTTAATCAGAAAAGGAGGGAAGTGAATGATTTGTTAATCCAAAAATGTGAATTTAAACCGTAATTAACCCATGATTAATGAGATAACAACAGTTAATGTGGATAATTGCGGAAGTTGGATGGGTAGTGGGCGATTTAACTGCAAGGTCGTGTGTTTAACGGTTACTTAGTGGGGTGCTTGAGAGAAATTGAAACGCAGACTCCTTGAATTCCCATTTCTGGAGATATAAATAGAGGCGCGTCTTCTCTCCCCACTCACTCATCAACACAAACCCAGAATTCTCAAGAACGCTCAAGAGCCCGCATCAAAACTTCGCAAATTCCCCGAGCATTAAGCTTAGAAGCTGAGACTTGTCACTACCAATTCGTAAATCGGCGGCTTTTGCTTCAGATCAAGGTAAATTCCTTTGATTTTATTTCATCTTTCTTCGACTTTGCACTCTTTCCCCTTTTTCGACTTTTTCCTTCGAAATTCGTCAATGGTGAGGGGAGTTAGAGGTGGAGCCTGTGCTCCAAGAAGAGCAAGGCTAATCCCCGATCCCAGGGACAGGATTGGGACCTGGAATGGACGAAGGACAGAGTCTGACCCTGCTGAAGGGGTTAGGGCGACTCCCATTTCTTCGGCTCCTCCTCAGAGAACGGATGAGCCGAGTGCTTCTGGACGGGACGATGAAATTCCCGCTGTCCTTTGGGATATCCTCCCTGGGTTTTCAGAGTGGGAGAATGCCGAAGTCGCTTCGGCCATGATAAAGAACCGCCCCTACTCATGGTGGGTAGAGAACGCCGATCAATATCGATTTGCCGAGCAAATTGAGTTGCACTACGGCATTTTTGAAGCTGATGGATATTGGTGCCGAATGCCCTCAGCATCCGATAGAATCCATCGTCCACCCCCGGGGTATGTGGGGGTGTACACGAGACAGCTTCAGTATGGGCTGAGGTTCCCTTTGGACGTTTTCGTCCAAGACTTGCTGATCCATTACAACATTTCCCTGTGCCAGCTGACCCCCACCAGCATCCGAAGGGTAATGACGTACTTATGGGTCTGCAAATTCTTCAGGTACGTGCCGAACCTGCATTGCTTCAAAAGGCTCCATCGGCTAGTGCCAAACATTCAAAGTGGGCACGGATGCCATGGCTCTGGGTGGTATCGGATTGAGTCTCGGCCCCCGTTCCTAACCATGTGGCCGAACGACTCTTCAGACAAGGACTGGAGAGGTCAATGGATTTGGGTTAGGGCACCCACGGAGCCGAGCCACCCTTACGTTTTCAGCGCTCCCCGGTATCTTGCCGAGCCGGATCCTGATATGGGAAGTTTAGGTCCTCCCGAAGATAGCGGGCCAGACCCGAACCTTAATCAGCAGAACATCTTCGGCAAGCTGCCGAACCGGGGAGGCAGCGGCCGAATGCAGCATATCCCGGAGACTTGGCTCCCCGATACGCACTATGTTTTCCAAGAGAATATGCTGGCAGCTGTCGGCCTCAGCCGAAAGTTTAGGGATGGTAATCTTCTTCGGCTGGGGCCGAGGCCTTTTAATTATCTCTTTTCTTCTTTCATTTTGCTTTCTTGTGATGTGCCGAACTAACTGAATTGACTTCTCCCCTTTTCTTTTTCAGAACGGGACGAGACCAACATCGGCATTGATTACGCTCGCCTTGGCGTCAACCGAGAACGAGTCGTAACTGATCGGGCTCCCCCTATCACTGAACCAAGGCGCCGAGAGGTTCACCTAGACTCTTCCCACTTCCAAATTGAGGCTGTTGCTCTGTATCAGAGGCAGAAGCCTTGGTGGAAGAAGAGGGATCCCTTGTTTCAGCTGCTGGAAGAAGAAGCTGAAGCTGCCCGTACAGCCGAAGAGGTTGCACGGGTTATTGAAGCTTGTGAAGGTGGAGAAGGGTCCTCCAGAGTTGCTGAAGAAGCTGCGGCTAGGGCAGCTGAAGAAGACGAGGCTTTGCTGAAGACCTCGGTGAGCCTTTAGACTTAACTTTGTCTTTCTTCTTTTTTTTTTTTTTTTTTTTTTTTTTTTACTCACACTCTTCTTCCCCCCTGTCTGTTACAGTCTGAAGAGAGTAACAGACACAGAGAAGGGAAAGCCCCTGTTCGTCCCGAAGACCAAGTACAAGAAGAGTCTTCAGACTCGGGTATGGACGAGCAGCCGCTTCAGAAGAGGCGCCGAAGAATGGCCATCATCGGCCCGCATGACTTTCAGCGGAGGCCGATGACCCTCGGCGTTGAAATAAGGGAACCCGGGGAAGGCAATGGATCGCCGAGGGTTCCCCGGCCACCGCCTCAATCACCCCCAAGGGCCTCTCCGCCACCCCCCGAGATGGAGGTGGATCAGAGAACTCCCAAACCTAAGGGAGAGGTTCTGGAAGAAGCTCGAGAGAGTGCCGCCGAGGACAAGGATGGAGACGCCGTGATGCCCAGTGCTGAGGGTTTCACGGCGGACATTGCCAGAGAGGTTGGGGCCTTCGTCCTCACACCTGAAGAAGAAGAGGTCACAATAATTGACTCTTCTGAGAAGGAGGAGGACGTTGAGCCACCCAAAGCTAAAGAGGCTCCATCGTCATCCTTCCCTTCCTTCCAGACGCTGCAGTCTGGAGAAATGGGTTTCTCGGCCCCCGAATTCCAGTCCCAGACCACATCTGGGACCTCATATGGGGTCAGAACCGAGAAGGTGCTGCAGCCTACTTCGGCGATTTTGCTGGCCTGTCCGAAGTAGATAGGGCAAGGATTTGGTCGCTGAAGGCCACTGCTGGGATGGGCGAATCCAGCAGATCAGTTCCTGACCCTGCCAGGTCCAACCAACTGCTGATGATGCAGGTAATTCTCCTTGCCTTGATTTCTTTCTGAACTCAACCTTTCAGCTATTATTTTTTACTTTTTTAACTTGTGCCCCTGTTTTCAGTTCGTGCACAATCAGACTCTCACTGTAGAGCTGATTGATACCCTACAAGATAGGGTTGACGCTGCTGTGCACGAAAGGAAGGTGGCTGAAGAGGAAGTTAAGCTCGCTAAGCTGAAGCAAGCAGCAGCTGAAGAGAAGCAGCAGGAGGTTGAGGAGTACGGTAAAAAAGCTGCCGAAGCTCTGAAAACCTTCTGCGATGCTATGGAGATGGAGGTTTTTCCCCCACTGATGGAAGGGGAAAAATTCCTCCAGGAGCATATGGGAGTGGACGTCTCCAAGTTCAAGGCTGCTATTGAGAGCCGAATTCAAGGAACTGCTGCACAAGCTGAAGTGCAGCAGCGTCTAGAGGCTCTTGAAGCCAGCCGAATGGCTGCTGAAGAGTTGCTCTTGGCCAAAGACGTCCAACTCTCAGAGGCTGCTGCTGCTGCTGAAGCTCAAAGAGCTAAATTCCAAGAGGCTGAGGATCAACTGCTGATCCAGAAAGTTGAAGTGGCCCAAGCTCAGACAAAGGCTTTCCAAATTCAGCAAGAGCTGAATGAGCTGAAGGGTTCCTCCTCCAAAGTCGCTGATGAGCTGAAGAAATCCAAGGAAGACTTGGAGGAGACCCAGAAGAAGCTGGCTGATGCTGAGGCTTCACTCAAGGTCCGTGTCTATACCCAAGAGGAATATGAGATGGGTTTCAGAAACGGATTTCGAGTCTGCCGAAGAGTCTGCCTTCATGCTGAGCCGAAGCTGGACTGGTCTAAATGTGCTGAGTGGGTCCAGAATCCCGAAGACCCTCACATGAAGTATGCAACTCCAGCTGAAGCTGAAATTCTTAAGGCTGAGGAAGCCGAAGAGGAAGCTGAAAGACTGGAGTTGGAAGCTGAGCAGAGGGAAAGGGAGGCTCGGCAAAATGCAAAGCCCGCCTCTTCTGCTGCTGGGGCTGAGGCCACCATGGGACTCAACGCTGATCAGTCTGATCCCCCGGCTGAAGCATAGGAACTCGGGCAGTCGTCTTCAGAATCTTGCGGTTCATCATGTGCTTAACTTTAGACTCGCCGCTTTCTGAGTTTTTTGCCTTGTTTTTTGCTTCAGCTTGCCTTGTCGTACAGCAGTTTTATTTTTTGCTTATGTACGTATTTCGGCAGCTGTTATTTTCCGCTTGTGGGCGGCTGCCGACTATTTTTGTAATTCAACATTTTTATTTCAAAGAAGTTCACTTTCTCAGCTTTCTTGTGTATTTTTTCCTTCGCTTTACCAGTCTTCGCACTTTACTGCTTTCTTTGAATGATCTTTCAAATATTTGCTAAGTGCAGAACTTCGGCTAGCGAGAATCATTTCTGCTGAGACTTCTTTTTGCCGTTTGTACTCGGATGTTTTCAACTTGTGAAAAAACTGACATAAGTATCAAACTTCGGCTGAGCTGAAGGGTATTAGATCAGTTGTGCCATTTCTCTATTTCCCTCTGCCCCCCCAGAAATCTGAAGATGAGGTCTTCTGAATTCTGGAATGGCTGATAATTTTTCTCGGCTAAGCCGAGGATCTTTGAACACTTTGCTTTATTTTCTACATCTGTTTTTAAAGTACTGATTTCCCACCTGAGAGTTTTCACTCTAGAGATGGTACTCTTGTGACACTTTCTTCAATTCATCCAAGGGAACAACTATCCGAAACACCATGCCGGGGCAGCAGTTTATCTGAAGTACGAGGCATCATCATGCAATACTTCAGAGTTGCAACTACCACCCGGAACTGATTCATCCGAAGTACAAGGCATCACTATGCAATACTTCGGGGCTTTATCAGTTCCTATTTTTTAGGCTATGTTTCGGATAAGTCTATGGCCTTTTTGCCCAAAGGAACAGATTCTCCGAAGTACAAGGCATCACTATGCAATACTTCGGGCTTGTATCCTTTTTTGGCAGGTTTTACAGCTTGCCGAGGTACAAGGCATCATTATGCAATACCCCGGACAGCGCCGAATGAAACCTTGAATTTTTGAAAAACCGTAGAAAGCATAAAGACTTAAAGAATACACGCAATCTGAATGAATACTGGCTCGATGGCCTTTTTGTAAACAAAATCAGTGTACTTACATAGATTGTACTATCCGAAGGATTTACACATAGTATTTTTTGAGCACATCGGCATTCCAATGGTTTTTCAGCTCGGTGCCATCCATTTGTTTGAGTCTGAAGGTACCGGGCTGAAGCTCTTGATAAATTTCATAAGGTCCCTCCCAAGATGCTGAGAGTTTGCCATGAATGCGACTTTTTTGAACAGCTGCAGCATTCCTCAAAACTAAATCCCCAACTCTGAGAGGTCGTTGATAGACTCTTCGGTTGTAGGACTTGCTCATTCTGAGCTTGTGTGCAGCCATCCTTTCTCGGGCTAGATCTCTAATCTCGTCAAGGAAGTCGAGGGACTCTTTCATGAGCTGCTCATTTTCCTCGGCTGAGAAGAGATTCACTCGTAGGCTTTCTGAGCCCACTTCCACTGGAAGCACTGCTTCGGATCCATACACCAGCTGAAAAGGTGAATGCCCCGTTGCCTCCTTCTCGGTTGTCCGGAGTGACCAGAGGGTTCCCGGAAGTTCCTCTACCCACTTGGACTTTTGATCCTCTACTCTTTTTCTGAGAGCGTTAAGGATCTGTTTATTTGCGGCTTCGGCTTGGCCATTACTCTGAGGGTGGCAAACCGCGGAGTAAGCCAATTTTATCCCGAATTGATCAGTGTATCGGCGCAAGGGCAGGTTGTCAAACTGTCTGCCGTGGTCGAACACAAAAACTTTTGGGATGCCGAACCGAGTTATTATGTTCTGCCAGATGAACTGTCTGACAGTTTGCTCAGATATGCTTGAAGCAGCTTCCGCTTCAATCCATTTGCTGAAATAGTCGATTCCGACTATCAGCCACTTTCTTTTGTATGGGGCCTCGGGAAAGGGTCCCAGAATATCCAACCCCCATTGTGCAAATGGAAGAGGATTAAGAATTGGCTGGAGATCTAGGCATGGCCGATGGATTACCGGTGCAAATTTTTGGCATTTCTCGCATTTACTGACCATGTTCTTTGCATCCGAGATCATTGTAGGCCAAAAATACCCTGCCCTGAGAGCTTTGTGGGCTAAGGTTCTCCCTCCTATGTGGTTTCCGAAGATGCCGAGGTGAATCTCTCGGAGAATATAGTCGGCATCCGTTGGACCCACGCATTTCAATAATGGAGCGGAGAAGGATTTTCTGAGGAGTTGGCCGCCGAAGACGAGGAATCGTGAACTGATCCGCTTTATCTTGGAGGCCGAATTCCTATCCTCGGGGAGCTCGTCCCTGAGTTTATAAGCCAGGATGTCATCCATCCAGCTCGGCTCGAGTGCAGCGCAGCAGATTGATATTGCTTCGGCTACACTCTTTTCTCGGCGCACCTCCACATAGACAGAACGGCTTAACTCAGTCAGAGTTGAGCTTGCAAGTTTGGAGAGTGCGTCCGCTTGAGCATTTTGACCCCTTGGGATCAGCTCTACTTCGAAAGATCTCAGCTTCGCAATTGTCGATTTGATCCTTGTGAGGTAAGCTGCCATTGAAGGCTCTTTAGCCTCATACTCCCCCCGGATCTGATTGGCGACCAGCTGAGAATCTGTCTTGAGGTAGACATGCTCGGCTTCCAACGATATGCACAGGTCTAAGCCAGCAATGGCTGCTTCATATTCGGCCTCGTTGTTAGAGGCTTTGAATGAAAATTTTAGTGCATACTCGAAGGTTTTGCCTTCGGGAGAGGTGATGACGACCCCTGCCCCCGAACCGTTCACGGTGGAGGACCCATCCGTGAAGACGGTCCAGATTTTCCTCCTTGCATCCAGAGTCTCCTGATAGGAGCACTCGGCCAAGAAGTCTGCCAAGGCTTGCGCCTTGATGGCTGTTCTCGGCTGATAACCGATACTGAACTCGGTGAGCTCGAAAGCCCACTTTGCTAGTCTACCGGATTTTTCAACCTTGCCGAGGACTTTCTCTAACG
Organism: Chenopodium quinoa; assembly: GCF_001683475.1. Classification (NCBI taxonomy): domain Eukaryota; kingdom Viridiplantae; phylum Streptophyta; class Magnoliopsida; order Caryophyllales; family Amaranthaceae; genus Chenopodium; species Chenopodium quinoa. Next base: position 3,017,175 of record NW_018745177.1, read on the forward strand.
GCTGATCAGTTAGAACCGCTATTTGATGAGAATCAAAATAGGGTCGCAACTTCCGAGCAGCCACCACCACTGCATAAGCCACTTTTTCTAACAATGGGTAGCGCGTCTCGGCATCCGTCAGGGTGTGGCTGACGAAATAGATCGGCTGTTGAACTTTTTCTTCTTCCCTTAGCAGCACCGCGCTTACCGTGGCTGGACTGACCGCCACGTATAAGTATAGGATGTCTCCTACGACTGGCCTTGCCAGTGTTGGGAGTTGAGCCAGGTGTTCACGGAGCTGCTGAAAGGCTGACTTTTGTTCGTCTCCCCATTCAATGCCTTTTGAATTTTGGAGCTTCAGCGCCTTGAAGAAAGGGAGCCCTTTGTCTGAGGCTCGTGAGATGAACTTGGACAAGGCAGCCATTCTCCCGGCTAGACGCTGAATATCCCTTTTTGTCTTCGGCTCGGGGAGGTCTAAAGCAGCTTGTACTTTGGCGGGGTTTGCATCAATCCCCCTCTTGCTGACCATGAAGCCGAGGAACTTGCCTGACTTCACGCCGAAGACACATTTCTTCGGATTCAGCTTCATTTTGTATTTTCTGAGGGTGGCGAAGGTTTCGGCTAGGTCCGTGACATGATCTTTTTCTTTTATGCTTTTGACGATTGAGTCGTCAACATAAACCTCCATGTTTCGGCCTTTTTGCTCGGCGAAAACCTGATCAACCAACCTCTGATATGTTGCCCCCGCATTTTTCAATCCGAAGGGCATCATTCTGTAATTGTACAACCCGGAACTTGTTATGAACGCTGTTTTAGCTCGGTCCTCGGGGTGCATGAAGATCTGATGGTATCCCGAGAATGCGTCCATGAAACTGAGCAGAGCATGCCCGCTTGTCGAGTCGACCAGTTGGTCGATCCTCGGCAGCGGATAGGAGTCCTTGGGACATGCCCTATTCAGGTCCGTGAAGTCAACGCACATCCTCCAGTTACCATTTGCCTTCTGAACCATTACAACATTGGCCAGCCACTCCGGATACTGACAGGGTTCAATGAACCCAGCATCTAGGAGCTTATCGACCTCAGCTGCGATGTTCTGGTTCTTTTCGGCGGAGTAGTTCCGCTTTTTCTGCTTAACGGGTCGACTGGAGGGGTCGACATTAAGCCTATGGGAGACGAAGTCCGGATCAATCCCGGGCATTTCTGCGGCTGAGAAGGCGAACACGTCTCCACTGGCCCGTAGGAGTTGGACGAGTGCCGCACGGGTGTTTGGCTCCAGTGACGACCCGATGCTAACACATCTGTTCGGATCTCCTACGGTCAGTTCTATTGACTCGGTCAGGTCATCCGTCTCCATGCTCTTAGAGTTGGATTCCTCGAATTCCGGCCTGCTATCAATATTAGCAGACTTTCCTGACCGCGGCTGGCCATCAGAGTCGTTCGGCTCTGAGGCGGAGTCAGCCTTTTGGCCCCCATCAGATTTCTCGTTGTCTGGGGCTTCATTAGCCGAAACGTCTGAGCCTCTCGGCTTTTTGGCGTTTCGGTCCCGGTGCTTTTCCTCCCCATCGCCACGGTCGCCTCGGCGAGACGTGGATGGCTTGAGGTGATTGCATCGGCGGGCTTCTTTTTGACTGCCCTTTATTTTCTCGGAGCGTCCCTCGTCTGAAACGTATATCATGATTTGATGATACGTGGAGACGACTCCTTGAATGCCGTGAATGAGGGGTCTCCCCATGATCACGTTGTATGCAGATGGAGCATCTACGACCAAAAATTCGGCCATGATATTCCTAGCTGCTCGGCCTTCGCCGATGGTGACAGGAAGTGTAATCTTCCCGTCCGGATACGATGAAGAGCCGTTGAATCCAGACACCGGGTAGGGTGCGGGGGCCAGGTGCTCGGCTCCCATCCTCAGCTGGTCGAACGCTCCTCGGAAGAGGATGTTCGCCCCGCTACCGCCGTCGACGAGGGTCCGCCAGACGTTGCGGTTGGCGATGCCCAGAATGATTACTAGTGGGTCATCGTGGGGGTATACCACCCCCTCACAGTCTTCGGCTGTGAACAGGATGTTCGGCGCCGGTGACTGGGACTGCCGAAGCTCAGCCTGATGAATCTGATGGGTTAGACCCCTCAGTTGGCGTTTGGCTGTGCCTCGCGAGATTCCCCCGGAAATAACTAGGATGTCGAGGGACTCCTTGCCCTGAGGTCCCTTATCCTTCTTCCGAGCGAAGTTGAGGTCCTGCCGAGAATCTTTTTCAGCTTTTTTCTCCTCGCGCCTGTCCGCGAGGTATTGGCTCAGGTACCCCTTGCGGACCAGATCCTCAATCTGGTCCTTCAGCTGGACGCAGTCCTCGGTGCGATGTCCGGGTGAGTCATGGAACTCGCACCACTGGTCCTTTCCCCTCGTCTGATGCCAGGGAGGCAACGGACGAGGTTTTTTGAATCTCCCCTCGTCCTTCGTCGTGCTGAAAATCTTAGCACGGGGAAGGGAGAGTGGAGTGTATGAATCGTACCTTCCCGTGTAGGGAAAGTGTCTTTCCTTCTTCGGCTCGGCAGCAGAGGACGGTTCTGAGGCCTTAGCCTTCCCTTTCCTCTGCGCCGAGACTTCGGGCTGCTGCCCTTTCGGCTTCTCAATTCTCGGACGAGACTGAGACCTGGATCTGTTCCACTCCTCGGCTCGGATGAACCTATCCGATGCTTCCAAGGCTTCCTCCAGGGTCTGCGGGGGATGCATGACCATGAAGTCCAGGAACTTTCCAGCTTGGAGGCCGTTCCGTAGCGCGAACACGGCCAGGCCTTGATCCAGGCTTGTGATTCCGGATGACTCGTTGCTGAAGTGAGTCAGATAGTCGCGGAGGCTCTCGTCCTCCGCCTGCTGCAGACTCATTAGCTCTGCGGTGGTCTTCTCTCGGCGGTTGGCCGTAGAGAATTTGCTCTTGAACTTGTTGGAGAGGTCGTTCCAACCGGTTATGGAGCCTTCCTTGAGCCCTTTGGTGATCCAGGATTGGGCAACACCTTTGAGGGTCGTAGGAAAGTATTTACACCAGGTAGCCTCAGACCTCGGGTTCAGATACATGTGCCCCTCGTAAGAGGCAATGTGATCCTTAGGATCTGAGGTACCATCGTAAGTAATATGTGCCGGGATTTTGACCGTTGGCACATGCTCTTCCAGAATCCACTTCTGGAAGGGCGAGTTCGATGGAACCATGACCGCCTTCCCCTTGTACCCGGCCTCAGGGACCTCGCTCCCTCCTCTCTCAGAGGTGGAAGTGGTTTTCGTCCCCGGCTGAGACAAGGTTGGGTGGGGTCCGGTATCCTCTGGGAAGGTGAGGCGGCTATGCACACTCACCTCCCTCGAACCCAAGCGTTCGTGAACGCTTTGGCGGGCGAATTCCGGGTCCTTGGAGGGCCCCATGGAATTCTGAGCTTCAGAGTGGTCAGAGGGTTGAGGGTTCCTCCTCCTCTCCTTACTGGAGTTTCGGGTGTCCCCTCGCCACCTCTGGCCGAGCTCTCTATGTGGTGGAACTTGTCCACCATCATCCTGACCGATCCTCCTTTTCAGGTTTCTCGGCTGGTGATCATCAGGCATCTGGATTGGAGCCCCTTGAGCTTTAAGGAACTCCATGCAGATGGCCACTGCTCTGGCCACTTCCTCGGTGGAGGGTCCGGAGGGAGGAGTCTCCCTCGGATGTGACCTGGATTGCACGCTATGGCGCGGCGGGGAGTTCCTCGCACCTGAGCCACTCGGTCTCGGGGATGGCCCCGGCTGCCGAGTGTGGTGCGAGGTGTTCTCCTCCTGGAGGCTAGGACCTCTTGAGGCTTCCCTTTCCGGAGAAATGGGGGCCTCCGATTCGGAAGAGGCTTGCTCCGGGGAGGGATAAACCGGCTGGCGTTCCCTCACCGTAATCCGGCCTCCTCCCTTCTTAGCCTTCTTGGAACTCTTTCCACTCTTAGTCATGGCGACTGCCGGAGTGTTCGATGACTGACGCGAAATTTAGTAGCGTTCCCCACAGACGGCGCCAAATTGTTTCGGATGAAAACAATCGAATCTCGGAAGATCCTTTTATCTTGAGGGAACTTGGTCTCGGTCCGAACGACGCAGGAGCCGAGGGTTTCCTGCACAACAAATACACGTAAACTAGCCTCGGGGGGGACGCCGAGGAAGGCCCCTCCGATGCTTAAGTCAGTATATTAGAGAGAGAAAGCTGTGCAAGAGTTTAGTTGCTTGAGGCTTTATTGTCTTACCAAGAATTGACCAAATTGTTGGCTTTTATACCTTGGCTAATGAAGGAGGCGGATTGGGCCCGGAAGTCAGTTGGGCTGGGCCAAGCTGATTGGGCCGTTGACTGACCTTGACATGGCTTTGAGGATGTTGATTTTTGACTTTAGCACATTTGGAGAGTTGAACCTTAACCTTGGGCTTTTAATTGGATCATTCAGTGACCAGGCCCAATTGGACTAAATTGGACCCAAACATGATTAATTTGTATATATCTATACACATAGTTATAGAATATTAACGTAAAAGCATAATACAAGATCGTTCTACTCCAAGAAAAATGACAGTAAAATTATTTGTACGACGTTAAAACAACTGAAGCTAAATCACTTCAGATCGCTGAATATTTACAAGTTTTCAATCTTAGCTCATTCTTTTACACTTGATGAAGATAATGTAGCCTTGATTATATTATTCATTTAATTTGTAAATTTTCTTTCATTATTTTGTCTTTTTGCACGGAATTCACGACATACAATTGTGAAACCCCAAAATGTTGTGCATTACATGCATTTCATTTTATTATATTATTCTCTATTGATTTGCCAAGTTCACAAGTTTACTTTGATTTGATAACAAAAAAAAACACAATTAAAAAGGAATAAACATAACTACATCAAGAGATAGACATTAGCTTGTATGCATGTGTATGTGACCGCAAAATATAATTTACCTAGCTAGTATCTAAAATTGTAATTCAGGATATAATAATCGGTGAATATATCTTAATCGGTAAATTACTCAATAGTTAAATATATCATTTCTTATAGTACATAGTGATGTATAACATTAAAGTTTGTTGCATATACTGTCTTTCACTTCTTAAAATTATATATGCAGCTTTAAGGGATGTACTATTCTTTTTAGTATATCGCGATCCATAAAATAGATCAATAATTACGATAGAATTTCAAAAGGCTAAGGGTAGCCCATCACACATATAAAAGACACAAGACAAAGCTAATAAGTAATAAAATAAAACCGTGTTTCTCCTTGATACAGTAAACTATTCCCCGAATCTCCTATACAAACAATTTATATGACTTAATTAGTGGAAATAAAAAGTTTCGAGTTTAATTAAAATATTATTTTGGCAGAGAAGATTCACAACAATCCCATCATCCAAGCTGTGAAGTCAACTCCCAAAAGGACTGTTGTCTGTTTTCTGATAATCCTAAATGATAAATTGATATAAAATTTTGGAAATTGCCAACCTTTTAGAATAAGGTTAAATGGGAAAATGTGCTTGCCTATTAATACGGATCTAACCATTATTTGAGAATGAGTATGTCTGTCTTTTTATATGAATCCACGATTGCTCATCTCTAGTTTTGGCCTCGTTAATTTCCCTGCATATATCCCATGTCAGTTCTCAAAATTGGTGAAATTACCTAGCTAGAGAAAGATGAAAGATGGTAAAAACATGCATGTTTTTTATGTTTTTAAGAAAAGATACACGAATTATAATTAGATATGTCCTCTCTCAAGACATAAACCTAACTGATCAAAATAAAGATAAGAAAATAATTTACTAGTACATAGTATATATATGCATCATGCATGCATGTGCTATATGCATGTCTAGTTACATGTACATGCATATGACATTGATGTATTATGATAGATGCATAATTATGCATTCATGCATGTATGATCGGATGCCTAGCTAATGCCCATGGCATGAACAACATGATGTTTTGGATTATTATTATTATCAATGACATATATAATTATATATCTATGGTCCTTTATTTCAGGGTTAGGAATCATATATGAGAAGATTATTCATTATAAAACTGCCATAATCTAATAATAATAGTATGTTTTATTTAATTATATAAAGGATTTCAAAGATACCAAAATGATACAAGTATATATATGCATGCTTTGTGATATTAATCTGAGCTATATAATAATAATTCTCCATAATAGTGCGGGATTTATAATGTCAAGGTAAAGTGATGTATCAAATACGTTGTGATATGCCAAATCAAGTATGAGGTTATAGGGAGTGTTCTATTCACCTTAGAAAAATAGGTTTCCGGTTTAATAAATTTAAATGAGTTCCATAATATTCAAATAAATTCCAATAAGTTTCAATCAGGTCAAATAAATATAACTGGGGTTTAATAATAAGTTTCAATAAGTTCTAACCAAGTCTAAACAAGTTTCAATCATATAATTTAATTATATTGTATATTATATATAAAATTAATTATACCAAAATTATTATTTTAGTATTACAATATTATTATTATGTATATTATTTAATTAATACTATTATTATAATTTAAAATTATTAATAATTTATTGTTAATTAGAATATTCTATAATGGTTTTCTTAAAGGAAAAATACTAGTTAATCTGCCAGATAAACGAATTTTTGTTAATCTGATGGCATTTTTGTAAATATATAGAAAAAGTAGGGTCATTTATTCAGCACTTTTGGTGAGCTGTCCAATTACTTTTTGCTTTTTGCTTTTATTGTTTGGTGAGGAAATTACACATGTACCCCTCAACTAGTACATGAAAAGACGCATATACCCCTCCACTGGTACTTAAAAAGACAATTATACCTCTTTCTTAAAAAGACAACTATTGTAACATTTAATAATAATGATAATAAAGTCTAATAAGTTTTTTCATCATGTTTAATAAGCTCTAACAAGTTTAATCAGGTCTAATAAATTTCAATACAGCCTTAACCTGCAACTCTTTTCCTATAAAAACATTGTAGAACATTCAATCCATTACACTTATCATCCATTCATATTGCAATTCTCTCCCTTGAACATGTTACTACGTATTTGGTATGATGTATAACTGTAATTACCATATTTTTATAATTATATTCTACGTGAATTTGTTCACTCCCAGATTCTTACATGAACCTGGTTCACACTAATTTATTGTGGACCACTAATATTAGAGAAGCTATGGTTGTTTTATTAATAAAAAAAATCACTATAATAAAAATAAGGTCACTATTTTGAAATAAAAGTCATTTTGGTAATATATAGGCTATAAGAGGTTAAATTTTTTTAATGAAATATTTTATATACTGGTCAATATGAATAATAAAGGTCACTATATTAAAATAGGGTCATAACATCGTATTCAAGTTCATAATAATATTAAATATTATACAAGTTTTAATAAAGGTTACTATGTTAAAAATAAGGTTAATATGTTAAAAATAAGGGTCACTATGTTCAATATAATGTCAATTGCATGTGTATAAATCTTGGGAGGTCCACACAAGTCTTTCTGGTAATGAGCCATTTTTCATGTAAATACTTCATCCGTTCTTTTTTACTTGACCCGCTTTGACTTTTACACTATTCACCACCCCTCCTTTGACCGTGTTTTGTGAATTGTAAGGAAAAACATATTTATGTTGGATCATTTTGAATTCGTCTCAATAAGTACTATCATAATATATAACTTTTATATTTTTTAATTATGGAGAATTAAAGTTATTGAACGTTAAAATTTTGCATTGACAAACGTGATAAAAGAAACAGGTCAAGTAAAAAAAACCAAAGGAAGTAAAATTTAGAACAGTTACTGAAAGCAAGTCTTGTACTCTAAACAGGCCCAATCATTATTCATTAAACCTTTGGGCCTAATTTTGTTCACAAAGCTTAACCTATTGTATCATGAAACTTGCTCTTGATTTTATCCGTGACAATTGGTTGACTCTATAATGCTTTGACGATGACAAACAAACTTTAATACGAAGTACTAATGTTTTTATGTGATGATAACATGTTATCAAGTTCTTAGTGGAACTTAAAATAGATATGTAGTATAGCTCATGCAACATATGTGATATAACTGGTGGTAATTTTTTTGTTAAAAAAGGAAAAATTAGGATAAAGGGCTTTTTTTTCATTGTCACATGATGTTTAACGTCCAACGGAGAACAATCTGCACCCACCATGCTCATTTTTCATTCTTACATATAAATTACATATTATATATTGCATATAGATCGGTAAAAAAGGTAAGTTGATCTCAAAATCCACGTCAGTTTTTCACTAAAATTTAATAATTTTATATAAGACACTTTTCACTTTCATGCATTATCTTAAGATTTACTCCAGGCCAGGCTCACTTATCCTCCTAAAAAATAATTAACACTCTTTTATTTAGATCTTTGATAAATATTAACTACTTATTTTAGCTAATGAGATGGCATCTCATCTTTGGCCAACAAAAAAAATAAGCTTAATTTTATATAGAATTAGCATGAGTTTTGGAATCCAAACTCATCTGGTCTTACTTTATTCCATAAAACTTATAGTCTTGAGTTGAGTCTCTACTCAAAATTTATATACTATACTAAAAGACAAGCGCCTCAATGTGACACTGACAAATGTCTTATTATGATTCGTTGTCTTTTATTAATTTTTTTTATTTTATTATTATACATTTATATTTCCATATGTATAAAAAAATGTATACATTTTATTCTAAATAAATACATAAACTATTATAGTAAAGTCTATTATAGTAAAGTAATAGACATATACACATGCACCGTATATTAAGAAAAGTATCATAAAATATGTTAGTATATGTAAATAATAATAGCTACATAAGAATAAACAAATCTTAGTATAAAAAACATCAAAATAACATATGTATGTATGGTAATTCATATTCTCTCTAAAATATTATGTTTATAATGAAAGAAGATAATTCGGTAAATATTAACAAGCCTATCAAAGGCAAAAGCTACATATGGTAAGCTATAAAGTAGGCCTAATTTTCTACAATTAAGGGAAGACAAGTATACAGTAAGCAAAACTATGCCAAAAAATGATGCATACATAAAATAGTTTCTGGTTTTAACATAAATAATATCTAATGAAATTTGTATGAAAAAATATTCTCATTCTATAACAATTAATTTTTCATATTTTCTTACACTTGTAATGCTCATATTCAAAATTTAAATAATTTAATATGTAATTTTATGAGTTTAATAACATTCATAGTTACTATATAAAAATACACGTCCGTAAAAAAATGCATTACATACATGATTGGTTAGTTGATAAAATATGTCTTTAATTCTTATTATTTTAATAAATATTTTTTTAACCATATAAAATTTATCAATAACCATTTATATATATTTGTGTTGTATATTCAATCATCAGTTGTTGATTAGTTATATGGATATTATGTAAAAGTTTTTGACACAATGCTTAGCTTTGATAACAGTAAAATATGGCGGTGAATAAGATATAAGGTTATTATCGTGTTTGTAGATAGTGAATGTGACGGGTAAAACAGGTTTAGATTGTATAAATACCGAACAGATAGTATGACAAGTAAATTTTAGTTTTTCTTCCATTGTTCTTCTATAGTAATATGCGGAATGTATGACAAGTAAATTTAGTTTTTCCTCTACTTCTCTTACGTAGTTATGTGGGGCAAAATGATTAATTTATTTTTCAATTATAATAAATAACATTATAAAAAAAATAATAGGGAATAAAAGAAAAGAATTGCAAATGACATAAAATACTATTCAAATCACATCTTTCTTTAATTTATTTACGTATCAACCATTATTGCAATTGGACAAAATTTTAATAGTTAATTAATTGTTAGAGAAAATAAGCCCTTTATTACTAATTGAATTATCTTAGGATTTTTTTTCCTACGGGAGCAATCATGTTTTTGTCAAAAAAATAATGATTTGATTTATAAACAGTGCAATGTACGGGCATTATGCTAGTTCACCAATATGATCATAGTTTGATAGAGTATAAAACATATCCCTAGGTCTCAGCCATCAGTTTAAACTTTTGGTTGACTAGTTGGTCCACTAACATGGTATCAGAGTCAACGTGACATAGAGGTCACGGGTTCGAATCTCATCCACTCTCACCTTTAAGTGAATGATGGGTATGGGGAGGGCTCATGTTGCATCCACACTTCAAGTCTGACGGGCTTTCGTGTGAGGAGGGGTGATTGAGTATAAAATTTATTTTTGGACCTCAACCATTAGCTTAAATTTTTAGTTGAGTTGGTCCATCAACATAGTTACATCATGTCCATAATGGCGAAGGATAACTTCTGCCTCCTCTCTCCATTCTCCACCCTTATCATCAGATAATCTATACTCTATTCGATAATCTTCTATTATACGGAGTAATAAGTTTTCTCATATCTATCAAATGCCAAAGAATTCCAACCTATTCTTTGTAAAAGAATTTATGGAGTTAACTTAATTATTTGTCTTGACTTTCTAAAGTTGCAAATTAAGGGACCAACGTAGCCCCACGAGAGAGACTAGTGTCTGAGGTTGGGTCTCCAACTCTTCTGGGCTTGTGTATGGGTTTGCTAAGAATTGGACCCACTTTATATTTTGGGAAGTCATCCGTATCTGGCATGTACTATTTTAATGGATTGATGATACACTATCGGATAGGGACAGCTTCTTGTGTCCATCCCACGCACGCATTTATCAAACACATGTAGTCATGTACAACTTCCACGATTGTCATTTGTCAAAATCGGACCCTACTCGATATAGTATCCATAATCAACCCGTATCCGAGGATTGGGTATGCATGTGACCCGCAACTAGACCTAATTATTGGATAGGATAGTTTAATGTTTATAGGGTTTGAGTTAGAGTTAAAGGGCTCTTATCAAAAAGAACATTATATTATGGGGCTTTCATATGAGGGACGTGATGGAATCTAATAAAACATATTTTTAGGTATCAACCATCAAGTTAAGAGTTTTGTTCGTAATTGTTTTTTGTTTTTGAAAACTAAAAACCAAAACAGAAAATTAGAAAAAGTTATTTCCACTATATCATATGGTTTTGATTGAGTTATAAAATGTAATTAAGTAGTTACTGAAGTGTATTGGAGAGCATGCAAAATACAAAAGTGAAGAACATCTTTAAACAAATGAATGAAGTAAATTCTCAAAATGCAAAAGTGGGAAACAAAAAGAAGTTATAGAGGTTTGATTGATTAGAGATGAATTTAAAAATTATAGTAACTCCGGTTGGCATTACTCGCAATAAAGGGATATTATTGTGAGATATAAAATATTTCTTTGTTGCGAGTAATGTGAACCGGAATTAGGTAGATATTAAATACAAATCTAGGTTATATCTTGCATGCGACACCGAGATATGAAGATAGAGAGTACATTTTACAACTTTACAAGACCAAATGAGGTTAAGACTTAAGAGGTTCCATCCTAAAATCATGGAGTAGTCCTTTAACCTTATACAATGTTAAATCCTCTCTTCTATTCTCAATGTGGGATACTTACATGTGTTGTTTGCGAAATTTACTCCTTAACAGTAGAAAGAAGACTTGCTAATGGGCTTAATTTTTGGATGAAATGAATTTTTATTTTGTAAAAAGGAGTACATAATAATTTTTTATTATTATTTTATTTTATTTTATATATATATATATATATATATATATATATATATATATATATATATATATATATATATACCATAAAGGCGGGTAATGAGAATTCATCCTAGGATCTCTTGAAACCGGGAAGTGAGCTCTTGAAATTTTTATTTTGTAAAAGGAGTACATAATGTAGTAATTCATGTAGCACTTTTCACTCATTAATTCACCACAATCACAAGTAACTTAACAATAAAAAGCCTGTAAGGAATGTTCAAACATCTTACACAAGATTGACTTTATATATACTCGTAATAATTTAATATAGTTTTTTTTTGGTATTCTATTCGGTTCACCCTTTTGGCTAATCCAGATTCGGGGATCAGTTCTGGGTGGTTAGGTTCCAGTCCCCTCCCGATTGTTGTTGCGGGGGATCGAACACGGATCCTCCCTACCAAGTGTAGTGTCAATCACCACTACACCAACAACCAATTAGTAATAATTTAATATAGTTGACTCTAATAAATAAACTCTATTTGTACGTAGTAATAAGGAATTAAGGATGATTCATCAACTTCCTTAACATTTTAACTACTACCAATGTTGTTTAATTATTACAACGGTCAAATAGTGTTAAGGGAGTGTACAACACCACCATAAATCTGATCATAAATTCATAATTACGTAAATCCGACTGATATATAAAGGTCCAAGGTCCAACGTCTCCAAGATGTGTGTGCCTTTATTGCCATATAAGACTTGCCAAGTTGACTTTAATATGATAAATTGATAATGGGCTCACAGATCTTACAATAAAAGTAAATTAAACGGCAAGGCCAAAACTTGTTAGATTACCATTATGGCATTATTCTAATAACTCATACAGTCATTTTTAAGCAAAACAGAGACATATTTTTAATCGTGTTTATAAATAATACTCCCTCCGTTTCATAATGTTAGTCTCATATGGAACCAATTACATAAAATAAGAAAAGAAATATATTTGGAATTTAACATTAAAGTACAACATAATTCATAATTAATTTACCTTATTTAACTTTTTAAATTTTTTATTAGGAAAGCATAAGTCATAATTGCATAATTTAAGGTAATGATTTCCTTATTTAGAGTCATGTCATCAATCCACAACTTATTAATTCCAAAAAAAAAATCAAGTTATAGATGAAATATATTCAATATGGGTATATCTTTTTGAAACACCCAAAATAGTATATGGGACTAACCTTATGAAATGGAGAGAGTATCGATTGGAGCACATGTTATATCATCAATACCTTTAATTATATAAAGAATTTGCTAAAGGAAAAAAAAAATTGATGTTTTAAAAGTATATACCAAGACGAATCTAACATAATAATCCAACATAACTATAGATTTTCAAACATATTTTCACATTTGCATAAGGATGTATTCTTTTTGAAGGAAATAATCCGTGAGTATTGCATTTGCTTCATAGCCAATATATACACATTACAGCCTTAACAGAAGGCACTAATTACGCTAACAATAAGGAAAGAGCTAACTATGAACAATATACTAGGCTATAAACATGGTAACTAAATTATCAACATTGACCAAAGATATATTAGAATAATATATCTTAACAGTTAACACACCCCCATAGTCTAAGCGGGAGGAGGACGGACACTTAGATTATCCTTAAAATCTTCAAATAGCAACGAGGGAGCCCCTTTGTGAAAAATCTGCAATTTGGTGCCTTGAAGGAACATGAAGAACACGAACCTCACCCCGGGCTAACTTTTCTCGAACAAACAAAATATCCATCTCTATGTGCTTTGTTCGTTGGTATTGCACCGGATTGCCAGAAAGATAAATAGCACACATTGTCACAATACACCATTGTTGCCTTTTTAATCGGACAATTTAACTCCAAAAGTAAGTTTCGAAGCCAACACGACTCAGAAACTACATTAGCAACGCCCCTGTACTCTGCCTCAGCACTAGACTTGGATAGAGTAGGTTGTCGCTTTGAGGACCAAGAAATCAAATTATCACCCAAATACACACAATATCCGGATGTGGAGCGTCTAGTACCCGGACACTCGGCCCAATCAACATCTATATATGAAACCAGAGATGAAATAGAAGACGGATATAGGTGTAAACCATGGTCAATAGTGCCCTGAATGTACCGAATAACCCGTTTGAGAGCAGCCATATAACTCTCCTTCGGATCATGCATATGTAAGCAAACCCGTTGGACCGCATAAGATATATCTGGTCTAGTAAAAGTAAGGTAAGGTATTGCAAGGCACCTGCAAGACTACGATATAATGTAGGATTGGCACACGGTGAACCTGTGGAACTGTCCTTCGGTTTTACCTCAACGGGTGTAGCCGAAGGTTTGCACGAAGCCATCCCTGCTCGGTCAATAATTTCCTCCGCATATTTGCGTTGTGACAAAAATAATCCACCCTTATGTCTTGTCACTGCTATGCCAAGAAAATAATTAAGATGACCCAAGTACTTCATAGCAAATTCCGAGCTAAGAAGGGACATAATAGAACGCCATAGAGTATCAGAAGAAGCAGTAAGAATAACATCAACATATAAAAGCAAATGAGCCACATTTTTCCCATGACGATAAATAAATAGGGAATTGTCACTCTTACTATTAGTGAAACCATAGAAGCAACAAAATCTGCAAACCATTTATACCACGCCCGGGGTGCCTACTTAAGACCATATAAAGAGCCCCGCAATAAACACACATAATCAGGGTGAGTTTTATCACGGTACCCAAAGGGTTGATGCATATAGACTGTCTCCTGAAGCTCACCATGTAAAAAAGCGTTCTTAACATCAAGTTGATGGATCGACCAAGCTTTAGACAAATTAAGGCTAAGAATAGTACGAATAGTAGCCGGCTTCACAACCGGACTAAAAGTCTCCCCACAATCAATGTCAACCTGTTGTGTTTTGCCATCACCTACAAGACGGGCTTTATGCCTCTCAAAAGAACCGTCAGATTTTACTTTGTGAGTAAAAATCCACATAGAACGAATAACATTAACATCCGGCGGACAGGGCACCAACTCCCACGTCTTATTTTTGATAAGAGCATTAAATTCATCATCCATGGCCATTTTCCAATTCGGGTCACGAAGAGCAGAAATGGGGTTACGAGGCAAAGGTGATTTCGTAACGTTAGTAGTCATTGCACTAAAATTATTATACTTTGGATTATGCTCGACTATACATACCATGTCTACTACGAGTCATGATAGTAGGAATAGAAGGTTGCGGATGTGAAATTGGAGAAGGTGGAGCGGCTGTGGGCTGTGAGGAGCAAGCTGTCGGCCTTGCTGCATGGGTAGGCCTCTCCTGGGCCGTGGTTGATTGAACTGGCCCACAGTCCAGTTGAGTCCCATTCTGCCCACGGTCCAGCTTGATAGCCAAACTGGGCTGCTGGGAGGAGGAGGATGTTGCGGCCCAGTTTGTGGTGATGAAGGAGATGTGGTGTGGGCTGGTGTGGACGGCTCAGATGAAAATTATACCCTACATCCTAGTGTAGGATGGTCTACCTACACCCCTGATGCTACGCCGTTTTGTAGTTTGCGGGGAGTACTCACGAGCTAATTCATGCTTCAATTCTTTCCTTTTTTTTTTTTTTATTTTTTTAATTTCTTGTTTCTTATTATTCAAGCTATGTATATAAATGATTTTAAACCCAATATTTTCTCTCTCCTCAATTGATCAATTTCCATTTTTCTACCTACATTCTCTCTAGTTAATTCATCTTCTTCATTTGATTTTATACTAATTTTGCCGTTTATTTTTCCTATGATTTTGATAATTGTTGTTGATCATCAATGGCTGATTCTTCCTCTGCTAATTTCGATCGTGATTACGAAAGTATGTTTCCGTCTTCTAGAGTTCGATTGATTGATTCGTTTGTTCATCAACAATGTGAGTAATTACAATCATAATTTTGTAATTTTTATCATCAATACATTGTTGTGTTATAATGCTCTGTTTATTTCAACTTAGTTTATGTATTATTATTCTTTTCGTTGCTTCAATTTTCAAAATTTGATTATGATTATGATGAACGTTTTTGGATTGTTCATACTTTGTTATGAATATTTCGCTGCTTCAATTTATTTCATTGCTCTATGTTTGAAAATTGCGTGATTTTGTTTTTATGCTTTTATTTTTATTTTTTTTTTGGATCATTTTTATATTTAAAATTAATCAATTATGTGTTATCATTTGTACTTCTTAATTTTTTTATGTCATATATGATTATTTGTTTTTACCATTTTTTCTTGATAATATTATGTGTCAAAATTTTCCATATTGATCATGTGCAATTTTGCTATTGAACATTGTATTTGTTAATTATTGTTCATTTTTGAAACATGTTATGTTCATTTATAATTGTACATTAAAACTTTGTGCAATGAGAAAAAAAACTGATATTTCATATCTTGCTAAGGTTTTGATCTTATCTGTTTATTTAAGTGTTTGAAATTGAACATTTATATATTTTAATATGATCATTTAACTTTTATTTGAAGGCGAAGGATTTAGTGTTTAAAGGATTTAATATGATCATTTTTTGAAACTTGTTATGTTCATTTATAATTGTATATTAAAACTTTGTGCAGTGGGAAAAAAAGCTGATATTTCATATCTTGCTAAAGTTTTGTTTTTCTTATCTGTTTATTTAACTGTTTGTAATTGAACATTTATATATTTTAATATGATCATTTAATTTGTTTTGCAGTCGAAGGATTTAAATATTCCTATAAATAAAAGTGTTGCTGGTGTTTCTGCTGCTCAAGCTCAATGTAATGTTCAGATAAAAAAAGGTGGTGCTGGTGTTAAAAATGATGCTCAAGTTAATCCAAGAGTACTAATGCGTCTACAAAATCTCAAACTAGATATTTTGTTCCACCCGTAGTTCTTGGCATTGTTCCAACTTCAACTCAGGATTGTTCAAACTTCAATCTAGAAATGTTTAAACCCCATTCCAGAAATGTTCAATCGACAAATGTTTAAGTTATTCCTCCCACGGTTCCAATAAATGATCAAGGTGCTCTTGTTCAAAGTTCTTCAAGTGTTAAAGACATAAGAATTTGTTTCTATATAGTACCTTTTTTAGTATATTGTTTTTTTAAAATTCAACATATGTAAATGATTATTTATCAATTTGAAAATGAACAAAAGTAAAGAACCAACAACCAATTCATAAAACCTAAAAATTATATATATTTTTTCATACAAATAAAGATTAAAATGAAATATCAATTACAATAATTTTTTTAACAAATAATATCTATAAGTCTATTTTCCTCCAAAAAAAAATCATCTATAAAACTATATACTTCCTCCGTTTTCTTTTACTTGCAACACACCTTTTAGGCACGCAATTTTAGGAGATGATTAATGAGGGTAAACGAGCTATTTTATCAATATAATTTTTACACGAAGATTAGAATAGGGTTAAGTATCATTTGTAAAAATTATAATGAATAATTTATCCGTTTACATTACATAAACCCGACCTCAAAACACGTGCCACAAGGCTGTGTTGCAAGTAAAAAGAAATGGAGGAAGTTTAAGATATGATCATATACACATTCATTAATGAACATATACACTTTCATAAATGAACATATAACATGTACTATTCATTTGCAAACTTCCTTGCTTATCTTCGATTTAACCTATATTTAGTGTTTTTCTTCAAATAGCATCAGTTCCGCATCCTTGCTTCCTAATTTGGTTCACCTGTTGAACAAAATGAATTAACAAATGTTAATTATTATATACACTACTTTATAAATGAACAATATATCTTACATTATTGAACATTTATCACTTTTACACTATTTGGTTTCAAATCACAAATCTAACTCTCATTAAGTTTAGTAGTGAATGTTTCTATATGCTTCATAATTTATACTCCGCAGTTTGTATAATCAGCGTTGTTAAGCCATTTTATCTTCTCCAAAACAACTACGTATTCTTCAATTCCATGTGCAAATTTATATCAAATGTGTAACTTTGGACATCACTACAATATAGCTAGATTGGTTGTAAGATATTAGTTTTAATGCATACAAATGAACATTATCAATATTATACATGAGGATAATGTATAAAAGAAATGAACATTCGTTATTTAGGCATATAAATATATATGTAAACTGAAATGAACCAATATTAACATATATTTTAAAATGAACATTACTTTATATGTAAATGAACATTATGAATTTCATAAATGATCAAAAGATTTGATAGAATAAATAAGTCAGTTTCTCAACTCAAATGAATGATTATTTATGCATTTCATAAATGTGCATAACATATCATAAAAATGAACATTATTTATTTAGGCATATAAAGTCAAATATAAACTCAAATAAATTCAAATATACAAATGAACATTTATAATTCTATATATGTTCATATATTAACTCGGAATCGTAGAAATGTTAACATCTATACCATAAGACTTTTTAATATCTTTTAAAAGTTCTAGATCTACAACTTGAGACTTTTGTTCGTTGTTTTTTTTAAAAAAAAATTTCTACTCTTGTTTAAATAGGTTTTTGAAATAATACTTACGTTTCTTCAGACTATGCCTTGTTATGTTCAACGAACATGATTCTTCTCTGAATCATCATTCTCTTTATCTCTCTAATTCGAAATATATTTTTCGGTTCTGTAAAAAATAAAAAAACAGAAAACATAGTAGATTTTAATGATTTTTGCATAAAATAGTTCTAATCAAGTTAGATTATGTTTCTGAACATGTAATTTCAAAATGAAATACGTAGTAGAAAAAATAGGTTCATACAAAAATTTTTAGTAAAATTACTTACTATTTCTGTGAATGTTGTTGCGATTGTTGAATTTCTTCGCAAATGTAGACATTTGAAGGAATTTAGCAATATTTTGAAGCAATTTTGTAGTATTTTGAAGCAATTTTGTAGTATTTTGAAGCAATTTTGGTTCATATTTTCTGGTTTTGATGAGAGAGAAAGTCTAGAGAAATGAAGAAGAAGGTTTTAGAGAGAATGGTGGGTAGTTACAGTAGGTTAGTGGGTTATGGGATGTGGGTAACATGATAAACGCATCGTTTAGAGGGGGGTGTAGGTATCCCTACCTACACTAGGGTCTAGTGTATACCAATTACGGCTCAGAAGAGGAAAGGTAGTGCATCATATATGGGCTAAGTCCCTCATCTAAAAAATCATAAGCCTGGGAAGGGGGAGTATACAAATTTGCAAAAGGAAACACACTTTCATCAAACATAACATGTCGGCTAATGATGATTTTATTAGAAGATAAATCATAGCACTTGTAACCCCTATGATTCGTTGGATACCCCAAAAAACACAAGGTGTAGATCGAGGTTGTAACTTGTTTATGGTAGTGGACTGAATTAAGGGGTAACATAAACATCCAAAGACACGTAAGTGAGAGTAAGATGGTTCCTTTTGATAGAGAATTTGGAGAGGAGACTTGTACTCTAGTAATTTACTTGGAAGAATATTATGAAGGTAAGTTGCCATTTGCAAAGCATGATGCCAAAATGATGGCGGTAAAGATGCATGAGCAAGAAGAGTTCGAATTATATTATTTAATGATCTTATTTTTCTCTCGGCTTTTCCATTTTGAGAAGATGTATGTGGACACGATAAACGGAATGACATACCATTAGACTCACACAATGCCCAAAAAGGTCCATTATCATACCCCCTCCCATTATCACATTAAAAAGTTTTAATAGGTCGTTCAAATTGGGTTTTTATGAATGCTTGTAATGATAAAATTTTGTCAAACACATCCGACTTTTTGGCTAAAGGAAAAGTCCACAAAATTTAGAATAATCATCTAACACAAGCATATAATAACGATGACCCGATGAACTCAAAACCGGAGATGTCCAAAGATCACTATGAACAATATCAAAAGGCATAGAAGTGATAGAATTCGAAGACAAAAAAGGCAACTTAACATGTTTTCCAAGTACACATGAACGACAAACACTAGAACTAGAAGAGTGAGTACATTCAATGTGTTTATTATTACTAAGAGTTTTTAAAATAGAAGAACCCGGATGTCCCAATCGATCATGGCAAATAGAAGATGCTAAAGCTATAAAGGTTGATGGAGAAGTCTTTGAAAAAATGCTAGTGATAGGATAAAGGTCCCCTTGGCTATCACATCTCATTATTGGGCTCCCCGTCCGATAATCCTTCACAGAAAAACCATAAGGATCAAACTCAACAGACACACAATTATCTTTCGTAAATTTCCGAACAGAAATTAAATTTTTAATGAGTTTGGGTGCATGTAGGACATTATTAAGGGACAAAGGTGGGTTCGGGGAAGGTAAAGTAGTATGACCACAACCACGAATTGGAATAGTATGACCACTACCAACAATAATACCATTATGATGATTGCTCAAATTAAAATAAGACGAGAGATTACCGTTGGAGGAGGTCATGTGAGAAGTGGCACCGGTGTCCATATACCAAGAAGGATCGGGTTGGTGCAACGTCATAGTATGCAAAGCTGAGTCAATATCCGTAGGACCATAGGAATTGGACTGTTGAGCAACAAAAGCTTGTTGAGGACGTGGACCAAGGATACCAGGCTGCTTCTGTGGGCCTTGTGGACGGGCCCAACCTTGGGTTGGATAAGGAGAAGGTGGGGCTGCCCATTGAGGAGCCCACCCCCAAGGTTGGTACCCGTAAGCAGGGAACTGCTGCCATGGAGGGGGAGTCATCCAAGGCTGTTGTTGCTGACCAGGAACACCACCGGAGGACCGACCACCACTGCTGCCGGAGGACTGGCTGCCATCGCTGGAGGACTGTCCGCGGCCACCGCCACCCGAACCGGTTTGTTTCCGGTTTTCGGATTTCTTGTGAGGCTTGTTTTTGCCACGGATTCCTCTAGAATCACCACTAGAATTTGACGATTCTCGTGGAACACTCGCCACCATAGCTGATGCCATTGCCGCCTGCTTTGCCTTACTCGCTTCCTCCAAAGTGAGCATGGAGCGTGCTTGGTAAAAATGCGGTAGAGGGTTACTCTGCCTAATCAAAGTTGCAACACCATTATAAGGCTCCGAGAGACCCGGAACCAATTGAAGTACAAGTCGGTTGTTATCAGCCGGTGCTCCAACATTCTTCAATTGACTCTTAAGGCGCTGACAATACGCCGAAACACTAGGGAAATCTTCCATATTGGTGTTGGAAAACTCTTGTTCAAGAGTGACGGCACGGGAGTTTTGATTGTCTTGGAAAATGTCACGCAAACGATCCCAAGCCTCCTTAGCCGTTGAATCAGGTTCCATGATAGTGTTTAATAAGTCACGCAAAATGGTCGAATAAATCCAACCGAGGACAGTAGCATCCAAAATTGACCACACTTCCTTCTCCTCGTCTGTCGAAGGTGCAGGGGCTTTCTTTTTCGGTGGGATTATATGGTGTAAAACCTTATGAGATTTCACGTGGACTTTAAATAACTCCGCCTACATAGAATATTCAACATTCTCCATCTCAAGAGTGACGGGAATATTGGTTTTGATATACTGACAGTCATGGCAGGGTGAAATTTGGTGTCTGACATGGCTGTGATGAGAAGAGGGAAGAAGAAGAGGAAGAATAGAGAAGAAGAAGGATAGAGAAGGGGCGGAGAGCTAGGTTGCAGCGGAAGTTAACCTAGGAAATCTGATACCATGAACAATATACTAGGCTATAAACATGGTAACTAAATTATCTTATTAAATGCAACATATAGGCCATGTTATTTTGAGCTTCTGGGAAGAGAAGAGCAGGGGTCAGCAGAGTAGAGCAGATTAAATTTCAGCAGAGCTGAGCAAAGCAGATTTCAGGATAGCAGAGCAGAGCCGAGCAGAGCAGAGCAGAGCAGATTTCAACATTATTATTAATACTATTATTTATGTTATTATTATTAATGTTGTTGTTGTTGTTGTTATTATTATTATTATTATTATTAATTATTTATAATTAATAATAATAATTAAAAATAATAATAATTATTATTAAAATTATTATTATTAATTATTATTAAAATTATTAATATTATTAATTAATAATAATTATTATTATTAATTATTAATATCATTATTATTATTATTGATATTAATAATAATAATTATTATTATTAATAATAAATATTAAAATTATTATTATTATTAATTATTAAAATTATTATTATTATTAATTGTTATTATTATTATTATTAATTATTAAAATTATTATTATTAAAATTATTTTTAATATTAATAATTATTATAATTATTCAAAATAATAAATTATTATCATCAATTACAATATTAATTATTATTGTTGTTATTATTAATTATTATTTGAAAATTAAGCAGAGCAGATCAGAGCAGATTTCTTTTGAGTAGAGCAGAGCAAGCCTACTCTGTAGCGACTGAAAATCTGGAATCTTTCTATTTTATAATAATCTACGAAACCTCAGATTTATGACCTCCCAAAGGAGGGTCGATATTGAGTAGAGCAGAGCAGCTCTAAAGAACGGGGGCATAGAATATTGAAATATATATACCGCAAATGTCTTTAATTAGTCATTAGGACTTTAATAATGTTTGTTGGTATTAAATTATAGTACTGGATGTTATAGTCTTGGTATGGAGATATTTTTGTATTAGTATCAACAATCTCCTAATCAAAAATGGAATTTTCTCCAAATAAAGTGCTACCACATAAAACAAACCGTGGGTACCTTATTTAGGTCAGGTGTTTAACAAATGCCAAAAATGTTCCACCATAAATTCTTGATGGAATCAACTACTCCTATGAGATTCTATTCAAAATTTTCCTTGCATGAAAACTAAAGTAGCAACTAAAATACATGGAGTGCAATTAAAAGCGACAGCTGCGCTACTAGCCATACCAAAAAGAAGAGGAAAGTAGCTAGAAACACATTCCATCTGTCAATTTAATTAGTTTTTTTTTTTTTTTTTTTTTTTTGTATAGGTCAATTTAATTAGTTTCACATCTTTTATTTTAACATGTACTCGTAATTAATTTATACTCTCTTATAAAAAATAAATAAATAAAAATAAAAATAAAAATAAAAATTATACTCGAACTCTATCCATTACAATATTCTTTCTCATTTGGAATTTTTTTACTGTAAAAAATAAGAGGAGTTTATTAAATTCTTCTCTATATAACAAATATCTTCATACGGAATCCTATTTGATTGGTCTCCATAAATACATTATTAATTTTTTAAAATTTTTGCTGATATGAGATTAAATATATTTGCTTGCGATGAAAAATTTGCATCGCTATACGCATACATGTTAACCATTATGAAACTGAGAGAGTATTTTTTTTATACTCCCTCCGTTTTTTTATATGCATTATTTTTATTTTTGCACTATTCGCATACCATGGTTGACTTAATTTATTCACCTCTATAAAATACATAAATGTTATTATATAATATATCATTAGATTAGTCATAATGTCTAGTTTCATAATATAATTTTGTTACAATTTTTTTTTACTAAAGCACGATTAAAGATATTAATAGTCAAAGTTATGTCTCGACAAATGTGTCGGTCAAACTGATGCATTTAAAAAAAAACATAGGAAGTCATTTTTTATTCCGTAACAATGTAAATTCCATATTTTAACCAATTAACTCAAATTCATAAATTTTTGCTCGAATCAAATTGTTGAATTTAAGTTGAACGGTAGGAGTAAAAAGATGGATGTGATCTGAACGAGAGTTAGGGAGATATCTTTTTTTTTTTTGTGTCTAGAGAGTCACAAGGCCACAGCTCACAAGGGCAAGTGATGAGATTCGATCTTAGTATCACCTGGAACCAGAAGGAGGGCTCTAATCAGTTGAGAATTGAGATATCCTTCATCGTCTTAAAGATTGCTATATTTAACTTTTTTCAATCTCCAAGACACGTGTTAAAATATAAGAGTAAACATAATGGTTGCCTACAATCATTGTGGTTATCACTTATTTATTAATTTCTCTATCTTGCACTTCACTTATAACCACTCTTATACCCACTTACTAACCAATGTACCCCAATGGTTGACCATGGTTACACATTTTTCTCTCTCCTAATTTTACCCAACCCCATCATACAATGACCAAGCTTGATATTTCTATTTCACACAATAACCAAGCTTGATAACCTGGTTATTTTCCCAATCGGGTTATTGCTTTTTTTTTCTCTCTCTCTCCTTTATTTTTAAATTATTCTTCCACATTCTCTCTCCTAATAACCATCATAAATGGTTAATGGCTAGATATGCTCTTAAATATACTCTATAAGTATAACTAAAGTAAAAACTGCTTATATCGGCCATGTTTGGTAATTGGCTTTTTGGTTAGCTTTTGGCTTTTGACTTTTTTAGGTGGTCAAATAGCCAAAAAATGTGTTTGGTAATTGGCTTTTTAGTCACAAAAAAGTTGGCTTTTAAGCCAAAATGAAAAAGCTGCTTTGAGTAGCTTTTTTGTTGGCTTTTGGCTTGTTGGTCCACAAATTATCTAATAAACCGCTAACAACCAACAATTAATTTACCAAACACTTTTATAAACAGCCAGCTTAAACAGCCAAATTCAAAAGCCATTATAAACAGCCAAACATTCTAGCTAGTCAAACAAGCCAAGTGAACCAACCAACAGCCAACCGCCAACAGCAATTTGCCAAACAAGGCCATCATCTTTATACACATGTTATAATCTCATGAAATAAAAAATATCCCACCAAAATTGCTTATGACTTATCTCTTTTCTTTCCTATATTTTTCCCTTCCAAATTCAAGATTGGAGAACACAATTCTAAATAAGAGCAAATATAGCCCTATGTCTTAAGACAATAGGCGATATAATCAATATTTAATTTTGTGGTTTTAAGATATTTTGTGGTTTTAAGATAAAACCTTTTTTTTTATGCATTTATGAAGTTTGATCTTAATAAAATTTGAAGTGGAGTCTTGAAAATTCAAGACTTTTTTTTTTTTGAAAAACAAGAATATTTCATTAATTATAAGTCATACGACATCTACAATGATTCGACGTCAACAAATACATAAGATATTGAATCAAATAAAATTTCCCTTCATAAAAACTACAATATAATCGTCGAGTAGATCTTGTACTATGGAACATCTCCCGCTTATATCACTGGGAAATACAGTCTTGTTGGAGAGACAATTTAACGATCCTTTATAACCGTGAAGATGTCTTCTGATTTATCTGTTTGTATTCGAAAACTTGATAACTTTTTCACCAACAAAATAATTTCACGACAATCTATATATTAGATCTAACATCATGGATTCAAAACTAAGAAATTTCTTCTCCGAAAAGAGGAGATAAACCTTGTCTTTTGAAGGAGATTGAAAACTCTTTCTTTGAAGGAAGAAAAGTTCCCCGTAAAAGGAGGAAGCATTATCAATAAACCTGCAAAAACTTTAAAGAAGCAAGGATTGGGGCTTCCCACCAGTTAAAACCGATGGAAGCCCCTTCAAAATTCAACAATGGGAGCTAGGGTTTTAGAGAGAGCAAGGAAGAGATAGGAGATAAATTATATTATTTTGCCCATTCAAGAACCAACTTAACAATCAATTAACTTTTTTATTTTAAAAAAAAACATTAATATAGTTTTTTTATATAAAATAAAAAATGAGTATGAAGATGAAGAGTTAAATCTAATCAAGTCTTAAAGAGTATTAAAATAATTATAAATTAAAAAAAAACCTAATAATTGATGTCACAATGGATTAATGTTTTAAGACAAGACTACTCTAATCTTGCTCTAAAGACATAAAATTGTGAATACCATTCAACTTAAAACGCATTAAGGATTCTTCTCTTCTAAAAAAAACCCTCTTAACGTGAATCAATTTTTTATACTCTATTTTGTTGATTTTTTTATAAAAAAAATATTCTTCTCTTCAAAAATTCCTCATTTTGTGAATGAATTATTCTACACTCTTTTTTGTTGACATTTTTTTGTAAAAATATATTCAAAATTATGTATTCCACAAATTTTGATCTAGTAATTTGATATTTTAAAAGTAATAAACATAAAATGAAATCTAATAAGATCCTATTAGTTACAATAACTCTAATATTAGTGATTTGTGGTCAAAGTTTTGTGAATTTTATTTGTGACTTACCAAGGGCTTGTTCTAATTACCTGAAAACAACTTAAGTGAACTGAACTAAACTGAACCGAGCTGAATAGAGCTAAAATGAATTGTTTATGAGAGAAGAAAATTAGGAACTGAACTGAACGTATTGAAACTGAACCGAACTGATGAAGTGGAATTAAGCTGAAAAGAACAGACCCTTAAGTGCAATGAATCAATTAATGAGAGAAGTAATTTTTTTGGGAAGTGAATGAGAGTGCGTGTGTGTAACTTGAAGCCTTAATTTTTAGTTTTTAGTATTTATTTAATTTATTTTTTAAAAAAAGTGAGTCTTACATGAAAGTAAAAAGAAAAGGGAACGGATGTAATAAGGAGAAATGTGTTTAAAAAAACAAAGGGTGGGAAACAGAAAAGCATATTAGACAAACTAAGGGCTTGTTTGGCATCGTTTTTTGTTTTTAGTTTTTTTTTTTTTTTTTTTTTTTGAAAAGCAAAAACCAAAACAGGAAACAAGCAAAAGATGTTTCCACTTTTTTGTTGTCAGTTTTCAAAATTATCATGATTTTAATAAGTTTGACTAATTTTTAATTCATTATATGACATATATCATATGAAATTAAAAAACAAAAAATCAAAAAACAGAAAACCACAATGATGTAAAACAAACTCTAAACAAGTAAACATGGACAAATGAAAAAAAAATAATAAAAAAAAATTTGACAGGGTATGATTTTTTTTTTTTAAAAAAAAAACTCATAATTATCAAGAAACTAAATCTTTTTAATTACTTATCTCGTTGATTAGGAGGATACAATGTCCAAATTAAGAACTAGCAGCGATTAAAAGGATTACTAACCATATAGACTTTTTAAAAGATATAAAGGAACATCAGAATGTCCACCTCACAAGGAAATTTCTAATTTATAAGAACCTTTGCAATTGGTATACTTCCTCTGTTCTTTTTTTATTGCACCATGAGGGATTTCACGTTTGCCAATGCATTTTTTTAGCTATGAATATCTTCAATTATACTTTTGTAAAAATTATAAAAAAATTGATATTTGAAAAGAACATTTCAAGACAAATCTAACTAGATCCCACATGACTATATTTTTCCAAATGGATTCACAAATGATGGTCAAAGAAGATTAAGTGAATAGTGTAAAAGTCCTAATGGTGTAATAAAATAAAAACGGATGAAGTATATAATTCATTAATACCTTTTAGCATTATATGTAGTACCACTTCGATTACCATTACTATATTCTTTTATTGTATTCCGTACAATAGTTAAAATTGTTGTAATAATGGAGTAGTCTATTATAAATAGTATAGGAAAATCAAGCAAGATTGAAAAGGTGATCTTACAAACAAATGAAAAATATCGGTGTATTGTGATGCAAATCACTGACTTGAAAATGAAATTCTGGCGCAACTACGGTGCTCAATTGTATATGTCGGCACGTTCCCTAAGGATAACACACCACTTCCACACAAAGACACTTTTGGGTGGAAGGTTGAAGTCAAATATCTTATGCCAGATGGAATTGTGTTTAAGCTATTGTGTTTGATTTGTATGTATATTAAAGTTTATAAAATCAGAAAAATCATCCTTCAATTTATATGGATGGAGGAAGATAGAAGATCATAGAGGAATATTTTCATCAAAGGAGGAATAAGATCAGAATAAACATAGTGATTTAATCACCACAATAGCCTCTTAAATGGGGGGTTACAAAGAATCAAAACCAGAAATCAAGAAGGAAATAATTGTTGAAGTCCAATAGGCAAGTTCGTGCTCGGTCGGGCGAACTACCAGCGAATTTCCAGACATCTCCTCGCACCCGGTCGGGCGAGCACCCAGCCAAAAACCAAGCTGCTCTCGCGCCCGGTCGGGCGGCAAAACTCCAAAATTTTACGACTCTTCTCGCGCTCGGGCGATGCTAGCCCAATCGGACGATCATCTTTGACCCTTTGAATTCCCTTTCTTTAATTCCAACTAACAAAAATGACACCAGAGAAGAAAAAAAAGCATGACAAATCATGTATGCAACCAGGCTCCACGCATCTATGTGTCACCATATTCATACGCGGATGCACCACCGTTGCTCCACCTTGCGTAGATGTGCAATGGTCTACTTGCATGGACAATAATTCTCGGCAAGCTTTTCTTTTTTGTTGTGAAAATGCTCCCTTCGTGATGTGTGGCTGCGCAAAACCTTATGTTTTCTAAAGTTCGTAATCTTTGTAGTGACACGGTTTGCTTGAACAAGTTAGTGCGAACGTGCACTCCCTCAAGTAAATACGAGTCACACATAACAATTCTTCACCTTGACTTGAATCCAAGAGATAAAAATTACGAGTTGATGCTCACCGTGAAGAATAAATACTCGTATATATCTTCCACTATATACAGAAGTCCATATACCTAAAATTAAATTTATTGAAACTTATTGGAACTATATATATTCTAGTTGTAATTTTGCAAGTTGAACTTAATTGGGTAATTCTTATTTGAATTTATTTGAGCTTAAATTTTAATAATTTATCTTATACGAAGTATGAACTTCTCCAATCTATTTGAACTTATTTACTTGGAATAAGTGAATATAAGTTGAATATAGTAGGATTCAAATACAATAAGAACTACTACATTTTAAGTGTTCGCAATTATTGCATAATTTTTCCATAAAAGGAAATCTAACATCATAAATACCTAATATGTCTATACTAGTGTTAATTCCTACACAAATTTTTTTTATGTGGTCGGCCACACAGTGTAACCAACAATTATGGGGGCTACTTCATTAGTGTTATAATTAAAGGTTTACTCGGTCAGTAATTCAGTATTACAAGGCTTATTTGGTCAATGTTATAGGGAGCAAGGTACTTTTGCTCAAACAAGCTGAACTCCATTCATATTGTGACATGTGTAGAACTATCTATTTTTTTAAAAAAAGATTATTTTAGTTGTTGCAAACTACAAAATTATAGTAACTCACCTATTTGAACACTTTGTATGTATCTAAAAAGTGTTGTAGCTTAAAAATTGATGTAGTAAACCAAGCTACAAGGTAACTTACGACTTACCATTGGAGATGCTTTGACCTACCGTGTTCTTTTCACGTTAAAGAAATACGAAGTAATGTCCAATAAATTAATTTAAGTTTACAGGCTAAAAGAAATAGGTTAGGTTATTTAAAAATAAGTTTTAATTAGCAAAAATCAATATACTTTTAAATAAATATAATACAAAATTAGTCTAAATAATTTTTTAACGGTAAAAAATAATATTTTGTTTAATTATTATCACCTTTTACATGTAATATCTCTAAAACAAACAACGTATTTAATGTATTATTTATATTACACAAAGTATTAGGTGAGCCGCACACAATGTTTCGTCGGTCGATAAGGTATCGTCATCTTCTTGCGAAGAAAAACAAGTTTCCGCCTAATGACAAGTTGGTGGTGGTTATAGCGAAGGAGAGGAGCGACGTTATCCACGACGGAATAGAGAGAAAGTTAAATTGCTTGAGATTCTCAGATTTTTCGAAAAATACACAAAAAATTGAATTGGGGCTTTCTTAAATGATGTATAATTACCCAAAAAATCGAATTGGGTTTTCTTAAATGATGTATAATTACGAAACATTTTATAAGTCCGGACTCACGCAATACATTTTCTTTAAATTATCATCAAAATCAACTATGGAGTACAACGTTTTCTCTTGGAATCTTCATACATCTAAAATAATGAAATTGATTAGAAATGAAAATTCTAGAAAACAATAATTTATTTATCAAATGATTTGGAGTAGAGGTTTATTTTAATTTTTATAATAGTGGAAGAGGTATAGAAGGTGCCTACAGCTCTCCAATTCCAACCGTTTTTTGGATTTTTTACGAAAGTAAGCTTAATTGGCAAACAATTTACCAATCTAGACGCGTGGCCAAACTATTTACGAAACTGAGCTTCTGACATAAAACGCTGCCTCGGTCAGCGTTTTACCTTTGGTTATTATTTTTTTTTATAAAATTTCGTATTATGTGAAATACAAATTTAAAAAAAAATTGGAAATACAATAAAACGCTGACTCAGTCAGCGTTTTTCTTGTATCCATAACAGAGAAAAACGCTGACTCAGTCAACGTTTTTCTTGTATCCATAACAGAGAAAAACGCTGACTGAGTCAGCGTTTTACACCTAAGCATAAAACGCTGCCTCACTCAGCGTTTTATCTGCTGGCTGAAGGCAGCAACAGCAGGCCCCCAACAGCAGCCAGTGCAGCCCCCTTCCACATCCACCACCCTCTCCACATACACCAACACCACCACCCTCCTCCTCCACATCCTCCACCACCCTCCTCCTCCACATCCACCACTACCATCACCCTCCTCCTCCACATCCACCACCACCACCACCACCACCCTCCTCCTCCACATCCACCACCACCATCACCCTCCTCCTCCACATCCTCCAACACCTCTACCACCCTCCTCCTCCACATCCACCACCTCCACCACCCATCCTCCTCCACATCCACCACCTCCACATCCACAATTTATTTTGAACGAAATGAGTCAAACGTGGACAAATAAGGAATTTGAAATTCAAACAAGACATAAATTCATTCAAATAATTATTCAAATAATAATGTAATGTAAGTGTTATGTACAACAAACTAGAGAAGGTCATTACAGCAAATAAATCAGATAATTCTATCCTATTCTGACTCATCAATTTGGTGTAACGGCTCTCTATCCTGTATGTCCACTCTCGGCCTTTGACGACGGCTGTAGTGACGGACCGTGGTAAATGGGTTCGGGCGTACTAGCGGAGTCAGCTGGCTGGAAGATGGGTCATCAGGATGACGTAGGGGCGCGGAACTGCGAATGTCGTACTCCTCTGCGCCCGTGAATGACGAAGGATCACCCCCACAGCTACTCTGGCCAGCCTCGAACTTTGAGTGACTAGAGTGGCCGCCATGATCGTCCTGGGGGTGGACGAGATAGGCGTGACCATATCTCTGCAAGGTAGCCATGCCCATATCTCGCACCCGCTCGACCTGTGCTCTGGGCGGCTCAAGTATGCCTGGAAGGACGTCCGACAGTGCGTCAACCATCGCCGTCATATCCAACGCCTGCAGTAATTAAGGATGAGTTAGTTGAATGATATACAAATTTAAAATTGATAAAAATAAGTTAATCAAATACACTTACATATCCCCTGATCACGTCAAAGGATGGATGGTAATGTGCGGATGGCGGTGTGTAGCTGGGGTTGATGAAACGCCGTGTAATCCGCATGTACCACTCCATGTATGAATCGTATGGATCCATAACGCCGTGGATGGGGTCACCAGTGACGACGAACTCCAATCGTCGATGCCACAAGTTAATGTACTGGGCATGCTCCGTCCGCCAGTTCCTGTCGCTCTTTCCCCGACGGTCAATGCGGTGCAGCCGGGCACTAGTGTCACACTGCTGGGGGACAGTCTGTCGTAGTCCAAACTATCGCATGACTCGATCTGGTAGGTGACCCTCGACGACCTCAAAACAGATCAGGGGAACCCTAGAACGCCACTGCGCCTGATGATCTAGCAGATGTGGAGGCATGGCAGCAACTAAATTAGCTTCATACGGGTCCCATGTCATCTGCGATAACACATAAAAAGTAACATAATAAACAGGTTAGTGCATATTAAATATGTTAAGAGTATACATAATAAATAACAATTTCATAAACAAATTAAAGATTTCACCTGATCCTCGGTCAGTCGATCAAGGGCGTCTCGGTAGTACGGCAGGCCCCTCGCCGTATGCGCATATGTCAGCTTGGGGACCGCCCATCTGCAAGCGTATGCCTCGTTAGCGGAAGGCCGTGGTGGAGGAATGTACCGCTCATACTGCTGGTCCTGATCCTGCTGCCCCTGACGATGTATAGCAGGCCTACCTGGCCTGCCTACATGGATGTGCTCCCAAGACCAATACTGGACATCAAACACACAAAACTAGGTTAATTGTAAACTAAGTAAGAACTTTCCGAATTAAATTGTTAACAGATAGGTAGGTTACCTGAAGCAAAAATAACGGTCCGCTGATCTCACGAGAACCCCGGCGGGATGCTCTACACATATGGCGATACAACATCGCCAGACAAGCACTGCCCCAGCTGTAGCCACGAATATGCTCCCAGTCGTGGTCTACCAGCTGCAGGTAAATAATCTGTAAATGGCTGCCACTCTTGCCACCGAACAACACACCCGAGATGAGCAGAAAAAGGTACGCTCGAGCATGTCTCGCAATAGTAGCCTCATCAGCACCATCAGGCAACACACGAAAAGTGTCGCGTATCCAGCCGGTCCTCAATCCGCCGCCCCTGATATCGTCCGGTCCTGGCTGAACCCCGAGAACCTGAGCTACATAACCGGGGGGATCGGCCAACGCAGATCCAGACACCGGACTCCCATGAATGGGAAGCCGTGTGAGTATCGCCACGTGAGCTACATAACCTAGGTTTTTAAATTTTAAAAACAAATAAGTGAGAAGTACTAACAATGTGATTATAAAGAAGAGGAGAGGCGCGGCGGCAGCAGGCAATAGGCGGCGGCGGCAGACAGCAGGCGACGGCAGAGCTTTGAGGAAGATAGGCTATTGCGTGAGGAGGAGTGAGTTTGAGTTTTTAGTTTTGAGGAAGAGTGAGTGCGCGAAAAATATACCAGGCAAAACCGCTGACTCAGTCAGCGTTTTAAGGGTTGTTACAGTGACAAAAACGCTGACTGAGGCAGCGTTTTTATGTATTTCCATATTTTTTTTAAAAAAAAATTGTATTTCACTAAATAAGAAATTTTTTAAAAAATAATAACAGAGGTAAAACGTTGACCGAGGCAGCGTTTTACCTCAGAAGCTCAATTTCGTACATAGTTTGGCCACGCGTCTATATTCGTAAATAGTTTGCTAATAGGGCTCAGTTTCGTAAAAAATCCGAACGTGGACAAATCAGGTTTCAAGAAGTATGTTTTAATGTTGGTGTTTTAGACTGTTTACTAGGAATTGACAAGTGTAGTCTCTAGATTGTTACAGGTTTACAAGTGTCCACTTTTATCACACCCCTAATTGCTCAACGGCTCTACGTGGTTTTTTTTTTTGGATTTTTTAATACTACCTCTATTACATATTATTTAATGATACAATGACCGAGGCAGCGTTTTATGTCAGAAGCTCAGTTTCGTAAATAGTTTGGCCACGCGTCTAGATTGGTAAATTGTTTGCCAATTAAACTTACTTTCGTAAAAAATCCCCGTTTTTTACGCACACGACATCACCACTTCTTCCTACAAACAAAACCCCAAATGAGAGCCAAAATAATCTAAAAAATTTGCAAAATTCACAGTAAATAAAATTAATTTATACAAGTACATTTTTCAAAATTCCAATTTAATTCAATTTAAATTTAATTTAATTTCCCAAAAAAAAAACCTGAAAAGCAGAGAATAAGAGAGAGAAAATATAGACAGAGTGGCCGTTCCCAACGGCCACCCCCCACTCTCCCTTCTTCTCCCCTTGGCCGGCCTACGTGCTCCGATCACTCTTCCTCCCTTTTTCCAACCCAATTTTAGTTTTCATTTTCTTTTAATTAATAATAAATAAAATCCTTCATTTTATTTATTTATTTATTTATTTTTTAATTTCCTGGAAATTTCCCAGATAGAATTAGTCAATCAATTCATCAAATTTAATTTAATTTGGTTATTTGATTGATTACCCACATCTCCATTTTTGTTCTTTCCTCCAAATTTCCCTTTTTTTATAAAAAAATTTAAATTTAAATTTGTGGGGTTATTATTATTTTTTTCCCCCTTCTACAAAAATAAATAAAAATCAATCGAAATGCAGAATAACATTTTGTCAACGATGCGAAGTTTGAAGCTTATAGATGGTTGCAAAAGCTCACAAGTTTACGCCATTAATCCTAACTCCGCCACCAATGGAGGCGCTAACAGCGGCGACGGCAATGGCGGCGGCGGCGGTGGTGTTGGTGGTATCGGCACGGGTGAGAAGCTTCTTCATCAACTCCAAGATCATCTTCGAGTCAACTCGGTTCGATCCAAAACTCGAACATCATCGAATTTAGATGCAAAGATCTTACAAGCGAATCTTGTTCAAGAAGCTTTGTTGCCCTTTGGTTTACCTTCAACAGATCTAGTAGAACCCCAGGTAGAAACTTGTCTTAAATTTGTTAATTTTGTTGAAACCCTAGCTGATGTTTATAGAAGAATTGAGGGTTGTCCACAATTTGAGAAATCGTTGGTTTATGTTGAGCAATGTGCGATTTTTCGAGGATTGGCTGACTCCAAATTGTTTCGGCGTAGTCTCAGATCAGCTAGGCAACATGCTGTTGATGTCCATACAAAGATTGTGTTAGCAGCGTGGTTGAGGTTTGAGAGGAGGGAAGATGAGTTAACGGGTTCGTCTCCATTGGATTGTTGTGGAAGGATTACTGAATGTCCTAAGGCTAGTATGATTTCTGGGTATGATCCCGAGTCTGCGTTCGATGAGTGTGTTTGTCATCATCGTAGGAGGGATTCGGGTGGTGGGAATGGCAATGAGGGTTGTGTTGATGGGGTTGTGGTTGGGGAAGAGGGTTTGGGTGGTGTTACTAGGGTTGAGGATGAGGAATGTTCGACGTCTGAGGAGGATTTCGATATGGCATTCGTTGTAGGAGAGGAGGAGGTGAGGTGCATTCGGTATAATATCGCCTCGCTTTCTAGGGCGTTTAAGACATTGTTGTATGGGAGCTTTGCAGAATCAAGGAGGGAGAAGATTAATTTTACTCAGAATGGGATATCTGTCCAGGTTATTAGAGCCTTGGAGTTGTATAGTAGGAAGAAGAAAGTCGATTCCCTGGATCCGCCACTGGTTTTAGAGCTACTGTCTTTGGCAAACATGTTTTGTTGTGATGAATTAAAATCTGCTTGTGATGTTTATTTATCATCATTGGTTATTGATAAAGAAAGTGCTTTGACGCTAATGGATTATGGGTTGGAGGAGGCAGCATCTCTTTTAGTGGCTGCGTGTTTGCAGGTGTTTCTGAGAGATCTTCCTGGTTCGTTGCACGACCAGAATGTGATGAAATACTTCTGCACTCCGGAGGCTAGGGAAAAATTAGCTTCGACCGGGCATTCTTCCTTCCTGTTGTATTATTTTCTTAGTCAAACTGCTATTGAAGAGGACATGAAGTCTAATATAATGGTAATGTTGTTGGAGCGTCTGGTGGAAACTGCAATTGTGTCGTGGCAGAAACAACTTGCATTTCATCTACTAGGTTGTGTATTTTACGAGAGGAAAGAATACAAGGATGCCCAGAATTCGTTTGAGGCAGCTGCTGAAGCAGGTCATGTTTATTCGATAGCTGGTATTGCTAGGACAAAGTATAAACGTGGACACAAGTACACAGCGTACAAACTGATGAACTCATTAATCTCTGATAACAAGCCCTCTGGGTGGATGTATCAGGAACGGTCGTTATATTGTGTAGGGAAGGAGAGACTGGCAGATCTTGAGAAGGCGTCGGAATTGGATCCAACCTTATCATTTCCTTACAAGTACAGAGCGATTGCGCTTTTAGAAGATAATAAATTAGGAGCAGCCATCTCTGAAATTAATAAAATTATCGGTTTCAAGGTCACTCCAGACTGCCTTGAGTTGCGGGCTTGGTTTTCTATTGGTTTTGAAGATTATGAAGGTGCTCTCAGAGACCTCCGTGCACTTTTGACTTTGGACCCAGACTACATGATGTTCCATGGAAAACTGCCTGGAGAGCAGTTGGTAGAGCTCCTTCGCTCTCATGTCCAGCAGTGGAGTCAGGCTGATTGCTGGATGCAATTGTATGATAGATGGTCCTCCGTAGATGATATTGGATCTCTAGCTGTTGTGCACCATATGCTAGCAAATGATCCAGGGAAAAGTCTCCTTCGATTTCGACAATCTCTCCTTCTCCTGCGGTGAGTACATACTACATACCTTGAAAGTTTGTCCACTATTTTCTGTTTTTATAAGAGGAAGTTAAGCTTAGTAAAGTTTTCTGCAGATATCAATATAAATCTTCTTTGTGATTTGTCTACTCATTAGCCATTTTTAGACATCTGTTAACCTTGTGGCCAATGTTGTGAATCACAATCTCTTTTGCAAGTGCTCAATTCTGAAGACTGCTTTACATTCGTTTAACATTTCTGTTTTCTAATATATTTTTTCCTATTGCTGTAAGCGTAGAGAGAAATCACAGGGTAACGTAGGTAGATAGATAATAGTTTATTTTAGGAACTATAACATAAGGGACTTTCTGAAGTGGAATCCTTTCAAAATTTTGACCTGGAATTATCTAAGCTCTATATGGAGTTTCATACCTTGTCTGCTCTGGTAACCTCCACATTGGTGCCATGTTAATCCATATTTACACCTCGTGATTTATAGCTTTTGTTTTGGTCGTCTCATCCTTTGACTTTTCCCTTACGTTCTCTTGTCCTTCTACACCATCTTCTAGTATTGTGTGTTTATGACTTACCCAAACTACCATGCAAACCGACATCCTTTATTGCTGCTAAAGGTTCCCTGTGCAAATTTTGCCACTTCCTTTTGATAACCTTTAGTTAGTGTTTTCATCTATCTTGCTCTGCCTCTGATTGTTGAAGCAAAGTTCTTATTTACATGTCATGCTGCTGGTTTTGTTAATTAAATACTCCAGTATTCAGTGTTCTGGATGTCACTACTTTTGTTGGTGGAATCTGTTATTGTTTTTTGTTTAGATGTGAGGTACATGATTTATTTTTATCTCTCAATTAGACTGTTTCTCTCAGTTAGAGGTATCTTGTATTCCAGGAAGGGAAAACCCTGATAGAATTCTGTGCTTACCATCCTGAACTCCTGTAGACAGTGAAGAGTAAATTGTCTTAAGGACCAAAAGGGATTATGCGATTGAAATTATGCCAAGTATTACTGCAAAATTGTGAAATTATGTGAATTTGTTCTAAATTTTACTGAATTTATGTGAATTTTGTTCTAAATTTTACTCTTACACCCTCTATTGCTGCTAAATGTACCCTGACGAGTCTTTTCCCTATTTCCTGAAACATAATTGACAGGTTAAATTGCCAGAAGGCTGCAATGCGTAGTTTACGATTGGCACGGAACTGTTCCACTTCTGACCATGAAAGGCTCGTTTATGAAGGGTGGATCTTATATGATACAGGCCATCGTGAAGAAGCTTTAGCAAAGGCTGAAGAGTCCATCACCATCCAAAGATCATTTGAAGCATTTTTCTTGAAAGCATATGCTTTGGCAGATTCAAACCTTGATGAGGAGTCTTCATCTTATGTTATCCATCTCCTGGAGGAAGCTCTTAGATGTCCTTCAGATGGTTTACGTAAAGGACAAGTATGTATATTATTGAAACACCTGTTGGTCTTATGATTTAATCCATAATGCTGTTATTCACCCAGATCTGCTTTTCTGCAGGCTTTAAATAATTTAGGTAGTGTCTATGTAGACTGTGAAAAGCTGGATCTTGCTGCTGATTGCTACATGAATGCTCTTAACATTAAGCACACCAGAGCACATCAAGGTCTAGCAAGGGTCTATCATGTCAAAAATCAGCGAAAAGCTGCATATGATGAGATGACAAAGTTGATAGAAAAAGCCAGGAACAACGCATCAGCTTACGAGAAACGTTCAGAATATTGTGACCGTGAAATGGCAAAGAGAGATCTTACCATGGCAACACAACTTGACCCCCTGAGGACATATCCATATAGATACAGGGCAGCTGGTGCGTTTACTAATTATCTTATTCTTTCTTTTCTCTGTTTTTTTTCCCCTAATATTTAAAGGTTATATCTTTTGGTCTCTTCATATTTTCTTCTTAAATAATCACCTTAATTGAACTCATTGAAGTTTGCAACTATCAAAGTGAAATTTTGTTGATAGGGATTAAAACTCAACTATTCCAACAAATATATATAGGTGCAATTGAAATAATGTTGTTCTTGTGACATTATCTGTTAGTCCGTCACGTACAATGACTCACTGCGTTAGAATGTATCCCTTCCATTGCATCCCCTTTCTTTGCTATAATTGGTCCTCCCACAATTGTCACAATATGTAGAAAAGGACCAAACAAACAAAGAGAGAAGTATTTGCATGACAAAGTAGAGAGAAGAATGTGGATTGGGCATTAATGTTGAGCTATTCTACAATAATTGTGTTAATGTTTATTAATTTGGGGAAGGGGCCATCCTTGTTTCTTCTAAATAATTGCACTAAAATATTGGGCTTGCGAGCTGATGTAGATTAATAGTATTAAACACCTTCACATCATGATAGGTGGTGCATTTTTTGTTATGCATATAGATGATTGAAAGCCGATTTATGTGTTTTTTTCTTTTCTTTTCTTTTTTTGGCTTGTGTGTGTGAAAAATTCACACTTCATCAGCCATTCCATTACATCCACTTCAAATGATTTGTTTTTTTCCCCTCCTGAGTCCTGACTTTATCATTTACTACATCTTGTTCTTAATTTATAATTATCAATTTTGTTTTGTACTTTGTATCATACAAAGACAGAAGTGCAGCTCCATACATGACATTGTAATTCCCCCAATTGTTTGAGAGGAAGGAGGTCAGGTAGCTGAATGTTTATCCATCAAAGGCACTGGCTATCCGCCTCTCCCTAATTTAAGGATAAGAAGTGATAGATTGAGCCAATGTTTGAGTACCAGATACTACAGTGCTGTAAATAGTTGATAAGTTGATAACACTGCATGTCAACCCTTTTTTTACATCATTTTTTTAAGAAAAATATCCATGTAGGCATGTATAAGCACCAAAATTACGTGAACATTGTTAAACTTTCTTGGTATTGAATACCCATCACAATATCATATAACCAGAGTTCTGAACACAATAATCTGTTCAAGCCTCTGGAATCTTGATTAAAGCACCATGTCATTTCAACATGTCAATATGTTTTATTGAAAAAATTCTTGGAGCTTGGAAAGATTTCAAATAGCACATCTATACTTCTTTATTGTCTGGTCAGGCTTGTATGATGTTTTTTGTCGATATAGTTACCTGCATTATAAAACTCTCAATGTTTGGAAATTCAACTTGGATTAGTTTGCATTGCAGTTGTGTAGAAGTAGCTCAGCAAAGCTTTACCTTACTATTTGTGGTGGACTCATAATTCTGCATTTATTTTACTCCATTGTAATTCACTATTGAAAGTGAAATAGGGAAAAAAAAAAAGTGAATTTCATTGTGGAGGGAGAATTTGATCGACTGTGTCATCATTGCTTGGATGCTTTAAAAACCTGTTTTGTTCTTTTATTAACTGTTTAATTACCTGCAGTACTAATGGATGACCACAAAGAAGAGGAGGCAATAGCAGAACTATCAAAAGCTATTTTCTTCAAACCAGACTTGCAGCTACTCCATCTTCGAGCTGCATTTCACGACTCTATGGGCAACAATGCTGCCACACTTCGAGATTGTGAAGCAGCTCTTTCTCTTGATCCCACCCATGTAGATACACTAAAGCTTTATAGTGAGGCCCGAGAACGAATTTCTGATGAACAACTTAGCAGATGTGATTCCATGAACAGAAAAGATGCACCTGACATTCCTGGCACCCTCAACTATGCTTCAAGAGCATTTCAATGATAAGAAATTGGGCCACCATTACCAGTTGGCATTTGCAAATATGTTAAAAGATTGGTTACCGGCTTCATGTATAAGGTGTTCAAAAGAGAAATGAACATCTGAATTCGAGGAAACAGGATGAAAGAGGCAAGTCGAAATGTAAATATTATATCGACTTGGTTGCTGTGAGAATAGCAGCGACTTAACCCACTGCTGCAGCTTGTTTTATGCTGCAGCTGAGGATTTTAATTTTGTGTAGATGGCAGCTGTACACAGGGTTTCTGTCCTGTTGTAACATTATGAATATCCTCTTTGTATTGTTTTGCATTGGAGAATTGGTGATTTTCCTCCCCT
This sequence comes from Chenopodium quinoa, assembly GCF_001683475.1. NCBI lineage: Eukaryota > Viridiplantae > Streptophyta > Magnoliopsida > Caryophyllales > Amaranthaceae > Chenopodium > Chenopodium quinoa. The sequence goes on from NW_018745177.1 coordinate 3,057,076, forward strand.
TGAATGACACAAGGAGGTTTGTACTTCATATAAACTGTGTTGCTTACATTGAACATTCTTCTCGTAATCGTACCTAGCTCTGCTCCACCTTCAGTCTGTCTATAATCAGACTTTAACACCAACTCCTTTGCTGTCATAGTTACGGATTGGACTTATTTCATAGTCAAGACTCAAAGAGTCAAGCCTTTGAGAAAGTTATTCTTAACCTGAAGTTATTGTTACTGCCTTACTGGTAAAACTTACAAAGTTACAAAGAGTTTACAAAGTCCTCTTTTTTATTTTAATTTATTTATTTATTTTTTCTTGTAATTATTGTAATTCATTAATAATCTTTAGAAAAACATGGCAATATAAACTAGTATTAAAAAGGTTTCATCACTACCTCAAAATTATTAGCAACTTAGTTCTGAACCACAATTTTTTTGTAGAGGTCCTGTTGAGCCACCTGTGACTTGCCAAAAGCAAAAAACACAAAATTAAAAAAGACTTAGTTGAATGCACGAGAAATCACAGCTTAAACTCCTTTACAATAAATCCATCCAACAACCATTACCATTTCTCATATCTCCCAAAAAATCATACTTCAAACTTAACATGATCAAACAAAAGTATCACTTGTTCATAACCCAACATATATCCTGTAAGTTTAGAGAGTAGATATGAAAGACATTGATACAAAACGCCCGAGGAGGTTAGATCTCAATGCTCCACTCTTGTCAACCAGACGATCTAACTTTACTCCGGCGACTGTTAGAGATATGAGATCTAGCTTAGAACTATCGCGTACAGGCTCCCTACGTGGTTTTTCTAATAGGGTGCCCTTCTCATGGGAGCAGAGTCCTGGCAAGCCTAAATATGCTATAACAAGTGATCATAATGGTGTGGAAGAAGGTAATAAAGTCTTGCCTCTTCCTAAACCACCTCCAATCCGTTGGCAAGAAGACGAGCCAACATTAACCAACCACAAAGACGGTGACAAAGGAGACTATGGTGAAGGTATAGCTGACAACGTTGACAAGAAGAAGAACAACAACGACAACAATGATGATGGGGGTAGTTTTTCGGATGCTATAGACTTGTTCTCCCTAGCAGAGTCATTAACTACTAGCGAAAGACTCGATTTGGAGAGTGATTTTAATGGAGATAATGGATCATTGTCACCAAATTTCATGATCCAAAGATTTCTTCCCGCAGCAACTGCATTGGCTGCATCATCATTGTCAGCTTTAGCAGCTAACAAAGATAAAAACAATCATCCTAGTAGTGATAAGAAATATATGGGGGTGCTTTCGAACAGCAATCATTTTAGGGATGGATCATGTGTTCCTAGAGTAGCAGGGGAAGCATACTCTTCAACTAAAGGTTGTGGGTTTCAAATCTTTTTTCCATGGCGCGCTAAACACAGACTATGTGGTGTTAAGAGTCCAGTGCGACGCGTTCATGCCAACATGAAACGTCAAATTAGCCCAAGAAAGAAGTAAAAAGAAATTTAAACTGGCAAGATACACGAATCTAAAGGTTCTCCTATCTCAGGGATAGAAATAAGTAATCATATGTAATAGATTATTGTATGTAACCATTGTAGTGTCAAGAAATGTAAGATGTCCATATTAATGGAAAATATAATGTATTTACACTATATTGAGCAATTTGAGATGAAATTTTAAATCTAGTTTCAACTAATGCACATCAACGTTGTGCAAAATCTCTTATACGAAGTTGTTTCAAAAAAAAAATATCTTATACGAAGTAGGTTCATATGTGGTTCTTGTTTTCAAAATTAGCATTTATAATGGTACATATAATTAATCCCTATATGCTTAAAATTAATCCCTATAAGGTAAGAAAAACACAAGCGTGTATATGAAATATAAAAAACTAATTAGACTATATTCTCATCTTTATTCTAATAATAAACGATAAATATTTGTTGGTGTAAATTAAAAAGCCAATGAGAAAAAAATATATATATTTGTAAAAAATTATATAAAAAAATGTTGATGAACTTATGGAGTAGATTTTATTATTCGTTTCATTTAAAATAAAAAAATAAAATTAAAGCCTTTTATCAGTCTGGCTTAAGTTTGAACCTTTGAAGCCAATTCTTTAAAAGAAAAAAATAAAATCAAGAGTAGTTTTCCAACAAAAAAAATTAAGAGTAATTTCAAATTTTATAGGGGGAAAATTAAAACTAAAAATCCCGCCTTTGTCCGGTCTTCTCAAAACAATCCCACCTTTGACATCAATATTCTATTAACAGGCTATGACTAGTTTTGATGGGTTAGTAACCTATTGGAGAAGGTAACATACCACGTGTCGATTTTCTATTGGTCAAAATATTGAAAAAAAAAAAAAAAAAAAAACTCCTTCCCTCCTAGCCTTGTTCCATTTCCTCCTTCCATGGCTTCCCAACCACCTTCCCCTCCCTCTTCCATAAATACACCGTACCATTGCTGCCCCACAAATTGATTGTTAAAGTAGAGAAATCTTGGAGAAAACGGCTTAGCCTTTGCATTGATAATTGACACATATATATATACAATACAATAGGAAACCTAACAAGATAAACTTAACATAAATACACCAAAACCGACTCTAATACTCCCCTTCAAGTTGGAGCATGCAAATCGCGAATGCCCAACTTGCGTGACAGAAAACCAAACTGCTGTCGTCCAAGAGCCTTGGTGAGAATATCTGCCAACACTATTAGAAAGCAGGTCATTTCCGACGGACGAGTTCCGACGAACACGTTATTCCGCCGAAAAAACCAAAATTTCTGACGGATTTATACTTCGTCGGATATTTCCGACAAATTTAATAATTCGGTCAGAAATCCATCGGTAATTTCCGACGGAATATAAATCCGTCGGAAAATATGCACTTTCCGATGGATATTTCCGTCGCAAATTACTATTTCCGACGGAATTTAAATCCGTCGGAAATTTCTGACTCGGAATGTATTTTTTAAAAAAATAATTTAAAATAATAAAACCCTAAATCCCTAATGCATCCCTACCCACTTTCTCTTTCCGCCTCCTATCTTTCTCTCTCCTATTCTCTGTTTCTTTTCTCCATCTTTCCTCTTTCCTCTTCTCTTTTTGGCCTCTTCCTTCTCTCCTATCTTTTGTTCTTCTTTCCCTTCGATCTCAAACCACCACCACCACATCTTTCTTTCTTCCCCTCCTATCTCTAACCACACCTGCCCACAACACCGGCGCAACAACAACAACAATATCGGAAACTACAACAACACAGCTGCAACAACAACGCACAACCATAACATCCTTACAACAACAACGGACAACAACAACAACGACTTAACAACATCCAGATCTAGTTGTTTTTTTTTAAGTTTGAAAATAGTTATTTTTAATTTCATTGTAATTTTAGTTTATAAATTTTGTTAAATAATTGTATATTTGTTTATTTCTTTAAATTTATTGGGTAATTTCGTTGTTTTGTTTTGGTAATTTTCGATTTTTTTGCCTAATTTTAGTTGCCAATTTTTTTTGGTAATTTTTGTGTAAGCTTTGGTTAATTTAATTAATTTTGGTTAAATTGGTTGTTTCGGTTTAGTGTAGTGGGGTTTGGTTGGGGTGGTTTCGCTGTGGGTTAGGGTTATCGGTGGTGGTGGTTTCGGTTGTGGTGGGCTGGGGTGATTTCGGTGGTGGATCTGGGTTCGTTGTTGGGGGGAGGTTATGTCGTGGTGGGAGAATTGCAGTTGTGGTGGGGGTGAATTGCGGTGGTGGTGGGTTTAATATTAATGGTGGTGGTGGGCGGAGAATAGGTACGGTTTAGGGGTGGATTTTATTTATCTATTTTATTTTTTGACCTTTCTGACGAAAAATTCCGTCGGAAATTTGCGACGGAGTTGTTTTCCGTCGGAAATTTACAACGGACTATTCCGGTGCCGGAGTAGTTCTTTCGAGAGAAAAGTCCGTCGAAAACACGTTTCCGAAGGAATTTCCGACGGAAAAGGTCTTTTTTCCTACAAAGTGTTTTCCGACGAATTTTAGAGTGTTTCCGACGGAATTTTTCCGTCGGAAATGGCCTGTTTTCTAGTAGTACAATTGATGACCAGTCGAAACATATGAGGTAGAAATATGACCGTTTATCAACTTATCACGAACAAAATGACAATCTACCTCAATATGCTTCGTACGCTTATGAAATACCAGTTTCTTAGCTATACGCAGGGCTGACTAATTACCACAAACAACTACGTAGGCTTAGAATGATTAACGCCGAGAACAAACAACAACTACTTCAACCATTTCAACTCACGAGTAGTGAATGCCATAGACCAGTATTCGGCTTCAGTCGATGATGTGGATATGGTAGGTTGTTTCTTAGTCTTCCAAGAAACAGGGGAACGACCTAAGAAAACAAACTAACTTGACAAGGAACGCGGAGTCAACGACCACGCCGCCCAATCACTGTCACAAAACGTCGTCAAGCGTAAATCCTTCATAGGTCGCAACAAAATACCTTATCCCGAACTACCCTTAAGATAGCGCTAGACACGAATGGCCTCATCCCAATGAGAAACCTGTTGAGTTCTCAAACATTGTGCCAAAACATGCACTGAATAACTCAACTCTGGTCGAGTGACCGATAAATACACCAATCGTCCGACCAAACGACGATACTGCTCCGGTTTAGCAAACGACTCACCGGAAGCATGTGCAAGACGATGATTCTGCTCCATCGGAGTGTCAATGGGTTTACAACCCAACATCCTTGCTTCAGTCAAAATATCTAGAGCATACTTTTGTTGAGAAAGAAAGATGCCCTCGGATCGGAACTCTGAGCAACCATAATGCCTGAGAAATACTTAAGCAGACCCAAATCCTTCATATAGAAGCATTTGTACAAATAGGCTTCAAATCGAACAATAGCATCATGAGAAGAGCCTGCAATGATCAAATCATTGACATAGACAAGAACATGCAAAGAAACACTGCCTTGAACATAGCTAAATAGAGAGTAATTAGCATATGAGTTTTTAAAACCAAAACCTCGCAGTGCACTAGACAACTTCGAAAACCACTATCTCGGGACCTGTTTCAAGCCATATAAAGACTTCCGCAACCTATAAACTTTGCCAGGTTTTGGAGTACCGTACCCTGGAGGAAACTGCATATATACTTCTTTATCCAAATCACCATGAAGAAATGCATTATGGACATCCATTTGATGTGACTCCCAATTCAATGACACAGCAACAACTAATAAAATTGTACCATACTCGTCTTTGCAACAGGAGCAAACGTCTCATTATAATCAACACCTTTAACTTGTCGGTTTCCATGAACAACCAAACGAGCCTTGAGACGTTATTACCACGAGAGCTACTAGCATCACTAGCAAATTGAACCTTGCCCTTACCAGATGACTGACCTCCACGACCACCACGACCTCCACGCCCCCACTCGGGAAGCCATGAAGCTCAAAACAGTGGTCCTTATCATCACCAGAATTCTTATAATAAGTACACTTTATCCATTCGGAAGTTCGGCCGGAAGCCATACCTGTGTCATTGAAACCAACAGTTGCAAAGGAAGAAGAGGTCTCATGTGCCTCAGACACAGATTGCTTACGCTCATCAGCAATAACCTTAGCATAAGCAACATTCATAGAAGGCAAAGGATCACTCATCACACAAAGTAGACACAACAAAATCAAACTTCTTAGGTTCCAAACCAAGACAAAACTGATGCAACGACTCATTCTCATGCAACTTAGTATATTCTTTCGCAGCGGAACAAGAACAATCAGGAAATTTCACATAACTAGACAACAAATTCTGCAATTTATTCAATTCACCATAATAAACTACAACAGAACGATCTCGTTGCTTGCAATCATTAAAATCATGTTTCAATTCAAAAATACGAGGGCCATTACCAAGAGAATAACGATCACATAAATCATCCCATAAAGTTTTAGCATCATCAGGAATAATGACAGTAGAACAAATACTAACATTAAGAGTATTATAAATCCAAGCAACAACAGTAGAATTAACAATACCCCACTAACGATACTCGGGATGTTTAACGTCTGGCATGACAATAGAACCATCTACAAACCCAAGCTTGCTCTTGGAACGAAGGTTGTTGCGAATCGATCTCGACCACTTTTGATAGTTGTCGACGGTATGCAACACAGGACAAATCGCCAATTGAGAACCCTCACTCGGATGAAGGTAATAATCAGTTAACGGCTCGTACTTTGGAGGAAGAGGAGTTAAATCGTCGCCAACCATCACACCAAATTAGGAGCACATAACCACACAACACGAAACAAGAGACACGCACCACGTACACGACGAACGCAACACACACACACACTCACTGTTGTGCAACAACAAGACAACAGCAACACCAACACACACAGACTGCACTAGCACGCACCACACACACGAGCACGCACCACACAATAGCAGACCGCACACACTCGCAGCTTGCAACAAACTGCAGCACTACACAGACTGCACCACCGCACCACACAAGAAGCAAAAACACACCAAACACACCCACATCATGCAGCAACATAACCACGCACACATGCACTACAAAACAGCAGCGCGCAGCACACCGCACAAAATGAACAGCAGCACGCAAGTAGATGCACACCACACACACATACACCGAGCACCACAAACGCAACACCTAAACGAACCAAAACTTAACCACAGTCAACGAACAAAAAATTAGGGAATTTTAAAACCATAATATAGTCCAAATTAAAATAAAAAATTATAGAATTAATTCTTAAAAAAATCGAAGCCTAATCTTACAAACAAATTAATTTGCGGAATTGATTTGAAAACAAACCAAGGATCGAAAAAAAATCTCTAGAAATTAGGGAGGTTGTGATACTATGTTAAAATAGAGAAATCTTGGAGAAAACGGCTTAGCCTTTGCATTAATTAACACACACACACACATATATATACAATACAATAGGAAACCTAACAAGATAAACTTAACATAAGTACAATATTAACATAAATACACCAAAACTGACTCTAATATTGACAACCACCATCCAACCACCCCGTCTCACGACAACAACAAACCAACAACAACAAAATCCCTAAAACACCTCCCAACATGAGCAAGTCGACCCCAATTAAGAAAAAAATAGTTTAATTTTGAAGCTTTTGCCTTCAATTATTATAAACTATCTCCTCAATAACTAAAAAAAATGTATTTAATTGGATGAATTGTATAATTTATTTGATTTTGTGTGATTTGATATAGTGATGAGTAGAGTTGCAACAACAATTTAGGGCTGCTTGATTGGTATTAGCGAGGAAGGAGAGTTAATATGTGTTGCAGAATTGATGGGTGGGGTTATTGTAGTTGGCTAGACATGAGCTTTTTGGGGGGTTATGGTGTTTAAACTTTAAAGGGTGGGATTATGTGTGGGTTTGAATGTGGAGTGGTAGGAAAAAGATAGGTGACGTGAATGTTCTAATTCAAGGTGGCGACGGTGGGGATGTTGGTGGTGTCAGTGGTACGGTGGTTGTGGAGAGGAGGGAGAATTAAGAATAAAGAGCAAAACAAAATTATTTTTTTTTAAAAAAAAAAACTTAACATGTAAAACAAGTTGTAGCTCAAAAGGACCGTTAAAAGAAGATGAGGGGTGAAGGTGAGATTATTTCTAGAATAATTAAAGCTGAGATTGTTTTTGGAAGACTGGACAAAGGTGAGATTATTTCTAGAATAATTAAAGCTGGGATTGTTTTTGGAAGACTGGACAAAGGTGAGATTATTCTTTTCCAATTTTCCTTTTTATAGGGGTAGGAGCAGTTTTTTTTTTATTATTTTTTTAAGGATGTGTGGGAGCAGTTATGATAAGGTAGTTTATTTTTTTATTTTTTATTTTTTATAACAAATAATATTTGATACTTAATTTTTTATTTTAATCATCAATAAAAGAGGTAATATTGAAAATTGAGAAGGACAATTTGGGGATAGTGAAATTTATCACCCAAAAAGTCTTTTCTCTTTATATATTACTAAAGATAGATATAATTATTCTTTTATACGAAATGCATATAATGACATTCTAGTCATTGACGCATTAGTATTTTTAATCATAACCATATGTTCTCAATATTAATCCTACACCATATATTAAGTTGATTAGATAATTAATCCCTACATGCTTAGTGTACCATAGAAATATTCACTATAGTAAAATAAAGGAAAATTTATCAAAAACCTCCATGCAAAACACAATTTTTTTTTTAAGAAATCGTCTTATAAATTTTTTGTTTGCTAGAACACACCTTAACTTTTATTTTTTATTTATTTATTTATTGGCAAAAACACACCTTATGTCGGATTTCAGAATATTCAAGTTTTCATAATTTCTCTATTTACAATTATTTCTCCCAAAAATATTCTAAGTTTTCATTTTCAAATTCAAAATTTAGATTTCATTCTCACAATTTCAATTTTCAAATTATTTTATTTTAATTATTTCCTTTTTTTAAAAAAAAAAACTCTTAAAAATCAATTATATTTTTCGTCATTTATTTTAAATTTGTTATGTTTAGTTGTAATATTTATCTTATGGTCATCTTATTTCTTGAAATGTTCTTTATATGATTTAATGATGTTATTTATCAAAAAAATAATGTATTATATGATTTAATGTTGTACAATAATTAATTATTTACGTTATGTTCTTTCTTTATGTCCCTTTATTATTTAATATAATGATATACTCCGTAGGTTTATTAGATCTTTTGATAAACTATTTTAAAGATCCATGTTATTTGATTGAAATTGCAATATCTTCTTAAAGCTGGATACAGGGCTTTCGGAGACCTTCTTCCGTCTTCCCTTCGCCTGGCGGCGAGAAGAGGGGGTGAATGAACTACTGAAATGTATCTTCTTTTTCTATGTTATTCATTGGTCGGTCCGTCGATTGTAGAGGAATGTCCACGGTCCTGCCTTTGTTCCAACTAGACCTTTAGAAATCGAAAGAATCCATACTCATATATTATCTTACAAGATTCCTTTTATTTGCTTAAAAGACGAGAAAGCTAACCAGAAATGAAAGATGAAATAACTGGTCCAGCGATGACTTTTCAGAAGTTTGACACCACATTGCTTTATAGTCAAGAAAGACAGGGGGCTCTTTTTCAGGCTGATCATTTTCATTAAGGCAAAGGATGCAATAGCCTTGGCCGAAGCCAAAAAGAGGTTGACCCACTTCAGTGCTCCCCCCGTGGGTTGGGGGTCGCATCTGTATACTTTAGCTACCACATAATGTTCATTTATTTTGTAATGTTCAATAAAATTTTGCTTTGGATCATGCGAGGTAATAAAAAAATAATGTTCATTATATTATATTATTATCATGTTCATTATTAACATTACGAATGTTCTTTATAAAGTCGTCTTTGCCACAAATTGTGATGTGTGCTCCAACACTTTTTTTTTTTTTTGAAAAACAAGGCAGAGTTGTTAGCTAGGTGTGATTCAAGGACTGGCTTGGAATGGTGGACATAGGCGTGACTAATAATTGTCCATTGATTCGGAAACAATTATTCACTTGTTAGTTGAGCATTGCCCAACTAACTCCTCTTTTATTCATATGGCTAGACTGAGTAAGCAGCAAGGTTTCATGAAAATCATCCTCGAAACGGATTGCCCATCTCTTTCCAAACGACTTGAACAAGGAGCTGTTTTTCTTTCAGAGCTGGATACTGCACTTGGGGAGATTCTTGAAATTTGTAGTGTGTTTGATAATGTAATTTGGTCTCATGTTAAAAGGGATGGCAACTTCGTTGCGCATCACCTTGCTAAGTTTATTCCGTTTGGGGTTGAACAAGTGTGGGTTGAATGTTGCCCCCCAGAAATCTCTCTGTGTGTACTTTTTGATACATTGTCATCTATATAAGTTTCTCCGGTATGTTTTTTTTAAAAAAAAAACTAAAAAGAAAATAATAATAAAATAATAAATAAGTTTATTTCATCCAATAATCTTTATAGTACTTCTATTACACCACATATTTAGAAAAAAAAAATGTCATTATTGATCCTCATAGTCTCATAGATAATTCAAAAACAAATTTTAAAGTCAAAAGATTTGAACCATCTCATCAAAACCCCTAAAAATTGGACCCAAATATCTAAAATAGCCCTACTCAAAAAAAAAAAAATATGACCGGTGCTAAATTTGAAATTCTAGGGTTTATTGGGGTAAAACGGGCAGAACGGGCAGCAATACCTCTCGTTGTTCCCACAAAACCACAAACAACCACCTCCTCCCGCTTCTTCGACACATTCGAAATACCCTCTTTTTCTCTCTCCTCTTTATATATTTTCATCGTCTTCTACCTCCTCCTCTTTCTCTCTCTTCTCTGCCCCTTCATTTTCTCTCTCCTCCTTCACCTTCTTCGATTCTTTCTCTCCTCTCAAAATCTTCATAATACCACTCAATTAGGGTTTTCAGGGTTTAGGTTTTTGCTTTCTAAGGTGCTGTTGTTATCAACCCTAATTTCTCGTCATTTTATACAGGAACACTTTGTGTTGTGTTGAGGTAACTAACTTTTTTCTCTCTTTTGTTATGTTTTTTTTTTTTTTTTGTATTTTTTTTTTGGTTGTGGAATTTGATTTTGGATGTAATTTGTGATAGATCTGCTGTGTGTTTGGTTGATTGATTGGTTTTTTGGTGTTTTATTTAGGGTTTTTGAATTTTTCAATTTTAGGAGTGGATTTCAATGTTTCATTTGATTTTGTTGATTTTAGCGGTTTTTTAGGGTTCTTGTTATGTTTAGGTGTGTTTTGACGTTGTGGATTGAATTTTGTGCCTTTTTGTTTTATAGTTGATAAAAAGAAATTGCTTCCAAATGATAGTTTTGAAATTATAAAGGTCAGTGATTTTGTTTAATATTTTGAAATTGCGATGATATATTTGATTAGCATTTGATTTTGCTGCAAATTTTGAAATTTGGACATTAGTTGTTACAGCGTTCAATGTCGAGTGCAGGGTTTGATGTTTCTTTTAGTTGATTATCTTGGAAGAAAATTTGACGAATATATGTTTGATACTGATACTATTACTGGCTTTTCTGCTGGATTTTAGGCGTTTAGCAATTAGTGTGAATGTTTGTTCAGCAATGTGTAATTGTTTTTTTATGATTCCAGTTCAAACAATTTTAATTGCTTTGTCATCCCAATGATTTTAGATGAGAAATGAAATAAAGATATGTTTTATTGTTGAATTGATGGTAGCGAATAAATCATACATTGGGCATGTCAACTAATTAATGACTTGGGAAGGAAAACATTAGATAATAAGGTGAAAAAAACCACTCTTTCTATACCAAAATAAGTTACAACATCTTGACATACATGCCAAAAGCAACAATCCAAGGTATATACAGTTAATTATTAGTAAAAATATGAAAAAGTTGATATTATGAAACTTTGAATTAACTCCTATTTAACAACATATTTCAAGAAATTTATTTTTGTTTTTAATATGATGCTAACTATGATCAAAATTAGTATGTAAATAGTGAAAAAAATACAGCGTGCTTTTATTCCGTGATGGATGGAGTAGTATTTTAGGGTCATAAGGAGCTTTTCCCTTTTTTTTTTTCAGATTAGGACTTGTTCAAGTGTCTGTTGTCTCGGTTTGTTCTTGATAAATATTTTATGATGTTGGTGTTTTGAATTTTTATGGTGTCATGTTTTTTGTTAATTTTTTTTTTTAATTTGGTGTTCTGCTCCGTTAGCTGTTGAATTTTTAATATGCTTATCTAAAGTTATTATACCTTAGCATACTGTTCTTGGCATAATCATTTTTCTTGATATGTGATCACTATTGTCCTCTTACATGCAGTGTTAAGAGAAAATGTCCATGGATATTACTTCATATCTGCTGGCAGCACAATCACCTGATACTAAAACCCGCACAGAGGCCGAGGCTAGCCTCAGGCAGTTCCAGGAACAGAACCCTTCTGGTTTTCTGCACGCATTGTCAGCTGAGCTTTCAAATGATGGAAAGCCAATGGAATCTCGTAGGTTGGCTGGTATAGTGCTGAAAAATTCATTAGATGCTAAGGATGCTTCTCGGAAGGATCATCTTGTGCAACAGTGGGTGGCTATTGATGCTTCTGTGAAGGTGCAAATCAAGGAGTCACTTTTGAGGACATTAATGTCTGTGACACAGGAAGCATGGCACACTTCATCTCAAGTAATTGCCAAAATTGCTTCCATTGAAATTCCAAGGAAGGAGTGGCCTGATCTGATTGGATCTTTGCTTAATAACATGACTCAACCAGATGCTCCAGCTTCATTAAAGCAAGCAACACTAGAGACCCTTGGATATGTTTGTGAGGAGACATCCCATGAACAGCTGGAGCAAAGTGAAGTGAATGCTATTCTGACAGCTGTTGTTCAGGGAATGAACTTTGCTCAACATAGTGCAGAAATTCGCCTTGCAGCAACAAAGGCACTATATAATGCTCTTGCTTTTGCAGAAACTAACTTTAAGAATGAGATGGAACGGAGTTACATCATGAAGGTGGTTTGTGAAACTGCAACATCTCAAGAAGTAGAGATTAGGCAGGCTGCTTACGAATGTCTTGTGGCAATTGCATCAATGTACTACATAGTGCTTGAACCCTACATGCAGACTCTCTTTGAGCTTACATCAAAAGCAGTAAAAGGGGATGAGGAGATTGTTGCTCTTCAAGCAATTGAATTTTGGAGCTCCATATGTGATGAAGAAATCGATATTCAAGAATCTTATGAAGGGCAGAGTGACCAGTCTGATCCCTCTCATTCTCGCTTCATCGAGAAAGCTTTACAGTTTTTGGTACCAATGTTATTGGAAACTTTATTGAAGCAAGAGGAGGATCAAGACCAGGATGACAGCACTTGGAATCTGTCTATGGCTGGTGGGACATGTTTGGGTCTTGTGGCGCGGACAGTTGGTGATGCTGTCGTGCCGCTTGTGATGCCTTTTGTCGAGAGTAACATATCTAGCCCAGAATGGCGTGCCCGTGAAGCAGCTACATATGCATTTGGCTCAATCCTCGAGGGCCCTAGCATTGAGAAGCTCTCACCACTAGTTCATGCGGGTCTGGAATTCCTGCTTAAGGCAATGAATGACCAAAACGATCATGTAAAGGACACAACTGCTTGGACATTGAGCCGCATATTTGAGCTGCTACATTGCCCAGCTTCTGGATTTTCAGTCATTAATGCTGCCAACCTCCAACCTATTCTGGGTGTTCTACTGGAGGGCATTAAGGATACCCCACATGTGGCAGAGAAGATTTGTGGTGCTATCTATTACCTTGCACAAGGTTTTGAGGAGGATGGAGCAAGCTCATCTACCCTCACACCTTATCTCCCACAGATTATAGCTTCTCTCATCGCAGCTGCTGATAGAACAGACAGCAATGACTCTAAACTACGGTCTGCTGCGTATGAAACATTAAATGAGGTGGTTAGGTGTGCTAATGTGCCAGAAACAGCTCAAATTATTGAACAGTTGCTTCATGTTATAATGAACAAATTATCACTGTCTTTTGAGCTTCCAATTGATAAAGAAAAACAAGGGGATCTGCAAGCCCTACTCTGTGCTGTCCTACAGGTCATCATCCAAAAACTTAATTCTGATGAGACAAAAAAGATCATAACAACGTTTGCCGATCAGATCATGATCTTGTTCCTCAGAATATTTGCTTGTCGCAGTTCTACAGTGCATGAAGAGGCTATGCTTGCAATTGGTGCATTAGCTTATGCAACTGGACCAGGCTTTGGGAAGTACATGCCGGAGTTCTATAAGTATTTGGAGATGGGTTTACAGAATTTTGAAGAGTACCAGGTCTGTAGCATTACAGTTGGTGTAGTTGGTGATATTTGCCGTGCCCTGGATGATAAGATATTACCTTATTGTGATGGAATTATGGCCCTCCTTCTTAAGGATCTCTCCAGTGGTGACCTACATCGTTCTGTCAAACCACCAATATTCTCTTGCTTTGGTGATATTGCTCTTTCAATTGGAGCACAGTTTGAGAAGTACCTTGGGTATGCTATACCCATGCTACAGAGTGCATCTGAGGTGTGTGCTCAGATGGACACAGATGATGATGAGATTATGGAGTACGGCAACCTTCTCCGGCGCAGCATCTTTGAGGCTTACTCTGGAATACTGCAGGGTTTGAAGGATGCTAAGCCTGAGCTCCTTGTTCCGCATGCAAAACATCTTCTGCAGTTCCTAGAATTTGTCTTTAGAGACAAAAATAGGTGTGTCTGAACCCTACCCATTCTTGGTGTCATATCACTTTCTTTCATATTTTGTTCTCGTCTAATCTTAATTATGTTCTGGTTGTGGTGCAGAGATGAGAGCGTGACAAAAGCTGCAATTGCAGTCCTGGGAGATCTTGCAGATGCACTTGGTCAAAATGCAAAGATATTCTTGAAGGACTGCTCATTTTGTGTTGATTTCATCCACGAGTGTCTCGAATCTGGTGATGAGCAGCTTAAGGATACCGCATTATGGACTCAGGGGATGATTGGTCAGGTTATGGTTTCATGAGAAGCAGTATTTTAAATCGCTGCAGGAAAATTGTCAGCATGCGTCATTGCCTCTGTTCTAAGCCTTGTTGGGGGGGGTATCAGGTATGGGTTATGTCAGGGTTTAAGAGTCTGAGGTCCAGTATTCACGTCGTGTCTGACGTAAATTTTGGTCTTCGCAAGGTTTCAGTCACCTAAGTTGTTTTGGTGTCAAGATCTGGGTCGGGTTAGGGGTTGGGGTACTTGGGGGGAGGGGTTGATCCTTATCTATATATAAGGTCACTGAATTAAAAGGGGTGGCCTCCTATTGGCCTTGTGAAACTTTGATTAATTCAATGCATCCACTACTTTGGTGGTTTGAGTCTATTCTGTTTGCTTCATAATTTCTCCATCAATTATTTTTTAGTGCATTAATCATGTGGTTTATGAACCTATGCTGTCATTGGAATGCTTTGTGCTGAAGTATATAAAATTAATGTCTATAATTTGACTTTTCTTGTGCCTTAATAAGGTGCGATACTGTATTAAAATGTGAAGTTCTAGTGTTCACTTTTTAAGTGGTACATTTGGCTTACTTCCTAGTGTTCCAACGATTTAGTTCTTTCCCCACCATCTGAGGGTAGGACAAAATTGAATACAGATGCAGCTGTATGAGGTGATGTTGTAGGCCTGGGATGGTTGTAAGGAACTTGGTGGGGGACGTGCTGATGTCTGCAGGTCGAGCAATTTATGGTGTGATGCCTGCTCTCCAAGCTGAGGTCCTTGCTTTAAAGTTTGGTCTTCAACTTGCCTATGAAGCCTGGTTTTGTTCGATTGAAGTTGAAGTAGACTGCCTGAACCTTGTGCACTTGGTTAATGGCTGCTCGAAGGAAATTTCTGAAGTGCAGATTATTGTGAACGATATTTGTGCTATGAGTAGTCTTTTTAATATTGGTTTGTTTTCACATGTTAGTAGAGAGGTTGTAATAAACCGGCTCACTCCATGGCCAAATGTGCTCTCCTTCGAGGAGAGTCTTGTTTGGATGGAGGATTGCCCCCCTGCTGTAATGTCCTCTGTCCTGCTTGACAGAGCTCCTTAATTCTACCTGCTGCCATTGCACTTTGTCAAAAAAAAAAAAAAAAAAAAAACACCGATTTAGTTCTTCCCAAAAGAGGCATCATTAATTAGCCTTAATATACCCTGGTTTCAAAATGGAACAGTTTGGTAGCCTTAATATAACTCTAGCTAAAACTTATGGAGTAATTAACTCTATTATTGCTAAGAAATTACCATGTGACCGAACTAATAAAAAATAAGTAATTGCTTTTTTTTTTTTGGAAAATGTTATACATAGCCCTTAGGGCTACATATAAGTATTAAATTTACACTTAAAAATCGTAAAAAGTTAAGAAATCATCATAATATAAACATTAATTACATTGATTATGGATTCCTAATTTTATACAAATTCCTAGAGTGTATTTAATGCTTATATATAGCCCTTAGGGCTACATATAACATTTCCCTTTTTTATGACTAATGATGATTAGTCAATGCTTTAATTCAAAAATAGATTTTTTCAAAAAAAAAATAAAAAAAAATCAAAAATAGATAGTTACTACTCTGTATTATTTTTAATGTTAAACTTCCAAGGCTCCAATAATCACGTTAGAGAATGGGAAAGCACGTATATATCTTCAACTTCGTGAGTTGGAATAAATGCAAATTATATCTCTTACTTAAATTGCATTGCATTAAGTTTATAATCTCATTGCACAAGGCAAATGGCTGGATCAGAAGCACCCTTCAAATACTTCGTGGTACATTTTCTTGAGCCTTTCTCAAATTTGTGCATATGTTGTTAATAGATGTAGTAAGCTTTTATGATCTTGTCATACCATTTCGAAAAATATGTAACTTTGTTTATTATAAGCCTTATTACAAAATATTGTAACAATTTCTACTGATGAGAGATTGTTATATACACTCAGATGTACGGTACACCTGGGTATTTTGTATTCATTTTGATGATTGTTTTTCATTTAATCATCAAATGAAGAGGAAAAATTAACCTTAATTTAATTGGGTGTACGTACGGTCATCCGGGTGTATGTAACAAATTCTACTGATGATTTGAATATGTAGCTTGTTAGTTGTTACCGTATTTACAGAATATGTAGCTTGTTACCGTATTTACAGATAGATGCATTTACAAGCTCTCCTCTAAAGGTTAATCCGGCGGTGGTGTTCTTGTTGGATAGAGAGAAGGATCAAGAATGCTTGCAAACAATGGCTCAAGAGTTTAATTAGTTGACCTGCTACTTGACAAAGATGACTGATCTGGAAATATCATTAAAGAGACCTAGATTTAATTTGAGATGGGTTGGTCCTACTTCCGAGGTATAACTTTTTTCTTTGAAACTCCACCCATTTAAATATAATTGCAATAATTTGAATAGCACATGATGATTTACATGTTAACTAGCATATGAAATACGGAGTACAATTTTACTCGAAAATTAACACCTACTTAAAAAAAAAAAATGGTAAAATTTAGTATATGAACAATGAAAAAAGTCAAACACGTTAATTATTTAGGAACAGAGAGAGGGAGTACATTTAAATCCTACCAATACCAAATTCAAATACTCCCTCAGCCCATGATTATCAGCACAAAACGTCCTTTTTGCAGACTCTTAGGCGAGGGAAATAAGAGAGAGAAAGTGGTCCCATATGTTTAAGTTTGTTAGTGGGTTAAAATGAGTGGGTGATTGGAGAGAGAAAGTGATTCCATATGTTAAGTTTGGTAAGATTGTCTTTTTACACTTTAAAATTTACTAAAAAAAGGAAATATAAAAAATTGTTGAACATAATAAAAACACCCATTTATGGAAAATGTTGCAGATAATTGTGGGCGGAGGGAGTATAATAATTTCTGTTTTTTTTTTTCCCTCTCATATTCTGTTTTCTTTTGTTAATTTCTTCCTTATTAATCATCATATTAATGTCATTTCTTCCTTATTAATCATCATATTAATGTCACCAGATAAAAATTTGCGGGCATGGAACCTTAGCAAGTGCACATGCAATATTTTCCACAGGGATGGTCCAAGGCAACGAAGTCGAATTTGTCACAAAATCTGGGGTTTTTATGGCTAAGAAAATTTTGGAAAATCAAAATGGCGAAATATTAGAAGTAGATCATGATCAACTTCATCCACATAAATTTCTAATTCAGTTGCACTTTCCCTTATATCCAGTGGTGCAACTTAAATCCCCTGAGATGTTATTTTTCCCTAGATCCCTCAATGGTCCATCTACAGTAAATTGCACGAAAATGTCATCAGGAGAAAATGATCTTATAGTAAGTTGAACTTTCTTTGATTTTGTTAGGTATAGTATGTACTCCTCCGTTTCATAATTCTGGTAACTAAATTACACATGAGTATGTTAATAGCTAATTTGATTCGCGGGTTATGTATTATGATGTACATGTTGAGTTAAAGTCTAGCAAAGATGTTACAAATTTTGACCCAATATGGATGATATTGGTAAATGGCCTGGTAGAACAGTTGCTATCGCAGCAATTGCTCCTCCTCTTTCTGGTTTCGGTTTTATTTCACGTCTATTTGCTCCTAGGGTTGGATTTATGGAGGTAAAGCCTTTAATTTACTTTACCATTGCTCTTCCACCATTCATTACTCACTAAATGTAAACTTTTAATATGTATTGTACGTATTTTTTTAGAGAAACAAAAATGGATTTCTTTAATATTTATAAGAGTACATTTTCTTCATTATTTGAATTTGGACTTCTGAGATTTGATTGAATTTGATAGTTGATAACCTTATTCTTACACTAGATTGGACTCGATTAGTCCTAATTAAAGCTATTTAGTCTTTAATATTCATTAGGGTGAAGAGAACACGACTTTAATTAAAAAAGTGTGAATAATGTATAGATAGTTTATAAATACTATATTAAAAGTCAACGAATTTTGATCAGGATTATGCATGTGGAAGTATACATTGTGCATTGGTGCCCTATTGGAGCAAAAAACTCGAAAAATCTGATCTCAAGGCCTATATGGTTCGTACACCATCTTTTATTTTTCATACACAGTCATACTACTCGTATCAATAATTGGATAGTGGAGACGTATGCACAGTCAAAATGAGCATTGTACATATACGTCTCCACCATCATATCTACACTACTCGAATCACAACGTCAAAATATATGTATTAATTTGTGATTTTCTCCTATGTATGGCAGGCATCTTCAAGAGGAGGAACTTTAATGTTACATGTCAATGAAGAATCACAAAGTGTTTTTATAAGTGGTGAAGCTGTTACCGTGATGGAAGGTTTATTTCTTGTGTAAACCTTAGGTTTCTTTTTTTTGTTTTAAAACAATTATTAGTTTGAATAATCTGTGCGGCTGTACAAATATACAGTGTGGTTGCTTTGTTTTTATTACGCTTGATTAGCTTGAGCACTGGCATTAGATTGGCTTAGAGCAATCAAGTCAATAATTTAGACAATTTTTGGTAAATAATTGTTGTATTTTGTAGTCTACCATTTTGTTTGTACTAAGAAAACCTTGTAAATTGGTAATCTTTAATCAGATATTTGATCTGTGGGCATCACATTTATCTTAAAATGTTCAATGAAAAATAAAATATGTGTACTGTAGTATGTATTGTGCAAAGTGTTATTAAAATTAGTGGAGACCAGAGAGTAACAATAAAATTGTAGTTATTGTAATAAATCAAATTTTATCCCTTTATTTATTTTAATTTACATAAACTGTTGATTTGGAATTTAGGTTGACTTTTTAGTTTTTTTAAAAAAGTGATGATTTTTTTTAAGAAAAAGCAAAAACAAAAATCATTCTTTCAGTTTCTCCTTCATCAATATTTTGTTTTGATTTTCTCCCATCTAACGTATTTCATCTCCATCTCCATCTTTTCTTAATTGCTCATATTAATGTTGCAATTTCTTCATCGTTACAAACTTACAATGCTCTATTCAAGCTTTAACCTGCGGAGCTGAACTGGCTTAATCTACGAAGATGTGAGAGTTAAAATTGGTGGGAAACTCACCTTGTGACTTTGAGGTCATAAGTTCGAACCCCACCAACTACATTTGCTTGGGAATAATGAGATTCCTTTTCCTCCCCCCTCTAGTCCTCTACTTTTAAGCTTTGACCTATAGAGCTAGACTGACTTCACCTGTGAAAAGTGTCGGTTAAATAGGGTATTTCATCTTTACTCTTAATAATAAAAAATCACTATAGTAAACCGTCCTCACACCTTACACTCATCTGGCCAAAAGTAACAAATTAACAACAGTAATAAGCAAAATTTATTTAGGTGACAAAATCATTGTTCTTAAAACTTTTGAAATCTAATTGCGGATGACCTTTGTCATGCTACTACTTTCATCGGCAACTTGTGATTTCTCTATTACAGGCATTACAGCAGCATTCTTCCAAAATTCTGCTAATCTATTCAGCCTAATTAGGCGTACTAATCTTTCAGTTTATAATTTAATACTATTCTTTCAAGTGCTCTTGATCCATCCTAACCTTAAAGCTTTCAATTGGTATCAAAAGAAAAAGGCCAAGCAAGAAGGCCATCGACCATATCCTTGCTAATAGCCAAATAAGGCCATTATATCTATGACATCAAAGGGCTGAATTCTGCTCTTCCATCTTCAACATTATCACAACCTGGATGAATTTTTCAATACCTATCATAAAAGTCGAGACAGAAGGGTAAATGCCTTCCGAAGATCAACAAGATAAACTTGTTGGCAAGGTTAAAATAGAAAGATTAGCCGAATCAAACCATAAAAAATGTCTAAAAGACTAGAGATCATAATTTCCAGCACCATTTTCTTTGTTTACCACCAAGAACTAAGCCTTCCAACAACCTCTCAGCATTGCAGATATACTAGTGTACTGTTAAAAGTTCTGCATCCTACTTCCCATACCAGCCATGAAAAAAAAAATATATATGAGAACTACTCGAAATATATCGAGACCTGGGGAATATCAACATCGTTGTCTTCTTCATCTTCACAAGCAACCACCACATCAAAATGCTTACGGTTCAAAGGTAGCTCAGCCTTGGCGACCTCCCTGGCAAGATCAACCATCTTCTTGTCCATTCTATCTTTATGCCTCGGGAACATACTATTGTACAGCAAGCAACTGCCATAGGATACACTGTAAGCACTAAGCCCCTTGTTCTGAAGCCAGTCAAGGAGTTGTCTCAATGTCGGATTATCCCTCAGAATCCAACGGTCCCAGACTGTCCAGCTCATGTCCTGGTGCTTGATCACTTTCGGTGGGACCGGTTCAGCCATTGAGAATAGAGGGAGTGCGAGGTTGGCAAAAGTATTGCGGTAGTCCTCCACTTTGTGACCTCCATCCAAGGCTTTGTAGAGCTCCAGACAGACAAGACCTGTAGCCATGGCCGTGGATGTTGCAATAGCAGGGATAATCCTACCAGCAATGAACTTTGCCTTGAGCTTGTCAACCTCAGGAATACCATAGTTTCTTGCCCTCATGTTAGCAAGTCCAGCAATCATATCCATGTGATAATTGGTATCATCATCCTGCCAATGTTTTGTAAGCTTTTTCAGTACATACATAACTAAAGTATATTTATACAGGGAATTAATAACCTTAGAAAATGCAGAGTACAAGACTAAAGAGTCTAGAGCTAATAGAAAGTTGATATAACTTATAAAGCATTGACAAAAATTGGTGTGGAACGATAAACAAATTTTCCATCATTGGCATATTATCTCACCGTAATCTTGGAGCTTCTCAGAACTTCGTACAAACAGATATTCACTACTGGTAATTATTAGAGATGAACACTTGCACTACAATTGTACTCAATTAACATGTACCTTAGCCCAAAAAGAAAACAAAGTTTACAGCAAGAAGAACAGGAAAATTAAAAGTGAAAGGAAAATTAAGCCCCACAAATTCATTATGCAATTTAAGTCTAACCCTTTATATTAAGAATCAAGAAGCAACTACCTCTGTCTAAAGTAAACCAATAGACCATAGAAGTACAGTCTAAAGTAAAACAATTGATCATAGAAGTAAATTGTATTAATACAAAATCAAACTCCAATGATGAACTTCTGTAACCCAAATCGATTAGTTTTGTAATGAAAAGAAAACATTGAGAACAAACTTCTTAAATCTTATTGCTGTAAATTGATATATAAGGAGTTCTTCATTTGATTTAATAATAGAGGATAAAAAAGCTCATAAAACAAAGTTGCTGTAAAATCAAGAAACTGACATTAATGAACATTGTGATCATGTAATTATGAAGATCTAAATATCTAATGGGCCAAATTGATTCTCATTTCTTATTAGATCTACTTTGGTGAATTCAAGACAACAATATGGTAATGGATTCAACATCTAGAAACAATTATACAGATATGAAATAGAAATATTATGCATGTCTATGGCCAGTAGTAATAAATGATGCTTACCTTCTCAAACTGCACTGGGTTCATCCTGAAGCTAGAAGAGAGCTGGCCCCTGCAGTTCTCTAACCTAGCGACCAATTGTTCAATCACCTCAGCATCATCTATTGAAGCATTAGAAAGGCTTGTAGCTTTCTCATCCGTAACAATCTTCGCATCCTTCTTTGGCTCAAAATTAGGAACAATCACTTTACTGACAGCATCTGCTAGTTTTTGGGGAGATCTGATCCAGTCAGGTATTGGGATACCAAAAGTCTCTGCACGCAATACAGATGCCGCCACCACAAAGTTGAGGTGGCCTGCATCCTCCACGGAGAACTGCAAAGGGCGTGGAAAACGTTTGGGAGCAGACCAGAATGGGGCACCTGTACTGGTTACAGCATCTTCAGGGAATGTAAATGTCAACTGCTTCACGCGGTCCGAGAAGTAGTCTTCAAACCTAAAACACATAGCATACATGAATGTTAATTCATTAGAGAGACAACATATCAACAATGTAAAAGAGCACTAATGAGCCAAGCCCTAGTACCTCAAACGTGCCCAGGTAATGCAGTCCTGGAAGTCTTCACATTTCTCTTTGTCAAGGCATTCAATCACACGTTCTAGGGTTTCCCTAGCCTGAGCATCACCAGATTTCCTCATGGCAGATGCATATTCATCAGGGTTATTCAGGAAGGCGTTTACTTCAGCAGGTGTCTTCTCAAGCAATCCTTCAAACTCGGAGCGTGCCCAAGTCAAGCAATGGTCAATGTTGTGGGGAAAAGAATGGACAGTACACATAGGTGCCTGTCTCTCAGGTGGGTCACGAGAAGCACCATAGTTTTCTGTCAGATGAGGAATAACCATCTGTGTATTGCACCTGGCACCAAGGGTCCCTGACTCGAGAAGTGGTTTCTGGAAATACACACACCTTTGATCAACATAAAGCCTAGCATTGACATTGTCCAGAGCATTGATAACCACATTCAGATTTTCCCAAAAATTGTCATCAAAGACATTCTCTGTCTCAGGGCTTGCACGATTTTGAAGAGCTTCGATACGAAGATGTGGATTCATAGCAGCAGCTGCTGTTGCAGCAACTGTGGATTTTGACTGCCCAATGTTCCAATCACGGAAAAGAAATTGTCTGCTGAGGTTACTCTTTTCTATAACATCATCATCTGTAATTGTTAGTTTCCCTTGGCTTCCACAAGACACCCCCATTAAAGCCAGATTTTTCAGGAACTCACAACCCAGAGCACCAGAGCCAACAACAAACACTTTTACATCCTCAAGCTTTTTCTGGAGCTTGGCTCCAAAAACAGAAATTTGGGCATCATATCGACTGTTCAAGGGCTTCAGATCCCTTGGATCCAGTGGTTCAGTGGGAAGAGATTCTACAGAGTCAAAGTAGAAAAACTGCAAACAAGCACAATGCAAACATAAATGCATTAATATCCAAATGAAAGGTATGCTGGAAAATATTGATATGGGTACAACTATTCAGCGATTTCCAAGAAGAGAGAAAACAATACGTTGGAAACGGTCGGAAAATTTGGAGTTTGTTGAGAGAGAGAGATGCATGGAAAGGTGGCAGAAAGGTTAGACCCGACCAGTCAAGCAATTTTGGGAGATTTGATTTAACTTTAACTTCTTTTTTTTTTTTTTGGGGGGGGGGTTTTTGAAGAAGAGATGCATGGCCAGGTGGCAGAAAGATTAGAACCAACTATTTCACTTATTTTGTGTGTGATCGGAGGGTAGGATGGGGATGCCTATAATTTAAACATTAAATTATACACATGCAACTCAACGTGATTTTTCTTGTTTCACAACAGAAAATTTGGAGGGCTACTTGTACAAAAACTTCCAAGATTTAAACATGCATCTGACTGATTCCATTTTAATATGGAAAGGTCGATTTGATCATTAATGCGATATGTAGGAAATTTAGGTAAAGTAACACTGAAACAGAAAACCATGCCACAGGAAGAGAGGGTGGAGATGAGGGCACATAAATAAAGAAAGCAAAAACGGAAAATTGTAATTAAATTGTTATGCAAGGAACAAAGCATAGAGTACAGCGAAAACTTCGAAATTTTTTGGATAAGGTCCCATTTAGTCACAGTAGATACATACATGATCTCATATTTGTTCATGAGCAGCAATTCAGGTGAAATGAAGAAACAAACCTGGAAGAGTGGATGGAACTTCCCAGAGCATGCTTTTATAACTTCTTGCCCAACAATGCCGCCAAACATTGCAGCCATAGGATTCAAAACAGCCTTTGAACCGAAAGCGAACTGCCTAAGCAAGTCTTCATTGATATCATCAAGCTTACCATCAGTTAAACTATCATTAATTTCTTTAACAAAAGATATAAGCTTGTGAGCATCCTCCTCGGATCCAGCAACAGGAAACCGACCAAATGCTGATATGTACTTGTCTAATCCTTGAAACGCCAGATGAAGAAGTGGTGGGTGATCAAACTTTGAGAAATCGCTAAGTAGGAAATCGCCGGGATCCTTAAGAGCTTCACGGAGTGGTTTGAAATTCAACACCTTTGGCTGCTTCACCTGCGTCACAATACCGCCTTTCTCATATGGGTTAAAACCTGTGGTATCTTCATCAAGAGTGAATGAGTAGGGCCTAGCATTCTTGATTTTCCTAGGCTTTCCATCATTTAATTCTGTCATCCCATAGACTTCTGAGAACGTAACCAGATCCCCATCCTGAAATTCAAGCCTCTCATCGTCCACACATGAAATCAGAGCAGGATTGTCATTACTGATAGATGCGATAATACCGGTGTGTGGATCATTTCCATCCACATCAACTACAGTAAATTCAGGTCCAAAGTCACAGAAGACACTGCCAAAGAGGCCACATACTTCTGACTTGATGAAAGCAATAGGAGGCTGATGGTTGTGGCAATACTCATCAAATTCAACTGCTTTATCTAGACTGATATTTGTAAACACAACAGCCTGCAATATATAAACAGAGGAATAAGATATAATACAAAGGAATCAGATATGATAATTATGCATAACAGGAGCTAAACACTTAATAAAGCATCCATAAAGAAGCTAACAGGACAGCCAGTAGTCACAACAAAAGAGCACTTCTGGCATTGCAAACTATTCAAGCACCAGAATTATGGAGGGAAAGAAGTAAATGCCACCTACAAACTTTGCATAATAAATCAATTATAAGAAACCAGCCCCTCAACATCGATGATGTTGACTTCATCTGCAACTCTCACAAATTCATCTCAATTTACACAAGGCCAATCAGTCAGTAATTCTCTTACAGCTATTAGTAAAATTTCTAATAAAAAAACTAGATTTCCATACATCATCTAGTAGACATCTACAACACACACTAATTCCTCAGCCTACATATTTCACTCGGTCAATAATTCTTTTGCAGCTATTAGTAAAATTTCTAGTAGACTAACTAGATTTCCATACATTTTCTGCAATACAACACTAATTCATATCAGTCTACATACAGTCAGTCAGTATATGTAATCCTTTTGCATAGATATAGTACTGCTAGGATGATAATTTTGTTTTTGCACAAAATTGTGTGCTGCACTAGTGCACTGATTTAAGCAAGTCTGCACCAGCATTGCTTGGTTTTTTCCTACCCAAAACCAGTTTCTATAATAACTTTTGGCTGTGTTTTCAAAACTAACATATTAAACAGAAAACTTGAAATCACTAGTCAATATTCAATCTGTCACAAAAACATCAAATCAGTTATATATTTTATCTATCAATGCAAAAACCATAATTGAAGGAAGGCAATGTAGCGCTAGTAGAAGCAAGGCTTAACCAGGAAAAGCTAATGGGTATACATCAGAGAAGGGACAGTTCAACAACTACAAGCAACTGACAAAATTTTCAACATCACCATCAACCTCATCAGTAACATCAACTGCAGCAGAAAACCAAATGTTCAAGTCATCCAACAGAAACAAAATCCCCAATGTCAAGCTCATCTACCCTAAGTATAACATTAGAGCCAAAAGGCCAAAACCAAAACTTGCATTTGCTTTAAATAATACATTGAAGAATTATTTATAGATACACAGAGCATTGGAAAAAAATTATGTAAGGTATGTTTGGGATAACCCATTTGTGTAATGAGAGGCATATTTATGCTTGTAAATCATTTCAGAAAAGTAAAATAACTAAGAGCAACAAAAAGGATGAATAATTTAAGAGAAATTACAATTTACAAGGCAACCTTATGTGTAGGATTTAAGGGCATTCATGAAGATAGGCAATCCATATATTCAATGAAATAAATTGCTTTAGAGCGCTATTTGAATCACATAGCCATATCAATTTGCAGACTGACAGTTAAGGTTGTTTATATTTTCAAGGATTTCAACTTCATGTGGGTGTTGCATTGTAAGTTTAATCCTGATAATTCCCTGTCATCTAGCCATGATGGACAGACAGAAAATCTAACTACAAGATTTTGCTTTTTATTTTATTGAAAGCCAACTTATTGAACTTTGTCATCAGAGTTGTAAGTTTGTAACACCTGTTAGACTGTTATACAATAAAAATAGCAATTACAATAGATTAGCAGAAACACTTTGGAAGAAACAGAATTTGGCAAATTTTTAATTGGAGATTAATAGTTGTGATAAATTTGCAACATATGCCTATACTACCAATGAAACTTCAAATATGGTGCACTTAGCGCCCCAAGGAAGGAGAAAAAAAAACTCTGCTAGAATTGTAAAGAACTTAACAACACCCTTCCCCCACAGATATTATGATGTACTTTCAGGTCGTGGACAAATAAGTGGCTCTGGCAAATCATAATTCGTTAGGAAATGGCATTCCATCCTCTATAGTGTAAAACCCAATTGCTTTACTGTCATAACCATATTTACCTACTGTTCCACAAATAACAGGCTCAATGGCTCATGCCAAAATAAGTTCATGTTTGGCGAGGAAGAAAATCTGCTTGCCAACAAAAACACTTCAATGATACATCAACACACATTTGGAGTCTTTATCAATACCAAAACTAGGGTAGCTACACCCACCCTCTCTGATGTTACATCAAAATTATCAGTTGCCTAACCAATGTTTTCCAACAAGAGATTTATACAGCTACGCCTTTTCTCAAGTAAATCAGAAATGTCAAGAGTTGGAGCGGTCCAAAATTAAATTTCCTGAATGAAAATCCATAATGAGGTTTACCAATATCACACTCCTTAATCTTAAGATTCTTATTAGTCATACTGTACTACAGTACCCTTTGCAGGAGTAATATAATCAAGAACTAACAAAATTAAATAAGCATAGAATTGTACAGAGTCCTTACAAACAATGTTAATCAGCTCAATAAGACCTTCATTAATGATGAAATGGCTTAAAAAGTATTTGCAAGCCAAACAGTAATGTACTGCAAATAGCACACAAACAAGGTGCATGCAAAATCTAAAGTTCTAATCATCTATATACATGATGAATGGGCAGACCCCTACACTAATAATGCAGCAATTAAGTGTCAGGCTGTATGGATATAAATATGAAATAGGCGATTTCAATCTGTCAGCTATTTACCTGAAATTCAGAAAGCTTTTCCTTCGTTATTTCATTGGTTAAAGTAGAAACAACCACAGCATTATTCAGTTCTTGCAACTTCTGAACAGAAACAAGGGCACGATTCTTTCCCACATCTTCCTCTGAAAATATAAAATTGCTGGACAGATCCCACAACTCCACAACTCCTTCATCATGCAATGTCACAGACTTAACACCAGCAAGGATAAGATTCTTTGCTGCAAGACCCATGTTCACAGCATTATTACGTAATTAAATAGCATATATTATCACAAATGATGAATGATGCTCAGCTTTTAGACAATGGTACATGCAAGAATAATTCATGCACCAACACTAGTATCTTATCAAAAAAAAAAAAACTGGGTAATTAGTACTTCGTCTGTTCCCCAAATAATGCAACATGGGGATGGAACACGGTTTTTAAGAAGTGGACAGAGATAGAGAGGAATAAAGATATAGACTCATTTGATGTGGAGGGAGAAAACATGTGCAATACAATATTTGTAAAGCTTCTTAAAATGGTAATTGCTATAGTATTTGTGGAACTGAGGAAGCATGACCTTAAAGAAACAATTAGCATTGGGTGCATGCGATGCACGGTTTATAAATCACATTATTAATTCCATAGGAAAAAAATAAAAAAAACAAAGACAATTCAATTAGTAATAAAGGGCTCATTTACTAATGGACTCAAACTACCTCCACTTATGAACATATGTACCTCTCACTCAACTCCATCAACTATAGACAAAATACAACACACTACTGTTTTTCACTACTCCAAATATTCAATCATTTAAGCGCAAAACTAATAAAACCATGCAGTTTGTGTTTTTATCTACTCAAAAACACATTGCAAACACCATATCATTATATCAACATCAGATAAAATCTACTCCACTACCACAATTTAGTTGAACTCTAAACACATACAGACATTTTAAGCCATTGCTAAAATTTGCCTATTCATTTACTACCAAAGTACCTATCCAAAACTTCTTAAACCACTTTTAGATTTAAATCACATAAAAACCAACAACCTCCAAATGCTTAATTCAAAATGAGATAAGCCTAAGTTCTGGTCACTTTGAAACACTGGTAAATAAGGTAACTACATTCACAATGATCAGTGATCTTTCCTTTGCCATTATTTTAAATTTTACTTATCTTTACATTTGTCTTTGACCAATATTGTGAAACACCCTTCCTTTTCCATTTTCAAACATTACGATTATCCATCATTAAAATGAATCAAGGAATAATAACCTAAAATCACCGCATGTATAACATAATATAAATAACAATATATGGGGAAAAAAAAAAGTCATAAAATGAATTAAATTAAAAAAAATTAGTAGATAGAGCAGAAGAGAAAGAGAAACAATAAGTATACCAATTTCAGCACCGAGGCCTTGCAAACCAGAAACTAGGATATTAGAGGCGAAAAGACGACGCATCGTCTCACGGCCATAGACGGCGAGCTGACGACTGTGCAAGTCCTCGTCGATGTCATTTGGATTGCTGTTGTTGTTATTAGTTCCTTTTCCATTTCCGTCACCGAAACCCATATTGGAACGCTCAGATTCACCGTTCTCCGATCCTTTGCTGTGACCGTTGGCAGACGCCGTTAAATCAACAGAAGACGAATTAGAAGAAGAAGCAACAGTAGCAGTAGAGATCAAACAAGGCTTCTTGAGAGCAACGTTGAAGGCGGTGACCTCCACAACTTCGTCGTCAGCCTCTCCTGCCACCGCTCTCTTAACTGGAAGCATATAGTGCTTTCAACTTCTCTGCACCATTTTTTTGACATTTGAACAATAATCAGACGTCAGAAAATTTAATCGAAATTATAATCGAACAACAAAAATCGATTGACGATTACGTTAAAAATCAACAAAACTAATTGATTAATTTTTAAAAATTCAATCGAAAAATTATGAATTAAAATGACGATTTAGCTAAACAAATCAAACATAAAATAAAATCAGATGAAAATTCTAAAATAAGATGACGATTTAGTTAAACAACATCAAAACTAACTAGCAAAAAATAAAATCCAATGATAAAATTCAAAGTAAAATGACGATTGAGCTAAAAAACAACAAACAAAAAATCAATTGAGAAATTCTAAAATGAACTGACGATTAAGCTAAATAAACAACAAATAATAAAATCGATTGAGAAATTCTAGCATAAAATGACGATTGAGCTAAAAAAAAAATCAAAAATCAACAAAAAAAATTGAAATGAGAAATTCAAGAAAAATGACGATTAAGCTTAAAAAACATGAAAAATAAACGAAAAGCAAAGAATCAAATGAAGAATTCGAAAATCAACAATGACGAAAATCGTAGAAGTGGAAAAATTAATGGAAGAATAGCTTGAAAAAGAAGCAAGTGAGAGAGGAGAGAGAAAGTACCGACTGCGCGATGAGGAGGTGGAAGATGGAGGAGAGAGAATAAGGAGCCAAGAAAGAGAAAGAGGTGGTGGGTTTGGTTTTGTTTGCTTGGGTTAGGGATATATTTTTTTGTGTTTAAAATATTTATAGTATAGTAATGGTAATGGAGTGAGGGTTTGAGGTTTGGACTGGACCTGTGGTTTAGGTATTTATGGATGGAGAGGTTGAAATGGGAGACGGTTAGTGCTGTAAATTTATTTGTGGTGTTTTTATTGCAGAACAAGTTTTGTGTGAGAAAAAAAAAATTACAAAATTAGACAAATGTCGTCGATGGTAGGATTCGAACCGATGCGATAGAGCCAATTCGGCCACTGGATTTATATTATTGGGCTTGGTCGCTTGGGTACGCTTGTTTTGGTCAATTTATGTTTTCTAACCTTGACTACCTTATGTTTTGATGAAATTCATTTATAGAAAATTAAAGTTAATTAATTACTGTTTACTGTATCAGTTTTCAAAAAAATAAAAAATTGATGTTTATAAATGTCTTAAGTAACTACGTAATTCCTCAAAAATAATACTCCCTTCGTTTCAATTTGTTAGTCTTATATACTATTTTGGGCATTTCAAAAAAAATCTACCCATATTGAATGTATTTCACTTTTAACTAGATTTTATTTCCTATTTTATACATATTAAATTCCGATAAGTTAAGTTAATTGATTGTGAATTTATGACATGACCCTAAGTAAATACATTATTCCCTTGAATTATGCAATTATGGTTGACTATTTCTTAAAAAAATCAAAACAATTTAAATAAAACAAAATTAATTATGAATTGTTTTTTACTTTAATGTTAAATTCCAAATATTCTCCTTTTA
Organism: Chenopodium quinoa; assembly: GCF_001683475.1. Lineage (NCBI taxonomy): Eukaryota > Viridiplantae > Streptophyta > Magnoliopsida > Caryophyllales > Amaranthaceae > Chenopodium > Chenopodium quinoa. The sequence goes on from NW_018745177.1 coordinate 3,087,991, forward strand.
CTATTTTATGTGATTGATTCCATATGGGACTATCATATTGAAACAGAGGGAGTAATAATTACTACGTAATTTTATATCATGTATGAGAAATACCGTTTTAAAGAAACAATTTTAAGGTAAAACAACTATCTCACATAGCAATTTTACCTGTGATACTATAATTCTTCCCCATAATAAACGAAACATGTTTATCAATGAGATAAACTGGGGCTCCCTAGATTAACTACTGTGGAACAAATTTTCTTCTTAAGTTGTAAGTTATGCATAGTAACTTGTAATTATATACAAGAAATAGATAGATAGATCGATAGATATAGGTGAATTTTCCTTAATTTATAAGTAGTGACGGTGTAACAAATATAACCAACTATATGGATAATTACAGCTTTATTCACAAGTAATTTTAAAAGGGAAAGATATTACGTCAGTCCGGACTGACGAAACGAACTTTTGATATTCTATACTGGCTGGATGATATCCTCTACTAACTGAATGATATCTTGTACTGACTGGATGATATCCTCTATTGACTATAAAATATTATGACTGGATAATATCATATAGCCAACAGAGGATATCATCCAGCCATGATACCATATATCTAATAGAGGATATCATCCATCCAATAAAGGATATCATAGACACACTCATAAATGATATCACATAGCCAGCACAGGATATCATCCAGATCCAGCCATGATATCATATAGCCAAAAGAGGATATCATCCAGCCAGTAGAGGATATCATCCAGCCAGTAGAGGATATCACCAACCAATAGAGAATATCATTTGGCCAATAAAGAATATCATAGACATAATCATAAATGATACTTCGTATCATATAGCCAATAGAGGATATCATCCGGCCATAGTATCATATAACCAATAGAGGATATCATCAAGCGAATAGATGATACGTATAAATCATTGGAGGATATAAATTATTTGATGGAGGATATATATAACTTGTTTGAGGATATGTATAAGTTGTTTGATGATATGTATAACAATGGCGGAACCTCCATTGAAAAACTCGTACTAAAGGACATGGGTATAACATAACTTACTCATTTCTCAACCAAAATACATGCATTTGTAATCAAAATGCTCACAATTCAACATACAATCATATGGGACAAACAATTTCAACAATTAAACATCACATAAGAAAGCTCCAATTGAATTTTTTGGGCATTTTTCAAAAAATCCGAGGATTAAACTTTCTCTCTCTTCCGCCATGAATGACATCGCTTCTCTCCTTCACCATTGATGTCGTCATCGTCGTAGTTGCCTATAGGAAGAGAAGGAGATCCACCATCATCGTCATCTTTGTCTTTATCGTCATCGTCATCTCCTCCGCCGCACAAACTATTTGGTCAAGCTTGACTTACCGAATAGTTTGTGTTTTAAAATTGTGTAAAAAAGGAATTTATTCATGAGGTTAGATACATATTTTTAAAACTCTCTTTTGATAAATTGGATGAAGAGAAGGTTTTGTGTGAGTCCGTTTCACGTGAGTCCGGTTTATAATGCATACTCCCATCCCCTACCCACTGTCACTGGCACTGCCCAGCCCCTTCCGGAGGCCTTCTCCTTCCCATTCTCTAGTGCCGACGACCCTCCCCCACCCATCCCTGAGCCAAAGCGAGAGCGAGGCGGAGGACAAAGAGAGCGAGTGCAACGCCATAGCAAGGTCGATGAAGCCGAGTTCGCCGAGGATTTTGGTGATGGAGTAGATAGGGTAGAGAAACTCAGGCGAATGCAGAGCTTCGGGGGAGGAGTACGGAAATGGCGGCGGAGGAGAGACGGTCGAGGAAGGTGAAAGTGAGGTTGAAGATGAAGACAATGTGAAGGCTGATGTTGATGACTGAGCATCAATGGCGGCAAGGAGGACTGAAAGTGAGGTGAAAATTGTAGGAGTTTATCGGTACGAATGCGGTGGAAAACATGAATCATATTCATATAGCACCTAATCCCAAGATCATGCATAACACATAAAGAATTAGAATTAATACCTTTGAAGCGTGATTCCACGTGCGATCGAACAAGAACAAGGGAGACAAAGAACCTCAAGCGTGATTCCTCTACTTGGTCCACATGCACAGATTAAGTCCTCCACTAATGCTAGTTAGTTGCAATTGAACCCTTCAATTGACCTTCTATGGAGTAGAACGAGCAACGAACAAATCACGAACCACCGCGAAGGGAGGAGATGGGCGTGTGGTACAGAGAGAGAGAGAGGTTTGGATTACTGGTTGCTTGGTGCACAATTAACTGTTAATTGTGTTGTGTCATACAACCCTAGGCATGGACTTTATTTATAGATCTCATCTCTAAATAAGAGTCCATGACAAAGCCCAAATCCTAACTCTAATCTAACTATACTAGCCCAATCCAATTCATGATTGGTTACTTGTTCATGAGGCCCATAAATGGTCCTCTAACTTGCTTAACCCAATACCTTTGTTGTGTGACCTCATAGGATCCATTCTAGTGGGCTTTGGACTATTTAACTAGCCCAAAGGTCAATGATCATAGTCTAGAAACAGATAATGACGACCCAAAAGAACGAACTTATTATCTCCATAATAGTGATCCTTGATATATCTAGTAATTGCACTTATCGAAGACAGAACTCCTTCAATCTCCCACTTGTCTGAGACAAGTGCACAATATTCAAATTCCTTAAGTCAATGTGTGTCGATTTGATAATATGATTGCATCTCATGTCGTGATCATATTAATCTACAAATCTTTTCTTGAGAAACTGAGTTAGAATTACAAAACAAATGATTACTTTGTAGTCCATTTGAGTACGGCCATACATTTTCTGAATTCTCCCTCCTTAAGGGGCGAAGACACATTTCTAATTAAATAGGTAGACTCAATCCAATCTTGTGGCAACCAAGGCTCCCACTAAAATCATGAGGTAACCAGGAAACACCCTTTATAATCTCCAGTTATGGGAAGACGTTTGAATGTACACATGAAATCAATGTTCCACTCATGTCAAAGGAATCCACTAATATATCTGGAAGTTCTATGCTTGAACTTCAAAGTAGGTCTATAGTTCGATCATGCATCATTCATGCATACCCATGTGATTGCCCGAGCTTCACTACGCTCCTATAGCCCAAGAAACAGCGCTATCCAATCAATCTTACATGCTAGTCCATTCAAAGAGATCATTTATGTCCACTTTAATGACTCTAGACTAGGAACTAAAATAATGTACGGATTTTGTTCACCTGTGGGGTTTCATTCACCAGGTTATTTAAATAAATTAACCTGACGAGCCCATCAATCCATAATTATTTTGGAAATTTTATTTAATATTGAAACCACAATTAAATAAGAGAAATAATAAATTTATGATTAAACATAATTCTGCAAATGAATGTATTACATATGTAACTTATTTTTCTCCAAAAACAGATACAACTTTTAATTACATCATTTGCCTCAATCCAATTGCACTAGTGTGCTTCTCATGCTTAGGTAATGGAAGGGGTTTAGTAAGTGGATCAGAGACATTCTCATCCGTATGAACTTTGCACATCTTGACATCTCCTCTGCCAACGATCTCTCGAATGAGGTAATACTTCCTCTCAACATGTTTGGATTTGAAGTGTGACCTAGGCTCCTTTGATTTAGCAATGGCGCCATTGTTGTCACAATGCAATTCGATTCCATTTTGAGCACTTGGTACGATATCCAGCTCAGTTAGGAACTTCTTTATCCAAACTGTTCCTTAGCTGCTTCAACAGCAGCCAAATACTCTGATTCTGTTGTAAATTCTGCTATAGTGCTTTGCTTCGAACTCTTCCAGCTCACTGCTCCTCCACTCATACAGAAAATGTATCCAGACTGGGATTTAAAATCATCTCTGTCTGTTTGGAAACTCGCATCCGTATAACCTTTGACAACCAACTCATCTTCGCCACCATATACTAGAAACATTCCTTTAGTCCTTCTCAAGTACTTAAGGATGTTCTTGGCAGCTGTCTAGTGTGCTTCTCCTGGATTTGCCTGAAATCTGCTACACATGCTTAAAGCATATGAAACATCCGGCCTTCTACAGATCATGGCATACATTATTGACCCTACTACCGAAGCATAAGGTACAATCGCCATACGTCTCATCTCGTCTAGTGTAACCGGACATTGAGATTTACTGAGCGTAATGCCATGAGACATGGGGAGAAATCCTCTCTTGGATTTTGACATCTTGAACTTATCAAGAACCTTATCAATATAAGTCTCTTGACTCAGCCCAATCATCCTTCGAGACCTGTCTCGATGAATCTTGATTCCCAAAATGTACTCGGCGTCACCCAAGTCTTTCATGGAGAAACAACTCTTCAACCAGTCCTTGACTGACTCAAGCATTGGTATGTCGTTCCCCATGAGGAGTATGTCATCTACATACAAGACTAAGAAAACTATGCTGCTCCCACTGGACTTCTTGTATACACAAGGTTCCTCTTCGCTTTTGAGAAAGCCAAACTGTTTGATTGCTTCATCAAAACGAAGGTTCCAACTCCTTGATGCTTGCTTCAATCCATAAATGGATTTTTGAAGTTTGCATACCTTTCCAGGATTTTCTGGATCTTCAAAACCCTCAGGTTGTGTCATATACACTTCCTCCATCAAGAACCCATTCAAGAAGGCGGTTTTGACATCCATCTGCCAAATTTCGTAATCGAAAAATGCAGCAATCGCTAGAAGAATCCGAATGGACTTAAGCATTGCTACTGGAGAAAAGGTTTCATCATAGTCAATACCATGAATCTGTTTGTATCCTTTTGCTACCAGTCTTGCTTTATAGATGTAGGCATTTCCATCCTTGTCTGTCTTAATCTTGTAAACCCACTTGCAACCAATAGGTTTTACCCCATCAGGCAAGTCCACCAGGGTCCACACAGCATTTTCAGACATTGATTCCATTTCGGATTTCATGGCCTCAAGCCATTCATTTGAGTTGGGGCTTACCAAAGCTTTCTTGTAGGTAGAAGGTTCCTCATTCTCCAATAAGAAGATTTCAGAATCCTCAGTTAACAGAACTTCAACAAACTGTTTGTTTCTGATTCTGGCAGACCTACGTGGGGTAGGAGCAACAATAGAAATGTTCTTTCCAACTTCTAGAAGATTTTCGCATGAATTAGATTCAAGTGGGACGATAGGAATCTCGCTAGTCGAATTAGCTTGCTCCGACGCATGATTAATCGACTCATGCACCCTCGCCTCTGATGTGGTGTTATCCACATCCATTTGTTGCTCGTCTCGAATTTCTTCGAGAACCACTTTACTCCCACTTGGCTTTCTAGAGAGGAATTCCTTTTCTAGAAATATACCATCGCGAGCAACAAACACTTTGTTATCTTCGCGATTGTAGAAATAATACCCCATTGTTTCTTTTGGGGATAACCCACAAAGAAACATTTGTCTGATTTAGGTTGTAGTTTATCGCCTTGTAAACGCTTTACATAGGCTTCACATCCCCAAATCTTGAGATAAGACAACTTTGGAACTTTTCCAGTCCATAACTCATATGGTGTCTTCTCAACTACTTTGGATGGGATTCTGTTCAGTATGTTCGCAGCTGCTCCTAATGCATATCCCCAGAATGATATGTGAAGATCAGTAAAGCTCATCATGGACCGAACCATATCTAGTAAGGTCCTATTCCTCCTTTCTGACACCCCATTTAACTGTGGCGTCCCTGGAGGAGTTAACTGTGAAATTATTCCACAATTAATTAGATGTTCATCAAATTCTTGGGTTAAATATTCACCACCACGATCAGATCGTAATGCCTTGATTGTTTTCCCAAGTTGGTTTTGTACCACATTCTGGAATTCTTTGAACTTTTCAAAGGCTTCCAACTTCTGCTTCATTAAGTAAACATATCCAAATCTACTTAAATCATCAGTAAAAGTAATGAAGTATCTATATTGACCCCTAGCTTTTGAACTCATTGGTCCACATACATATGTATGTATGAGTCCCAAAAGGTCACTTGCTCTTTCACCTACACCCGTAAAGGGTGACTTAGTCATTTTACCAAGCAAGCATGACTCACAATTTTCAAATGATTCATAATCAAAAGAAGAAAGGAGTCAATCCTTTTGTAATTTTTGGATGCGCTTTTGGTTGATGTGACCAAGCCTACAATGCCATAGGTAAGTTGGGTTTGAACCATCTGTTCTTTGCTTTTTATGATCAATGCTATAGACATGAGTTGTATATTCTAAGACATACAAACCGTTAATTAATTTTACGTTAGCATATAACAAATTTTCTTTAGAAATAAAACAACATTTGTCTCTTATTTCAAATGAAAATCCTTCAAAATCTAAAACAGGAACTGAAATAATGTTTTTAGTTATTGTTGGTACATAATAACAGTTATTAAGCACCAAAATAAGCCCAGAGGGAAGTCTCAAGTGATAACTTCCAATAGCAAGTGCAGCAACTTTTGCTCCATTTCCTACTCGAAGCGTTACTTCCCCTTTTGCTAACTTCTTACTTTCTCTCAAGCCCTGCACGTTATTAACGATGTGAGCACCACAACCGGTATCAAATACCCAAGTGGAAGATGAAGTAAGATTAATTTCTACAACAAAAACATCAAGTAACTCTTTACCTTCTGTTTTCACTGGTGTATAATGGGGATACCCTGGTGTATGGCGAAGCCAATCACCACAATAGAAGCATTCGCTTTGTCTCCTCTTCAGGTACTCCTCAGCATGGTTGAGTAAAAGGTTGACTAATGTCACAGTCGAGCCCTCATCATTATGAGTGAGCCTAACTATATCAAAACCATCGTGGAGTGAGAACAAGATAATATCATGCTCGGAGTCATCATCGAACGGTTTCCCAAGGACGTCCATTTGATTGAACAAATCAATCATTTCAAGGACATGAGTCCTTACTGACTAACCAGGCATGAGTTTCTTAGCCATAATCTTACAATGAACATTGTAAGCCTCATACCTAATGTTGTCAGTCCAGGAATAGTAAATCTGAGGGATCGAATTAACAATCTTTCTTACATTATAATCTCTGAAGCCTCCACTTCCTAATGCCCCAATGCCACCTCAACAAATAGCACGAAGAAATTGATAAAAGTTGGTTACCTCATAGTGCCTGAATCTTCTTCTCCAACAACTTGGAATAGATTCTAAAATGAGTTGTCTGATTTTCTCTGCATCTGAAACAATTTCAGTATGCCTTTCAGCTTTATAACCCTTAGTATAATCGCTCTCAACAGGTACATTTAAACGAGATTCAAGCCCATGGCTTGTGAGAACTCTTCTCAACTCGCTTTCCCATTCCCTGAAGTTTCTGAGATTCAGCCTTAAATTAAGTTTCGTTGGCAAAATAGCGTTGTCGTTATGGTTATTCATCTACAAACAAAAACAAAACGAGGCAAAGTTCAATAATTATGTTTAAAAAATTTAAAGTACCATAAGCGATGTTAATAGTTGGTAACTTTAAAACATTTATTCAATTTTAATTGATCCCTATTGAATAAAATGATTCCAAGATCCTTTAATTGTGCAATAATTGACCGGACTTTAGCCCTACCATCAACCATTACATTTTCAAGGTGAGTAAACTCTTTACTGATTACAACTCTTTGTAATTCTTGGTTGAATAATTGCCCATCACATGTAAAATTTTATTTAAGGTAAGAGATAGAATCAAATCATATTTTAGTTATGAAAGATAAATCATATTTATCTTCCATGGTTATCCTAACTAATTTAGGAGATTCTATCCTAATTGCTAGCCAATCACATAATTTTAATTCAATTATTATCCAAAATAATTATGGGATAATCATATTATTTAAATCAATCTTTATCTTTTTGGAATCTAGCTCAACAATCCTTAAAATTTTCAAAGATTAAAACAAATTTTAAGATTTGAAATTATCTTAACAAACTTTATCCAAAATTAAAAACTTTAATTAAGGATAATTATCAAAATCAACTTTTGAAATTTGATATTATCCTCAAAATAAAATCAGATTTTATTTTGAAAATATTTTAAAATAAAATAATTTTAATAAAACTATTTATTTATTTTTAATTTTGCTGCCACGTCAGTCAGGGGAGAACCCCAACCAACGCAGCAACAGGGATCACGCAACCACAACTGGGAATAACCCAGCCACGGCCAGCAACCTGTCCGAAAAAAAAAACGCCTGAGATCGGCAGTCCGAGGAAACCACCTTACCAAAATCGATTCCCTCTGCCAAGACGACCTCCCGAATACGCCCTTTGCGGCTGAGGGATGCCGTCGCAACCAGGCTGGTGCCCAGCCACGATCGACATAGGCCGCAGCAGGCAGCCGTGCAACAGTTGCACTTTGCTGCTGCCACCTGTCAGCCAGGCACCGCCCTGACTTCCCCTTTCGACCACCTGGGTAGCCTCCATGGTCCACTAGACGGTGATCCGACCACCCAGCCACGGCTGCCCCTCCCAAAAATCAATTATTTTCCCTTTTTTTTTAGAGTTTTAATTTAATTTAACAACTCTTGTAAAATTAAATTAAATTAGGTCTTTTAAAATAAAACATAACATTTATGCCTAATTCAATTTTGAAATCAAATTCACAATTCAATTTCAAATCTAGGGTTCGAAAATTATCAAAATTAAGCACAAAATCAAAATTTAGGGCTCTATTTTAATCATATTTTTCGAAAATTCTAGGGCTTAAGTCAGATTTTACTAGAATAATTGAGCAATTTAAATCATATTTAAACAATTCCAAAAATTAAATCTCATTTAATATAAAGATTGAACCATAATTAAATTATTCTCCCTCCTAATTGAATTAAAATTGTGGACTATCAAAGAATTAATATTCAATATATGTACATGCATAGGCTAACTGATACCACTGTAGGAGTTTATAGGTACGAATGCGGAAAACATGAATCATATTCATATAGCACCTAATCCCAAGATCATGCATAACACATAAATAATTAGAATTAATACCTTTGAAGCGTGATTCCACGTGCGATCGAACAAAAACAAGGGAGACAAAGAACCTCAAGCGTGATTCCTCTACTTGGTCCACAGGCACAGATTAAGTCCTCCACTAATGCTAGTTAGTTGCAATTGAACCCTTCAATTGACCTTCTATGGAGTAGAACGAGCAACGAACAAATCACGAACCACCGCGAAGGGAGGAGATGGGCGTGTGGTACAGAGAGAGAGAGAGAGAGGTTTGGATTACTGGTTGCTTGGTGCACAATTAACTGTTAATTGTGTTGTGTCATACAACCCTAGGCATGGACTTTATTTATAGATCTCATCTCTAAATAAGAGTCCATGACAAAGCCCAAATCCTAACTCTAATCTAACTATACTAGCCCAATCCAATTCATGATTGGTTACTTGTTCATGAGGCCCATAAATGGGCCTCTAACTTGCTTAACCCAATACCTTTGTTGTGTGACCTCATAGGATCCATTCTAGTGGGCTTTGGACTATTTAACTAGCCCAAAGGTCAATGATCATAGTCTAGCAACAGATAATGACGACCCAAAAGAACGAACTTACTATCTCCATAATAGTGATCCTTGATATATCTAGTAATTGCACTTATCGAAGACAGAACTCCTTCAAAAATAACCATGGAAATGATGCCAAGGTGAGGCAGAGACGCCATTGTTTAATATTTGATATATATAACCTATTATCTGACAATTATAATATAATAGGAAAAATTGCTCCCATTAATCTGAACTTTGCCTCGTCCTCCGAAATTAATCCCAACTTTCGTTTATTATCTATTGCACCCAACTTTAGGGGGTATTAATTTCTATTGCACCCAAATGACTTGAAACCGGTTAAAGAGGTAAATTTTGCTGGCTTGTGATTAATTGCACACGTGTCGCAACCAGATTGGTTCAAAAGTAAAAATCAAAACTTAAAAATTAGTTAAAAAAAAAAAACAAAACCACCCCGTTTCCCCTGGAGCACCGGCCACCCCCGTTTGCCCCCGAGCACCGGCCACCAAAGCAGCAGCCGGAAATCAGAGGGGAAGGGCGAAAATCGGAGGGTAAAGCTCCAGAATGGCCGACGAAGCGGAGAAGAAGCCAATCGAGGTCGAAAATGGAAGAGGAAGGGGGTGGATGGAAACGAAGGGGAAGAGGGCGGAATCGGAGGAAGGAAGGGAGGAAAGAGGGCGAATCAGAGGGAGGAAGGGGGTGATCTGAAGAAGGGGACGAATCGGAGGGGGCGGAAACGACCACCCTCCTGCCGGAAACGGAAGCTGCTGGGGAGGGGTTTTCGGGGGTGGGGAAAGGGAAGGGGTGGCTGGGCGGCGGTTTCCGGCGGTGGGGGAAGGGTTTTCGGGGGTGGGCGCAACTTTCCGGCGGGGTTGGGGGTGGTGATGTAGTGTTTTCCGGGATAGGGGTGGGGGTTGGGTTTGGCAGGTTTTTATTTTATTTTATTTTTTTAAATTTTTTTTTTGACCTATCACGTGTTGACACGTGTCTAGGTAACATGCTACATCAGGTTGGATGACCTGTTGGGTGCAATAGAAATTAATACCCCCTAAAGTTGGGTGCAATAGATAATAAACGAAAGTTGGGATTAATTTCGGCGGACGAGGCAAAGTTCGGATTAATGGGAGCAATATTTCCAATATAATATCTGATATTTATAATCGAATATCTGACCATGATAATCTAATTTCTGATAGTTAAGACCTAAGATTTGACAAGTATAATCTAATACCTAATAAGTATAATTTAATATATGACCATTATTATCTAATTTTGACACTTATAATCTAATATTTGATATTTATGATCTAATATCTGACTATTATCAATTAATTTATGACAAGTAAGATTTTTTTTCCCTAAGAAAATAAAAATATAAAAAAAAATTACTTATTTCTGTTTGTATGACCGGACTCACGTGATTCCGTTCTGCACAATACTTTTACTTGGATAGTTGGATGAAAGACAATACCTATTTGTCCTTGAAATTTATATATAAAATACTCTCTATGTCTATTCAAAAGAGGAAAAATTACTCTCTTTGTGATCAAATACGCACATTTAAAATATGTAGCAAATATTTAGCTAATTGACTCTATTTTGATAATCCATGTTTCATTTTAATAAAAATGTACTTGATATAAAGAAGAAAACTAATATATTTTGATAGTTTATTTCCCAATATTACTTGACAATTTTTTTTACACTAACTAAATTAGTGTTAAATTGATGATAATTTTGAAAATTATATAGCCTAGAGCACAACTAATTTTCTCCTCAAGTTGTAAGTAATACTACACGAAGTAATTTAACTCGTAACCCTCTAAAAGATGTGGATGTGGACTATATCCAACGAATACTTGATACACACTTCATTTTAGACCAAAATTATACTCGTATTTCATTACGGAGTACAATATGCGTAGGAGTCAAGACCGACTACGACATTCAAACGTTATCAATTAATGACACTTCAATGTGTGACACCAACTCCAGAAACCAAAAATTCAGACTAGTTTACACATCTTGTATGGATAAATATTTACATCTACCCCTACTTTCATACTACAGTCAAACTGCAAAACTGATGAATGAAGTCTCCTTTACAAATGCCTTTAAATAAAAAAAAAACTTGAAATGAAATAAAGATAGTAACATTAGTAAGTAATCTGATATCTGCAGAACTATACATCAATACATACATCATGTCTATTTAAAGCACCCTTTCTTCTTTTGTTACACTTTGTTCTTTTATTCATATCATATCTATGCTCTTTACTTCTTTACTTCTTTACTTCCCTAAAAACCCTGTTTTATTAATGTCATACTCAAAGCTACCCTTAAAACTAGCTAGCTTCATTTACACTCAATAAGAGTTATTCAATGGCTTTTCATGTGTATCATCATCAAACATTTCTTTTATTTCTTCTTCTTCACGTATTTTTCTTTCAGTATAACTCTTGTTCATGTTATGCTCAATTTTCTGAAGTTAATGATCAGAAGGTTGATTTAACTTTGTATTACGAGACACTTTGCCCGTATTGTTCGTACTTTATTGCCCATGATTTGGTAAAACTCTTCTCTAATGGCCTCATTTCCATAGTCAATCTTAGGTTGGTTCCTTGGGGTAATGCTGCTGTTGAGCCTTCTGGCTATTTCCAATGTCAGGTACGAGTATGTTTTGATGTTTATGTTGTATTACGTATCGAAAATTCATGTTATGATACCTTCCGATCCTTGTGAGGGCCTAGGTAGGGGAACTACTCAACGAGCCTCATTTAGGCATATGCGTGTATAGAATCAATAGATCATAGTAAAAAAAGACATACATTCATTATTATGGATTTGTGCATAATTTTTTTTTTTTCTTTTTTGCAGCATGGATCAGGAGAGTGTTTGCTGAATGCTGTTGAAGCTTGTACCATTGATGCTTATCCTGATGTTGTAAGACCTCTGTTACTCTTATAAATAATTAATAAAAAAAAAAAAAATTAAATAAAAAAGGTTTGTAATTTCAATTCTGTAAATCTATGGCAAGTATTTCAAGACGTCTCAAAATAGTCTATGTAACTATTAAGTTTAAACGGGGAAGTGCATTCTCACTCGCACACTATTTGCACCGTCCAAGTGTTGAAATCACTGACATAAAAGGCATGTGTTTGTTTTTCCATAGACTGCATGAGCCAAGATATTGGTTGTCATTGTTTCCGTAGAGTTAAGGTCAGAGATCAAGTGGAAGTAAGGTTCCAAGATTGTGCAAAACTAGAACTGCAATGATATAAAGGATGGAGGCAGAATTCATTAAATAAACTGTCAAGAGTAGGAAGAAAAATTTATTAGCAAGATAATGACATGATTAAATTTGCATCTGTGGCAGAACAAGCACTACTTCTTGATCCAATGCATAGAAAGTCTAGCTTATCAGCAAAGAGAAGCGGAGTGGCAAAGTTGCTTCAATAAAGTATCACTTGATTCCAAGCCCATCTTCGACTGCTACAATCAAGGAAATGGTCGAGCGGTCAGTTACTCAGCTCGACAGTTCTTCCTATTTTATTGGTATTAACTGTCAAAAATCTAATATTTAGCATGTTGAATGATTCTGCAGCTTGAAGTACAGTATGCATATGAAACTAGTCAGCTAAACCCACCTCACGAGTACGTGCCATGGGTGCTTGTCAACAATCAGCCACTCCGGGAGGTGTAACTCTCTCCCTCTCTTTCTAGCATGCTCTTTCTCGCTCTCAAGTATGTGTAATCTAATGTGGGTGGTTGCAGGACTACCAAAATTTCATGGCGTACATCTGCAAAGCATACAGAGGCACGTCAATTCCTGCAGCTTGTAGTACGGCAGAGTTCATGATCAGCTCGTTTGGTGACAAGGCAATGGATACATCTCAACAGGTGAGCTATGTAGGAGGCCTGCAGAACTTGACCTCATTTATGCCAACTGAAATTCTTCAGCAGAATAGAGAAGTGTTCAACTGATAAGCCAAAATGAAGCACTAAGTTTCAAGGCAAAAGGCACTAAGGCCTGGCCTAGTAGTGAGCTTAGCTTGTGACACATCCCATATGTTAGCTTGCTGATTTGAAGTATCAACTAATGTATGAGTGCAGAAAAGGCGCACGATTGCGAATTCTATTGCAAATTTTTAATCAAAAGTTCTATTAATTGGCTTAATTATATATGCACAAATCTCATAGAATGGCTAAGAACAGAAAATTAACAGAATAGCAGTTTACATCCAATCTTGAATCCTTGATAACAAACCTCCATGTCAACGACATCAAATTGCTAATGATGAAATCGCAGCCTGAAAAGAAACTCTTAATCAATAATCTCCTTTTTAAGGCATATATTAAATACAGCATAAGATCCATACTAGTAAAGCCAGTCCCACTACAAGAACAATATACAGAGAAGCTAGTCCCACTGTCCCACTACAAGAAAAACAAATTTTGAAAACGCAAAATGGTACAATCGTACATATAGGTGATATAACACACAGTCACATGAATAGTCATAGGTTTATCATCTTCCATGTCTTGTTGCATATGTCAAAGGCATCTTCCTGCAGTGGATCAAATTCAAACTTCTCCACTGTCTTTTTTTCACGATCTACGATATCTGGAACCAGATCAAGGTGTAACAAATTTGCTAAAATATAAGATACATGATAGCATGCGCCCGCGCGCGCACACACACACACAGAGGCAGAAAACTGTGTTGAGTACAGAAAACACCAGGAGAGGAATATGCAGAAAGTATGCAATAAAAATATTCAAGATGTATTTTGTTATTAAAAGGGGAAAAAAGGATACGCCCAGAGATTTTCGATGGACTCGCTAGATCTGGAATAATCTTTGTGACAGATGCATAAAATGAAAGTTTCCTCCTGCAATATCATATGATTATTATGTTAGGAACAGAGTAAGCTAGTTGCAATCAAGACGTATAAAGCAAATTATTCATTCAACAGCCAAAAAAATTATAGCATGTTAAACAAGAATATGTACAATTAACAAAACCTTCTCGAACAAGCGTTCATACGTTGTAATCCGCATTTTAATTTGCTCTTCCTTGGAAGCAGTATGACTACTACTGTTCCAACTTTTGTTTTAATTAATACCATATGCAAGAAAGCCAAGCGAAGCACTTACCCAGTATTAGAAATTGAGTCTCCAAACTCAAAATAGCTCCACAGAAAACCAGCAAAGTCTATTTCTAAAACCATGAAAACTAACTACTTGATGGGTTTGTAGTTTTGTACCTCCCTATGTACAAAAATATCCAATAAAATAACTTTAAAACAAGCAACTTATCAGAACTATGAAAGACAGCTGATCACTCAAATCCTATAAAATTAAAAGGATAAATGAACTAATATCTCTTTCACAGTTTCACTCATGAAAGACCCAGTAACTTTTAGCCTATATTACCTAGAGCCTCTCTGCTAGCTTCAAACTTTCAATAGTTAGATAAAGAAGAAAATCACACAAAGACTCGACTATGCAGTAAAGAGCATGCATGGACAAAAGTGATCAAATAAAACTATAAAACACAAACTATCTATGATGAAAATTCTAATGACCTATATGTTGATCTTTAGGGTTTCAAAAATCAATTGAAAAAAGGTGTCTTCTCGTGTAATGTTTAAACCTCACTTTCAACAAAATGCATCAGTAGACCATAGTGAATGTAGTGAGCAGTCAGATGTGACTTCAATAACCTTTGCCACAAAGTTTGAAAATGAAATGCAAGCATAGCAAATACACAATGTTCATTTTCAAAGCATGTTGTAATTACTCATATGGAGTTATTTTTTAGAGCAGTTGCAAACTTGTAGTAACACCCCAATTCTCTCTTTCTCAAATAAACAAGATTCCAAAAAGGGAATACATTACAATAAAAATCAAACTAGAACTTTGTTAAGCACACTAGCATACAATTAATAAAACAAATATTCCAAAAATGTCATACTAAGCCATCACATAATTGCATGTTACATGTTTTAATCTTTAATCATGGTACATGGTGGTGAGTTGGTGACACATCAGAAATTCTCTTGCATTTTATTTAATGAATTTATTTGGGAAAGGGAGAATTATTGGGGTGACCAGTGTTGCACTTATGTCACAAAACAATAATACTTACTGTTCTTTCTCATGTTCTTCTTCAAGTTTCTTTAGCTTCTGACTCTTCTCCTCTAACAAAAGTCGTTGATGATCTAGCTCATTAATCTTGTCAACAATTACTGTGTTCATACAACAAATAACTCAGTTTGAAGAACAGAGAACCAACATATGACCATCACATATATCTGACAAAACAGAATACTTATCTAAGATCCTCTCGAAGCAGCTTCTCTCTTTTGAGTTCCTCATCAAGCTCTTTCTGCAGGCGCTCTAATTCTTCATTGGAAACCACTTCAGATCGTGCCACTTCTATCTTGTGCTTGCAATCATCGATCTTGTCCTGATAATCTATTTAAAATGTGAACGTGATTAGAGTAAGTAACTTAGTAGCAACTTCATCAAGGTGGCAGTATGCACTAATACATGACACTTCCCGCTGTAATACACACATATATCCATACTTAAAGGAAACTTCTTTCTTTGTACACTTAAGGGGGGGTTTGGTTAGTGTATTTTTTGGAGTGGAAACGGATTCGATTAAACCGATATTGTTACCGAGTGTTTGGTTAGAAGACATGGTAACAATTACCATTACCTAAGGGTAATGGTTATCCTTCATTTGTTACCTCTAAAAAAATTAGGGTAACAAATACCCTTACCCTCCTCCAATCACAAAATTCCTATTTTTCTCCTTTCCATGGTTTAAACCAAACAAATGAAAAGGCAATATTATTTGATTCCTTTCCCCCCTCTTATTTGTTCCCTTTCCACTCCATTTCCATTAACCGAACCAAACACCCCCTAAAAGTAGATAGAGCACCGAAAAATTTCTCAATTAGGGAAATTGAAAGGCACCAACATTAGACAATGAGAAATTCACCTCTAACATGACTTAAAAAAGAAGCATATATTTTTAAAGAGCATGCCTAATAATCAAATAAATGGTTACCAAAAAAAGGCTGGACTGTATAATATCTAAAATCGGGCAAATAATGCTAGTGTGGTACCCTACATCCTTCTTGGATGGAAGATTAATAGGACAAGATTGAATATGGTGTCTTGTCTTCTACATCCTTTTTGGACACCATTCAAGTGATCAGTACAACCATGAACATCCTTTTCATATTGAAACCTGCTATCCCTAATTCTTTACTTGAAATTCCAGAGAAATTACCTCCCTCGAACTTAAGGAAATTCGCAAGTTACAATTCCGAGCTCATTTGTCCAGTTGTATTGCGAGCAGTGATTAGTCAATGTAGTAAAAAATCGATTGTCTTTTGCTAGTCACAATCAAAATAGGGACAGAAATGCAAAATGCTGCTCACAAATGAGAGGGAAATGACGTTGGGCCTTAAAATTTAGAATTCGCTCACACCATAATCTATATTGATGTAATTGGTTTTATGTAATACTGCATACAATGCTTTATGTGATAATTACCACTCATCGAATTCCTGTCCATCCTATACATTCCCTAAAGCTGTAATGCTGTTTGGTTAAGATCAAATTACACCGGAGATACCACTCTCTAGAGAGCCATTTGGTTGACAAAAATAAAAAGTTTCATTCTAGGATTTTCTATTGCCTACAAGAATGAGAGAATTCGATTACCTAGTCCTTTCACAGTAAATTCAACTTCTTACAGTCAACCAAATTATTTTTCGTTACGAGAATCAAAATTCCCACAAAGCGTAACTCATTATTCTTATGTGCAACCAAACGACCACTATGTTATTAGTTGGCCTCGCCCACAAGTTTAGCAGTACAAAGTGTAACAATTTACATTGAGTTGGTAGTTTATACAACTTTCCATAAACACCATACTCAAGCAATCATCTCATATAATTTTCCAACCAAATTACAATATACATATAGTAACTTCCCTAACCCCATCAGTTCAAACAACCCCAACTTAAACAACCCACTAATTCAAGCATAATTAGTGCACCCCAAAATCCATCTTTGGTTTTCAAAATCAATTCTTTAAAATAACAAAATGCAACCCCATATACAATTGTACATAAAAAATAAAAAAAACAAAGTTGAGAATTTAACCAAAAAAAAGGGGGAAAACCTGAAATGGCGATCTGGGTAGTGTTGAAATCAGAATCAGAAGACGATTGAATAGATTTGGATTGTTGAACGCACTGGGTTAACAAATTGAAGTCTCTCTTATCTCGGAGAACACCAACGAGGTCGTCACAGTAAGATAATAGCTGATTGATATCGATTTGTGGCGAATTGTCGACCATTTTTCTAGGGTTTTGGTGTTGAAGAAGAAATTCAACAAGGGAATTGAGCAATTGAGAAGAGAATTATCAGAAAGAAAGAAAATGGGTTTATAGTTGTGAAAGGAGCAAGAGAGTATGAATTGATAAGGTTGGTAATTTCAAAATAAAAGTTGGCGCCCTGTCCACTCCGAACAGTCCGAACAACACTCAAGTACTCAACCGTCCAGGATTGGTGGGAGACTGGGAGGTTTTTCTAATACCGGAGTATCTATACTTCTTTACTTTATTTTTTATATACTAAAGTACTCCCGTAGATATCTCCTAAGTACACATGTCATCACCACATAAAAAAAATTCCCGCCAAAAATTTTGTTACTTTGCCTTATATTTAGAGAGTGACATCCAACAATAATAATTTAAATAAAATTAAAAAATATAGTCATATTGAATAAAATGTTACGTATTAAAATACTATTTACTTATTTAGGATATCATCAAAATGTTTTTTTTTTCCAGTTATCAATCAGAATAACATTGAGTCCTTTTTTTTTATTAAGAAAAGAGTAGCTTTTATATTACGGGCGTGTTCGTCAAAATATAGTTGTGAAGGTAGCTGTAGATATGGAGGTAATTGTTAGCTGTCAACAAGCTGTTAGCTGTGAAGATAAATAATTTAGATATGAGTGTTCGGTAAAGTAGTGGTTGACTAGCTATTAAATATAAAAATCAATATTTTATTTTTAAAATTATAGATTAAATTTTCAACAGCTACCTGAAAAGCTACCTCTAATTTCAAAAACTAATCTTTTTAACTTTTCACAAAAGTTATTTCCACCACTAAAAGCTACCCTAACCACAACTTTGCCAAACACTCACATTTTTTGTTAAGTAATGGTTTTAAAAGCTACTCAAAAGCTAACGCCGAACACGCCCTGCCAATACTAAAATCTTATTTATTCTTCCATCCCACATTAATTGTAAATTGTAATGTAATGTAGACATTGAGATTAATCTAGTATATCACAGTGTTTATTGTACCTTTTTTTTTGTACTTCTAATGATTCGTTTCATGCAGTTTCTAATGAACAAATAGTAAAATATTATTGTAAAACCGTGCATAGCACGGGTTTTGAACTAATGATTTTTCAAAATAAAACCGCTAAATCGTTAATGATGTTAGCGGTCTTATTTAATAAAGAATCATTAAATGATATTAGCAGTTTTATTATTTTTTTTTCGAGGCAAAGTAGGCGAGATTTTATTAAGATAAATCAAGTTCCATCAAAGTTGTGATAATTTGGGGGAACGAACTCATACAAACACGTTCATCATTAACATTAGTTTCCCATCTAGCTTTTAGCTATTATTTAAAGAATCGTAACTGACAGGGTAAAGTCGTATCCCCTAATCAAAAATAATTACCTAAGTCCTCTAACTAAAGTAGATAGGGAAGTAGGGTCGAACTCCACAGGGAAACAAGTCTTTCTATTCCTAATTAACTAATACAATCTAGATTATGAAGTAACCAATATTTATATTTGAATAATAAACTAAACTACGAAGATTGAGAATAGGGAGAAAACAATATATAAAGGAATCTAGGGCACAGGTTCACCAATAAATAATACTCCAGGGTAAAACATAATAATCAATCATTGACATTGCATAAATAACATGATTAACAGGCTCTCACAATTTATTAATCGACAAAGATCTAACAGGCTCTCGCAATTTACTAGATCTAAGCTCCTATTGAAAATAGCCTTTAATATCAAATTAACATCTGCTCGATTCATCAATTCAATATTGCTATACTTTTACAGGCCATAATTGTAAAGCGTTAAAACAATTCAATAAGAAATTATCATGCAATATCAAAAACTAATAATAGTCAATCATCAATGCATCAATTAACCAGATCGTAAAGGGCTTTCGCTACGTATTACAATCACAGAATTAATCTACCGGTATTAAGTCTCATCTCTCGAATCTCGACTTAACCTTTTATAAATTAACCTGCCTATTGAAACTAGACCTAAACATCAACTCTCATCTGTCGAATCTCGAATCAACATTGTCAAACTCATGCATAAAAGATCAGGCCTAATCTAGTCACATAACATTAAATCAATCAATAGGAGATTAATCTAGCATTTATAATTAACAACAATAAATTACCCCTTCATATTATTTATGGATCCCCATAAACCCTAGAAAGAAAAATACTCACACATAATAGGAACTAAACAAATCAAAGCAATAAAGTAAGACATGATTAAAGGAATAAAATAAACAACTAAGATTAAGAGAAGAGAAATCGTTACCAAAATAAATCTGGAATTAAGAGTAGATTAAGAACAAAGGTTTTAGAGAAAGCAAATCTAAGAGAACAATTAAGAGAGTAAAGAAAGAGTAAAAAGAGAGAGGGAGAGAGAAGAGAGAGAGAGGAGAAGAAGAGAGTTAAAATCGTATTACGGAGGAGTATTTATACTCCGTACAAATCCTAAACTAAAACAAACTAAAGCGACGCTAATCGTCTCCTAATAAATACACGCGCCCAATCGGGCGCGCCTTTTTGCTTCCTCAATACTAATCTCGCGCCCGGCCGGGCGCGTCACCGGGCGCCAGCCTTAGCTTCTCCCGCCCGGCTGGGCGCGTCACTGGGCGCCAGCCTCTTTGGCCGGGCGGCTCTCTTGGGCCATTATTTGGACTACGATTGGGCCCTAATTCTTCGGGCCAATCTGGGTTTCCTCTTCCGGTGTTGAATACTTGGTCCAAATGCCCCAGTATCACCTATACCGAGCCCTTAATCACCGGTTCGATGGCTCTAACCGGCCCTGGGCTATAAAATCTGGTCGTGCTTCTCCAATGCTCGTGATTGCTCCAAAATATCTCGGGAAAATACTCCAAAAGTGTAAATCCCTGCAAAAGTCAACCAAATCTACGAAAACACTAGAAAACACCAATTAGTAATAAAAGTGGCTCTAAAGAGCCAAAAACACTACCAATTATGACCAAGGGACGGGGGTAAAATACTATATAAAACAAACACATCAAACTCCCCCGAGCCAAACCTTTGCTTGTCCCTAAGCAAAGATCTCATCAATGAATCAATAAATATGCTTCACCCCAAAAATTAAAAACCAAGCACAAACGATCCAGGGTAAACCAAATAAACATGCTTCAAAATCAACCAATCAAATCCATCTAATTACCAATCTTCCCTAACAATTGTCAAACAGAGCAAACCACAAGAGCATATAGAATTCAAGACTAGTGCTCACGCACTCAACTCTCATTTTTGTGGCGAGTAAAAGATATACTCGATCGCTCTCCATCCAACCCCTTTATGTGAACAATGCCCTCCCAACTCACACTCTCGTGTGTATTAAACAATGAACACTCAACCTACTAGTCGACTCGAAATATGTCAAATCATAACTTGCATTGATAAGCAACACTTTCACATTCATACAATTCTATACACAAAGGTCGGAAGGTCTTTAAAGCTTGTAATGTAAGGCTAGGGTTAAGGGTAGGAATCATTTGGGAACAAGTGAGAGAAAAGCTATGCTTAAGGGAGCCAAATCCTATCAAAACCCATGATCAAAATAAATAATGATCCACATCTCCTACATAACCAACTCTAACATCAACCAAATATACTCCAATCATAATAAACAATCCCAACTCTTACATATCACTCATAAGATATAATAATGAAGAAGTGGAGTGAATAAACAAACTTTATTTCCAAACTTGAATTTTTCATTGAAGCTCTATTATTTTTCTTCTTATCAACCTCCAACTGGAACATTTGAACATTGAATACTTTTCTTTTCTTTTGAAGTTCACTTACTTTTTCAACATAATTTTTTTCTTTGAACTTCTCTTTTTTTTTCATAACATCATGCTCTATTTTTTTCAAGAAAATATAACTCTCAAACTCATCAAAAATAAACATGATCAACAACAAAACAACTTCTCAAAAGCCCACCCAAGTTGTGCAAATAATAAGCACACTACAAACTCCCTTACCTCACTCACTAATAGCTCCCCCAAGCCAAGCTTGGGACTAGTAACCAATGGGGAAAAATAGGCTTGTAATATGGCTAATAAAACAACAAAAAGTCAAGGCAACAACATGGTTAGCAAGAAGGGAACAAATGTATCTACAATCATCTGGAGGCTACCTAAAAGAACAAATGCCTTCGTCCTCCACAATGTGCATAATAATGAGTCATATAAACATTACTAATAGTTGCAAACCAATACTCAAATTCATTGACACACCAGGAACTAAAACACATTCCTAACCAAATCAACTAGTCAAGCACTATATTCACAAGTAGTTGGACAAAATTGATGCATGTTAAGGTTTTAAGGCAATCAAACATCAAATCATGATCAACTAATCCTCAATATTTATCATCAATAACCAAGAATCAAAACAATTTCGAAAAATTTTCATCAAGGGGCACAGGGAAGCATGAATAATAATTCATTGGAATATTTTTTTTATTTTTTTTTTATTTTTTGAAAGCAATAAATCTTACCTAAGAAAGCAATGAAATCTATACTAAGCAAACCAAAATAAAAAAATAAAAAAATAAAAATAAAAAGAGAGAGTGAAAGATATACCATCTGACACGAGAACCTCCCCCCAAGCTAAATTAGGCAATGTCCTCATTGTCTTAAAGGGAAGCTAGTAGTCAAGGTGACTACTCTTCATCATCACCACATCAATGTCACCAAAGTTTCGAGGATTGCAATGCATCTCTTTGGAATAAAATTGGGCAAGAAAGAAACAAAATGTTAGTGGGAAAAAGTTCAAATTTGAGTCAGGTTCACTATTCTGATCATAACTTTTTATATATAAATGATAATACAGTGATTTAAATTGCATTGAAAACTATACATGAAGATCTTTCAAACGACAGGTCACATGCAAAAATCGGATAAGAAACGCAAAAGTTATGGCCTGTTAAAGTTGACAAAGTTTGCGGACGCGTACGCACGCCTGATCGGGCGAGCTCTGCCCGATCGAGTACGAGTGCAGTTCCAGCGTGATTGAAGCCTTCTCTAGCTCAAAATCTGCACAAAAACAAACTCCCACAAGCATAAATTACACTCTCCTTACCTCTCTAAAATAAAATAAAAATAATAATAAAATAAAACACACACACAAAAATAAGAATAAACTAAACTAGAAAGCAAATTAAAGTACGGGTTGCCTCCCGCAAAGCGCTATTTATCAAGGTCCCGCTCGACCATACTCCTTCTCTCAATCGGAAGAGTTCAACGCCTTGAGTAACTTATCAAACGCTCCTGCAAACATTTCATTAAACACTATATAGGGCTTAATTGCAAGCACATTAACTCCTACAAAGAAAAGGTTAGGAGCACATAAATAGAACTCAAGGTAGAAAGAAAAATCAAAAGAGGGAGATGAAAATACACCACAACTTTCTACTTCCTCCGTTAAAAATTTAGAATTAATAGAACGAACATGGAGGTAGTCATTGTCTTTATCATCCAATAATGACTTTAAAATTTCACCCTTACGAATAACCTCATCATCATCAAAGTAATTTTCAACCACCGTTTCTACAACTAATGATTTTCCAATCACCAATTCATCAACCAATGATTTTTCAACCACAAATTCTATAACGGGTTCTTCATCCTCAATAACATTCGTATTATTATAGTGTCCGTAAACTTTTTCATCAAGAGCCTTCCAATAACTTTCATTAGCAACTAATCGTTTCCGAATATGATCATATGTATATGGAAAGACTCTAAAATCATCCGGAGCACGCACAAAAAACTCACTATAAGGGCATTCAGGATTTTCATGAGAAAGACGTTGACAACTACAATAGTTAGGTGCTGCATAAAAATTATATATTCTTGTAGTGACGTAAGCATGGATATTTTAAACTCATAAAAAAATAAATAAAAAAAATAAATCAAAATAATTTAGACTCTAATAATAATTAGAAATAAAAATAAAACCGTTTCCCCGGCAACGGCGCCAAATTTTGACAGGGTAAAGTCGTATCCCCTAATCAAAATTAATTACCTAAGTCCTCTAACTAAAATAGATAAGGAAGTAGGGTCGAACTCCACAGGGAAACAAGTCTTTCTATTCCTAATTAACTAATACAATCTAGATTATGAAGTAACCAATATTTATATTTGAATAATAAACTAAACTACGAAGATTGAGAATAGGGAGAAAACAATATATAAAGGAATCTAGGGCACAGGTTCACCAATAAATAATACTCCAGGGTAAAACATAATAATCAATCATTGACATTGCATAAATAACATGATTAACAGGCTCTCACAATTTATTAATTGACAAAGATCTAACAGGCTCTCGCAATTTACTAGATCTAAGCTCCTATTGAAAATAGTCTTTAATATCAAATTAACATCTGCTCGATTCATCAATTCAATATTGCTATACTTTTACAGGCCATAATTGTAAAGCGTTAAAACAATTCAATAAGAAATTATCATGCAATATCAAAAACCAATAATAGTCAATCATCAATGCATCAATTAACCAGATCGTAAAGGGCTTTCGATACGTATTACAATCACAGAATTAATCTACCGGTATTAAGTCTCATCTCTCGAATCTCGACTTAACCTTTTATAAATTAACCTGCCTATTGAAACTAGACCTAAACATCAATTCTCATTTGTCGAATCTCGAATCAACATTGTCAAACTCATGCATAAAAGATCAGACCTAATCTAGTCACAGAGCATTAAATCAATCAATAGGAGATTAATCTAGCATTGATAATTAACAACAATAAATTACTCCTTCATATTATTTATGGATCCCCATAAACCCTAGAAAGAAAAATACTCACACATAATAGGAACTAAACAAATCAAAGCAATAAAGTAAGACATGATTAAAGGAATAAAATAAACAACTAAGATTAAGAGAAGAGAAATCGTTACCAAAATAAATATGGAATTAAGAGTAGATTAAGAACAAAGGTTTTAGAGAAAGCAAATCTAAGAGAACAATTAAGAGAGTAAAGAAAGAGTAAAAAGAGAGAGGGAGAGAGAAGAGAGAGAGAGGAGAAGAAGAGAGTTAAAATCGTATTACGGAGGAGTATTTATACTCTGTACAAATCCTAAACTAAAACAAACTAAAGCGACGCTAATCGTCTCCTAATAAATACACGCGCCCGATCGGGCGAGGCACCGCCCGATCGGGCGCGCCTTTTTGCTTCCTCAATACTAATCTCGCGCCCGGCCGGACGCGTCACCGGGCGTCAGCCTTAGCTTCTCCCGCCCGGACGGGCGCGTCACCGGGCGCCAGCCTCTTTGGTCGGGCGGCTCTCTTGGGCCATTATTTGGACTACGATTGGGCCCTAATTCTTCGGGCCAATCTGGGTTTCCTCTTCCGGTGTTGAATACTTGGTCCAAATGCCCCAATATCACCTATCCTGAGCCCTTAATCACCAGTTCGATGACTCTAACCGGCCCTGGGCTATAAAATCTGGCCGTGCTTCTCCAATGCTCGTGATTGCTCCAAAATATCTCGGGAAAATACTCCAAAAGTGTAAATCCCTGTAAAAGTCAACCAAATCTACGAAAACACTAGAAAATACCAATTAGTAATAAAAGTGGCTCTAAAGAGCCAAAAACACTACCAATTATGACCAAGGGACGGGGGTATAATACTATATAAAACAGACACATCAGTTACCGATGTCAGCAGTCCCATATAAAGAACCATTAATGGTTTTTTTTCCAAAGAACCACCAATGGTTATAGTAAATCATTAATAAAACTGTTAATGTCAAGCTTTTTGGTTATTGCATTTTTTTGGTTTTTAGAGCAACTCCAATGGCAAGCTAATTGTGAAAATAACTTGCCATGCCACCTAGAATTTCAAAGCTAATTTACCTTCTAGCTATTATTCATCCCATAATGATGGTTAAGCTAATTTCCAATAAATTTTTTTTTTGTTCAATTTTTTTTAATTCCTTCAAGTATTATTTATTTATTAATTTTTTTTATACAGACTAGCTAATTTGTTTTACACTACAATTTTTTTTTTTTTTTGGGTATACTAGGTAGGGTATCGTAACAATTACTTTGCTAATTTCAAATTAATAATTTCGTATTATAAAATATTTAACCATTTACCTACAAAGTAGTACATGAATTCACATATATGGATTGTATAGTGTAAAAGCTACAAAAGTAGTCAACTAGTATAGGATAATGACAGAAGTGTTTTACAACAAAGGATTTCAAAGAGATCAAAAGAAAGCTTTTAGATACTCCGATAATTGTTGTGTATATTTCCTTCAGATTATGCGAGGATTTATAGTACCCTTGCATGAACAGTGTTTACTCGATATGTTAAACACGCAGTGAAAGATCTAATCGAGCATGAGGTTCTGAGCGGGGATTTTTAATTTGCATGGGAAGCTAAACGGTGATGTTTGGCGGTATTCTTAATCCGTTCATATTACGCATTACGGTGCGCATTACAACACTCCCCCTTGAACGGATTTCTATAGGGTGACTCCTAATTTACATGTATGTAAAAATAAATATTACCGCTATAGTACCTATATGTTTATCTGCCTCATTAAAACCTTGCCAAGAAAAACCCTGTTGGATAAAAACTTTGACGAAGGAAAAAGAGTACAACACATATAGGGCTCCCCCTAAGTTAGCACAGATCACAAAGACGACGCATGCCGGTCATATGCACGAGTTCTTGAAATTTTCTAGGTGGTAATGCCTTCGTGAATAGATCGACTAAGTTGTTGCATGACTGAATCTGCTTGACATCGATCTTACCTTCTTTTTCCAAGTCATGAGTAGAAAAGAACTTGGGGTCGATGCGTTTTGTTCTATCACCTTTGATGTAGCCTCCTTTAACTTGTGAGATGCAAGCAGTGTTGTCTTCAAATATTGTAGTTGGGTCTTCATCGACTGTTTTAATGCCGCTTTCTTTTAGTATATGTTGGGTCACAGATCGCAACCATATACATTTCCTACCAGATTCATAAAGGGCAATCAATTCAGCTTGGTTTGATGAAGTTGTTGTTAGTGTCTGCTTGGTTGACTTCCAAGAGATTGTTGTATTGCCATAGTTGAAAAGATAACCAGTTTGTGATTTTGATTTTACTGGATCTGATAGGTAACCTGCATCAGCATATCCCACGAGAGTAGGATTTCCATTTCTTGGATAGAAGAGCCCTAAATCAATTGTTCCACGTATATAGCGAAGTAGGTGCTTCACTCCATTCCAGTGTCTGCTTGTAGGTTTAGAGTTATACCTTGCTAATAAGTTTACTGAAAATGTAATGTATGGCCTAGTGTTGATGGCCAGGTACATCAAAGCTCCTATTGCACTTAGGTATGGCACCTCTGGACCAAGTACAACTTCACCTTCTTGTCGGGGTCTAAATGGATCATCTTTGATGTTTAAAGCACGAACAATCATTGGTGAATTCAATGGGTGTGCTTTGTCCATATAGAATCTTTTTAATACTTTCTCGACATAATTGGATTGATGAATTAATATACCATCTTTCAGATTTTCAATTTGTAACCCGAGACAAAATTTTGTTCTTCCAAGGTCTTTCATTTCAAATTCTTTCATCATACATTTAGCAGTTTCTTTGATTTCCTTATGTGTTCCGATGATGTTTAAATCATCAACATACACCGCTATTATGACAAAACCATTTTCAGACCTTTTGATGAAAACACATGGACAAATTTAGTCGTTCTTATACCCTCCTTTGAGTAGGTACTCACTTAAACGGTTAAACCACATCCTCCCAGATTGCTTTAAACCGTAGAGTGATTTTTTCAATTTTATGGAATGTAGCTTTCGAGGTTGTGACCTCAAAGGTTCAGGTAGTTCAAGTCCTTCGAGGACTCTCATATAGATGTCGGTATCAAGTGACCCATAAAGGTATGCAGTCACAACATCCATCAAACGCATTTGTAGTCCTTTGCATGCTGATACATACACTTATGAGGAATCTTAGTGTCGTGGCATCTACCACAGGTGAATATGTTTCCTCATAGTCGATTCCCGGTCTTTGAGAGAAACCTTGGGATACAAGTTTAGCCTTGTATCTTACAATTTCGTCCTTTTCATTTCTTTTTCGTATGAACACCCATCTATACCTGACGGGTTTCACTCCTTTTGGAGTCTGGACTACAGGACTGAAAACTTCGCGTTTTGCGAGAGATTTTAATTCAACGTGAATGGCTTCTTTCCATTTTGGCCAATCATTCCTTTGTTGAAATTCATCTACAGATGATGGCTCGGTGTCCTCAACATCAGTGATGATTTCTGTGACAATTGAGTATGCGAATACATCATTGACATAGGTTTTTACTCTATCCCACTATTTTCTAGTGTGGACGTAATTTATTGAAATTTCATGATTGTCGACGATTTCATTTTCACGTTCCCCCTCAGATGTACCATCTGACTCTTTAGATTCATCTTGGGGTTTGATTGTATTTTCATCATTTTGGATTTGATCCACTTTATTTGAGGGGTTTTCACTCTTTTTATTCCTCATTTTCACTCTTTTGGATTTTCTCGGCTTTAGGTCCTTAGCTCCGAGGGGTCTGCCACGTCTTTTGCGTGCTGCAATTTTATTTGAAAGTGGATTATCCATTTTCTTTGCTGGGATTTTGACAGGCTAAATTCGTATCACCTAATTAAAAGTGATTCCTAAATCCTCTAACTAATATAGATAGGGAAGTAGGGTCGAATCCACAGAGAAACGAGTCTTTCTATTCCTAATTAATTAAAGTAATCTAAATTATAAAGTAACCAAAATATTATAATCGAAGGGAACTAAACTACGAAGATTAAGAATAAAGAGAAAACAATGAATAAAAGGCCTAGGGCATAGGTTCAACAATAAATAATATTCCAGGGTAAAACATAATAATAAATCATCAATGCATACATTAATCAGATCATAAAGGGCTTTCGCTACGTATTACAATCACACAATTAATCTACCAGTATTAAATCTCATCTCTCGAATCTCGACTTAACCATTTATAAATTAACCTGCCTATTGAAACTAGACCTAAACATCAATTCTCATCTGTCGAATCTCGAATCAATATTGTTAAACTCATGCATAAAAGATCTGCGCAAATCTAGTCACAGAGCATTAAATCAATCAATAGGAAATTAATTTAGCATTGATAATCAACAACAATGAATTACCCCTTCATATTATTTATGGATCCCCCACAAACCCTAGAAATAGAACTACTCACACATAATAAAAACTAAACTAATCAATGCAATAAAACAAGACATGATCAAAGGAATAAAATAAATAACTAAGATTAAGAGAAGAGAAATCGTTACCAAAGAAATCTGGAATTAAGAATAAAGTTAAGAACAAAGTATATGAGAGAGAAACTAATCTAAAAGCTAAGTAGAGGGAGAAAATCTAAGAAAGAGTAAAAGAAGATCCTAAACTCGCTTAACGGAAAAGTATTTATACTAAGCAAGAATCCTAAACTAAAACAAACTTAAACGACGCTAATAGTCTCTTAATAATAACACGCGCCCGATCGAGCGAGGCACCGCCCGATCGGGCGCGCCTTATCTCCATCAGGTACATTTCTCCAATTCTTCGGGCCAATCTGGGTTTCCTCTTTGGGTCTTGGATACTCGGTCCAAATGCCCCGGTATCACATATACCGAGCCCTTAATCACCGGTTCGATGACTCTAACCGGCCCTGGCCTATAGAAACTAGTCGTGCTTTTCCAATGCTCGTAATTGCTCCATAATATCTCGAGAAAATGCTCAAGAAGTGCAAATCCCTGCAAAAGTCAACCAAATCTACGAAAACACCAATTAGTAATAAGTGGATTTAAAGAGCCAAAAACACTACTAATTATGACCAAGGGACGACGGTATAATACTATATAAAATAGACACATCAGATTTCAACCCTAGCAGGGGCATTCACTGAAGGTATATGTGACTTTGTCACTCCTTTTGTATCAGTGAATGCGTCTGGCAATTGGTTTGCGATGTTTTTCAAATGTATTATTTTTTGCACTTCTTGCTCGCACGCATTTGTCCTTGGATCAAGGTATGATAGATTTTGGGCATTCCATGATATTTCTTTCCAGCATGGGCCCTCTTTATCTCCCTCTAAGGTTGGGAAGAATGTCTCATTAAAGTGATAATATGCGAACCGAGCTGTGAAAAGATCACCAGTCAATGGTTCGAGATATCTTGTGATGGAAGGTGATTCATAACCAACATAGATTCCCAACCTTCTCTGTGGGCCCATTTTAGTACGTTGGGGCGGTGCTATGGGAACATAGACTGCACATCCGAATGTTTTTAGATGTGCCAAGCTAGGTTCCTTTCCAACTACTAGTTGCATTGAGATAACTTATGTGTCGCGCTTGGTTAGTCGTAGTAGAGCAGCGGAATGTATTATTGCATGTCCCCATGCAGAAGATGGGAGTCTTGATTTCATGAGTAATGGCCTAGTGACTAATTGTAATCGCTTTATTAATGATTCTGCAAGGCCATTTTGTGTATGAACATGGGCTACTGGGTGTTCCACGTCTATCCCAATTGACATACAATAGTCATTAAATATTCGGGATGTAAATTCTCCGGCATTATCTAGCCTAATCCTTTTGATCGGATAATCCGGGAATTGAGCCCTTAAACGTGTGATTTGCGCAAGAATTTTTGCAAATGCAACATTCCTACCTGGTGAAGAGAAGACTAACATGTGACCAACGTGTTGAGGCATCAATTAACATGAGGAAATATCTGAACGGTCCACATGTCGGGTGTATTGGCCCGCAAATGTCTCCTTGTATTCTTTCTAGGAATGCAAGATTTTCACCTTCAAGTTTACCTTTTGAAGGTCTAATGATCAGTTTTCCAAGTGAACAAGCTTTACAATGAAGTTCATTTGATTGTGGGATCCGTATATTATTTAACGGATGTCCATTTGAACTTTTAATGATTTTTATCATCATGCTTGTTCCAGGATGACCTAAGCGGTCATGCCATATATTAAACATTTCCTGGTTGTCTACCTTATGGTTAGACACCAAATATGTTTCAATTGGGCTGATATAAGTAAAGTACAATCCTGAGGATTATGCTTCTAATTTTTCAAGAGTCTCGTTATTGCCAGATTTTCTTTTAACGATGTACATATACTCCTTTTTATTTTCATTAACTAACGGTTTCCATGTGATAACCATTCAGACGTAAATATTTGAAGCTCAATAGATTACGTCGTGTTTTGCTATAATATAATGCGTTTTTTATTGTTACTTTTGTACCTTTTGGTAATATTACGCAAGCTTTCCTGAGCCCTCAACCATATTAACAGTGCCGGCAATTGTGTTGAGATTGGTATTTATTGGCTTGATATGAGTAAAGTATGACTTGTTGCTCAAAATGCTGTGTGTGGTTGCGCTATCAAGTAGACTTTTTTCAGCATTTGTGTTGTCATTTTCCATTGTCTTCACATGGATAAAGAAAGGATTAGTAACTATCATCTATAAAAACACGTATGAGAAAAACACATCTTTATTATAGCATATTTTACAATATTAAAACACACATGATACTAGGAAAACATGCTTAAAGAAAACTTAGGATTCTAGATGAAAAGGGGAAAAACAAATACAACAGACAAACAACTCGAAAAATATATGACAATGTCGATGAAGCAAACACCACAGGACAAGCACATGATCGATGTAGTCTAGACATTTTCTATGTCATCAACAAGATAATCGGCTACATCGAGTTCTGGGTTAGGGGAACTTTGTGTGACAAAATTAGTTTCTGCTTGTTTCCCTTGGCCTCCTCTTGAGGCAACATATAGGTCCACAAGGTGTTTTGCCGTATGACAATCCTTAGCCCAATGACCTTGAATTCCGCATTTAAAACACTTTTCTTGTGGCCTTCCTTGGTTTTGAAAATTTCCCCTTCCTCTACCGCCTGTACCTCTACCTCTACCTCTCAGGGTGGGAGTATTGGAAGTATTTTGATGCCAATTTTGACGTCCTCTACCCCTTCCTCTACCCCTATTGGGGTATTGACTTTTGCCTTGAAAACCTCCTCGTACAATATTGTTATTCCAGCGCTTTCCTGTTTTTGTGGCATTTGTTTCTCGTATTGCACTGGTACTTGCTGGTCTCTGTTTATGATTAGACAGCAGGATTTGACTATTTTGTTCTGCGACTAATAGTATAGAAATTAAGTCACAAAACCTTTCACAACGCCTCTCTCAGTACTGTTCTTATTGTACCATATTATTTGCGTGCATTGTAGTGAGAGTTTTCTCGATCATGGCTCTTTCAGAGATTGGTTCTCCACATAATCTCAATTGTGAAGTTATACGGAGTACAACAGAGTTATATTCACGTATTGAGCTGAAATCTTGAAGTCTCAAGGTAGACCATTCATGCTGGGCCCTTGGCCCAATTATTCTCTGTAAGTGTTCGAATTTGTCTTGGAGACAAACCCAAAGTTCTCTAGGATCCTCAATGAGAATATAATCAGTTTTTAATTCGTCATGAATGTGGTGTTTGATATACACCAAAGCTTTAGCTTGTTCTAGAGGAGTAGGGTTT
Organism: Chenopodium quinoa; assembly: GCF_001683475.1. Taxonomy (NCBI): domain Eukaryota; kingdom Viridiplantae; phylum Streptophyta; class Magnoliopsida; order Caryophyllales; family Amaranthaceae; genus Chenopodium; species Chenopodium quinoa. Next base: position 3,120,560 of record NW_018745177.1, read on the forward strand.
CCCTCTTCGGCGATAGCGTGTTCTAGGCTTTGTGCCCTTAGGTAGGCTTTTGCGTCCACCCGCCATTCCAGGTAGGGCTGGCAAACCCTGACCCGACACGAAAACCCGACCCGAACCCGACCCGAAGTTACTAAGAGAGACCCGAACCCGACCTGAACCGAACCCGAACAACCCGAATTCGACCCGATTTGACCCAAATTTCATATTTCGTAATAATATTAAGTTTTACACTATTTTTAATAGTTTCTAAGCATAACCCGAAATTGACCCGAAATCTGACCCGAACCCGACCTGCTGACCCGAATTACCACCCCTAATTCCAGGTATCTTCCTCCGGAAATGTCTAAAATTTCAAAGTCCCGCTTTGCAATTTGAGCCATTTCTGATTACACGAGAATTTTAGAAATTAGTAAAAGGGAAGTGAATTACCCCGTATTTTCATACGTATTTTCCTAATTAATTAATTAATTATTATTTTCTAAAAAGGGTAATTTAGTAATTCAACTTACTATTTAAATCTTGGAGCCAAAATGATATTTGAATTTTGGCACCAAAAGTATTTTAAAAACAAATTATTATTTTGGATAAGATTTATTATCCACTTATCCTATGTTAAAAACCGGATTATTTAGATATTTTCGGATATTTTAATTAAGGAAAAAGCTATATTTTATTATTATTTTAATAAGTCCGAAAATCCCATTTATTTGACTTATAAATTTCGGATTTTCCTATGTGAAAATCTGATTTCATTAGTTAAATTATTTGGTGAATATTTGATATTTTATCATTTAATTATTTTATACAATAAATATTATTTACACAATTATTTTAATTCCTTAAAACTAGCAAATAATTTCCTAAATACTAAATAGGAGGGCTGAAAATATGAGCTTAGGAAAACTCAAAAATTTTGGTCATCCCATGTAGATTTTGGGAAAAATATTTTGGTAATTTGTATTTTTAATTATTTCCTTAAAATCTCCTATTTTCCTTAATTCTAATTCTCCATCTTTTTAATATCCAATTATTATATTTTCATGCCATTCATTATTCTTAATTATTCCCCAAGTAATTCCAATTTCCTTAATATTTTTCATGACATAAATACCTTCCATATTCAATTATACACAATCTCTTTTATATTAAAACTTTCCTTAAATCTTTACTCACTTCTCCAAGTAATCCCTTAAACCCTACTTACCATAATTCTTCCTACATTTTCCTACTATAATTCTTGCATGAGCTAGCCTATAAATACCCCTTCATACCTCTCACATTCTTCACACCAATTCTCTTCTTTTCTTCTCCTCAGTTTTACACAAATTATCCCGTTTATCTTTGAAGCCAGTTTTCGAGTACTTATGGTCAGTTTTGGGATATTGACGTTTCACAAAAAATTGTTCCTCTCGAAAAATCCTTGAGTTTAGGCTCAAGAATCACCCAATTCAGAGTTATAACGAAGGAGTTATAGCCTCTGCAAGTTCTGCCTACTTTTTCCAACGAAAATCCAATTCTTCTTTCTCCTTGGTTTCTTATCTTTCTTCTCCTTTTCTCTTATTCAATTATTATTATTATTATGGGAGATTAATATAAAATTATTATGAGAAGTTTTAATCAGATTTTAATAATGTTATGTGGAATTAATTTAAAAGGTTCATGTACATATAGTTGGGGTTTTTTTTTTTTGTTAACCTTATATTGATTAAGGTTATATTTATTTGTAGGGTGTGTTCGATAAAGGTTCTTGGGGTTCTTTTTGTGTGGTTTTTCTAGCAAGGATCAAGGTACGTTTAGGTGGCTAGATACCTTCGAAAGTGATTAGTTTGAATAACGTGTTTTACATAATTTGATTGGTGATTGAATTAAATTGATTTGAATTATGATTTTGAAATAAATTATGTTTGGAGGTATTGATTTTAATAAAAGCATTTTGAATGATTGATTTTTAAATCATGTTTTGAATGGTTTGGATTACTTATCGTGTTTAAATAAAGGAATTGATTTTAAAAGGTTTATTGAATTAAATAAAGGTTTTTCAAGGAAGAGTTGTTGATTTTGAAAAGTTATTAATATGAGATTTTATTCTCGAGTATTTATTTACGAGGTTTGATTTTGAAAGCTTGTGGAATTAATTAAAAAGGATTTTGAATTTCATTAGAACTATTGGATATTAAAAGGATTTATTGAACCATTGAATTATTATTATTATTACTAATGCTTTTTAACCATGTTAGTAATCCCACTATGCGGATTTGGTTTATTGATAAGGCCTTGGACTTTGTATGACCGGGTCTTTCCTCAAAAATAGCCTTGTAATATAAGGAGACTAGCTTGGGGGGTGTGTACACTTAGGAGAGGAATTGGTTTAATTGGTTCAATTGGTTTATTATGAGGAATTGGTTTTTAATATGAGGAATTGGTTTTTAAAATAATTGGTATTGGTTTTATTGATTATTGATATTGGAATATTGAGAATCTGTTTTGAATCATGAGTTTTGAATTTATTGGATTAATTATTGGAATTGGTTTAAAAGCATGTTTGCAAATAAATTGAGTTTACATTATCTTGCACTTATCGTACTTAGCATATTTTGCTAATCCGTATTTCTTATTTGTTTTGGTTCGCCCTGTATACCGTAATGGTAAGTAGTGTTGACTATTTTCAGGTGGATTCATGAATGAGCATATGGGAGTCCAGGGATTTGCTTCACCTAGTTTAGGAATGTTGGTCTTGTCTTTATTTTTGAGTACTCATAACAATGTTACTATTTTTATAAGTATTAATAAAAGAAAGTTGAATTTCCGCTACAAGTTTTGTTGTTGAGTTAAGTAGTTTGAGTAGCCTTGCGTAATCACGCGGCGGTAATACGCTCAAGTCCTATCTCTACGGTATAATTATACGTATTATACTAGTATTTCCGTAGAGGGAGATTTGGGGGTGTTACAGGAAGTCAAATATTTTTGTATATATAAGGTTTTAAATATTAGAAAATATCACTATGGAATGCAAGCCGTGGTGTTCCGAGTACCCAACTTACAAATAAGAGGTTGGGGGTTCGAAACTTGGTAAAGCATAAACCCCGCAAAATTAATAAAGGCTGCATATTTTTTTATTTATTTTTAATTATTATTAAAAACTATAATTATTATAGTACTTATTATATCCAAACAATGAACAAGAACAATATTTGAAACATAAATAAAATAAATTTCAAAACCCAAAAAAAAAAAAAAAAACTAAAGTTTAATAAATATACTTATCAAAACATGCCCCATAAGCATGATTATTACTTTTGTTAAAAACAAAAGAAAACTCAATATGTAATATGACCGTTGGCATGCAGCCAACCTCCAACATCTATCAGAACTTGATAATCCCATAACATGCATTTCAAAGTCTTTATTGGTTTTAGTATTTTGTTTTGTTTGTATGTAGGTTTGCATGTACATGCAAAAACCGGGGCTTGTAACATGTATCAGATGTTTATATCTTGTCTTCTAATATAATTTCCACATGTAAATGAGTATGCAAGTAATATATATCATCTTTATCTCTTAACTGTAAACTCTAAAAGGTAAGTATCATTCATATTTTGCGTCTATAGTCATCCTATTCTTTTTTTCTTCCTTTTTTTACTAATATCCTAATTCTCTTTCTTCCTCCTTCTTAAAGAAATATTCATACAAAATAATTAGGAGAAGAAAATTGCTTATAGTCAAAAATAAATTTGCTTCATGAAATAATAGGCAAAATTAAATTCATGTAATAAACGGAAAATTTGTCTTCGTACTTCCGGCCATAAATTGTCTACCATTTTAGGTGGCCTTGTTCTCAAAATAAAACGTAAGCCGACCATCAAGGCGGCATTTTGAGAGTTTGGCCCGTCCATATAGGCGGCTTAAAATGCAAATCTTGCCCTCCATAAAGGTGGCTAATTTGCTTAAAGTGGCCTATTAGTCGCCTTGGCGACGTTTACTACGAGTAGTAGCTGTGGTGGCGGTATCTGTTTCATCTCTTCCTCTCTTATTAGTATCTGGACGGTTGGTGGTATTGGGGGATTTTCATTGAGGTTAGGAACAACTTGTGGAATTTCGACGGCTTCGGCGGCGTTAGTGTTTCGGGCTTGATTTGTACTTCCTCGGGCTGGTTGTATTGTACCACAAGGTATGGCATTACGCTCTACTATGAAATATATATGTGAAAGTGATATATTATTCAAAGATGTATTGACACCATTATATTGGTGTTCCATTTTTGAGTAATGAATAATTTGATAGTTATATTTAAAATTTGAAAAAAGCAAAACTACCTTTTGAGTAATTTGAGCAAATTGGTGTTGATAACGTGTTTTACAACAAAGGATTTCAAAGAGATCAAAAGAAAGCTTTTAGATACTCCGATAATTGTTGTGTATATTTCCTTCAGATTATGCGAGGATTTATAGTACCCTTGCATGAACAGTGTTTACTCGATATGTTAAACACGCAGTGAAATGTCTAATCGAGCATGAGGTTCTAAGCGGCGATATTTAATTTGTATTCTTAATCCGTTCATATTACGCAATACAGTGCGTATTACAACAAGAAGTACCTAAAAACAAATAATTTAAAATGTAATTAAAATTATTTATATATAAAAAAAATGCAACTTGAGAAAAGAAATTTGGCGTCTGACATTCACGCCCATTATTTCTTGTTAGCGTGAGATGCATCTTTTTGTTGTTTGTTCTGTTTGGCACAATTTGCTAAGTGAATTCGCTTAGCTAAGCGAATAGCTTTGCCCAGCTAATTTCGTAATGCAATCCCAACGATTAAGCTAATTATTTATTAGTTTCATAAATTGGAAGCTAGTCCTAATTTTACACTGTTGGAGTTCTCTTCTTTTAACTGGAAATTGGAAAGAAAAAATATGTGTAGGTTTGACTAAATTTTGAGTTTTATATGACTTACATACAGTGGCTGATCCAGGATTTTACGGGTGTTGGGTCACCGTCTCCCATCAACCGCATACAAATCAATAATTAATAAATAAATATTCTAAAAGCTAGTAAAAAAAAAGTCAGTCCAAGTAAATATCTTGTGGGAGAGGAGAAGGAGGATTTGTGACAGATAATGACAACTAACCAATTAAATTACCAAAAAGATTTAGAATGATAAACTTTAACAAGTTACCAAGTGAGAACTAAGAAGGTGAGATTTGAAGGATGAAGTTAATACATAAAATATAAACTAGTTATTGGCCCGAGCGATGCTCCGGTATAACGTAACGTAAATTTATAAATTTATCAAAATTAATAAAAAAAAAAGGTTAATGTTGAACAATTATAATTGATTAAGTGAAAATATAATAATTTAAACTATTATTTTTCATTAATATTTATATTAAAAATGTCAAATATAAATATAAAGGTTATGCATATGAATAGTTTTTGAAGTAAATATGTCATTAATATAGAGAATTAAAGTTATACTAATGAAGAGTTTTTAAATTAATTACACGTTATTGCATTTCAATGCAGTGAGTGATGGGTGCTACACATAGGATGACACATGACGCACATGTGGCTTCAAATAATAATAAGGGTACACATGGCGTAAGCATGTTAATCCCATGAAATTTAATAATTAATATAGATATAGATTTCAACAAGTTTGCCTAGTAAGAACTAAGAAGGTAAAAAGAGGGAAAAAAGCTAATAAAGAGCATCAGCAATGGGAAGGATGCATCTCCTTTTAGCCATCCCTTTTTCTACTTTTATTGTTCCTCTTGAATGCTGAAGTATGTAATAGGATACTCTCTTGGGAAGTACATTAGTATTTCCTTTCTGTGGAAAGAAAATGTTTCCTCGTCTCGTGTGCAAAAGAAAACAACAGAAAAAGAAGAAAAAAGGGGGAAAGTAGCCGTTGGTGGAAAAATGTCAAACCAACATGATAATCCAACGGTCAAATGCAACGAAGAACAAGTTATCTTGTGACACTTGTCACAACGAGAGTGGTCACGTATTTTTGCGACTTTAAATATTTATAACGGCTATAACTTGTTAACGGTAACTTATTTCAGAAAACCAAAAACACCAACGGTCATAAAAAAAATTTCTGTATAAAATGAGTATAATTTTCTCATATTTTCACACACTTTCATTTTTTGCATTTTTCCCCATTAATCTCATCTATTGTCGAAAACATCTAATATCACTCAAACAAATTTTTTTTCCACAAATTTCACTTCCAATTTCAAATACCCTTCATATGGATCGTAATAATTCAAATTACGGGAATAATATGAATTTTCCAAATAATCCAAACTTTCAATATAATCAAAATAATCCTCCTTTTGACCCAAGTTTATTGAGTAATCCGAATTTTCAAGCTGCTTTGCAATGGTTTAATAGTCAATCAAGACCAATAAATGTCAATAATATTCCACAATGTCAACCTCATTTCCCTTTTCCTCAAAGTAGCTCGTCATCTCAACAATCTCTTGGTAATATGGCGGGTTTTTCCCATTTCTGAACATTTCACTCAGAACATGGATTAATCACTGGGAGGTTTTGGTGGTAGGAATGCAACTCTAATAGAGGAGAGTGGTGATGAACATGTGGAACAATTAGTCGGGGCACAACATCGAGAAGACATTAACGATGTTGATGTCGAAATTGTTTCCGAACAAAATGTCAACACCACTGGGCAAAGGAAAAACCAATCATGGAGCATAGCTGAAGACAAAGCACTTGTATCGGCCTACATAAACGCAGGGGGTGACGTAGTGAGAGGAACCAAGACAAAGAGAAGTGGGTTATGGGTTGACATCTATAACCGCTACGAACGTTCTAGAATGGAAAACCCCGATGAAATAAAGGTAAGAAACATTAAATCTATGCAAAATCGTTGGGATCATATAAATTCACATTGTAGTAAATGGGTAGATGCATATGGGTATCATTATCGAACCAAGGGTAGTGGTGAGTCTGAGAAAAATTTGGAGAAATTTGCTCACAAAGATTACTACGCAACTAACAACAAGATGTTTTGTTTATTGCACTGTTTTGAGGAGTTGAGAAAATATCCGAAATGGGATCCATCTTTGGCCAAAGATCAATCGACTATGCTACCCGGTGGCCAACAAACGTCAACCGAAAGTGGGAGTAGCGGTAAAAGATCACAACCTGATTCACCATCCGAGGTTGGAGGAAGAGGTAAAAGACCAGCTGACATAAAACAAACAAAGATGAAAAGTAAAGCATCTACTACTTCAACTTCAAGTATAAATCTTGAAGCGTTAAACACAAATTTTAACGAAGTTGGTGATAAGTTGAATGATTTGGGTGGACGACTTCTGGATCAGTTGAAGGAAAGAGATGAAATTAAAAAAATCACAAGTTGAAGAAAAGAAAAGGCAAAAGAACGAGGCCATGAAGTTTAGAATGTTAGAAAGATTAATGCTGAAGCCCGTTCTTGATGTAGTTGAATTAGAAATGTATAAGAAACTTAGAGATGAATTCAGTAGTAGATTTTCTATTTGATTTAATTTACCTGATTGTACCGAGTAATCATGATTTGTTATTACGATTATGAGTTGTATGTTTTATTATTATTGTAACTTTGCAGAATTATTGTCAATGTACCTTTTTATTATGAATGTAATTTCTATGTATTAATATGAACTTTATGTTTACTAAATTGAGTTCAAGTCTGTTAATGTTACTTTATATTATTGTGATTAGGGATGGCAATTTAATCCGAGTTCGATTCGAATCCGATCCGATCCGAAGGAAAAAATCCGATTCGAATCCGTTTAAAATAAGTCCGAATCCGAATCCGAATAGGAGGTGGATCGGACTTGGACCCTACGCAAAGTCCGACGGAGTCCGATCCGAGTTCGAATCCGAGAGTATAAGCATATGCTCTATAATTTGGGATAATTATTTTCTTGTTTTGTAACAAAATTTTGTTATGTAACTTAGTGTATAATTTAAATATGTTATCTTTATACTTTAATTGATATGACAATACAAGCAACTATAGGTATATGACATTAAAAACAAAAAAAATATTCGTATCATTTTGGAGGTCCGCATAAACGGACCGGATTCGGATCTGAAAATTACGAGTCGGATCGGATTCGGACTCGGATTTTTCGGATCCGAGTCCAGGGTCCGTTTACTAAACGGATCGGATTCGGATTTAGCCACATCCAACCCGAATCCGATCCGTTGCCATTCCTAATTGTGATAATGTATAAGATTGTTACCCATGACATTTCATCTAACCAAAATCTTATCTTCTAACATCCTTTGTTTTATGACCACATATCATCATCTGAAATCTAATCTTCTGACTAACCTTATCCTTTTTGTCTAGATAATGTATAAGATTGCTACCCATGACATTTAATCTTACCAAAATCTTATCTTCTGACATCCTTTGTTTTATGACCACATATCATAATCTGAAATCTAATCTTCTGACTAACCTTATCGTTTTTTGTCTAGATAATTTATCAAATTGCTCCCATGACATTTCATCTAACCAAAATCTTATCTTCTGACATCCTTTGTTTTATGACCACATCTCATCTGACTAACTTTATCCTATTTTTATCTATAAATTCATAATATTACTCCCAATAACATTACACCTCTCAATATCAACCTTATTTTCCTGTTGGCATTTTTTTTAAAGAAAAACCCAAAACCTTCTATTTCAAATATTGTTTGGTAATAAACATAATATGAATTTCGATTCAAACTCTTCAAGTTTTTCTTCTTCTTCGTCTTCAAGTTCAACTGATGATATCTATGATCAAATGGTCATGAATTTTATCAACGAGAGTCATCGATTACAAGTAGGGGTGAGCGTAACAGGGTACCCTGTAAAAATTTCAGGACTCGGAACCGGAACCTGTTGCAACAGGTTCCTAAAAATAGGAACCGGGACCGGAACCTGTTGCAACAGGTTCCTAAGAATTGAGAACCGGAACCGGAACCTGCAGGTTCCGGTTCCTAAACAGGGTACCCTGTTTGTCAAAGTAAGTTTAATAGTTACTTGATAAATTGTGACAAATTTTTTTTTTTTAAAATAGATGATCACAATAAAAGCTTACAACTTTAGTATAATACTTCAAATATAACAAACCAACACTAATTGTCTAGAATTTTTAATACCATATAGGTTCCGGTTTCATGTACCCTACAGGGAACCTGTACTAATAGGGTACCCTACAGGTTCTAAATCCAAAATTTTATTACCCGGAACCGGAACCTGTTGCAACAGGTTCCTAATTTTATTACCCGGAACTGGAACCTGTTGATCAGGTTCCAGGTTTGGAACCTGCGGTTCCGAACAGGTTTCGGTTCCATATCAGGGTACCCGTTTGCTCACCCCTAATTACAAGTAATGCAAAATGCAGTACTTGTAGCTGTAAACAATTCAGTACAACAAAATGAACATAAACGTCAAAGAAAACGAAGAATAACTGTGCCGAGAAATCGTGAAGTAGCTCACGACAATTTAGTTTCAGATTATTTTAGTGACCAACCATTATACGATGAAACCACATTTCGAAGGTTTCGTATGCGAAGACCCCTTTTCCTTCGCATTGTCAACACATTAAGTGCAACTAATCATTACTTCCAACAACACCCAGATGCTACCATGCGTCTTGGTGCTTCACCCCTTCAGAAATGCACAACATCCATACATATGTTAGCTTATGGTTATCTACTGATTAAGTAGATGAGTATCTGAAGCTCGGTGAAAGCACTTCTAGAGAATGTCTTGCACAGTTTGTCGACGGAGTAATTGCTCAATTTGCAATTGAGTACCTTCGCAAGCCAACATTGGAAAATATCCAACGCCTCCTTAGAGAAGAGGAGGATAGAGGTTTCCCTGGCATGTTGGGCAGCATTGATTGCATGCATCGGGTCTGGAAAAATTGTCCAGCTGGGTGGAAAGGAATGTATCAAGGAAGATCTAAAACAATGACTGTTATTTTAGAAGCGATTGCTTCCAGGGATTTATGGATTTGCCACGCCTTCTTTGGGACGCTTGGATCATGCAACGACATTAATGTACTTCAGCGTTCTCCGGTGTTTTATGATATAATAAATAATCGTTCTCCACAAGTTCTGTTCACTGTTAACGGAAAAAATTATAACAACGGATATTATCTCACAAATGGGATTTATCCAAAATGGTAGACATTCATAGACGCTATTGCAGTCCCACAAACCTTAAAGGATAAATTGTTCACTACAAGTCAAGAGAGTGCTAGAAAGGATGTTGAGCGTGCATTTGGTGTGTTACAAGCTCGGTTTGCAATAATTAGGAAGCCTGCTTTGGCATGGAGTGTAGAGTTGATGTGGAAAATCATGATGACTTGCATCATCATCCACAACATGATAGTTGAAGACAAGCGTGATACATATTTAAACTATAAAGATCCACTTGAATTCGCTCAAGAACAGCCTGAAAATATGCCAGGGTCGTCCTCAACCAGAAATGCAACAACATTTACCGTAACTCCTAGGCAGTATGATCCTGATAATTTTAGTAGATTGACAGCTTCAAGAGGGGAGATTCGCGATAGACAAGTTCATGAGGCATTAAAGAACGACTTGGTTGAGCATTTATGGGCAAGGTCAAAGAGCTCGGTTGAAAATTAGCATTTTAATAATTTTAAATTATGTGTGTTATTTTCGTTGCTTATTTTCATCCGTGTATTTCATATTTTTAATTTATGTCTTTTAATTCATGTATTTCGTATTTTACTAATCTTTTATATTAATGTGAAAATGTATTAGTTGACGTATTTTTGTTCGATTAATAATAATAATAATAATAATAATAATAATAATAATAATAATAATAATAATAATAAACATATTTTACAAACTAAAATAATAATTAAGTGTGTAAATAGGAGAGAGTATATGGGAAAGGATACTCATTGATGTTGGAAATATTTAAGAAAGACGATAAGTAAAAGGATGGAGATAGTTAGAAGTGATGTGGAAGAAAGAGAGTGTGATGTGTCAAGTGGAGGAAAGGAGGGAGAAATTGGGAAAGGATATAAGCTTCCTTCCCATTGCTTATGCTCTAAGGTTACTATTTGAGTGGGATGAAGTTAATTAATTAATTTAAAAAACAAACTAGCCAAAAAAAAAAGGCAATGTTGCTCGTGGGTTTCGAACCCAATATCATTGCCTAGAAATGTAATGCCTCAACCACTACACCAATGAGCATATATATACAAGTAATTAGTGCGATGTTTAATATCTATAGCCTTTTGTTTTTCTAGGTCACGTGATCTACCATGCATAAGGGTGGGTCTGCCATTGTGCCACTGATGACTTATGTCGTAATTCTATAGATCTAAAAAAAAGGAATGAATGGAAAAGTACATTGATGCCAAGTTGCCAACACAAGTCTGCCATTAGTGATTTCATTTAACATACTATCTTTATTTTCTGAAAAATTAACTCACTATTCATGTCGTTAAGGTAATTAAAGTAAAATGATTTTGATCACATTCTATGATTTATACAAAAAATAAATTAGCATATTGTAAGGAGGGTGTTCCCATCGTAGAGGATCCTTCTCCTTAGATGCCCATGGCCCTTTAAAGCCTAGGAATTTACACTTGTTAGGGTGTATTAGGATTTGAATTCCTCACTGTTTGGGAGACCTTTGAATTAGAGATGATTCTATCATATACGCTTTTTTGTAAGAAACAAGTAGGAGTCGCCAATGAGTTTTAGGAAAAACCCATAAACCTCGTTCATGCCTTTCTCCCAAGTAGAGTTCAAGGGATATTTAGCATGAATCATAAGTTTACCCATGCCCAAATTGGTCTAGAAAACCAGAAATGAGTTCGGGAGCGAGGGTACTAAGATAACGTTCCCTTTAGAGGGGAATCGCGATCCTAGCCCTAGTGCGGCCTCTACTAGCTCTTCCTTTGCACAATTTCATTGCCAAACAATATATGCAACGTGATACCTAAAAACTATGTTAATTGATTTTATTTACACACAATAATTCACATAGGAATTACATCGTAAGGTCGTTATTCTTATTTAATCAAATTCGTGAAAAGAACAATAAAATAAACAATATTTGCCTTGACTTAGGTGATTAACCAACAATTATTTTATTCAATTCTAATCTTGATTAACGAAAGAATACTATGTGAAATAAATTAATTTATTATTTTAAGGCGATCAAACAACACTAATTAATTAATTAAAGTTCTTTTAAACAATAAAAATAATGGTGATTTTACTAAGTGCTCGGGAATTTACCACTTCTCTTTGCTAGATCTCCGTTTAGAACACTTATGGACTCCTTCTTGTTGGGGAACCTCCATCGTAGTAACAAAATATCGAAAAGGGTGAGTGTTTAGGACAAGAGAGTTTGGATGCACAAGTTCACAAGCATTCAGCCAGCGTTTAGGTTAATTTTCTGTCTGTTGAAGCCTCGGATTAGGGTCTTATTTATAGGGAATGATTAGGTTTAGGGTTTAGAGCATTCTGCCGCAGCAGGTGTTGAGTGCAATTGAGTAGGTTGCACGCGGCTGTCGCGCGCAAGTGAATAGGTCGCGCGCGGTATACGCGCGTAACTATTTGTCTTGCGCGTAGCTCTATGGTAAGATTCGATTTTCCAATATTTTAATATTCTGAATCTTACGTGAGCGCATCTCTGAAAGTTGCTCGCGACTGCTGAGCGCGACTTTGTGAGATGCGCATGATATTTTCCGCGGTAGCTTTTATTTTAACCTAGACGCTCCTAAATCCGTCATTATTGGGTTTTAAGCACGGGCTTAAGCCTAATTATGATCGGGTTTAGTTAATTTGGACCTTGTGTTGGCCTTGTTCTTTTATCTGGGCTAGTCTTTTGTGTTTTGTGGCTTAACCAGTTATCCGTAAGCATTCTTTACTTTGATCCAACATGAAGATGGTTTTATTTATCGTCATTACACTTCCTGTCGGGACAGGAGGCTAAAAGTAGATGTCTACAGTTAGCCCCCACTTTGATGAGTCTAGAATAGACGATGATCAAAGTAGTCAAGGAAAAATCCGAGACTCATTCTGCAAAGTTCTCCAAGGTTAGAGAATCTTTTAGTAAGGTTTAAGGATGTCGAAACAGTCCTTGGTTCGCTAAGTGTTTGAAACAAATAGCTATTAAGGCTAGAAAAATTTTCCCCTAGTCTTAATGCGGTAAAGAATCTAGATTGATCCTTTACAATTGTAGAACGCTTTTACAAGTAAAGGTGTTCTGGGTAATGTCAAGTCATGAGAAGAGATCGGTTTTAAAAGAATAAAAGGGGATGATTTCCTCCCAATCATGTCATCGTTGATCTAAAGTCCCTCGATATGTCATTGAAACTTTATCCTGACTTTAACAAAGTAAAAAGAATGAAAAGGGGTTTTTGATATGCGAAAAAGGGGTCCGGTATTCGAGCCGGATGTCCACAAGATAGAAATACATGTCTCAGGACTGGAGGCATATATCCAAATCCAATGAGAGAGAAGAAAGTCAGCAACTCTCTCAGCAGTTTTGTCCACAAGATGAGTACACGTGTCTCAGGACTGGGGGCTCGTGACTACATGGGTGCGACATCGTTCCGTCGCTATTTATACAGGGGGTGGACGAACACCCTAACTGTCCGATAAGTTAGTAAGCTCACTAACTATCGTATTTGCTTCCCTTCACGAAGTGCCTGTTCCTGAAGGTTTGGGGCACCTGTCGACTCGTGAGCTAACGCCTACAGTAAATAGTCTACCTTTTAGTTCCGAGAGGTAGATCTCGCAAAGCTTGGGCTATGGTGCAATTTTACGCAACACCTACGCCGTAAAATTTTACGATGTACGCTATGCCATTTGCATTTTTATGCTGCATGTTAAAAGCCTTCCTTTTGCTTCGTACGTGAAAAAGAAGAAAACTCGGACACTTATATCGTCAGTACAGTAAAATGACAAACCTGTCTATGGGTGCTTTTACGTAAAGCACCACCACGGAACGTCTTATGGCACGCTTACGAAAAACGTTCAAAATGTATGCCTGGGGAAGGCACAAAGCACGGTGTGCATGCAAAGATGATGCAAAAATCTATCAAAGAAGAAAATAAACTACAAATGCAAAGAAATTTAAAAAGGATTTTGATAATTCGCGCGCTATTACGTCTAATAATGAGTGAAAACCATTGAAAAATGATCAAACGGATCAAAATCCGGATACCAGTCATTTAAGTGACCAGTATCCGTGCGCAACTCAGCAGGTCACGCTGGCCAGGCGCGTGCATCTTTCTGAGTTGCGCTCGTGTGTCACGCGCAACTTCTTAAGTTGCGCGCGACATTCAGTTCAGCAAAAAGAAAATCGCAGAAGCGATTTTTCATTTTGCATTCTCTCTCTTTCCTTCCTCCATTTTCGCCCCTTTCTCTCTCTATAGAACTCGGATTTTCGTGATTTTCGTGCCTAAAGGAAGCAAATTTCATTCTTAATTCATTTTTGCCATAACCCAATGTAAGTCTTTTTCCATTTTTTGCTCTTTTTTGGCTGAATTCGAACGATTTTCGAATCGTTAAACCCCAATTTTCGAATTTGGGGTTTTTCAATTTCGTCCATTATTCTTGAAATTGTTTGTTCCATGTTGTCATGCTATGCTTAGGAGTGTTTTGCAACAAATCTCATGAAAAATGGTTAAGTATTGAACCTTGTATGAGCATTTCTTCACTTAAGTTCGTTCTTGCCTTTTTTTGCTTGAATTCTGCTCGAATTTGTTTTTTTCTTGCTCATTTTGGTTATACTTGTTGATTATGAAGTAGATTATAGTATTAGAACTAAAATTACTTTCATAATTCATATTTTGTAAATTTTGAAATTGAAAAATGGCGCGAAGTATATACTTAGTTTGTTTTTGCCATATTCGAACTTCAAGTTTGTTTGGTAAACGATAATTGCGTTTTGTTTTTACTATTATTCGCCTGAAAATAATTGATTCCTTGAGATTTTGAAATATAATCTCTTGAATACTTAGTTGAAACTGGTATAGGATGGCTTTTGTGGGTGTTTGAAAGCCCCCATTTACTAAGTTTAATTGCGTGATCGTAGCCCCCAAGCATGGGTGGCAATCGATTTTCGTGTTTCATCCTATCGGTAGCCGTTATGCTGCCGAAATGGATCTAGAACACGTTTATTAGCTTAGTTTAGAAAGTAAACTAATAGAGAAACCTCGTTTATCATAGCATGGACTCGCCTCCATTCGTCGATGCTGAGGAGATTTAAGTAGGTCCTGACGAGGTAGTTGGGTGCCTCCTTCAGCGGAGATCACGTATACCGATGCCGTTGGATCGGTAATTCGTGAGAACCTTCCAGCAGCAGAGGATGATGAGGGGATATCGTTTGTTCCTGAGACGGTTGAGTCGGTATGTCCTTTTGTATATGTACTTAAAATAGTTCTATTTTTGTTTCATATACATTTATCTATTAACTGTCCTGTATTTTATTTTTAGAACAGGCTCCGCGGGAGACCGTGAACGGCATAGTGAGGACCTTACGTGCTTTCCGAGCTGCTTATCGGAGAGCCCTCGTGACTTTGTCATGCCGTGATCCTCGGATGATTGCGGTAAGTTTTATATATATTTTTTTGACGAAGTTATCACATTGCATGTATTAATCTTCGGTTTGGGATTTTACAGGGTGTACAACAGCCGTCTAGCAGTCGCAGAGCACCTTGAGCCCTTTTGTACACATTTTATTATTATTATTTTTTAGGAAACATTGTACATAGATTTCTTGTTTTTGTTGTACATATGACACACATTTTCTTTTTTTTTGTATATGTCATATTATTATTTTTTTGTTTCCATGTGTACTTAAAAAAACAAAAAATTAAAAAAAAAAATTCCGAGGGAGGGAAAGGGTTCCCGACTTACCCCTCGAAAAAATAACAAAAAAAAGAAAGGAAAAGGAAAGAAAGAGAGAAAAAAGAAAAGAAAAAAAATAGAAAACAAGAAAAAAAAAGGAAATAAAAAAAAAGAAAAGGAAATAAAGAACACAAGAGTTAGCAAAAGGCAAGCATATTATTAGTCTTAAGATTTTGTTAAGATTCCGTTATTATGTAAGTCAAAATACGGAAATAATCCTAAACCACATGTCGCGACAGAGGAGACGCACGCATCTGAAGGAGTTGCGCGCGGCTGTCGCGCGCATGTGATTTAGTTGCGCGCGGATGTCGCGCGCAACTTCATGAGTTGCGCGCGCCACCTGTTTCTGAACTTTCCTTTGGGCGAAAATTGCCGAAAATTTGCCCCTCTTGGGTCTATTTAAGCATGGTTTCGTATAGGTTTATGATCATCTCGCATTCATTCGCTTAGTAATTTTATAAGAACTAAAAGAAATAATCTCTCTAAATTCTTATTTTCTTCTTCTCTCTTCTCTTTTTTTTTTTTTAATATTGAACAATGGTAAAAACCTTTGAACAACGATTGAAGCAATGGGTTACCTCCCTTTCAAACGAGGACAAACTAGCTTTCAAAATTTATCACCTAGATCCCCTATTGAACTATATGCAATTAGTGATTAATTTTGACTTCCTTCATGCCGCGGTTAACCATTGGGATTCCAACCACCATCTTTTCTTATTTAAAGGGGACGAAATTATTCCCCCTCGTGGTGAGTTTGAGGCCTTGCTAGGCTTCCCTACAAATACTCTCCCCGTGACTTATTCGCCTCCATTGTCAGATCCCAAACCTGTATTCCAAAGATTTTTCGGCTTGTCTGACAATTACATGACTAATATTGGAACTGATGAAGGCATGAATTTAATTCAATTTATTGAACATTTCGTCGCGCCTCGTGACAACATGACTAAACAACGCTTTAAAATTCGTGTTTTATGTTATTGTCTTGTTGTCAACTGTTTACTTAGGACAGGCAAAGAATATGGAGACTATTTCATGGTGTCTATAGTTGAGCAAATAGAGGGATGTCATTCACCCGCTCCTTTGGCTTTGGCGGAAACCATTCTATGCATGAATCGCCTTAGAGGAGATCCTAACGAAAATGGCTTCACGGGGAGTCCACTCAAGATGCGCGCGCCACCTGCTCGTGTAAAATCGCAAACTGATTTTTTTTTTCAGATTTGGCTCATGGAGCGTTTGCGAATAGTCGACCAGCCACAAAACATTGAGGCCAGCGGAGTGCGAACATTCCTTGGACGTCGAATCCTTTACAAGCATAAGAATGAAGAGGAGTGGGCGTCGTCCTTTTGTCACGGGGTTCCTCACATACGCTTCGTGATTCCTTGGTGGAACATAAATAGTATGGTTGGGAGTAGTCACAATTGCCCTTACATTAGGCTTTTAGGCCTATCTAGCGCTACTTATATCTTTCCTTGCAGGGTAATGAGGCAATATGGGATGAAACAGATTATACCCCCGCAAGATTGTGACACACCCAAGGATGTGTCTTTTAGACCCGAGCAAATTTTCTGTTGGATAGAGTATTGGTCAAGTATTCCAAGATGGGTAGTACAAAATCCTACTGCGAGCATTGTATTATCTTCCTTTTATAAGGCTTGGATGAATGCAGCGGACAAGGGCGAGTTAAACAAAGCCCGTTCTCAATATCAAATTGCCACAACTCGCAATCCACCTAAGCCTCTAATGCATTCGACCACCACTACTCCTCCTAGTGGTAAAAACAAAGGAGTGAGAAGAAAATTAGACTTCTCATCTCCTAAGGTGCGTTCGAAGGAATCCAAAAGGAAAGCTCCTTCCAAACCCGCACAAAAAGGCGTGATAATCAAGGAACCTTCGCAACAAACCCGAAAAAGGACTCTAACAAAAGCTTCAAAAAAAGGAAAAAGGGTTGAAAAGGCTCCTATTCCTAAATTGAAGAACAATGTATTGGTCAAGAAGAAGAATGTAGAGGAGAGTTCTAAGGTTTCTGAAAATACTGCGATGGAAACTACTCCTCCATTATCCGTGACAATCGAGGATATAGTGAAGCCTTAGAATGTTACACATTTTTATTATGTTTTTTTTTTGAATAAAGTGTAATCATTACTATGCCTCTTTTTTTTGCTTTACAATTTAGTTCAACAATGTCCTTTCTATTTTTTTTTAATGAAATAAAATGAGCTTTATATTTCGATATTTTGATATGACCGAATCTTATAGATTGCCTACGTATTCGCATCACGAAATCAGGTCATTGCGTAGTTCTTTTTATATATATATATATTTATATATTTTTTTCTTTAACTCCTTAGGTAAAAGTTAAATGAAAAAATTAATCAAACTTTGTTTAATAGAGAGTTAAATCAAAGTTTAATTTTTTATTTTCCGAGTATATGTTTATGTTTATGAAACGCCCTTCTTTCATTGTAAGTAGAAGTTACAACTTCGTTCAAACAAAAAGGTTCGGGTTCGCAGTTTGACAGTCAGGTGGCGCGCGCAACATCTGAGGTTGCGCGCGAATGTCGCGCGCAATTTAATCAGTTGCGCGTGGTATCCACACGTTACTATTCCAGTTGCGCGCGACACCTGTACTACGAGTGTTTCGAAAAAAAAATTAATTTATTTTTGTGCTATTTACCCCCCAAAGTGTGAAGATTTTTTTTCGTGAAGAAAGAAGAAAATCTGAACACTTAGAATGGTTTATTATTCTTGAATTACCCCCCCCCCCAAGTGTTATGTATTTTATCGTGTTGTTCGATAAAATGCATAACACTTAGAATCTTTTAGTTGAATGCTAATTTAAAGTTGGTTGTATGAATGAACGAGTAATCCGGATTTCATATGTAATATTTTTTAAGTCGATCAATGTTATAATTGGCGAATTTCATCTCCTCCAATGTCCATTAATCTGACGGCTCCTCCTGATAGGATTTCAATCACGCGGTAGGGACCGATCCAATTAGGTTTAAATTTTCCTCTTGGATCAGTAGGTGGACCCCTAACCTCCTTTAGTACAAAGTCACCTTCTTTTATGTTTCTAGATTTTACCCTTTTATTAAAATGACGCGCAATGCGCCTTTGGTAGACTTGTACATGATGCAAATCTCTTAATCGTCGTTCATCGAGCAATAAGAGCTCTTCATACCTCGCTCTTACCCATCAGCTTTCGGCAGCTTACTTTCGAGTACGATGCGTAGGGATGGTATTTTCAGTTCGACTGGTTGAACTACGTCCATTCCAAAAACTAAGGAGCACGGAGTTACCCCTATTGATGTTTGTATAGACTTTCTATAACCCCATAGTGCAAAGTGTAGTTTATTCGGCCAGTCTTTATAATTTTCTGCCATTTTCTTAATGATGACTGTTATATTTTTATTTGCCGATTCTACAGCTCCATTCATTTGAGGTCTGTATGGGGATGAGTAATGATGTTTTACTTTATAACGAGTTAAGAGGGTCTCAACTTCAGCTTTGAATTGTGATCCCTGATCACTAATTAGTTCGTGTGGAACTCCATATCTACAAAATATGTTTTGTTCGAGAAACTTTGCGACATGTTTAGAAGTGATATTAACGTAAGAAGTAGCCTCAATCCACTTAGTGAAGTAGTCGATGGCTACTAATACGTACTCGTGCCCTCCTACTCCTGTTGGAGAGACCTTTCCAATTATGTCAATTCCCCAAGTTGAAAAGGGCCAAGGGGAAGTGAGATTATATAGTTCAGATGGTGGAAGGTGTTGTAAATTAGCAAACATTTGGTACTCTGGACATTTCTTGACATATTGTATGCAATCATGTTCCATAATAGACCAATAATACCCTTGTCGTGAAATTATTTTTGCGAGCATTTTACCATTCATGTGAGGTCCACAAACACCTTTGTGAGTATTCTCCATAAGGCTGTGGTTTTCGGTTGGTCTATACACAACAAACTTTGACCATTAGGTCCTCTTTTGCATAATTGACCATTTAATAGACCGTATTGAGCCGCAAGTGTTCGTAAGGCTCGTTGGTCTTTCGATGAAGTATTTTCAGGATATGTGCCATGAGTAATATATTGGAGGATATGATCATACCAAGGATTGTTTCCTTCGATGTCATTTATTTCCTCTATTGCGTTGCAATATGATGGTTCTTCTCTTCTATCAATGCATAATGGCATCATATTTAAGTGATCTGGAATGTTGATCATTGAGGCTAATTTTGCTAGTGCATCGGCAAATTGATTATCATCCCTAGGGAGATATTTGAAGTCAATATGTTCAAAATGCTCGATGAGTTGCTCTAGGTGTGCTTGGTATAATATTATTGTGGAGTTTTCCATTTTTTCAGTATGTGATTTATAATCAAACTGGAATATCCATATACCTCTAATTTTTGCACACCTATGCTAGCTGCTGCTTCTAATCCAATAATGCAGCTTCACATTCCGTGACATTATTAGTAACCTTAAAGTCTAATTTTACAGAGATTGGAGTATGTGCTCCCTCTGGACTTATGAGTAACACTCCTACGCCACATCCTTTTTGGTTAGATGCACCGTCGAAGTACATTACCCATTTGTCATCTTGTGTCATAAGAATCTCTTCATCCGGAAGATGAGTAGTTTCTGCATGACTTGTTTGAATTGGATGTTGAGCCAGAAAGTCGGAAATTACTTTTCCTTTCATTGATTTTTTTGGAATATATTTTAACTCAAATTCGGCCAACATCACCAACCATTTGGATATTCTTCCTTGTATAAGTGGTTGTTAAAACAAATACTTTATCGGATTTTGTTGAGAAATCGCATGAGTGGTGTGTGGTAGCATATAATGTCGTAATTTTTTAGTTGCCCACACTAATGCTAGACTCGTTTTTTCTAGAGTGCTATATTTTGTTTCATATTGGATGAATTTTTTACTTATGTAATATATTGCACGCTCGACTTTTTCTACCTCTTGTGCTAACATGGCTCCTGTGGCCGTGTCTGTAACTGTTATGTATAGCCTAAGAGGTAGTTTGGGTATTGGTGGTGCTAAAATTGGTGGATTTTTGAGATAATCTTTGATTTTCTCAAAGGCCTTTTGGCATTGTTCGTCCCATTCATGTTTTTCTTCTTTTTTCAATTTTTTGAATATTGGCTCACAAGTCATAGTCAATTTGTTAATAAATCGACTAATGTACTGCAATTTGCCAAGGAACCCCCTAATTTCTTTTTCTGATTGAGAGGGAGGCATGTCAACAATTGCCTTTATTTTAGAGGGATCAATCTCAATACCGCGAGTGCTTACTACGTATCCGAGTAACTTGCCAGAAATTACCCCGAAGGCGCATTTTTGTGGATTTAATCGCATGTTATAATCTTTCATGCGAGTGAAAAATTTGCATAAAGCTTTTATATGTCCCATTCTATCTTTGGACTTTACGATCATATCATCCACATAAACTTCTATTTCTTTATGCATCATATCATGCAAGAGAGTCGTAACCGTTCTTTGGTACGTAGCTCCTACATTTTTTAAACCAAATGGCATGACTGTATAGCAATACGTCCCCCAAGGGGTAATAAAGCATGTCTTTTCTTCGTCTTCTTTTGCCATTAAAATTTGGTTGTAACCTGCGTATCCATCCATAAAGGATAACATCGCATGTTCAGCCGTGTTATCTACCAATATATCAATATGTGGTAGAGGAAAATCGTCTTTAGGGCTAGCCTTATTAAGGTCCCTAAAGTCGACACACATGCGAACTCGTCCATCCTTTTTAGGGACTGGGACGATGTTCGCTACCCATTCTGGGTAATTACATACGCGAATGAAACCTGCGTCCAATTGTTTTTGTACTTCTTCTTTTATTTTTAGTGCGACGTCAGGTTTCATTCGTCGAAGTTTTTGTTTTACTGGTTTAGAGGTAGGGTTCAAGGGAATGGTATGTTCCGCGATTTCCTTATCTATTCCAGGCATGTCCTTGTATGACCAAGCAAACACGTCTTCGAATTCTTTGAGCGTCGATATGAGGGTCGATCGCTCTTCCGGATTTAGAGTTAAGCCAATTTTGACTTCTCTTTTATTTTCTTTAGTTCCTATATTGATTGTTTTAGTTTCTTCAATGATAGGGTTCTTTTGTTCTCGTTCATTCATTAGTTCAACCAACTTATTAATGTTATCATCTTCATTAAATTGATTATTATAGCATTCAAAAGATTCAAAAGAAAGATTATATCAGAAATAGAGCTCATATTATTAGAATCAAAAGAAAGTACATTAAGAGAAGAATCCTTTTTGGGATCTTCATCCTTAGAACTAGAAAATAAAGACTCAATAATGGCCACAAGGCCTAAATTTTCAGCTTCCCTAGAGTCTATAATAGATTCGTCGTCCGATTCTTCAAACATCTTCCCTTCGCCTGTGACGATCACCAGCCTATCGCCTTTGTGATTGGTCCATTTGAAAGATTTCCTCCATCCATGCTCCAAGGTTTCATTAGAAGGGGTGATCAATGAATTTGGGTCAAAA
Organism: Chenopodium quinoa; assembly: GCF_001683475.1. Taxonomy (NCBI): domain Eukaryota; kingdom Viridiplantae; phylum Streptophyta; class Magnoliopsida; order Caryophyllales; family Amaranthaceae; genus Chenopodium; species Chenopodium quinoa. The sequence goes on from NW_018745177.1 coordinate 3,143,019, forward strand.
GCTTCATCCTGGATGGCATTTTGATTGGTCATTGTAGCCACATGATTTTGCTCTAGTCCAAATAGCAAGTTGAATGCTTGCCTATCATAGCACCTTGGAGTTGGGTACTTTGATTTAACAATACTAAAATCGTCATCCAAGAAGTAGCAATCGTGAAATATTTCGAATCCAGGATTCTTGATTCCTTCCAAAACCAATGGTTCTGGAAAGTCATAGCATGGGTAGTCTTCTCCCTCCCTAATGAATTGTCCATTAAGGGTTTGTTGATAGGATGGGAGTAAAGTGACTATCCCCTTGTTGTTGTCATCTCTACGTGCCTTTCTTTTCGCATCGTGAGACTTCAATTCTTCTTTAGTTGGTTTGTATCCCAATCCAAAGGAGAAGCTTTTCTTTGGGATAGGAAGTAAGAAAGATTTCTTCATTCCTATTCCCAAAGGCATCCCAGGAAAGTAACTACTCTTAAATAAGATGTTGTTTACTATCTGGGTGGAATATGGATCAAGCTTGAAAGGTTCTTCCAAGTCTTCTTCCATTTCTATTGTGAAGATTGGCTCCGCGCAAATCCCCACATGTCCTCTTCATCATTGTCATGGTTTATTTCCAGGAGTGATTGATCGTTTATTGCTATTTTTAGTGGAGAAGCATGTATAGTCATAAGAAGCCCTTGATAGTTCAACCTAATCATTTGATGAAGTGAGGATGGTATTGCACCAAGCTCATGTATCCAAGGACGTCCAAGTAGAAGGTTGAATGTAGGTTTTATGTCCATAACATGGAATTCAACCATCTTTTGTATTGGGCCTGTGGTAATTGGTAGCTTAACAGTTCCACAAACCGATCTTCTCGAGTTATCATAGGCCCTAATGCTTTGTGTTGTTGATTGAAAATCTTTTTCTGGATTAAGGCCTAAATATTTGGCAGTTCGTAATGGGCATACGTTTACAGCTGACCCATTGTCTACCAAAGTTAGAGGGATGTTATATCCCTTGCACCCCACAGTTAAGTATAATGCATTGTTGTGGGTAGTGTCTTTTGAAGGCAAATCATCATTAGTGAAAATGATCGACTTGCCAGATTTCTCGCTAGTAAGCAAGCTAACGAGATCTTGAGGGGTTGTTTCCGTGCTTACAGACAAAGCTGTTAGAGCGTTCATAAGAAAATTCCTATGTTCTTTAGAAGTACTTAGGAGTTCCCAAATGCTAACATTCGCCTTGGATTGGCGAAGTTATTTGACCAATGGATCTTCCACCTCAAAAGTAGGTGTATTTTGTACTTGACCTTGATTTTGCGTGGTCGAAGATCCATTTGGTGGTGGTGCCTGGTAAATTCGTCCATAACGATTTAAATGATCTATCTCGTTTGGATTAGTTGTAGGACTTATGAACCAACTTTCTTCTAGAGGCTTTGAGCGTGCCTCCATTTCAAGATGTTCCATGAGTTGAGCTTGATGCCATTGTTCATCCAAGGAGAGATTTGATAAGTCTTGTGACTTCCCCAAGAAATGATCCCAATCAAGCGCTCCATTTGTTTCATTTTGTAAACAAGATGGAGGTGGGACGGCGGCATACTTAGAGATATATAAGTCTTGAAAGTCGTCGTCCCATAGCCCACATACTTCATTAGTTGCCCCTATGAGTATTGTGGGTAGAGGTTTTCCTATAGGTGTGATGTAGTTCAATGGATAGAACATATCGCTTACCATATGGTCCTCATCAATTTGAAACACCCCCAAGGGGGATGCATTATTGTTTGGTTTAGGCGTGGGAATTCTCCCATCGTTTACCAAATCCTGTATTTTATGTTTTAAGACAAAGCAACGTTTAGTGTCGTGTCCATTGCCTCTATGATAAGCACAATAAGCATTACCATCCCAATTAGGAAACCTTCTTTCTGGTGGAGTGGGTGGTGTTAGTCCTGTTGGTGCAAGTAAGATTTTTCCATTTAATTTTTCTAACAATTCTTTATAGCTTACAGGAAATGGATTAAATTTTCTTTCTTTTGTCCATCTTTTCCTAGGATCATTATATTGATTTGTGTTGTGGTATTGCGTGGAGATCGCAAATACATCAATAAAGGATGATGAGCCATCATTCCCCTTCTTGTAGTTATTTTTAGGTTGATGATGATGAGGCTTATTTGCTTTTTCCTTAGCAATATTATCTTCAATCCTAGTAGCCACGGAATAGACCTTTTGGAAAGTGTCTAAACCAAGGTAACGTAGATGCTTGTTGTACTTTTCATGATAATTGTCAATAAACTTTTGTACTAGCTCGAGTTTGGGTGGCCTTTGGGCAAGGTGGGCCGCCTTTTCTCGCCATCTACCATAGAAAGCAAGGAAACCTTCATCGTCGCCTTGCTTAAGCATTTCGAGTTCACGTAGAGTGGACTTGAACTCTACATTACTCTCATATTGGGTAATGAAAGTCGAAACTACATCTTCCCATGTTGCTTTGAATTTTGGGTCTAGCCCATAGTACCACTCTCTCGCGGTTGGGTCTAGAGACAAGGGGAAAGTCAAAACGTAAAGCTTGGGATCAACCCCCTTTAGTGCCATAGTGCCAGTAAAACACATTAAATGATTTTGTGGATTATTGGTCACCTTGAATATTGGTAAGTCCGTAGCTACGAACTTTTCCGGCAAAGCAAGTCCTGCGGGAGGAGCAAACTTTTCTACGTCAAAGTACTTGTTCCCCATTGTAGAACGAAGAACTAGCTTCTCTAACGACTTTTCTTTGATGGATAATTGTTCCATCTTTTCTTGTAAGGCTAAAGCTTCAGCATTTTTCTTACTAGCCTTTTCAATTTTCTTAATTCTCTTTTCCTCGGCTTCTTGAGCCTTTTCTTCTCTCAAACAAAGAATCTCATCTTGAAGTTCTTGAATGGTAGACATCATTATTGGACTAGGACTAGTTGTCGAAGGAGAATGGTTTGAAAGGGTTGGATCTTTAGGTGGTAAACGTAGAAGGCGAGCACCCGGGATTTTTCTTTCCCAAGATTGGAAACCGGCCCTAAAGAAGTATGAAAGGATAAGTAAACCAATATGCTTGCTTAGAAGGGGAAGAAGGAAAAGAAAAAGAAAAAGAAAAAATAAAATGACGCAAGATATATTCGAACGGATAACATTGCCCCCAACAATTCTTGAATAAAGATATCGTTTTAACGAATCAACTTGTTTTTTGCAAAATCAAAACTGACTCGTACAGTGGGTGCGCGCGGATGTCGCGCGCAACTAATTTTCTTGCGCTGGGTATGGGCGCGCAAATCTGTGAGTTGCACGCGCCACCTGCTCGTATGACTTGTTTTTTTGTTCGAGCGTTTTTTTTTATTTTCGTTTCTTTTTTTTACATCGTTCTTTTTTTTTATGTTACCCGTTGAATATGACTCTAAATTACGAAGAGACGACTTCGTAATTGGGAACCTAGACCAAGCTAAAAAGAAGAAAGAAATCTATCCTAACACGTTGCATATAGTCATGTAATCACATAAGCATGCCACAAGTTATAATCCACATATTGTCATTCTAAGGTCGAAAAGGCTTGGGTGCCCAAGGTACCATATCTTAAGAAACGACGCACAAATCAATCACTCAACGAGTTGACTCATGACATCGCTCTCCCAGCGTTTTGTTGGTGATATGGGTGGGATGATTATTATTGATTTCGGGATAGAAGCCTAGTGTTGGCAACCCCTAGTCAATGAGTCAATCCCCATGGTTTAAGTGTGCTATACTTATGCATGATGCAATGTTGCTTGTTTGACTTTTAGTTTTTTGTAAAAGGAAGATAATATGCGTTCAAGTCTCGCTCTCTAACTAGAGATTATCCAAGTTAGCTCTCGTTACAACCCATAGGTAACCAAGTGTTGGATACCTTGGACCATAACTACAAACTAATCATGTAACCTCTAAATCCCCAATGGAGTCGCCACTGTAAGGAGGGTGTTCCCATCGTAGGGGATCCTTCTCCTTAGATGCCCATGGCCCTTTAAAGCCTAGGAATTTACACTTGTTAGGGTGTATTAGGATTTGAATTCCTGACTGTTTGGGAGACCTTTGAATTAGAGATGATTCTATCATATACGCTTTTTTGTAAGAAACAAGTAGGAGTCGCCAATGAGTTTTAGGAAAAACCCATAAACCTCGTTCATGCCTTTCTCCCAAGTAGAGTTCAAGGGATATTTAGCATGAATCATAAGTTTACCCATGCCCAAATTGGTCTAGAAAACCAGAAATGAGTTCGGGAGCGAGGGTACTAAGATAACGTTCCCTTTAGAGGGGAATCGCGATCCTAGCCCTAGTGCGGCCTCTACTAGCTCTTCCTTTGCACAAGTTCATTGCCAAACAATATATGCAACGTGATAATTCACATAGGAATTACATCGTAAGGTCGTTATTCTTATTTAATCAAATTTGTGAAAAGAACAATAAAATAAACAATATTGGCCTTGACTTAGGTGATCAACCAACAATTATTTTATTCAATTCTAATCTTGATTAACGAAAGAATACTATGTGAAATAAATTAATTTATTATTTTAAGGCGATCAAACAACACTAATTAATTAATTAAAGTTCTTTTAAACAATAAAAATAATGGTGATTTTACTAAGTGCTCGGGAATTTACCACTTCTCTTTGCTAGATCTCCGTTTAGAACACTTATGGACTCCTTCTTGTTGGGGAACCTCCATCGTAGTAACAAAATATCGAAAAGGGTGAGTGTTTAGGACAAGAGGGTTTGGATGCACAAGTTCACAAGTATTCTGCTAGCGTTTAGGTTAATTTTCTGTCTGTTGAAGCCTCGGATTAGGGTCTTATTTATAGGGAATGATTAGGTTTAGGGTTTAGAGCATTCTGCCGCAGCAGGTGTCACGCACAAGTGAATAGGTCGCGCACGGTATACGTGCGCAACTATTTGTCTTGCGCGTAGCTCTATGGTAAGATTCGATTTTCCAATATTTTAATATTCTGAATCTTGCGCGAGCGCATCTCTGAAAGTTGCGCGACTGCTGAGCGCAACTTTATGAGATGCACGCGATATTTTCCGCGACAACTTTTATTTTAACCTAGACGCTCCTAAATCCGTCATTATTGGGTTTTAAGCGCGGGCTTAAGCCTAATTATGATCGGGTTTAGTTAATTTGGACCTTGTGTTGGCCTTGTTCTTTTATCTGGGCTAGTCTTTTGTGTTTTGTGGCTTAACCAGTTATCCGTAAGCATTCTTTACTTTGATCCAACATGAAGATGGTTTTATTTATCGTCATTACACTTCCTGTCGGGACAGGAGGCTAAAAGTAGATGTCTACACATATGGTATCTTATTAGATTTCCCTCATTATAAATATTCCAAACATCAACTTTTTGAAGAACACAATGATAACGATTAGTGTTCTTCTTCATCCAAATTCCCTTTTTTCTACATATGATTGAATGGACACTAAATTAAATCCAATTCAAAATTAAAATGGATTAATTGTGAGATGAGAATTTATGGTTGGGTGTGCGTAAGCGCTTGAGTACAGTGTTCCTTCCGTTTTTTTTAAATGCATCACTTTGACAATTACACTATTCACATAACATGGTTGACTTTGTTTTAGGTGGTAGTAAAGTTAAAAAAAATAAAAAAATTAAACAGGTGGCAAATGTTAAACATGGTGTTTTTAGTGGTAGCAAATGTCAAAATTTCCTAAATGTTATTATACAATATTCCCACAGTCCCATTATATAGTTTCTGTTTTCCTATTTTGGAGTGCCAAAATATTGTTCCTGTTCCTATTTTGGATAATATGTAAAGACCATTATACATTCACTTTTTTAACTTTATTCATTCTCCTTCCTACATTACCCTAAAATTTTGCACATGCTTTATACTTTTATACACCTTCTCTCTCTTAACTTTTATCTATAATTGTACTTTTCACTTTTATTAATGTACTTCATCCACTTTCTCCTCATATTTCTTAAATACCGTTAAAAACACAAACAAAAACTATATTATGGGATGAAGTATATCATTAGATTTGTCATAATGTCTTGTTTCATAATATAATTTTATTACAATTTTACTAATATATAATTAAAGATATTAATGGTCAAAGTAACGTCTTAACAAATATGTCGCTCAAACTGATGCAGATAAAAAAAAAAAAAAAAAAAAGATGGAGTAAGAACTAGAGAGGACTAGAGGAGAGAAAAGTAGGATGAGACTACAGATGAACCAAACAAAGCATAAATTAAAACGACCGCTCAAATTACTTTAACAAATTTTTCATTTTGTCCTACAAATCGGCTCATGATCTCACCTGATCATTTGCATTAAGTTGAATAAAAACAAAGCCTAAATTAAAACGACCTGCTAAACGCCTCAACCTGATTGAGTAAATTTGAACAATTGAACATCCTTAAAGAATTGGGTTAACGATTCGGGTCAACTTGGTCATGTAGCTTCAACCTTCAAAGCCCACTCCATTTCCTCCTCACGAGCCTATGCCTATCTTCTCCCTCTCCTCTTACACTCACACCATAACCAGAAAAACCCAGAAAACTCCATAATCAAAACCTCAAAAAATGGCTTCAATCAACTTAGGTCCATTTGGTGAGCACTTCTTCCACTGGTTCGAAAAACCTCCACACCCAATTTCATTCCCCAATTTTCTCTCTCTATCAATCTCCCAAAACCCTCCTAAACCCCTTTTTTCTTCCCTTTCTCTTTCCGACCCAAAGAAACCAAAACCAAATGAAGAACCCTCAAAACCAGGAAAATACCAACAAATGCTCGAACAATTTTGGTGGGAATGTGAGAATTTACCCGATGTTCGACACACCCCAGAAGTTGATAACATTTTGAATGAAGACCCAGTTTTTGAAACCAAAGAAAACCCAACTCCAGAAGAAATTGAAGAGAATAAAAAATGGTGGGAAGAATTTAGGAGTAACCCATTAGTTCAATTTTTAGCTAGGGCTGAAGAAATTGCTGATGCTTATAATGAATTTGAGGTTAAGAGGAATGAAAAGCCTTATAGAAGAGAGGATGCTAAGCTTTGGAAGGAAGTTCCTAATGTTATTGGGTTAGATGGAAGGCCAATGCCTAGGAAAGCTATAAAAACTAAAGATGAATCGGATGATAAGTTTTGGGATTTTGCTAAGCAGTTCTTTTTTGGTCTCTGGGGTTTCCGGCAGCGCCCGTATCCGCCGAGTAGACCGATTGATGTTGCTCAGGCTGTTGGGTATAAGCGGCTCGAAAAGCGGTATTATGATTGTGAGTATTGCTTGTTCAATGTTGCTTTGTTTCTTCATGTGTTGAGTTGAATTGATATTATGAATTTGGGCACTTAACATGCTCTTAAATGTGTGAATTGTGCTTATTTTTTCCTGCGCTGAGTTGAATTGCAATTATTGTTTGTTGAATGTTGCTTTGTTTGTTCGATCAGTGCAAATTATTCGGAAATTTGAGGCTTTGTTTTGTTGTCTTTAGTTGATTTCTTTCATTGATAGAGTTTTAGTAACTTTCCGAGAGTGAGGGATAGCTCAAGTGGTTAGAGCTTCCCTCCCGATTCCAGGAGGTCCTAAAATAATTAACTTTCCACAAGGCTCTTCGTCTTAACCACTAGGCCAAGACCTCATTGGTCTCTAATCCTTCCACATTATTGTCAATAAAAAAAAGTTTTTGAACACAATGAGAAATTTAGTTTCTTTAAGGTGTTAGGAAGTATTATGTTCTCCTTTGCCTCTTCTAAAATGTTGTGGGCTCCCTACAGTCTCCTATTAACCTGGGAGAACCGGTGGAATAAATCAATTTAACCTTCAAAAAGCAAAAAAAAATACACTAATTGTTAGTGTTCTTGTGTAATGAGAGTTTTGAGTATGCACTTAGCAGACCTTATGATATTTCATAAGCAAGAAAATATGTGACATGTTGATGCAGATGAAAGGTAAAGTAGAAACGAATGTGTCTCATTGCTCATCAGCTCAGGGTAGTTTTGTAAGGTGTGCATACTGTGCAAGCAATATTGCAACTGACTGGAAGCTCTTTGCAGTTATTGTTTGATCTTTTTGGAAGGAAGAAAATCCTGAGCAAATGAACAATATAAAATCAAGAAAGGTGGAAAATAGTTTCTGGATATTGTAGCAAGTGCTAGCAATTACTCCGTATTAGTTGTGAGTTAAAGAAAGTATCAGAAGGCTCAACGTTATATTATTTGCATTTTTAATTATTATTTTTCTTAACACAAGAAAACGATTAATATATTACGTTATGACGAAAGGCCCAAACACAAACAGAAGATGGATATAGGTTCAGAGTACAATTGTATTATAATTTATTATATATTTTTTTTTCGTGTGAAGAATTGATGATGTTCTCCGTGACCAACCATAGTCCTTTATTTGATGTACTATTTTTTCATTACTTTTTCAGAAGATGCTAATTATATATTTATGTTTATAGTTATAATGAAGACTGGTGGCTGGTTCTACAAGGATCGATTGGGTCGTACACGAGGACCATGTGAGCTGATTCAACTTAAGACTGCTTGGGGTGCAGGCATAATTGATAAAAATACTTTCATTTGGGGAGAGGATCTGGATGAGTGGGCACCTATAGGCATGATTTATGGCTTAGAGCGAGCAATTGCTACTTGGGAAGGTTTGTTACTTGTCAATTCGACTATCTGTCTATCTTTTTTTATTGCCATTTAAATATTAAGTATTATCTCAATAGTAAATGCAGTTAGCTATCTTGTTCGTATGATGTTGGGCGGTTGCAGACTATATTCATGGGATTCAGTGGTGTTGTGTGGCTGTTACAGCAGCTTTCACACCTATTTATTTTTGTTTAGTTGTTTCTAACACACATGAACTTACAGACTATATTGATGGGATTCAGGCGTGCGGTATGCCTGCCGCAGGCTTACTGCTGCAAAACATTATTTTACATTGGCATTGTTTAATGATTGGAACATTGGATCCATGAAAGATTATATTAGTCTACTTCAAATCATTACTAGAAGTGGCAGACTTGAACTTAGGAGGCTTATCCCGGATTTGTTTTTTGATAGACACTTTTAGTACATAAATCTTGATATTCATCATTTCATCTTGAGTTTAGGATATTCCATATTCAATCAATGCCACCATAGGCTGTAAAACAACTAAACATAACTGCTAATTGCTGACACCCTACGACTGCTCTTTAGAAATAAATTCTGCCTTGAACTGAGACTTTCTGACACATTGCTTTGACACATTGCTTTGACATTCCACATTTCCACCGACTTACTTCTTAAAATAAAAGGCTGTATGGCATACTTTGGTTTATATGAAGAAAAAGAAGTGTGTTTATGTCTTATAGATTAATAGCTAATTAGCTAAACGCAAATTCTTTTATGTGGCTGGCCACACCGTGTGGCCAGCCATCATAGAGGTTACTTCGTTAGTGTTATAGGTGTTACTTGGTCAGTGTTAAAGGGGTTACTTCGTTAGTGTTAAAGGGATTACACAATCAGTGTTATAGGGGTTACTCGGTCAGTGTTATGGGGGCTATTTTGTTCTTTTATAAGTGGTCAAACGGTGTGGCCAGCCACAGACACGACGAGCTGTTAACTAAATAGGTTCTCCACAAACTCCCTTTTCCCCCAAGCCTGTAGTGACACTATAGTGAACTAATAAGAGGCGAAACATGAAACTGGCCCATGCATAAAGTATAGAGGAAAGCAGTCAAGCTGCAAAAATCAAGGCACAAGATCATAGATGACTTTATTCCAGCTACATGTAGCTGCTTTTTACCATTTTTTGCAATAACATGTTCTCGTTGTTTATGAAAATTTGGTGTAAATTTTTTTATAGATTAGAAAGGGAAGGATTGTGTATTCTTCAATCCTCATTTATAATCTTTTTTTCAAAGAATCTGATACTTAAATTCACCCAAAAAAAAAAAAAAAAAAAAAAGCTCCAGCATGTATTGGGAATCAGATAGCATCATTTTTGTTAGCATTCAATGAGGATTCTATAAATTGATCTTACTTCTCTTCTTTCTCTATTCTCAACATCTCTGATGTTTCTTTGCAGTTTTCTCCCAAAATTTATTTCCCTTCTTAACTGTATGCAGCATTCATCTCCACTAGCAAAGCATATTAATTGATGATATGAATCTATTAGTTACTAGATAGGCATCTGAAGCTGTAACAATAACTACATTGGCTGTTTACTTAGCTCCATCAAGTCAATTATAATTCCAGTTGAAGGAATGCTAAAAAGTGGTTATGTGGTGGTTTTTCTGTTGCCTAGGGCTGGCCATGGGCTGATCAAGCCCCATTGAACCGGAATTGGCTGGTCCAGGACTTGAGTTGAGACTGTAGTCAAAAGGCTGCCTTTTTTTCCTCAGTGAATAGGTCCAACTGTAACTTACTTTTGACTAACTTGGTACTTTGGTAGTGCCACTCTAGGGAAAAGGAATGTAGTGTAACCATGAACTTTTCCTTTCTAATCTCTGGTCATGGCCATAATAACCCACTGGTTATCTCTATCATTCCCTTTTCTTTATATAATTTCTTGGCAAGCTGTTCTATACACTAAGATGATTAAGTTTGCCCAAATATTTTCTTGGCAGTTTAAAGGTAAAGGTGGTTAGAAATTATAATTTAGGGTCTGTATGAAGAATATAAGAATATAAATGCAAAGATAACTTTTAGAGAGTATAAGTATTCAAATGTCCAAGAATACAGCTGAGAGGAAAAAAGCATTGTACTTTTTTACTGGTAGGAGGAATGGATATAGACAGAGACACCAAGTGCAAAGTTATTTATTAGAGCCCAAAAGATGCAGATTGTTAAAGCCTCCAGGCTCAAAGTCATACATGAACATATACTGGCTACACTACTACTGATATACTTCATAAGCATCAAAATTATCTAAATTAAAGATGAAAAAAGTTTCTCCATTACGAAATATCAACAGAGAAGATGTCTGTTATGTTGTACTGCTTTTCTTCTTGAGTTTCTTGTTGTATCCACTTAATGATCTATGTCTTGTTTTGCATTGTTCAGTCAAGTTTGGAGCAGCTGCTACAGCATTTCTCCATAAGCTTCAGAAAGGAATGTCTCCTTTGGTTCCATTAAAGGGGTTTGAAAAGAAAACCTACAAGCAAATGCAAGAGGAGGCTATGGAAAGTAAGAAGCGTGATCTAGCCGTACTCAAAGCTAATGACGGTTATTGGCCTGGAGTAAGAACCCCAAGTCATGCTCTCTTTCTATGGGCTAGTGGTTCTGAGCTTACAACAATATTGGAAGCTGATCACATGCCAAACAAATACATACCAAAACATCTAAGGTGTTTATTTCCTTATTTCTTATCTCATTGTTATTGACAAACATTTTCAAGTATGCTGTCTGAACAATTTTTTATTAATAAAATGTTGTCTGAACAATCTCTTACATTTGAGGCACCAAAGTTTAGATAGTATTCGATTGTAAGCGGAATCTTACTGCTGAACTACCCTATTGACAACTTATAATCTTGGTGATGATAATCTCCTACAATAGCCGGATTACCTAGCTCTTAAATTAAAGTTTCCTTTGAATCTTTACCCTTGTAATTTGGTTTTTAGTTCACTGTGTTGATGGGTGTGTGATATAAATTTTTTTGTGAGGCAGGCTGCAATTGGCTAAAGCCATCCCTGGTTTAAGGCCCTGGGAGGTAATAAGTGTAGAACAAGCCATGGACCAAATTACATATGGCAGAGAATGGTATCGTGAGCCTCTTGGCTCCTACACAACTGGTCCTCCATATATAAGGCGTTGGAACAGAGATGTTAAGGTATGTCCTTTGTGTGCAATGCCTTCTTTTCCTGAGCATATTATACAGTAGTTCAAACTATTTCGAACTTGTTTTGCATACAACATCAATGTCAGAGCCTTTATCCCTAGAATATTGGTTCAGCAGCTACAGTGGAGTTTCCATTAAGTTTGTAAATGAGTACTTCTTATAGTCACATATATGGAGTACTTTTTTAGGCGGTCTAGAAAAGTCATCTCTTTTCCCAAAAGGGAAATTCTCATTGGTAACCCTGTAAAATTGCACTCTTTGGTTATACAACAACAACAACAACAACAACAACAACAACAACAAAGCCTCCCAAAATGATTTGGGGTCGACTAATATGAATCGTCATAAGGAAACCCTTTGTTAATAATAAAAAAAAAACCTTAATATTTGTGGTAACCCTTTGTTCTTGAATATTATCATTTATAGCATCAATGATGATAAAAGTTTTAAATTAACTTAATTTTCTTACCATCGTTAATAGTACAATTACATATATGCCCTATGATACTAATTACATTTTTACATGGTTAGTAGTCCCTCTAATGGTGGTTGTGTTTTCCTTTAAACTTCCATTTTTTTCAATTAATTCCCAAATGCATTAATATTCAACCCAATTTATCCTCCATTAATATCTTTTTCCAGCAATCAGTTGGAGAATAATAAGTGCAGTGACACTGGCACACAAGTAGCAACTCTAGATCGGAGGCAATGATAGACCTCAACAATGGCAGCTAGTTGTCCTGGAAGGGGTAAAAAATTCACTAAATGCACCAAGAGAACTGTGTGGCTTGGCAAGAAATATGTCCTTAATTATCTCACAATTAGACTATTTCTGTAGTAATGTTGTCCCTAGAGTCCATGTGACCACACTGATTAGAGCTCGTAATCTAGCTATAATGACTAGATAAAGAGACTAGTCTTTGTTTCAGCATTTGCTTCTGCCTAAAACAATAAAACTTGAGCAGCTAGTGGAACATTGATGGCAACTGCAGACCTGAATGTGGTGGGTGGGGAGAGATTAGCAACTGAGAAAGGATATAAATAAGATAAGAGAAGAATTAACTTCAGGAATGTGAACTACAGTTGAAAAATTAAGTTTAAGTTTTGTCCCTTATTAATGCTACGAATAATAATAGTAAAAAATAGAGGGTTACATTTGATATTACTCCGTAAGTTTTTATTTTTTTCCTCATTTTTCCCCCAACTTAGCAAAGAGAAAGTGCAATTTACATGGCCACCAATGAGAATTTCTCGTCCCAAAATAGTGACGACTTATGATAAAATTCACTTGTGCTTGTTTTTCGTTCAACCTGAAGTCAGCTGTGGAGCATTGTGCATTTGTGCTAGGAATTGACAGCTGACAGCACTAACAATGGCAGCATATTAAGAAGAAAATGATGATTATATTGATATGATGATAATTCCACTTTTGAAAGGTGGATTCTCTCTAAGTATGAGCTTTTGAGAGGCTCACTCTCTCCCAATTACAAAACACTCAATATTCAACATATTCTCTTCCCTCCTAATGAAACCTATTGATAGAAAATACCTCCTAACAAACCTTTAGCTTATTCCCCAAGTTACTACTATAGACTATTACTAAGACTAACATACCCTTCCTTTAAATATTGATTCCTTGCATTACCTGCTGCCCAAACTTTCATCTTGTCCTCAAGGTGGATTATAATCTGCACTAGCTTCTCAACCTCGGCAACAATGATTGCTAAGCAAACTCTTGAATAGGCCAAAATTGAGAATGGGCAGATCTCTAAAAAATTGATGAAGTACAAGAGTGACTTTTAAGAGGAACCACTGGCTTGGCTGTTGTGGTGTTCCATCTCCCTCTTGTTTTTATTTTTTTGGGCCCGAAGAAAAAGATGACAAAAAATCATTGCCCTAGCGCATGCAGTCATCTACTCGTTGGGCTTTTACTTCCATTGATGAGGATAAGCTGGTCTTGCTGTCATATGCAGGCCTAATAAAGAAAGCATTTTTTTGAGAGGAACATAGAACTGAAAATGCAATTTCTGTTGTAATATAGGGAAATTGTTTTTCCATCTATTTGAAGATTGAATTACCCTTTTGCAATCCAACCTAAATCAAGCTAAAAATGGTAGGAAAGTTATTTATGAAGTTTTCACTACTTCTGTGCTATGCAATCAATTTTAATTACCCTATAATCCTATATTGACCCTGAATTTTGAGACTCGGCTTTCATGTTGCCTGTTTTTGACTTTATCTAATGTATCCTCTTTATGACTGCTATTCCTGTTCATTCTGTTGTAGCTGTAATTAAATTTTGATATTGTGATTGTGCAGAGGATTTTCAAGGTATTCGAGGACCTGAGTTTCCAGGTATACAAAAAACTAAATCGTACAATACCTGGTTTTGAAGAAGTCATGAAGAAAGTTGCAGAAGATGCTACTGCAAGAGAAGAAAACAGGAAGCAAAGGAGAAAAGCAGAGAAGGAAGCTGAGACGGAAGCATACATTGAGCGATATAAACGTAATAACCCTTAACAGGTATCTTCCCACCCTGCAGTTCTTGACCTATAATTTTCTGTCCATTGGATTTATCCTTTTGGTTTTGAGGAGTAGTTAACCTGTGCTTATCCTGGCATTATTTTGCAGATCATATCAAATCAATACTAGCTTAATTTTGAATTTGGCTGAAGATGATAAATTTTTTTGCTTTAGCTGCTGCTGAGAACGGTGGTCTCTTTCGTAGGAAAGGGTTCTTTGATCAAATCTTCCTGTACGTAGTGTTGTAATCATCTCTTTCCCTCATTGTATATCATACTTTACTATTTAATTTTATCATTTGGTCCATCGCGATTTCTGCTATTATTTAGACAGGTTTGCAGCACAACTTACATCTGCAATGGCCAATACATGATTCCATGTTCATTTTTTTCAACTTTGTCCATTGTTTTCCATAATAAAAGGATGTTATTAAGCAAGCACTCTTCCTTAAGATGAACAAACAGTAGATTTCCGACAATGGCATGGCCACGTTCCTCAATTTTTGACGTTTACTTATTACGCTCACATCTAAACTTATTAATTTTTATCTGAACTTATTTTTTTACCGTGTAGTACGGAATCTGGGTTATCTTCTCTAACACAATTACCCAGCTTTTCTTTTTGATTGTTTAATCTCTCTGAAAACGGGAAAGAGTGAAATAAATATGAAAATAAACCGACCATTTTGGGAAAATGGGATAGAAGCAGGAGCTGTAAATGGGCACCACGTGCAATGTTATAAATGGTCAGTCTTGGTTCAACGAGCTAAATCAGACAATTTCTTCGATACACGTGTCCTTTATTATTCTTTTTCTTTTAAATATTTTGGAGGACACATACTTATCTTTTAAGCCCCATACTTTAGTACGTATAAAAAGGAAAGAGTTAGCATGCGGTTTACGGAAGATTTTGTGTTAAAAGTAGAAGAAGAAATAAAAATGGAAGATATTGCTATAGAAAATGAGACCTTCATTAGGCCTTCTAAGATTGAAATTAGAGGGAGAGATGAAGGGGCTAACCATGAAGACGAGCAAGAGAAGGAGAAGAGGCAGAAACTCGAAGGTGGCGGCGGTGGAGGTGGTGGTGGTGGTGGGTTATTAGATAATCTTTTGTCTAAATTAACCTCTCCTAGGCCTACTACTGATGAAGATCATGCCTTAGGGGTTAATAATGATCATCATGAGAACGGCGATGCTCGTGAAGGTGGTGGTGATGGAGAAGGTGGAGGTGGAGGTGGCGGTGAAGGCGGAGGTGGTGGTGTGATTAATAATCTCATATCGAATCTGTTTCCTAAAAGAAGTGAGGGTGAGGGTGAAGATGTGAAAAATGATGGTGGTGAGGAGAGATTGGAGGGTAGAAATGAGGAGAATGAGGTGATTAAGAAGGTTGAAGAAGAGAGTGAAGGTGGCAATAATATTAATAGTAATGGTGGAAGCCTAATCTCTAATCTTGTTCAAGGTATATTTTACTACCCCTCTTATTTTTTTGATTAAAACGTAAGATGTAGTGCATTACTTTTAAGTTCCTCCATATTTGCAAGGCATGAATGAATGAAATAGACAAAAGTTTAAAAAGGGAGTGTTTTGGAAATGGTTTTTAAAATTAGGGTATCTTAGACAAAAGTTTGGAAAGTTTCAAAAGGGAGTGTTTTAATTTGGAGTATATATAATTTACTTGATGAAATTTTATACTACTACTATATTTACAATAGGGGTGAGCAAAACCGGGTACCCGGTCAAAAACTAAGGACCCAGTCCCGGAACCGGTTAGTACCGGGTCTAAGATTTTGCAACTGGTCCCGGAACCGGTTAGTACCGGGTCTAAGATTTTGCAACTGGTCCCGGAACCGGTATCAACCGGGTCCCAAAATTTTAGACCCGGAACCGGAAACGGTGGGTACCGGTTCTAGAACCGGGTACCCGGTGTTATAGTTGACCAGCCATTAAAAAACTTGAAACCATAGAAAATTTCCAGAATATTGAGATGAACAAATTAAGATCTAAAATCTAACCAATACATGAATTATACACTACCAAATTAGTATGAGTCAAATAATCTATATAAATTATAATTTAATATATAATCGAGCTTCTTCTTCGGGTCACCGCCCTTAACTATCACCTCTTCTCTCATTCTCTTAACATTGACGTGTTCTTCGTTGATGTGGTGGTGGTTCCGACTTCTTCATATGCCATGAATGAGAATTTGTAAGAGAGAACAGGTTCATAATATGTTTTTCGTCAAAAAAAAAAAACAAAAAATAAAAAAAATAAGAATTTGATATAGATCTAAGAATATGGAAAAGGGTGGTTGATGAATTATAAGGTGATATTGGCTGGTGAAATTTGTGAAGATAGTGCATTTGGTGGGCGGTGAAGAGTAGTTTTAGGGTTTTAATAATAAGTACTCCTTATAAGATGAATGGGTTGTGAGTAAGTGGGCTGGTAATAACAAAAAAGGCCCAATATTTCATTTGTTTACTGAATTCCAAAATTTTAGATGACTTGAAGAAAAAATGGTAATTAATCTTATGAAAAGAAGGTTCCTTTAGTTGTTGAAACACTTTCTCCTCTATAAAAACCTTTTAAACAAGCAGAATTCTACATAGAAATCCAACTGTAGTTCCTGCACATGCATCACCATCTACATCTTTCTCCACAACTACAAATTTCAGAAAAGACCAGCTCAATAAAACAAGAAATAGATCTGAAAATCTGAAAAAACAAGGTAAACCAATATCATGATAACTAGATTAAAAAAAAAAAAAAAAAAAAAAACACTATTGCAAAGATGCAAGGTGAATGTGATCAGAAGATGGGATTGTAGTGTAGTGTAGTATGATTTTTTTATTTAATCATTCAGTCAGGAAAAAAATTCAACAAAAAATTTTTGAACTTTGGGAAATATCTCCTCTAAAGCAATTTTTCCACTAATCCATCGCAAGTGGTAAAAGCCAAAAGATAGAACATTGAGTTATTGACTCTGTTTCTTCCAATGTTTTTAACTCTATCAGGGAGAATGCAAGCAGCAAACATAACATCATTAAAACGAAACCCCAGTGTACCCACCTCATGTACTGAGATCAACACCACAATGTTAACAGCCAAACAACAACTTCTATAAAAGCAATGACTGAACTAAACATGTACAACAACTAAAAATGGTACCCACCAATTAATACTCAATAAGAATCTATTCAAACACCCAGAAATTGCAGAAAAAGACTATAAGTGCAGTCAATTTGTACCAATTCATTGATTTCAGCATATTAAACACTCGTAACACCCTCAGAAATTGAAGAAAATAAAAATTAAAATTAACATAAACACTCTAACTATCTCCAAAGAAAATGCAAGCAGCAATAAACAGTACCAGAGATCTACATATGCAAGATGAAACAAAAAGCAAACAAAGTGAGAAAAATACTTACGAAAGAGACAGTCGTTCGGTGGCTTGATGAGAACGAAAGAGAGGATGAGATTTTGAGTACCAAGAGAAAAATACTTACGAAAGAAGACCGAGAATCAGTGAATTGATGAGAACGAAAGAAGACAAGATGAGATTTTCAGAGGAGAACAGAGAAGATTGAGAATGAACAGAGAAGAACAAAACCCTAGCAAAAATGAATTCAATGAAATGAGGAGGCTTAGTGGCTGACAGAAACCCTAGCAGAAATGAATTGGATGAAATGGGCCTAATGTTGTATTGGACTGTGGATTGTTGGGTTTTTTAAAAAAAAAATAATTTTTTATAACTAAATCAGTACCGGTTCCGGGTACCCGGATTGTCTGGATCCGGGACCGGGTACCCGGAACTGGAATTGGTTTAAACCGGGTACCCAGTGGGTACCGGGTCCGAAATTTTAGGACCCGGTCCCGGAACCGGTTACAACCGGGTCCGACATTTTGGACCCGGTCCCGGAACCGGTGGGACCAGTTCCGGGTCCGGACCCGGCGGATCCTAACCGGTTCCGGGTCCGGTACCGGGTACCCTGGGTCTTTGCTCACCCCTAATTTACAAGGTCTTTGCAACTTGGATAAGTTAATTTACCTATAAATAAGAGATTAGTGGTAGTAGAATCTAGCTCGATGCATATACCGAAGGAGTCTAATTAAATCTCTACAAGCTAAGTACTTTCAAATTTATAATAGGGGAGGTAAAAAAGACCTCACTTCCTATAGATTTGTGTCAATAATATTTGAACTGCAAGCTTTGGAATCTAATTCCAAAGTTTTTACAAGTGTGTCAAATAATATGGTATTAAGTTTAAATACCTCAATATAATGACAAATTCAATTAAGTTATTGGTAAATTTATTTTGTTACACTTGTATTATGGCAACCACGAGTCCACGGCACATAATAAGTTGAAAGAGAGGACTAACGAAGGGAATTGGTTGTGTTTATGCAGATGTTGCGGCTCCAGAAGGGGATGAAGCGTCCATTCTAATTCAATCCATTGTTCATGACTAGTTTTATATTCTCTGTTTTTTCCCTTAGCAATCTTAATTTAGTTTTGCTTAGTGTTCTAATCTTCATTGGTTGATGTTATGGGGTTTTAGATTATTTAATGCTCTAAAGTATAAGAAGATTGGGATTTTAGATTGTTCTTTAACTACGCATGTATCACTTCCAAGGAACATTGTAATAGAATTCATTGCAATTGGCAAATGTGATTAATGTAACCTAGATCGTACTGTGTTGACCACTTGATCAGTATAATCACTCATTTAGGCTATATTTTATTCGGTTATTTTTTTTCCTGTTATATGTGATGATTTTAACTCATTTGATTTACCGGAACTTATCTTTATTTATTTTGTTTGAATATGTCAAAATAAGATGAATATAATAAGGTCTTACTCATGACAAGAGAAGAACCAACCTAAAAGGCTACAATATGCTAGATTGCTAGGCATTGTTTCATGATTGGTTTAATGATTTTAGGAATTTGGTAACCTGCATTTTTTCTCTATCTTGTTTTCTTACTTTCTAGCTTCTTTACGTTGTTGTTTTGACTTTTGATTGTTCATGTTTGTCAAAATACTTTAATATTTTTGAGGCATTTATTGAGATGAATTAAACAAGCAACATCATGATTATATTTTCTCTTATATATTGGTAATAATCTAGACGATTCTCTCAAATTGTGACTAGTTGTAATATACCCTACGTGTTTCTTTTCTAAATACTAAATTAAAAACAATCAAACTGTCAAATAAAAAAAAAATAATAAATTCAAAACTGTGAGTGAGAATTTCATTTTATCTTTTATTGTTATATTAATGAAAAATTCCCTATAATGTACTAAAATAATATTCTTTTCACCTTACATTTGCTAAATTTAATTAATATTTTAAATTGAAATTATTTTTACTGATTACAACATACTTTTACTAATTCTCGATTATATTTGTTCTTTTAAGTTATCAATTTTATGGATAATAACTTATTTTTCATGATTGAATTTATTTTTAGTTAACTTAAAACAATTTTATTGAATTTAAATTATTTTAAGGAAAAATTAGAAAATAACACCCAAAATTTGTCACGATTTTGATAATAACACCACAAAAAAAAGTTTTTATTATAACACCACAAAAAAAAACCAAAAATTTGCTTTCACCACCACTTAACTTTGCCATCCAAAAAATAAACATTAAGTGGGCCCCACACAGTACACGTGTCAATCAACTATTGGATAAAAAATTCACAAAAAAAATCAAAAAAAAAAAAGAAAAACCTTATAATCCTAACCCAGCCACCACCACCGGCGCCCCAACCATGGCTGACACCCCAACCCAGCCCCTAACTCAACCCTACCATGGCCGGCACCCCAACCCAGCCCCTATCACTGTATCCTAGACGTCGCGGAACCAACCAGACCCCAACCCAAACCAGCCCAGCCCAGCCCCCATCATCGTCTCCCCGACCCGAATACATCGCCAAACCACCCAAATCCAACCCTAACCATCCCAACCACCGTACTCCTCTACCAAACCCAACCAAAAGTCGTCGCCAAACTGTCGAAACCCCAACCCACCCATACCAAACCCACTAACCACCCTTCTCCTCTCACACTTACCTTGAACCAATTCAAATCGGGGTTCGGGTTCTTTCATGGGTACGTTTGGGCTGATTTCGACAGTCAAGGGGTGGTTGGCTGGCTGGTTTTGTGCGTCGAGGGTGGTTGGTTGGGATTGGGTGACGGTGGTGGAGGCTGGGTTGGAGAACGGCGGTAGAACGACGACGCCGATGGTGGCTGGGTATTTTAAGGGTTTTCCTTTTTTTTTTTTAAAGTTTTTTTTGTTTTTTTATTTATTTTAATCCAATGTATAATTGACACGTGTACAATGTGGGACCCACTAACAATTTTTTGGATGAAAAAGTTAAGTCGTGGTGAAATCAGAATTTTTGGTTTTCTGGTGGTGTTACAATCTAAGTTTTTTTTTTTTTTTTTTTTTTTTTTTTTTTTTTTTTTGGTGTTATCAAAATCGTGACAATTTTTGGGTGTTATTTTCTAATTTTTCCTTATTTTAACTAAATATTATTTGTATAAAGAACATGGCCTAAATAGTATTGTGGCTAGTATTTGCATGAAACAAATTGATTTAACAACATCTCATATAAAATTCTTGTTTGTATATTAGTAATAAAATACAATCAAAGTTATATAATTAAGGAAAAATGGAAAAGAAAAATCCAACATTTGCACTTTTGACTCCTAAAAATCCAACCTTCAATTTATTCCTCAAAAATCCAACCTTTATACCCCACCTTCTGCGATAAATCTATGACTTGTTGATGACCGGTTTTTTTAAGTCAAATGCCACGTGTTAGCTATTAATAGGTCAATTATTTTTTTAATTTTTTAAAACAAAAATAATTAAAAGAATTTTCTTTTTTTTTAAAAAAAAAAATCAGAAACCAGCCAAACACCACCACCTCCACCAGTCAGCCACCATTTTCCCCTTCCCCTTAGCTGCCAGCGCACAACACAGCTTCCCGTTCGCGCCCAGTCGTTCCCCAAACACCGGTGACGTCTATCTCCCTTAAAGTCTGACCACAAAACCTCTAACCAGGCACCACGAACGGTCAATTCGCAGCCGCCACAAAACCGCCCCTTACACACCCTATCACCACCACACCCTCTCACCACCACAAACCTTAACCAGAAAACCTTCGACCAGCCACCTCGAACCCTTGTTAAAGTCGCTGCCGACTTTTGTTCCCCTAATTACAGCCGACGATCCTCCTCGAAAAAAACTGATTAGGGTTTGTACGTGGTGGTGAGAGGGTGTGTAAGGGGCGGTTTTGTGGTGGCTGCGAGTTGGTTGAGGTTGGTTGTGGCTGCGAATTGGCTGGGTTCGGGTTTTGAATTTTTGTGGTGGTGATTGGGTGCGAGTAGTTTGGGGTGGTTATGGTGGGAGTTCATGTCATGGTGGTGATGAGAGTGGTTAGGGGATGGGTGTGGTGATGAGAGAGTGGTTCTGGTAAGAGTGGCTAGGGGATGGGCTATGGTGGTGAGAGTGGTTAGGGGATGAGTCGTGGTGGTTGACTGGTGTATAGGAGATTATAGGTACTAAATTGCGGAATATATATGAATCATATTCATAAAGCACCTAAACCAAGGATGTCATGCATAACACATAAAGATGTAAGAATTATACCTTTGAAGCGTGATTCCACAAGTGATCGAACAAGAACAATAAGGAAAACAAGAACCCCATGTGTGATTCCTTTACTTAGTCCACGAGAACAGATTAAACCTCCACTAATGCTAGTTAGTTGTGATTGAACACTTCAATCAACCTTCAACGGAGATTTGAGCCACGAACACACCACAACACCACCCATGCGCCACCACATGCGCCACCCAAGGAGGAGGTCTGTACGGACAGGGAGGAGAGAGAGGGGGCCGAGTAGAGAGAAAGAGAGAGTTAGGGTTTTGGGAAGCTTGGTTGCTTGTGTGACAATTCACTGTATGTCAATTGTTCTGTTATGCAACCCTAGGCATGGTTTATATTTATAGATCATATCTAGAAATAAAACCATGTTAAGTCCAAAACCCATTAGACTCTTCTAACTATCCAAGCCCAATAATCAACATGGTATGTCATGAACTCATGAGGCCCAATAATGGGCCTCTAACTTGTTTAACCCAATACTCTTATGTGTGACCTTGTAGGATCCACTCTATAAGGCTTTGGGCCATTAAGCTAGCCCAAAGATCAATTGTCATATCTAGTACCAAACATTGACGACCCTATAGAATGAACTAATTATCTCCATAATCGTGATCCTTGATATATCTAGTAATTGCACTTATCGAAGACATAACTCCTTCAATCTCCCACTTGTCTGAGACAAGTGCGCAATATTCAAATTCCTTAAGTCAATGTGTGTCGATTGGATAATATGATTGCATCTCATGTCGTGATCATATTAGTCTACAAATCTTTTCTTGAATACTGAGTTAGATTCACTAAACAAATGATTACTATGTAATGCATTTGAGCACGACCATGCATTTTTTGAATTCTCCCTCTTCAAGGGGCCAAGACACATTCCTAATTAAATAGGTAGACTCAATCTAATCTTGTGGCAACTAAAGCTCCCACTAAACTCATGAAGCAACCGGGAAACACCCTTTATAATCCCCAGTTACGGCTGGACGTTTGAGTGTATCACTGTTAAATCAATCATTGAATGGAATCAGTGTTCCACTCATGTCAAAGGAATCCACTAATATATCCAGAAGTTCTACACTTGAACTTCAAAGTAGGTCTATAGTTCGATCATGCATCATTCATGCATATCCATGTGATTGACCGAGCATCATCACTATGATCCTATAGCCCATGAAAATGCACTGTCCAATCAATATTACATGCTAGTCCAGTTTAAGAAATTATTTATGTCCAGTTTAATGATTCTGAACTAGGAACTTAAATAATATATAGATTTTGTTCACCTGTGGGGTTTCATTCACCAGGTCATCAACCTAATGAGCCCATCAATCCATAATTATTTTGGACATTTTATTTAATATCGAAAACCATAATTAAATAAGAGAAATAATAAAATTTCTGATAAACATAATTCTGCAAATAAATGTATTACATATGTAACTTATTTTTCTCCAAAAACAAGTATAACTTCTAATTACATCATTTGCCTCAATCCAGATTCATTAGCATGTTTCTCATGCTTTGGAAGTGGAAGGGTTTTAGTAAGTGTATCAGCAATATTCTCATCCGTATGAATTTTGCACATCTTGACATCTCCTCTGTCAACGATCTCTCGAATGAGGTGATACTTCCTCTCTACATATTTGGATTTGAAGTGTGACCTAGGCTCCTTTGATTGAGAAATGGTGCCATTGTTATCACAATACAACTCGATTCCCTTTTGAGCACTTGGTATGACATCCAGCTCAGTTAGGAACTTCTTAATCTAACACTAGTAGAAAAATACAAAAAGGCAACCCCCAAATGGCACCAGTTCAGGCCAAACCGGTGGAAAAAATAGGCTAAAAATGGTTAATGAACCAAGACATATGGCACCGGTTCACTTCAAACCGGTGCCAAAAACATAAAGGCCACCGGTTTGAACCGGTGCCTTTTTGAACCGGAGCCATAAAAAAAATTAAAATAAAAACCGATCCCATTACTCTTTAAATCCCCCCAACCCTAATACTCCTCTCATCAGTACCTTTCTCTCTCCTCTCCTCTCCTCCTCTTTCTCCCTTCTCGATTTCTTCTCCTCCTTCTCTTTCTATTTATCTTTCTCGATCTCCTTCTTCTCCTTCTAATTCTCTGTAATTTTTCGATCTCCTTCTCCCTCACAACCACGAAGACCACATGCAACACCACTCCTCTCGATTTTCTGGGTTTTTGAAGACCACATGCAACACCACTCCTCTCGATTTTCTGGGTTTTTGAAAACCACATGCAACACCGATTTCAATCGAATTTATGGGTTTTGTTTTAATTTTCTGGGTTTTTGTTTTAATTGATTTTTTAATCGATTTTTTTAAAATTGTAATCAATTTAAATTCTTTTTTTTTGGGTTATTGTTTTGATCGATTTCAATCGAATTTTTGGGTTTTTTTTTTTTAAATTTGAATCGATTTTAATTTGAATCGAATTTTTAATCTATTTTTTTTTTTATTTTAATCAATTTCGATTTTGATTTTTTTTCAGATTTTAATCGAATTTTTTTTCGATTTCAATTTTTTTTGTTTTCTGGGTTTTTTTTGAACACTGGGGTTTTTTCGATTTCTAATTTTTTTCTGGGTTTTTTCGATTTAATTTTTTTTTCAATTTCTAGGTTTATTCGAATACTGGATATAAATGGATTTCAATTTTTTTTCTGGGTTTTTTCGATTTCAGTTTTTTTCGTTTTCTGGGTTTTTTTTCTGGGTTTTTTTTTATATTTCAAGTTTTTTTTCTGGGTTTTTTTTCGATTTCAAGTTTTTTTTTCTGGGTTTTTTTTCGATTCAAGTTTTTTTTTCTTGGTTTTTTCGATTTCAATTTTTTCTGGGTTTGAATTTTTTTTCAATTTTTGGGATTAAATTTCTGGGCTTTTTTTTCGAAGTTTAATTATATTAATCAATTTTTTTTTGTTTTAATTGGTGCAGGTATGTTATTTAGATCTGAAATCGAAGAAGCAAGATACAAGAATGAATGGGGTTTTTTTTATTTATATTGTAATTTTTTTAAAAAATTTATATTGTAATTTTTTTTTATTTATATGCTATAATCGAAGTTTTTATATATTGTAATATTTTTTTGATCATATATTGCAAATTTTCGATGATGATTGACATTTGCTTTATGTTTTGATGTTATTTATTTTAGGCTATTTAATTTTTAGATGGAAAAGACAAATATATATATATATATATATATATATATATATATATATATATATATATATATATATATATATATATATATATATATATATATATATATATATATATATATTTGGGCATTTTTGGCACCGGTTAACCGGTGCCAAAAACAACAAAATAATTTTTGTTGGCCATTTTTGGCACCGGTACCATTTCCGAGTTTAGGCACCGGTTTGAACTGCTGCCTTATTAAACCACTTTTGGCACCCCCCACATTGACACCGATTCAAACCGGTGCCTTAGGTCGGGTTTGAACCGGTGCCAATTTCATTTTTTCACGTAGTGCAAATTGCTTCCTTAGCTGCTTCAACAGCAGCTAAATACTCTGATTTTGTCGTAGAGTCTGCGACAATGCTTTGCTTTGAACTTTTCATGCTCACTGCTCCTCCATTTAGACAGAAATTGTATCCAGATTGTAATCTGAGATCATCTCTATCTGTTTGGAAACTCGCATTTGTATAACCTTTGACAACCAACTCATCTTCGCCACCATATACTAGAAACATTCCTTTAGTCCTTCTCAAGTACTTAAGGATGTTCTTGGCAGTTGTCCAGTGTGCTTCACTTGGATTTGCCTGAAACCTTCTACACATACTCAGAGCATATGCAACATCCGGCCTTGTACATATCATGGCATACATGATTGACCCTATTGCCGAAGCATAAGGTTTATCAACAATACGTCTCATCTCTTCTGGCGTGCTAGGGCATTGAGATTTACTGAGGGTAATGCCATGAGACATGGGGAGAAATCCTCTCTTAGAGTCTTTCATGGAATACCTATCAAGAACCTTATCAATATAAGTCTCTTGACTTAATTCAATCATCCTTCGAGATCTGTCTCGATGGATCTTGATCCCCAATATGTATTCAGCCTCACCTAAGTCCTTCATGGAAAAACAACTCTTCAACCAGTCCTTGACTGACTCAAGCATTGGTATGTCATTCCCCATGAGTAGTATGTCATCTACATACAAGACTAAGAAAACAATGCTGCTCCCACTAGACTTCTTGTATACACAAGGTTCCTCTTCACTTTTGACAAAACCAAGCTGTTTGATTGCTTTATCAAAGCAAAGATTCCAACTCCTGGATGCTTTCTTCAATCCATAAATGGATTTCTGGAGTTTTCATACCTTTCTAGGATTTTTTGGATCTTCAAAACCCTCAGGTTGTATCATATACACTTCCTCCGTCAAGAACCCATTCAAGAAGGCGGTTTTGACATCCTTCTGCCAAATTTCATAATCTTAAAATGCAGTAATCGCTAGAAGGATCTGAATGGACTTAAGCATAGCTACTGGGGAAAAGGTTTCATCATAGTCAATACCATGAATCTGTCTGTACCCTTTTGCAACCAGTCTTACTTTTTAGATGTAGGCATTTCCATCCTTGTCTGTTTTAATCTTGTAAACCCATTTGCAACCAATAGGTTTTACCCCATTAGGCAAGTCAACTAGGGTCCACACTTCATTTTTAGACATCGATTCCATTTCGGACTTCATGGCCTCAAGCCATTTATCTGAGTTGGGGCTCGCCAAAACTTGTTTGTAGGTTGTAGGTTCTTCACTCCAATAGGAAGATTTCGAAATCCTCAGTTATCAGAACCTCAACAAACTGTTTGTTTCTGATTCTGGCAGACCTACGTGGGGTAGGAGCAACAATAGAAATATTCTCTCCAACTCCTTGAAGATTTTCGCATGAATTAGATTCAAGTGGGACGATAAGAGTCTCGCTAGTCGAATTAGCTTCCTTCGACGCATGATTAATCGACTCATGCGCCCTCGCCTCTGATGTGGTGTTATCCACATCCATTTGTTGCTCGTCTCGAATTTCTTCGAGAACTACTTTACTCCCACTTGGCTTTCTAGAGAGGAATTCCTTTTCTAGAAAGACATGCACCATTACGAGCAATAAACACTTTGTTATCTTTGCGATTGTAGAAGTAATATCCCTTTGTTTTTTTTGGATAGCCCACAAAGAAACACTTGTCTGATTTAGGGTATAGTTTATCGCCTTATAAACGTTTTACATAAGCTTCAAATCCCCAAATCTTGAGATAAGACAACTTTGGAACTTTTCCAGTCCATAACTCATATGGTGTCTTCTCAACTGCTTTGTACGGGCTTCTGTTTAGTACTCTGACCGCTGCTTCTAATGCATATCCCCAAAATGATATGTGAAGATCAGTAAAGCTCATCATGGACCGAACCATATCTAGTAAGGTCCTATTCCTCCTTTCTGACACACCATTCAACTGTGGCGTTCCTAGAGGAGTTAACTGTGAAAGTATTCCACAATTTATTAGATGTTCATCAAATTCTTTGGTCAAATATTCACCACCACGATCAGATCACAATGCTATAATTGTCTTCCCAAGTTGATTTTGTACTTCATTCTGGAATTCTTTGAACTTTTCAAAGGCTTCCGACTTATTCTTCATTAAGTAAATATAACCATATCTACTTAAATCATCAGTAAAAGTAATGAAGTAATTAAATCCACCCCTTACTTTTAAACTCATTGGTCCATACACATCTGTATGTATGAGTCCCAAAAGGTCACTAGCTCTTTCATCTATACCCGTGAAGGTGACTTAGTCATTTTCCCAAGCAAGCATGACTCACAATTTTCAAATGATTCATAATCAAATGAGAGAGGATTCCATCCTTATGTAATTTCTGGATGCGCTTTTGGTTAATGTGACCAAGCTTACAATGCCATAGGTAAGTTGGGTTTGAACCATCTGTTCTTTGCTTTTTATGATCAATGCTATAGACATGAGTTGTATATTCTAAGACATACAAACCATTAATTAACTTTGCGTTAGCATATAACATATTTTCTTTAGAAATAAAACAACATTTGTCTCTTATTTCAAATGAAAATCCTTCAAAATCTAAAACAGGAACTGAAATAATATTTTTAGCAATTGTTGGTACATAATAACAGTTATTAAGCACCAAAATAAGTCCAGAGGGAAGTCTCAGGTGATAAGTTCCAATAGCAAGTGCAGCAACTTTTTCTCCATTTCCTACTCGAAGCGTTACTTCCCCTTTTGCTAACTTCTTACTTTCTCTCAAGCCCTGCACGTTATTAACGATGTGAGCACCACAGCCGGTATCAAATACCCAAGTGGAAGATGAAGTAAGATTAATTTCTACAACAAAAACATCAAGTAACTCTTTACCTTCTGTTTTCACTGGTGTGTAATGGGGACACCCTGGTGTATGGCATGGCCAAATACCGCAAAAGAAGCATTCCTTCCTCTCCTTTTCAGGAACTCCTGGCATGGTTAAGCAAAAGGTTGATCAATGTCACCGACGACCCCTAATCATTATGAGTGATCTTGACAATGTCAAAACCATCATGGAGTGAGAACAAGATAATATCATGTGCAGAGTCATCATCAATCGGTTTCCCAAGGACATCCATCTGATTGAACATTTTAAATCAGTTCACTGACATGGGCCCTTACTGACTGACCAGGCATGAGTTTCTTAGCCATTATCTTACAATGAACATTATAAGCCTCATACCTAACGTTGTCAGTCCAGGAATAGTAAATCTGAGGGATCGAGTTAACGACCTCTCTTACATTATGATCTTTGAAGCCTCCACTTCCTAATGCCCCAATGCCACCTCGACAGGTAGCACGAAGACATTTATGCAAGTTAATTAGCTTATAGTGCCTGAATCTTCTTTTCCAACAGATTGGAATAGATTCTAAAATGAGTCTTCTGATTTTCTCTGCATCTGAAACAATTTCAGCATGCCTTTCAGCTTTATAACCCTCTGTATACTCGCTCTCAACAGGAATATATAAACGAGATTCAAGCCCATGGCTTGTGAGAACTTTTCTCAACTCATTTTCCCATTCCCTGAAGTTTCTGATATTCAGCCTTAAATTAAGTGTCATTGGTAAAACAGTGTTGTCGTATAAGTTATTCATCTATAAACAAAAACAAACGAGGCAAAATTCAATAATTATGTTTAATAAATTTAAAGTACCATAAGAGATTTAAAAATTGGTAACTTTAAAGCATTCATTCAATTTAATTGATCCCTATTGAATAGAATGATTCCAAGATCCTTTATTTGTGAAATAATTGACCGGACTTTGGCCCTACCATCAACCATTACATTTTCAAGGTGAGTAAACTCTTTACTGATTACAACTCTTTGTAATTCTTGGTTGAATAATTACCCATCACATGTTTAATTATTACCCTTAGCTTCAAGGTTCTAAACTCTTTAGGTAATCTTGTTGAGTATAACCAATCAAAAATGTAAAATTTATTTTACCCCTACTCCCCTAAGATATAATATAACACCCTGCTTTGGCATGACCCATCATAAATATCGAAGGTTTCATCGGGTTTTTGATTGGAAAAGCAACCTCAATATTACCGGGTGTAGGGAATATTTCAGGCATTACCCCAAACTTGAACCCCACTGTGATCATACACTAAAGTACGGTGGCGTCCAAAGGGAAAGAAGATAGAGTAAAAGAGTCGCCAACAAGTTTTAGGAACTTGTAAACCGTTCACAGGGTGTAGGTTACACCCCTTAACGATCCAAGAGATCGTTAACTCCAATAGGTCTGGAACCATGACTTGTAGTTCAGGAATGAAGGTACAAATCCAACCTAAAAGAGATTGAACCTGCCCTAATAATAGGCCTCTACTTTATTCTGATCGTATTCATGTGCGCAATCTGACTAACATGCAATCAATAAGATTAACCCTAAACCTGTTTATCTATGTTGGTTGAATATAATGCACAAATAAACTATTATTGGCGATCACTTGAATTATAATCAAATTAACCTAAACAAGATTATTAATTGTCTTATTAAGAGTGATTACAAGTACAAATTCCATTTAAACATGCATAAAAGGCATGATCAAGCAATAACAATAAATATAATCAAGCAACATAATAATAATCAAAACATTCATTATAACATTCGTAATAATCATAATAATAATAATTACAATCACAATAATAATTATATATATCAATATTAATAATCATGTTCATGTTAAAAATAAAGTATAATAATAGCGAGATCCTAGGCATGATACTAACAAGATTAATAACAAACCCTAGCATGTTACTAAGCATCAAAAATCAAATATTTAACCCTTACATGATACTAACAAAAATATTAGGAAGAGAATAGGAAGCATCACAGAAATCATAATTGACATTATATTCTTTACCCTAAACATGATACTAAGAATTTATTGTTGTCACCCTAAACATCAAATTAAGAAAAACATCCTAACATGATACTAGGAATCATAATAACAATCTAAGCATGATTTCTACATCATAATATCAATCAAACAATTAAAGCACTTACTTGGATGCCTCGTACCTCTTTCTAATAACAAAATACACGCGTTAGTAACTTCAAGGAAAATAATAAACAACAATTAAATTAAATAATTGAAAGATATATTTGGGACCAAACCCTCATAAATTAAAACCTTTCACGTCTAGGGCGAAGGCAACTTCGAACTTGGCTAGGTGTATCTAGTTCTTGTGAGTGCGGAATTTGGTAAAAAAGAGGGTAGGTTTAGAAAAGAGAGAGAGAAGCTTTAGCTTAGAGAGTTGATGATTCTATATGATTCAAAACGGAGTTTTTAGGAGGCTATTTATAGAGAAAATCAGCCAAAAAGATAGAAAATCGAACCAGAGTTCTGACGCGAAAAAACGAAGTTAGCGCCAGACGCTAATGCTAGCGCCAGGCGCCAA
Source organism: Chenopodium quinoa (assembly GCF_001683475.1). Classification (NCBI taxonomy): domain Eukaryota; kingdom Viridiplantae; phylum Streptophyta; class Magnoliopsida; order Caryophyllales; family Amaranthaceae; genus Chenopodium; species Chenopodium quinoa. The sequence continues at coordinate 3,174,039 of NW_018745177.1, forward strand.
GCTTAGCGTCAGGCGCTAATGCTGGCGTTAGGCGCTAATCAGGATTTTGACGCGTTTTCTGAAATCAGATAGAATTTAACCGTACAGGAGGATAAAATCGTATTTTCCTCAAAAACATTCTTTTATTCTGATTAAAACTCTAAAAAGTCAACAAAAGTCAATTTATCAATGATAAAGGAAAGAAAAGAACCTTCTAGAAGAATCTAAAAGACTAAAACCCTTCCTAATTACATTAGGAATGAATAAATGATAAATCCATATTAGGCCCTCCTCTAGATCATTGGGCCGCATATAAGGTTTAAACCGGGCCCAGTTTAGTAATTTGGCAATAACTTCCTCAATATTCATCGGAATTGGGCTTTTAATATATCGTTGGAAAGCTCTTTTCAAGCCCCATCCAACTACACTACTATTGGACCCATATCATGGACCAAACAAACTGGATTGGTTGTTTTCTTAAAATAGATTTTTCAAAAACAGAGAGAAGAGAAAAGAAATTAAAACTATCCGCAACACTAGACTTTCCACACTTTCACTTTATTCGATTATGATTTGACATGAAAGGTACTCATCACCGGGTTTGGTTTTGGGGAGGCACAAATGGGTGTCTACACCGGGACCTAGATTTATTATGTTGTGATTATTTAGTGAACTCTAGCGCATCATCAAGCAACATAAATAAAATCTAACATGCATAATCTACTAATGCATAAATAAAACATGACATAGTATGACCCCTTAATCCTAAGAAAACTAATAAAGCAAAATGCTCCCACTTGAACCTTCATGGATCTCATCCATCTTGCTCCTTCGGGCCTTCACTCCATGGATTCTTGGATTAACTGCAACCTGTAATACTATTCTATTCTATCTAAAACTTAAATAAAATAAAATAAATTACAAAAATACTTAATAGTACGCAGACGGTATTTAGATTACAAAAATACATCACGATGCGCAGATCGTATTTAGAATCTATGGGCCATACTAGTCTATATAGCAATAAATAACATCATATATTATAAAATGCCATATAATAAATCACTCATCATGCTTTCCTAAACTACAACATCGAATGTTCACAATTAAGGAAACATGACTCCTAAATATCTCATATTTTAATTAATTACTGTAATTAGATAATATCATATATTATTCATAACCAATTATAAAATTCATAACCAATTATAAAATATCATATATTTTAATTTAGGTATGAGATAGAATCAAATCTTATTTTAATTATGGAAGATAAATCATATTTATTTTCCCTGATTATCCTAACTTTTAGGAAATTCTATCCTAATTACTTGCCAATCACATATTTTAAATCAATTAATATCCTAAAATAATTATGGGATAATCACATTATTTAATCAATTATTATCCAAATAGAATCTTTTGCTCCATAGTTATCCTATCTTAACAAAATTTACCACTTAAACTTTGTTAATTATCTTTTCAAAATCAAAATTTATCCTTTCAATTTTTTTTAATTTTGAAAAACTGATTTTTATCTAAAATAAAATAATATTTTTTGAAAAAACGCGCCAGCCACCATGGTGTGGCCAGCCGAAGCCGGCCACGGTGGCCGTACACCTTGCGGTGTAGCTTCCCTACAGCGGCGCAAGGACAGCAGCAGCAACACACCCAACAAGGTGGTGCACTGCTGCGCTGCCCCTGTTCGACCCCTGCCCAGCCCGCCCTCCCTCCTGGACCACCGCCGGTGCGGCAGTCGCCGTGGCTGCGCCACCCAGCCGCGGCTGCCGCACCTTAAAACCCCTTTTTTATTTTAATTTAAAACAAAATATTTTTATTAAAATTAAATTAATGTGGTCCTTCTAATTTTAAAATTAAATCATATTCAATTTTAAAATTCGGGTTCTTCATGAATTTAATCCCTAATTCAATTTAACTTTTAAATTAAATAATTTGATCATGAAAAATTCATAATTTTAACATGAAATCAAATGGATTATATTCTTTAAACATATAACTATCGAATTAAATCAAAACCAAAACACAAATTTCACAAATTAGGGTTTATGATTTCGAAATTTTCGAAGAAATAGGGTGGGGGGTTCGAATTTTTTTCGAATTAATTAGGGCAATTTCGGATCAAATTAAGGCTAATATGGAGAAAATTAAACAACTTTTAATGATTCTATATTGTTAAATCACATTTAATATAATAATTGACCCATAATTAAATTATTCTCCCTCCTAATTAAAATAAAATTGTGGATTATCAATGAATTAATACTCAATATATGTAATTGCAAGAGACTAACTGATACCACTATAGGAGATTATAGGTACTAAATTGCAGAAAATATATGAATCATATTCATAAAGCACCTAAACCAAGGATCTCATGCATAACTCATAGAGAAGTCAGAAGTATACCTTTGAAGCATGATTCCATAAGTGATCGAACAAGAACAATAAGGAGAACAAGAACCCCACGTGTGATTCCTCTACTTAGTCCACGAGCACAGATTAAACCTCCACTAATGCTAGTTAGTTGTGATTGAACACTTCAATCAACCTTCAACGGAGATTTGAGCCACGAACACACCACAACACCACCCACGCACCACCACACGCGCCACCCAAGGAGGAGGGTCGAACAAACAGGGAGGAGAGAGAGAGGGCCGAGTAGAGAGAAAGAGAGAGTTAGGGTTTTGGGAAGCTTGGTTGCTTGTGTGACAATTCACTGTATGTCAATTGTTCTGTTATGCAACCCTAGGCATGGTTTATATTTATAGATAATATCTAGAAATAAAACCATGTCAAGTCCAAAACCCATTAGACTCTTCCAACTATCCAAGCGCAATAATCAACATCGTATGTCATGAACTCATGAGGCCCAATAATGGGCCTCTAACTTGTTTAACCCAATACTCTTATATGTGACCTTGTAGGATCCACTCTATAAAGGCTTTGGGCCATTAAGCTAGCCCAAAGATCAATTGTCATATCTAGCACCAAACATTGACGACCCTATAGAATGAACTCATTATCTCCATAATCGTGATCCTTGATATATCTAGTAATTGCACTTATCGAAGACATAACTCCTTTATGGTGGTGTTGGTAGCGTATTGGTGGCGTGCTGGTTGTTGTGGTGGAGGAATTGGTGGAGAGAGAAAGAGGGGGAGTGAGAAAGGAAATTGAGAGAATTAAAAAAAAAAACTTCAACCTGTTTAACAAGTTAAAGGTCAAATGGATTTTTGAGGAATAAATTGAAGGTTGGATTTTTAGGAGAAAAAAGTGCAAAGGTTGGATTTTTCTTTTCCATTTTTCCTATGGTTAATTGACTTGATATTTGTTTTGTCCCATCAAATATTCGATTCACTCTGATCTATTTTGCTAACTCGGCCTGATTGTAACCTGACCTCCTTTTAACCTGATACGATTTCAAACTAAACTTAATTTTAAATCAAGACTAGGCAATTGACCTTTCATTATTTTTTTTAACTTAATCACTTTAATTTGATGCATTTAATTGTTTTTTTCATCAATTGTTAAGAACTTTTTTTACTTAAATATAACTTGACCATATGGCTATATCTGTTAAACTTTATTAGTTCATTACATATCGTTTCCCTTATATAGCTAAATTTGGCTTAAAGATATAAATCTAATACATGAACTAATCCAATGAGAAACTAATACAGAGTAAGGGCATGCACTAGTGGAAAAACGCCATCCGTAACGGGCAAAAAGGGCCCATCCGTAACGGGCAGCGTCCGTTACGTATGCGGCCGTTACAGATGGCCATTGTTATTCGGAACGGGCACTGTCCGTTACGAATAACCCTTTATTCGTAACTAACATTTAAAATGTATGTTACGAATAACCCATTATTCGTAACGGACATTTGAAATGTTAGTTATGAATAAGGGGTTATTCGTAATGGACATCTGAAATGTCAGTTACGAATAAATCCTTTTTTGTATTAAAATAAGTCCTTATTCGTAACGGGCACCTAAAACGCCCGTTACGAATAAGTGATTATTCGTAACTGACATCTTAAATTTTCGTTACGAATAAAGTTTTATTTTATATAATTTAACACTTATTTGTAACGGGCAACAAAAATGCCCGTTACGAATAACTGGTTATTTGTAACTGACAATTCTGCTGCCCTTTACAAATAATTATTAAATTAAATTTTCATTTTATTTAATTTCGACAACATGTATTTATATATAATTAATATATATTAATTAAAACCTGTTATAATAAACCTGTTCCTGTAAATAAGCAATTATACCGAACAATCTTTCGTAAAAATTAATACGACGTAATATAAAAATTGAAGTAGTGACACATTACAAATAAAAACTTGTATAAATTTATCCAACATATACAACAACACTAAAAATATTACGTTGTTCTACCTAATCTAATAGTTATGCATTCAATAAATATTTACTTCTAAAGTATTGCGCCCACTGTTCTCGAACCACATTCAACTCGTCAACATCATACGGGGCTTTCCTTGGACAAAAATCCTATTGAAAAAAAAACATATGAAAGAGGTTACAAAATAAAAACAATCCATAATAAAAACAATCATTAGAATAAATGTGATGAACCAAATTATAGAAATAAAACTCATAATATAGAAATAAAACACATAACATCCTTAATTGACTTATATTTTGATTTCTATGAGTTGAAATCAATAAAAAGTGAACATTTACTCACTTTTGGGAGCGTATAGAGCCAAAAAGGCTTCAAAATTGCGCTAAGGGACTTCTATCTTTCCCATCTTTCAAGTATTAGTTCAAATTAACACAATATAACACATAACATCCTTAATTACCTTATATTTTGGTTTCTATGAATTGAAATCAATGAAAATTGACCACTATCTCACTCTTGGGAGCGTATAGAGCCAAAAACGCTTCAAAATTGCCTAAGGGACTTCTACCTTTCCCATCTTTCAAGTATTTGTTCAAATTCACACAATATAACACATAACATCCATAATTACCTTATATTTTGGTTTCTATGAATTGAAATCAATGAAAATTGACCATTATCTCACTCTTGGGAGCGTATAGAGCCAAAAACGCTTCAAAATTGCCTAAGGGACTTCTACCTTTCCCATCTTTCAAGTATTTGTTCAAATTAACACAATATAACACTAAACATCCTTAATTACCTTATATTTTGGTTTTTATGAATTGAAATCAATAAAAATTGACCATTATCTTACTCTTGGGAGCGTATAGAGCTAAAAAGGCTTCAAATTTTGCAAAAAAAAAAAAAAAAAAAAAAAAAAAAAAAAAAAAAAAAAAACTACTAACCTCCTCTAAGACACCTTTGCACTCCAAGTGAGAAGTAACAATTTCATACATGTATCTCATAATGTAGTAGCCACATTCAACGCCTCCTTGTTGTTGAGCACACTAGTATATATAACAAATAGTTAAAAATTTTGTTTTCAAAGTGAACAATGTATAACAATATGGGGTGAGTAGTGTATTTACCTCCATTTGTATGAATTTCAATTTTTGCCTATGTGATTTCAATTCACTCCTTGTGAGATTCGCCCGATATACTTTATAAGCCCTACAAAAATAATATATATTCTAAGACTTAGAACAAAATAATCTACAACACCACATACAAAAATGATATAGAAACTAGGGCATAATTTCAAGGTTGTGGCTCACGTCATCATAATTTCGGCAATTTTCAATTGTCGTGGTTTTTCTTTAGGTAGCTTCATAGAGTCAAACTCATAAGCTAAAGCTAATTGTAGATCGACCGCCACAAGAACCCAATGACCACTACATTATTTAAGAGGAAAACACAAGTTAGAGTATTGGAAAATTGGTGAAAAACATATCATCTATATGATTAAGTTTAGTGGCAGTATAAAAAACATATTTCGAACCTTGCGACATATAGAGCCACGATGAATTTGCAACGTTTACTCGTCTTTCTTACTTCATGCAAAAATGTATTCTTCACATATGTATAAGTTTCAAGGTAATCATTCTCAATTGAAGATTCAGAAATGAGTTGAGGACAAAAGAACGTGATCTCAGTCCTGTTGAAAAGGTCGATGAAGTTGTCTACTAAATACCTACATGATAAAGACATAGAAAACAAAAAATTCAGCATTATAGCAATAAGAATATTACTATAGTGAATATAAGAACCAAAGTAAAGGAAGATTAAGTAACCTACATGATATAAACATGAATCAATGAAACATTAGCCCACGATCCTCTTAGAAATTCACGTACATCGGTAGCGGTTACCCAAATCTGTTTGTCGCTATCAAAATTAAACATTGAGGCCTTTATAAGTACCAATGTTGTATCATACTTTGCATCATCAGAATTCATTAACCAATACAACAACTCACATCCCTTGCCAAAAGTATCGACAGTTTTATCTTCAAGTGGTAGGAATTTTGTTTGATGGTAGATTGCCTTGATTTCACACCACAACTATCGTCCCCTTCTTTGCTTTGGCGAGATCTATGCTTCTTTTTGGGCGATGGTGAAACCTTTACAAATAGGTGAATATTAGTCTAGATAAAATATACAAAAATGATGGGATTTAATGTTAATAGTAGGAGAATATACCTCTTCTTCAAAAAAAACCATGTTTATAGGCCATAGTACAAAGGAAGACTTGGCTTTTCCCAACTTAGTCACACCATCGGGAGACGGTACCGGTATATCGAGGAGGGCACGATCGGGATAAGGGTTGTCCACACTAACCCTGTAATGATCAGGTAACATCTTCAAGTTGTGAGTAACTTCACCGGTAACAGGGTATACCGTTCCATCTGCCACAACCACTAAATTTTGATTGTACTCATCTTTCAATGCTAGGCGACATTTAGTGGCTACCTACATGTTACAAAAAACTCGATCAATATTATACATGTTAACCATGTAAAGTCATATCTTTAGTATTAGTTAAAGATATATACCTCTATTACACGAGGGCTTTGTGTTGCCTCCATGTTCGTCATCACTTGCATTCCTTGAAATGCCTCCACGTCACCGGTTATCTGTGGTAGTAAATTGGCGAGATAAGCTTTCACCTCCATTGCCACCCGTTGTTCCAACCTCTCTTCGATCCTCTCTTCAATCCTCTCTTGAAGCTTCTCTTCAACCTTTTCTTCTAGCCTCGCCTCAAATTCTTGAGTTACGGTAGCTTTCATTGATTCTAAGTCTTCTAATGAGCATCCACCTTGGCCGGATGATTTACCCTTTTTGCATCCCTTCCCAAATACTTGTGTGTGTCTAACTCCAACCTCATACCTTCCTAGTGCTTTTACATGCCCGCGGTGATCCTTTTTTCCTAAAGCCTTGTCGAGGGCATCCATACCAATACCATCACTTGAATTGTTTCCTTCATCATTCTTTTGCAAGTTTTCCAACTATTTAAAAAAAAACATATATAAGATATGGCAGAACAAGAACCTGAATTGAAAAAAAATGATATGCATAAATAGACTTGTAGCCTACAACATATATAGCATAGAAGTGAACAGAACTGATCAGAACTGAAATTTCAGAACTGATCGGAACTGAAATTTCAGAACTAATTCTGATCAATTTGATCAGGACTGAAATTTCAGAACTTATCGGAACTGAAATTTCAGAACTGATCGGAAGTGATCGGAACTGAAATTTCAGAACTGATCAAAACTGATAAGAACTGAAATTTCAGAACTGATCGGAAGTGATCGGAACTGAAATTTCAGAACTGATCAGAACTGAAATTTCACAACTGATCGGAACTGAAATTTCAGAACTGATCAGAACTGTAATTTCAGAACTGATCGGAACTGAAATTTCAGAACTGATCAAAACTGATCAGAACTGAAATTCCAGAACTGATCGAAATTGAAATTTCAGAAGAGCTTATGACATGATTGCTGGACTTGATTATTTGCACAAAGACAGGTACTTACCACTACTACGACATGGTGAGCCACATATTCAGATTAGGGACAGAGGGGAACATAGGGAAAACAGAGAATATAGTAGAAGTAAGTAAACAAATAAGGAGAAACAAAGAAGAAGAGTGCAAACAAGAGCCAGGACAGAAAGTAGGGGGTAGAAATTATTATATAATAATCTCAATGTACAACGCCAATATGAGTGTATAATACAGTCAAGTACAAGCGCAATCTGTATAATATGAAAACATAAACAAAATTGTGCACATGGAAATGGAAATCAATTACACTGTGGGCCTGTTTAAAAATGCAATAGCTTGTATAGTAAAGTGCTTATAAAGGACCTTCTTACAACTTTTAGTTTGTAGCCTATCTCTGTTTATCATTAAGGCAACTTTGCGCTCAATCTTCTACTGCCAATAGCCCAGATGATAATTCATGCAAGTAAAGAAATTTAGATAATCTGTACCCCCATTATGTGTCAACAATTGGAAAATTGGTTGATAAGTAAGGCCTTCATCAACTAATTGAGATGGTGAAGGGATCACAACGGTCACAACAACAACTAAGCAAGAAACAACAATCAAGGCTATCTTAATTGCATAAATTACTTAACCATGCATAAAGAAAAAGGCAAGGACACATTCTCTTAGCTATCTTAATTATTTAATATCATCAGGAGTTCAGCACAGCACTTCTGATGAAAAGCAAAATTTAAAACAGAGGTAAGCATCTAAATAACAGAACTAGCTCGCTCATTACCCTTACAGCCTTACCATAACAGAACTAGCTAGCTATCAGCATACCAGCAGGCCCATATAGACCTCCCTAAACTAGCAAACTGCAATATCCTTTCCATGGCAATTTCAGGCACATTGGTCATCCATCAATAGCGAGTATGGTCTATTAACACATTAAAATCTTGTGAAGAATAATCCAAACTAGCACATAAAAATCTAGAACAACAAATATCATCAAACAAAACAACAGGAGCCAACTAGACCAGCACCATAATATACCCCAAGTTTGAAGTGTCATGTTTAAACCCTTAATGTGGCTAAGCTGATTAATTAATTTAAGAAATATAACATAAGCAGATAATGAACAATTTGTGCAGGAATTCAAGTGAATCATTTACTTACACCTATTTAAGTACGACTGCATTGTGATAAAGAAGGAATCATACATGGTAGTTTTTTGTTATTTCAATGTATAAGATTGCAAGTTTCTGTTCTTCCTACTTTTTCTTTCTCTCAGAATTCCTACAAGAGCTTTGCAACAACAGATGCGTTGGCATCAATGTCTACTATGAGAATCCACAAGTCAGAAGTTCAGCATCACCCATTCACCCTTCCAGCTAAATGACATACTAAGTATTAGCACCATCACAAATCCACAGGTCCTTGCCTTTTTCTTTATGCAGGGTTAAAAACAACTAAGCAAGCAACAACTAATCAGAACTGAAATTTCAGAACTGATCAAAACTGTTCAGAAGTGACCATAACTGAAATTTCAGAACTGATCAGAACTGATCGGAACTGATCAGAACTGAAATTTCAGAACCGATCGGAACTGATCAGAACTGAAATTTTAGAAATGATCGGAACTGAAATTTCAGAACTGATCAGAACTGAACAAAACTGATCAGAACTACAATTTCAGAACTGATCGAAACTGATCAGAACTGTAATTTCAGAACTGATCGGAATGGATCAGAACTGATCGGAACTGATTAGAACTGATCAAAAAAGGCCTCAGTTTTAGCAAATCCCATTAAACAACGCAAGAAGCAGGAAATTAGCAATAAACAGAAAAGGCCTCCCATTAAACAACGCAGGAAATGAGCAATAAACAGAAAAGGCCTGATCAGAACTGATCAGCTCAAAAGTATAAACAACTGAGAAAAAAAAAAACTATACTTGGTTACTTAGAACAACACTTACAATAGCATTGGCTATTTGCTGGGTTTCGGCATTCTTCGGGTCTATAGCCCACGATCCATCTGCATTACGATTTTGACGGGCCAAAATCCAATAAAGAGACCGATTTTTAAGCTTTTCACTCATTACACAGCTTGTCGTGGACTCTGTGGTGCTTGAGGTTGAAGATTCTGCTGGAATTCTATTGGTCTTACTCCAATCAACTCGAGCCCTCTCATAACTCTTGGAGCCTAGATTGTGGTTGTAGACACCCATATGTGTCTCCCCAAAACCAAACCCGGTGATGAGTACCTTTCACGTCGAATCATAATCGAATGAAGTGAAAGTGTGGAAAGTTTAGTGTTGCGGATAGTTTTAATTTCTTTTCTCTTCTCTCTGTTTATGAAAACCTATTTTAAGAAAATAGCCAATCCAGTTTGGTTGGTCCATGATATGGTTCCAATAATAGTGTAGTTGGATAGGGCTTGAAAAGAGCTTTCCAACGATATAATATAAGCCCAATTCCGATAAATATTGAGGAAGTTACGGCCAAATTACTGAACTGGGCCCGGTTTGAGCCTTATATGCGGCCCAATGATCTAGAAGAGGGCCTAATATAGATTTATCATTCCTAATGCAATTAGGAATGTTTTTAGTCTTCTAGATTCTTCTAGAAGGTTCTTTTCATTCCTAATTCAATTAGCATTGATAAATTGACTTTTGTTGACTTTTTTAGAGTTTTAATCAGAACAAAAGAATATTTTTGAGGAAAATACGATTTTATCCTCCTGTACGGCAATTTCTATCTGATTTTAGAAAACGCATCAATAGTTAAGTTAGCACCAAACGCCAGCATTAGCGCCTGACGCTAAGCTTGGCGCCGGGCGCTAGCATTAGCGCCTGGCGCTAATGTCAACGTCTGGCGCCAACCTCATTTTACGCGTCAGAACTCTGTTTTGATTTTTTTATCTTTTTGGCTGATTTTCTCTATAAATAGTCTTCTAAAAACTTCGTTTTCATTCACCAACTCTCATCAAGATTTTCTTGATTACTCTCTCTCTTTTTTCTAAACTAGCCTTTTCTCAAATACAAAATTCCGCATTCACAAGACTTAGATCGATACACCTAGCCATATTCGAAGTTGCCTTCGCCCTAGATGTGAAAGGTTTAATTTCTGAGGGTTTGGTCCCAAATCTCTCTTTCAATTATTTAATTTAATTGTTTTAATTATTATTTTCCTTGAAGTTACTAACGCGTGTATTTTGTTATTAGAAAGAGGTACGAGGCATCCAAGTAAGTGCTTTAATTGATTTATTGATATTATTATGTAGAAATCATGCTTAGATTGTTATTATGATTCCTAGTATCATGTCTAGGGTAACTTTAATATCAAGTATGATTAAAAGTATGATGCATTTTATGTTCTTCCAAATATTTATGATTGTTAGTATCATGTTAGGGTTAAAGTTTTGATCTTTATTGTTTAGTGACACGCTAGGGTTTGTTATTAATCTTGTTAGTATCATGCCTAGGATCTTACTATTATTATGATTTAACATTATTATGATTATTATTATGTTGCTTGATATTTATTTTTATTGCTTGATCACACCTTTTATGCATGTTTAAAGGGAATTTGTACTTGTAATCACGCTTAATAAGATAATTGATAATCTTTTTTAGGGTTAATTTGATTATAATTAAAGTTATCGCCAATAATAGATTTATTTGTGCATTAATATTCAACCAACATAGATAAACACGTTTAGGGTAAACCTATTGATTGCATGTTAGTCAGAAAGCGCACATGAATACGATCAGAATAAAGTAGAGGCCTATTATTAGGGCAGGTTCAATCTCTTTTAGGTTGGATTTGTACCTTCATCCCCGAACCCTATTTGGTTCAAGGCCTATTGGAGTTGACGATCTCATGGATCGTTAAGGGGTGTAACCTTCACCTCGTGAACGGTTTACAAGTTCCTAAAAAAAACTTGTTGGCGACTCTTTTGCTCTATCTTCTTTTCTTTTGGACGCCACCGTACTTAAGTGTATGATCACAGTGGAGTTCAAGCTAGGGATTAGCGCTTGAAATCTTCCCTATAGTGGCGATGCTTATTATTCTTTGCATTTTCCTTGCCTTTTTCACTCAGAGCCTATTACAAAATGAAAAGCTATTGTAAGTAGTATTGTAGTTGAAATAAAGTATATATGTGAAAAATACTTTCATAATATCTTACACACCTTAAATTCATCTGTATTGCAATATGTCTCAAACTCTTTCCATTGCTCTTCTGTGATGTAACCTTCATAAAGCTCCCAGGGCTTAATGTTTGCAATTGGTGGGTCAGGCGGAGGTGCAGTTTCCTTAGTAATGAATCGTGAAACTAACCAAGACTTGTGCTTCCTAAATCTAGCACCAAAAGCTTCGTGGAACTTCTTCTCTTTACTACCCTTGGGATCATCAATGTGGAACTTCCGCTACAAAATTAGAGAATGTTAATATTCATAATTAATTATAAGTATCATTAAATTTAGAGCAATAAACCATATTTATATCGTAATTACCTTACTCTCCTCCCACAAGTTTTGCTTTTGAACTTTATCATACTTCGGATATCCCTTCACATTAACGTTAACTCTTTGAGCACAATTACCAATTTGCTTCCCATAAGCAGATTCCCACTTTCCAATAGGCATGTCAAACTCATCAAATTCGAGGAACATGGGTGTAGTTGTTTGGATTGCTCTAGACGGGCCTCGTCCCTTTTTTGTAGAAGATTTTACTTGGGAAGTGGAGGCATCCATGTCAACAGATTGTTCCTGTCCATCATGATCATCTATGTTTTCTTCCATTGTTATTTGCATACACCTACACAAAGAATGAAATTAATAAGAATTAGAATCAAAATCATAACAATAAAATCATATTAATGTAAATACTATACAATAAAGAAATTCATGATTTAGATATATACCAATTTAATAAATTCAGTATTTATTGCAAAAAAATACTATTGTTAAAGGAATACAATAACACAAACCTTGGTTGTAGTTATGGGAACCACTAACCCTTCCTCACGATCATACTCTACATCATCAACAATATCTTCCCCTTCTTGTAGAGGTTGCACTCCCATTGTTATAGGCGGGATGTCATCAAATTAGTCATACTCTTCTTCATCCACGACATCTTCCACACCCACAATTCACTAGTAGAAAATAAGTGATGGGAGGCGGTTCAAACCCCTTAATGGGAAGCGGTTCTGAACCGCATGTCCTTAGGGGGCTTGCCAATTGGTCTTTAAAATGGCAAGCGGTTCAGAACCGCTTGCCAATTGTAGTGAAAGGGCAGCGGTTTTAGCGTCAAACCACTGCCCATTAGGGGTATTAAAAATAAAATTAAAAAAAATTTGGGTTTTTTTCAATTAAATTGATACATAATCAATCCAAATGTAAAAACATTAATATTTTTATTAATTAATTGTTATAATATTATTTAATTTACACCACCAGCCACCACCCACAACAATAGCCATCAAACACCACCAGCCACCAGCCACCACCCACAACAACAACAGCCACCAACAACCAGCCACCACCCCACACCACCAACAACAAAAAAAATTAAAATTTGTGATTTCCAACCACCAAACACCACCAGCCACCACCCACAACAACAACCAACACCAAACAACAGCCACCACAACAGTAGTAGAAAATACGACCTGACCCCCACCCAAACCCAAACCACAACCCCCACCCACCATGACCCTAACCCAAACCACAACCCCCACCCACCACGACCCTAACCCAAACCACAACAGCCACCACGACCCAAACCCAAACCACAACCCCCCACCCACCACGACCCTAACCCAAACCACACCTCCCACCCACCACGACCCTAACCCAAACCACAATCCCCGCCCACCACAACCACACCCCCACCCAAACAACGACAAGAAAACGCCGATTTGGACAAAAAAAAAATTCGACCCACCTTAAAAAACATACCATCTAACCACAACGACTAGAAAAAGCCGATTTGGGCTTGAAATTATGGTTTTAAAGGTCGAATTCGACCATAAAAAATCTAGATCTAGGGTTTTCATGGTCGAATTTGACCTAAAAAACATGAACACCAACACATGCACAAATTTGCTCGATCTTGTTCGAAATTTGCTCGATTTTACTTGGGGTTTTGTTTGATTTTGCTCGAAATTACCTGGTTTTGGTTCGAATATAAGGAGATGAGAAAGAACAAAGAGAAAGTGAAAGAGAAGAAAGGGACGAATTAGGGAAGAGAAGAGGAGAAAGAGGAAAAACGGGAGTAAAAATGAAGGAGGAGAGAGATGGAACTCGACGGAAATGAAAAAGGAGAGAGAGAGCTGAGTAAAGAAAGAGGAGAGAGAGAAATAAAAGAAGGGGAAGGTGAATTGCGCGCATTTAGGGTTTTTTTTTTAAATGGCAAGCGGTTTGGGGTTGAACCGCTTGCCAATATATCTAATGGCAAGCGGTTCAACCCCAAACCGCTTGTCATTATATATATTGGCAAGCGGTTCAACCCCAAACCGCTTGCCATTTAAACTTACAGGGTTTTTTAAAAAAAAGGTTAATGGCAAGCGGATTTTAAAAACCGCTTGCCATTTGGGGCTTCCCATCACTTATTTTCAACTAGTGATTTTTCTCTTTCCTTCAACTACAACACGCCATTGCGGATCTATATTATCCTTGATGTAGAATACTTGTTTCGATTGTGAAGCTAATACAAAAGGCTCTTCACCATCAATGTATCGACTAGAGTCAACCAAGGTGAATCCAAATAACTCATCGGTTTTCATACCACGACGGTTATCAGCCCATGTGCAACGAAATAAAGGAATTGTGAAATCAACATAATCCAACTCCCAGATTTCTTGAATGACATCGTAATATGCCTGTGTAGCTTCAACTGGCCTTGTATCCCTAGAACTTGAGTATTCAGTAGAAGATGCAACCACGAAAACACCACTATTTTGTTGCACACTTTTTTCATCTTGACGACAAGTGGCAAAAGTAAATCCATTGATATCGTAACCCTCATAAGTATAAACAAGTGGTTGTGGACCTCGTGAAAGCCACTTGATCGTTTCAGAAACATTCTCATCTCTACTCAATCCAAGCTTCACTTGGCCTTCAAACCACTCAACAAAGTGGCGATTATGTTCCTACATCAACGCAAAGGAGCTGATCCTGGGATTGTGAATTTTCAACTCATGAAGATGTTTTTCAATATATGGATGAACTGCAGATAGGTTTTGTAGCACAAATCGGTGGGCTTTCTTATATCGATCAAGTGGAGGTTTAACCAATTTCCGACCTACTGTACCCTTTCCTTGAAGTCTTCCCTCGTGACAAGAAGTCGGAATCCCAATTTCTTTAGCCTTAGCTAAAAACACTGAACAATAGTTCCCAGCTTCCTCTGCTATGAACCCTTTAACGATGCTCCCTTCAGGATTTTCCCTGTTCTTTGCCTTATCTACCAAAGTACCCATTTGCCTCTCATAAGGGTACATCCAACGCATAAATACAGGACCACACTCCTTTATCTCACGAGGCAAATGGGTACTTTGGCATAACAAGGTGAGTCATTATGTCAAAAAAGGAAGGAGGAAAATACATCTCGAATTTGCATAATGTTTCAACAATATCATATTCCATATCTTCGAGTGTTTTTGGATCTATCACCTTACTACAAATTGCATTGAAAAACAAGCAAAGCTTCACAATAGCATGCCTAACATGTTTTGGCAAAAGGCCTCGGAGTGCAATTGGCATGAACACTTGCATCATCACATGACAATCATGGGACTTCATACCAACAACTTTCTTATCAGTAGTAGAAACAAAACGCCTTATGTTCGACGAATACCCTATCGGCACCTTGATTCCTTTCTAACACTCACAAAGATCCTTTTTTCTTCTCTAGACAATGTATAACACGCATGGGGAAAAAATGCTTTTTTCGTCACTTCATTATCCTCACGCCATAACTTAGGTCGAATTTTGGCTTCCTTCATGTCTCTACGCACATTATCACCATCCTTTGTCTTCCCTTTGATATTTAACAAAGTCCCAATAAGTGCCTCACAAACATTTTTTTCAATGTGCATAACATCAAGACAATCTTGAACCGACAAGTGCTCCAATAAGGCAGATCCCACAACTTAGACACTTTTTTCCACAACACACCCTTCTTTGGTTTTTCTCTGTGCATCTTACCGAAGATTGTCTTAACATTTTTAATTTTCTCATACACTTCAATTCCTGTCAATGGCTCACGACTCACTCCCTTCTCAACATGCCCGTTGAATTGTTGTCTCATCTTCCTGTATGGGTGATTTCGACGAAGTGATCGTCTGGTATGCATGTACACATTCTTCCCCCAATGCGTCAAACGTGTAATTTGCATGTCATCCTCACAAATAGGGCATGGTTTTTCTCCTCTGACTTTGTACCCTGACAAATTTCCATATGCGGGAAAGTCATTTATGGTACAAAACACCATGGCTCTTAATCTAAAATTTGTACCCGAAAGAGCATCAAATGTCACAACACCTTCATCCCACAACAGTTTCAAATCGTCAATAAGGGGCTCCAAATAAACATCTATCTCATGGCCAGGTTGTTTAGGACCTGGGATTAGAAGTGATAACATGATGTACTTGCGCTTCATGCACAACCAAGGAGGTAGGTTGTATATTGACAAAAGAACAGGCCATGTACTATGTTGACTACTAAGAGTGCTAAATGGATTCATCCCATCCGTAATTAATGCCAGTCTTATGTTCCTTGGCTCCTTCCCGAATTCTGGAAATGTCTTGTCAATGTCTTTCCATTGCAACGAATCAGCTGGGTGTCTGATCAACCTATCCTTCTTCCTCTCATTTTCATGCCATACCAACTTCTTTTCTTCATCCTTAATTGAGAACAGGCGCTTCAACCTTGGTATTATAGGAAGATACCACACTACCTTAGCTGGTGGCCACTTCAAGGGATCCTTATTTAAGCCCTCTCGCTTGTATCGTGACACACCACACTTTGGGCAAGCGTCCAATTTTGCATTCTCCTTTCGATATAGCACACAATCATTAGGACATGCATGGATCTTGGTGTACTCTAAACCCAATGGACACATCAACTTCTTCTCATAGGAAGTCGACTTAGGAATGTCATTTCCTTCTGGAAACATATCAGAGAGGGTTTCCAACAACAAAGTGAAACTAGTTTTGGTCCACCCGCTCTTCGCTTTCAAGTTATATAAAGTTAAAATCCCAGAAAGCTTGGAATACTTAGAACAACCGGGATACAACGGTGTCTCAGCTGCTTTCGACACATTCTCATATATATGAGAATCTTCATTAACATGATCGCCTAACCCGTCTATCATCTCTTCTATCCTGTCTTCCTCCATGTCATCATTAAAACCCACTTCATTATCATCAAAACCATTCGGCTCTCTCTCATCAGCTTCATTGCCGTTAATAGAAGAAGAATTATCCGTGGGAGGAAATTTTTCACCATGCCAATACCAAATACTGTAGTCCGGCATAAACCCAAGAATAATCAAATGGTCCTCTATTTTCTTAATGTCTTCCCACCTCTTCACATTGTTACAATCACGACAAGGGCAGAAAATAGGTCTTGCTTTGGTTAGCCTTTGTTCAACGAGAGTATTCTATTGGTGTTGCACTGCGATTCTACAGAATTCGTTGACCCCGGCTAAGTATTCTGGTGTGGTTCGAGAACCATTATACATCCAACGACGGTCCACTTCTAAAAATGTATGATTAAAACCCAAGAAACAAATTATATTCAACATCACATATCAACACATTCCAAATGCATGATTCCAAAGGTCCTTATCGCTCCAACCTAACCCATCCTTGGAAGTGTATTCTCACTAGCAAATGGTTGACCATTTTTCGGCCCTAAGGAAATTTCGACAGCATTTCCCTATGGTTCTCAAAGTACACGATGCAATTAATTTCTTAATTACATATGTACCCCGAGAACACATTAGGGAATGCTAACACAAAATTACCTTTACTTCCGAAAAACAAATAACCATTTACATCCTAAGTGAGAATACAATTCCAAGAACAGTCCCAAACGGGGACTATTCAAGATTTACTCCTAATGAGTAAATCTTGAACGGGTATCTAGGCATATGAAGATGTAATGCATAATAAATATTAACACATTCAAGATCAATCATGTCAAATAAAAGTAACCAAACACATAAACATGAGTTATTTACCTAAAAGTGAAAATTTATAATTTGATGCAAATAAATTATGCACATACAATAAAATAGACCAACCAATAAAACTATACACTAAAAGTATCCATATAAAGTACAACATACTTCAAAATTTCCAAATGCGAGATAAATATTCACCTCTACCTCTAATTCTTAGGAATTCGTCACATAAATAACATTTCTTATCCTCTTACATAGTAACACTAATTCTTCATTTAACACACCCAATTAACACACTCATTCTTCATCATCACTTGGATTCAAAATTTCTACGCTTTAATACACAATCAATCTTAGTTTAATTTCAATTCTCTTAGCTAAACAAATCATCGTTAAAAGTTTAACACAAAACAATTTCAATCAACAAAATACACTACACCACATCAAAAATGCTGAAAATTAAGACTAAAGTCAGACCTTGCCTTGCTGATAAAGGCGCCGGAGCTTGTCTTGACTTCACTAAACTGGCTATCCAAGACTCATTACTACTACCACACGGTAGCTGCAGACAATACTCTGGTTATTTCAGTGTTTTCAGCATCACTTTCCCCAATTATAGCAAAAACAATGAATTGAAAACTAAAACTTCATGTTCAAAAAGAACAGAAATAATAAAAAAAATTAATTAAAAAATTCAACTGAAAAAAATCAAAAAATGATTGAACTGAAAAAAAATTCAACTGTTCTTCACCTCACTACCAAAAAAATTATATGAAAACCTTAACAGATTTAATTTTTCTAAAAATTAAGGTTAGGAAAAAAAATAAAACTTATTACTTTGAGTAAAGTAAACTTATTACCTTGAGTTCTTCACATGGCCGCCGGAAAAAACCGCAAGATACCACCACCCACCAGAGTTGCGAGGGGGAAACGAGGAACTTGCGAGGGAGAAAGGGTTCAGGATAACCCCTACTGCAATGAAAGATTAGAACTTTAGAGAAAAATTGTGGGAGATTTTGTTAGTAGGATTATCCAACATATTTAAATTTGAGAAAAACTGTGAATTGATATTGCTATAATGATTTGAAGGCCAGAAATAGTAAGCTACAAGATTCTAGCTACTAATGCTTTCAAATTTATGAATTGATTATACTACTTTAAAGAACATTAAAAAAAAAAATCCAACTACAAACATTCCTCAAACCAACCAGAAAATTTAGTCTCAACCAAAGAATGAATCTGAACATACAATTCTAACCAAAAAATTTAGTGGTTATTAGAATGCTGCGTGATCAGATGAAAGACTTCAGTGCTGTCCATTTAGTCATTGATGATATTTTACTTTTTAGTAGTAAGTTTGATTATGTTAGCTGGGAATTTGTGAAAAGGGGGAGGGGGTAATGGAGTTGCTCACACTTTAGCACATTATTTGGCAGGTTGGTCTTCGTGTTTAGGATGATGTTATCCCTTCTTGTATTGTATTGTAAGATATCAATGACCATATATTTGGTACAATAATATCAAGTATTTAAACAAGTCCGAATCAACGTCTCAGGTATAATAAGAAGGTTGCCTATTGTAGGGAATAATTTCAAGCCTTTAATCCCACTAGCTTGAACCCCACTGTGATCATACACTAAAGTACGGTGACGTCCAAAAGGGAAGAAGATAGAGCAAAAGAGTCGCCAACAAGTTTTTTTAGGAACTTGTAAACCGTTCACGAGGTGAAGGTTACACCCCTTAACGATCCAAGAGATCATCAACTCCATAAGGTCATGAACCAAATAAGGGTTCGGGGATGAAGGTACAAATACAACCTAAAAGAGATTGAACCTGCCCTAATAATAGGCCTCTACTTTATTCTGATCGTATTCATGTGCGCTTTCTGATTAACATGCAATCAATAGGATTAACCCTAAACCTGTTTATCTATGTTGGTTGAATATAATGCACAAATAAATCTATTATTGGCGATCACTTGAATTATAATCAAATTAACCCTAAACAAGATTATTAATTATCTTATTAAGCATGATTACAAGTACAAATTCTCTTTAACATGCATAAAAGGTGTGATCAAGCAATAATTATAAATAAGCATCAAGCAACATAATAAATAATCATTATCATGACAATAAAATTATAATCATAACAATAATAATATTCATGATCATGTTCATATTAATATTAAAGCATAATAAAAATAGCAAGATCCTAGGCATGATACTAACAAGATTAATAACAAACCCTAGCATGTCACTAAGCAATAAAAATCAAATCTTTAGCCCTAACATGATACTAACAATCATAAATATTAGGAAGAACATAGGAAGCATCGCAGGAATCATATTTAATATTAAAGTTACCCTAGACATGATACTAGGAATATCATAATAACAATGTAAACATGATTTCTACATCATAACATCAATTAATCAATTAAAGTACTTACTTTGATGCCCCGTACCTCTTTCTAATAACAAAATACACACGTTAGTAACTTTAAGGAAAATAATAAACAAACAATTAAATTAAATAATTGAAATAGAGATTTGGGACCAAACCCTCAGAAATTAAACCTTTCACGTCTAGGGCGAAGGCAACTTCGAATATGGCTAGGTGTTTCTAGATCTTGTGAATGCGGAATTTTGTATGAAAAAACAAAGGTTTAGAAAGAAAGAATGTTGAAGAGAGATGAATGATTTAGAGAATGTTAAAGAATTAATTATTATTGATGAGAATTGAAAACAATTGGTGAGAATTGGTGAATGACAGATGTAGATGATCCATGAAAACGGAGTTTTTAATACGATATTTATAGAGAAAATCAGCCAAAAAAGATAAATTAACAAAACAGAGTCTGACGCTCAGAAAACAAGGCTGGCGCCAAACCTGGCTAGTTGGCGCCAGGCGCTAGGCCTAGTTCTAGGCGCCAAGGCCTGGGGTTAGGCGCCAAGCCTGATACCAACGCGTTTTCTAAAATCCGATAAGTTTACCGTACTGGAGGATAAAATAATATAATTTCCTCGAAAATGCTATTTGATTTTGATTAAAACTCTGAAAAGTCAACGAAAGTCAATTTATCAATGCTAATTGGATTAGGAATGAAAAGAACTTTCTAGAAGATTTTAGAAGACTAAAACCATTCCTAATTGCATTAGGAATGATAAATCATATTAGGCCCTCCCCTATATCATTGGGCCGTACATAAAGCTCAAACCGGGCCCAGTTTAGTAAATTGGCCATAATTTCCTAATTGGTATACACTAGACCCTAGTGTAGGTAGGGGTACCTACACCCCCCTTTAAACGACGTGTTTATCATATTACCCACATATCCCATAACCCATTAACTGCAGTAACTACCCACCAAATCATTTTCTCTCTAAAACCTTCTTCTTTATTTCTCTAGACTTTCTCTCTCATCAAAACCAAAAAATTTGAACCAAAATTGCTTCAAAATACTACGAAATTGCTTCAAAATACTACGAAATTGCTTTAAAATACTGCTAAATTGCTTCAAATGTATACATTTGCGAAGAAATTCAACAATCGCAACAACATTCACAGAAAGAGTAAGTAATTTTACTACAATTTTTTGTACGAACCCTAGTTTTTCTATTTTATTTTGAAATTACATGTTTGGAAACATAATCTAACTTGATTAGAACTATTTTATGCAAAAATCATTAAAATCTATTGTGTTTTGTGTTTTTTTTTAGAACCGAAAAATATGTTTCAAAGTAGAGAGATAAAGAGAATGATGATTCAGAGAAGAATCTTGTTCGTTGAACACAACAAGGCAGATTCTGAAGAAACGTAAGTATTATTTAAATAACCTATTTAAACAAGAGTAGAAAAATTAAAAAAAAAAAAAAAAAAAAAAAAAAAACAACGAACAAAAGTCTCAAGTTGTAGATCTAGAACTTTTAAAAGATATTAAAAAGTCTTATGGTATAGATGTTAACATTTCTACGATTCCGAGGTAATATATGAACATATACTGAATTATAAATGTTCATTTGTATATTTGAATTTATTTGAGTTTAGATTTGAGTTTATATGCCTAAATAAAAAATGTTCATTTTTATGATACGTTATGCACATTTATGAAATGCATAAATATTCATTCATTTAAGTTGAGAAACTGACTTATTCATTCTATGAAACCTTTTGATCATTTATGAAATTCATAATGTTCATTTACATATAAAGTAATGTTCATTTTAAAATATATGTTAATATTGGTTCATTTCAGTTTACATATATATTTATATGCCTAAACGAATGTTCATTTCTTTTTACATTATGCACATCTATAATATTGATAATATTCATTTGTATGCATTAAAACTAATATCTTACAACCAATCTAGCTATATTGTAGTGATGTCCAAAGTTACACATTTGATATAAATTTGCACATGGAATTAAAGAATATGTAGTTGTTTTGGAGAAGATAAAATGGCTTAACAACGGTGATTATACAAACTGCGGAGTATACATTATGAAGCATATAGAAACCTTCGCTACTAAACTTAATGAGAGTTAGATTTGTGATTTGAAACCAAACACTGTAAAAGTGATAAATGTTCAATAATGTAAGATATATTGTTCATTTATAAAGCAGTATATATAATAATTAACATTTATTAATTCATTTTGTTCAACAGGTGGACCAAATTATGAAGCAAGGATGCGGAACTGATGCTATTTGAAGAAAAACACTAACACTTTGTTTTAATAGGAAGAAATGGAAGGAAAAGAAGAGAAGAGAAATGAAGGGGACAAAATCTCTTGTTTGGGTAAAAGATTGGGGGAAGGAAGGGGAAGAAAAGAGAGGTCAGGGATCCATTTTCCCTCTCTCTATAATAACCATAATCTCTCCAAAATTGGAGAGATTTGGAGGGAAAATGGAGCTCACCTCCCCCTCCCTTTCTTTTCCCTTCCCTTCCTCCATTTTCCCTCCCCTTCTTTTCCTTCCTTCTTTGCTATCCAAACAAAGCGTAAATCTAGGTTAAATAGAAGATAAGCAAGAAAGTTTGCAAAGGAATAGTACATGTTATATGTTCATTTATGAATGTGTGTATATGTTCATTTATGAATGTGTATATGATTATATCTTATAAATAGTTTTATAGATGTTTTTTTTTGAAGGAAAATAGAGTTATAGATTTTATTTGTTAAAAGAATTATTGTAATTGATATTTCATTTTAATCTTTATTTGTATGAAAAAAAAAAAAATTTAGGTTTTATGAATTGGTTGTTGGTTCTTTACTTTTGTTCATTTTCAAATTAATAAATAATCATTTATATATGTTGAATTTAAAAAAACAATATACTAAAAAAGGTACTATATAGAAACAAATTCTTATGTCTTTAGCACTTGAAGAACTTTGAACAAGAGCACCTTGATCATTTATTGGAACCGTGGGAGGAATAACTTAAACATTTGTTGATTGAACATTTCTGGAATGGGGTTTCAGCATTTCTCGATTGAAGTTTGAACAATCCCGAGTTGAAGTTTGAACAATGCCAAGAACTATGGTTGGAACAAAATAACCAGTTTGAGATTTTGTAGACGCATTAGTATGAATTGGAACTCTTGGAAAGTTGAGAATTAGTTTTAACACCAACAACACCTTTATTTGTAAAAACGTTAGAACAAGCTTGAACAACAAAAACACCTTCAACAACATTTAAATCCTTCGCCCGCAAAAAAAAGTTAATTGATGATCAATATTAAATCAATAAATGTTCAATTACAAATACTTATATAAATAGATTAGAAAACAAAACCCAAGAGATGAAATATTTAAATCACCAGATATGCTGGACTGAAGAGTGCTTCACTATAAGCCTACACTTATCATAACACTATTATTCCTACACCTATCATCTTTATAACTCTTACTACAACAAACAAATCTTTTAATAAAAAATGAATTGTCTTTTCTCCTCTTACTCTTCCCAATTCGAATTCCAAAACCGTTCCTAAAAGCATATTCGTTATAGATTTCAAAAGGTTCTTCTTTGGATTTAAATTGTTAATTTAGACTTAAGTGATTCTTCATCAACAATATCACCCTTTTTTTTCTATTGCACACATTATTAATATACAATTATAAGTGAACATAAAGGGTTTCAAAAATGATCAATAGTTAATACATAAAATGTTCAATAACGAAACTGCACATGTTCAATTTGAAAATTTTTAACACATAATATTATCATGAAAAAAATTGTAAAAACAAATGATCAATATGACATCGAAAATGAACATAAAATGTTCATCGTCATCACAACAGAGTATTAACAATCCAAAAATGTTCATCATCATCATAATCAAAATATCAAAATTGAAGCAATGAAAACATATTACACATAAATTGAAGCAACAAAATCGAGTACAAAATTATGTAGAATTAAACAAAACATCCACATAACACAGTATTGATAATCAAAAAGTACAAAATTATGATCATACATTGTTGAACAAACGAATCAATGAATCGAACTCCAGATGGAAACACACTTTCGCAATCACGTCGAAATCGGGCAGAGGAAGAATTAGACATTGATGATCAACAACGATTATCAAAATCGTAAAAAATAAACTGAAAAATTAGTATGAAAATCAAATGAAGAAGATGAATTGAGCGGAGAGAATGAAGGTACTACAATCAATTGAGGAGAGAGAAAATATATGGTTTGAAATCATATATATACATAGCTTGAATGATAAGAAAGGAAGGAATTAAATATGGATTTTTTTTTAAAAAAAAAAAAAGAATCAAAGTTGTTCGTAAGTGCTACCCACACTAGCTACAAAACAATGTAGTTTTGAGGGGGGGGTGTAGGTATTTTACCCTACACTAGGGTGTAGGGTAAAATTTTCAATAATTTCCTCAATATTCATCGGAATTGGGCTTATAATATATCGTTGGAAAGGTCTTTGCAAGCCCCATCCAACTACACTACTATTGGACCCATATCATGGACCAACCAAACTGGATTGGATGTTTTCTTAAAATAAGTTTTCAAAAACAGAGAGGAGAGAAAAGAAATTAAAACTTTCCGCAACACTAGACCTTTCCACACTTTCGTTTCATTCGATTATGATTCGACGTGAAAGGTACTCATCACTGGGTTTGGTTTTGGGGAGACACAAATGGGTGTTTACACCTATTAATTTAGTTTGATGGTTCCAGGGGAACCACAATGAATCCAGGAAAAACAAAGTCAAAAATAGTTCCCATGTTGCTTATTATGGTATAGACAGCAGTCAAAATCCATTCAGAATTAGACCATGGAATTTTGAACACATAAGATGGAAAACTTGATGCGGAAGATGTTAAATACTTATAGGTTAAGCATGTGACTTTTTTAGGAGATTGTTGAGTTAACATGATTCACAGGACATGATAATCAGACACTCTGAGAACAACAGTTGCCACATTGGCCCTCATTCGCAAATATGAGTTCAAAATCACAAATTCAGAAGTACAAAAGGTTTTAAAGCCAAGAAAAGTTGTCGCACAAATTAGCTTAACTCAGATACATTACATAGAGTAGCCAAGAAATATACTTGAACAAGTAAAAATTCGTAGATACTTCTACTCAAAAACAGTTTTCCAGAAGCACACAAAACAAGCTACACAGTACTAACTACCTAAGAGGTACACAAAGGCTGAGAAACAAATAGTAAAAAGCTTAACACAATTGAAGCTAGAATATTAGTTAGCTCAAACAAACATCATAGAAGCTCCCCACACAAAACCAAACATCAAACCAAGCATTGTAGCTATAATCCCAACAATACGGTTTCAGTTCTAAACAATTAAAGCTAAAATTAAAATTCAAGAACATGCAAATGAAATTGATAGAAATTCATAAAATCACCTGTGACATTTCAAGCCAATTGTCTTCAATTTAGGGCATCCAACATCAGCATTCAATTTTCACCGCCCTAACCAAAGCTTCTCCAATTTCCACCACCCAACAAACCACAACCCACCGGAGTTCCTCTGATAACCCAGGCAGCCTACAATTTCCAGCACACACAGGCCCAACAATCCTAAGACCGGCAACGGACAAACCAGAAAGAGAGGACCAGGCTGAGATTGCGCTTCAATGGGGAACAGGGAGAAAGAGACGAAAAGGCGAGAGAATGGACGGCGACCGGCGACGGAGAAGGCACCAGAGAAGAGATTGTGCTTCAACGGGGAACATATCGTAGCTTAGATTGCGCTTCAATGAGGAAAAGTGAATGAGGCATGCGCGAAATGAATTGAAAAGGGGGAATTGGAAATAATTTAGGTTAGCTAAATTCGAATTCGTGCAAAAAAAAAAATTCCAACTTTTACTCATAACGGATATTTTATGTCCGTTACAAATAAGTAGGTCAATCACGTTTTGACTTTACTATTTGTAACGGACAGAAAATGTCCGTTACGAATAATTTAGTATTTGTAACGGGCAGTAAGGTGTCCGTTACAAATAAATATTTATTCGTAACGGACAGAAAGATGCCCGTTACGAATAAGTATTTATTTGTAACGGACACCTTACCGCCCGTTACAAATACTACTTTTTTACGCAAATGGATAATTTTTTGTAACGGACCTTAATTTCGCCCGTTACGAATGATGTTATTGTAACGGGAAACAACATGCCCGTTACGATTAAGTCGTTACAAATAGACTTTTTCCACTAGTGATGTTCTCATACAATTATTTTCAGTTCAGCTCTAATAAATTCAGTTCAGTTCAGCTCCTAATTTCCTTCCCTTATAAAATATTCATTTCAGTTAAGTTCAGCTCTAATAAGTTCAGTTCAGCTCTAATAAGTTTTGTTCAGTTCAGCTCATTTCAGTCAATGACAACACGCCCTCAATGTAAATGAAATGTTATGAAAATTGATACTTGAATGACTTGATAGTGACCCAATAATTTATATTACTATACTGAAGTGATACTTTTTTTTTCTGGTTTTTTCACCAAATACCTCTGAGTTTTAACATAATTCACCAAATACCACTAATATTTTTCAAATTCACCATATAACAGTTAGTCATTAACGTTAATTGTGCCATGTGGCAACTTGTAATTGGTTCTTATTAATATTTTTTATTTAGTTAATAACTTTAGAAAAATTATTTTTAAAAAATAAAACACAACCATTAGCCGCCACCGTCGACGATAACCCCTACCCCAACCGGCTAGCCAGTGACCATCCCCCTCCCCCACCGGTGACAACCCCGACCCCAACCACCACCTTATCCAAATTCCCCAACCATCACCTTCGCCGAATTCAACCTATCCCCGCCTTTCCACCTTAGCCGAAAACCCAATCACCCCCCTGAAACCCCTTTGACAGCAGCCTAAACCCTCTCCCACATGTCGCCGCCGCCCAAGTTGCCGATAACCACCACCACAAAACCCTAAAACACCAAAATTGAAACCCTAAATTATTTTAGTTTAGAGGTTTCGACATACATGGTAGTTCAGTGGGTTGGAGATGACACTGGGACGAGTGAATTTGTCTACCGACGTCATGGAGGAGGGTTTGGGCGCTAGGCGGTGGTTAGAGGAGGTTTTTTTTTAAGGAGATAAGGTTTTTTTTACGGAGAAGCAAGTACGGTGGTTAGGGGAGGATTTTTCGAGGGAGATGTGGGTATAGTGGTTCAGGGGAAGGGGATGAGCGCCAGCGGGGGTTCTGGTCGGCAGTCGTTGGTGGTGGTTGGGTTTTTTTTTTCTTTTTTTTTCTTTTTTTTTTGATAATTAATTAAATAATAAATTTTATAAAATTAAATAATTTAGAAGGGAACCAATTATATGTTGCCAACTGACATTATTAGCCTTAATGACTAGCGGTGTTAACGTCCGTTAGTCATTAATTATGACATGTTGGTAGATTTTCATAAAACTGAATGTTATATGGTGAATTTGATGAATTATGTTAAAACTCAGCGGTATATGGTGAAAAAACAGTTTTTCCCCTCCTAAAGAATTGTATTCTCGTCTATTTCCTTATTGTTTTTTTTAATCACCTCTTATCTTTTTTCTACCATTTGGTTGGTTAGTTTGATATCCAAGTTTATCCAATCAAAGTTTTTACACTAATTGTTTAGGGTAAAAATTACCCATGACAAATGGACCAATCCGGACCTGCCACGTGTCCACCACGTGGGCCAATCAGCGTCCGCCATTTGTCACGCTAAGAGGTCCAACCTGGACTAATCAGGCCACGCCACGTGGCCTCCCATATGCCAAATAGGCAAAATGGCCACCAAGGCCCAAAGTCCGAGAGAAGCCCAATTTGCCCTAGTTAACCTAAACCTAAAATTGGCACGCTTCTCAAGACTATAAATACTTAATTAATCCTCATTAAAGGGGATTCAGCAATTGATGACTCTCACCTAGAGAAGTCTAGACACATTGATCACTCCTCCCCTAGAGGAACCATATCTCCCACCTTTACATTCCGCATTTATTACTCCTCAAACAAGTACTAACTTGACCGTTGGAGGCGGAGCTCCCACCACAAGGAGTCTCCGTTGTTTTGCAGGTACAGGCGCAAGGATACCAGTCCCGGAATTGTAACTCTCCCGCAGGACATCAGAAAACCCCGAAACATTTTGGCGCCGTCTGTGGGGAGAGTACTTTCGAGATGGTAGCACAGTCTGTACCGATTCTAAGTGAGAAGCGTCCCATGGACGACCCCCTGGTCCAGTCAGACCAGGGTACCGACGAAGAATATGAAGTCGAGACTCACACAGCCCCTGACGGGTCCCTCAGAGCTCGACGCACCCGTCCCATCGAAAGGAAGGAACGGGGAGACTGCCTGGCTGAATCTAGTAAACCAGTCGGCCCGCCGCCTAATCATCAACAGGCGGCCGAGGGATCTGCCCCTATCACCAGGAATGAACTCATGACCCTCATGAGTAGTTTCAAGGGGGAGATCCAAGACTTGATCAACCAAAGGGCGCTTGTTCCTGCAAAGGAACAGTCGGCCAAATCAAACCACTCCCAGTTGAAGTTACATACGCCTAGCACGACACTCAATGGGTACATCCGGCAAAATATCAGCCTCCCGGCATTCGGCCCGACAGCCAAGTACTACAAGCGTCGTACGGTCGGATGCCAAGAGTCGTATGGATAGGCTTGTAAGCTATTATTAATTTTATTATCAAATCATTATTATGATATTGATTTTAAAATAAAAAAATAAAAAAATAAAAAAAAAATTCATTATTATCAAATCATTATCATACGGCCACATGCGCCTAACTTACTGATTTTGTATGGCAAAGCTCCACCTAAGAGCCTTAGGTGGCAACCTACTACAAATTTAATCTTAGCATTTGATATTATCAAGTGGCATAAGTAGTATCATAACTACCAGCCCACATCGCTATATACATAGCCGGCTCCCATGATGCTTGTCACGAACAGCTTCCTCGGTCGGTTGTTCTACATGTCTAGGAAGCCTGCTGTTTTTCCTTCGATAAAGGCCCGACTGTGAGTGCAGTAGTGGCATGCCAACGTCGAGCCTTTGAGCTTTTAGGCGGCAACCATAAGAGCAGCCCTCATTCTCGCATAAACAGCCGGCTCTATATGATGTTTTATCAAGGTTTTTGCTCAAAATATAATGCCAAGTATACTTGATACAAATGAGTTTGGTTCCAGCTTGTTCTTCCAAAAGCAAACAGCCAAAATACTCGCACATATAAAAATCTCTCGGCCTGCCGAGAGGAGTAGCGCTTGGCTCGTAGTAATATAATTGGCCATGAGAGTGAATGCTTTAACTTGTTCATGTGCTAGTCTCTTATTGTGAAAGTTGGGCATTGGCGTCTCGCCCAAGGAAGCAGGCGGCCAGATGACAGCCGGCCTAGTCCTAGCCACGAAGCATGACAAATCAGCTAGCCATGCTAATGTAGGCGACACCTAAACAGCCAGCCCAATCCGAGCCACCAAACAGCCGGATTGATCACTTCAAGAACAAGCAACTCAAAAGGTCGAGACGAATGAGTTCGTGTGTATGTAAAAAATAGGCAGCTAGGCAGCTGTATTTATGTATGGGAAGCATTGAAACCGGCTGTTTAGCCATCAAGTAAATCCAACAAACCACTTGTCTTTCATGAAAGCAGGCGGCATCCACAGCGAACGCATCAAGCAATGCGTGAGGTGATATGGGTCTTCATGTTTTGTAATGAGGGCCGAGTCTTGAATCACTTTGGTCTAAATAATGCCCAACACGATCAAAACATAATTAAAACAAGCGGCAAGCTGATCATACGGCATCATGTGGCCGAATAAAATTTTGAAAGTTAGCTCCATTGAGAAGAGCAGCTCGGCATCCTTACCAAAGCACCATGTAAGCTCAAAATGAGTGCCGCCATGTGTATGCACGCAACAGCAAGTCCCTTGTATGTCTATAGACAGCCGGCCTAGTCCTAGCAACACAGCAAGGAGGCGGCTCTAAAACACATCCGGCTTGGCTGAGTTCAGATGGTCGAAGCATTCGAGAGCAGGCGACATCTAGGTGTCGTAGCTCAAGCTAGCAGGGGGCACTTGCAACCAAAGAAGCTAGCCATAGTAAAACACGCGGCACATGAAACACAATTATCGTGCTAAGTTCAAATATCATGCTGAGATTTGACGTTGATGCTGGGTACGAGTACATGCCAAGTAGATGCTAAGCTATCCATTCGTCCAACCAAGTGTGTATCCATGTGTTTGAAGAGCCGCATGAAGTGATCATCCAAGCCAAATTTATGAGCCCAAGAGTATATAACTCAACTTGCTAAGTTAGGGAATCCTCATTGCTCTTATTTCAGCCGGCATTCAGTGCTCAGACGCTCAATAAAATCAAATAGTCGGCCACCCTTGTTAATGAAAACAGGCGGCCACAAGTGCTCTTCAAGACTTAAGCCCAGTCCCAGCTAGACTCACCTTAAACAATCGGCACTTGGTTGAAAGGGCATGAGCAAAAGTGGGTCTTCATACTTTTTAAATGGGGGCCGAGTCTTATGATCATTTTTGTCTAAATAATGCCAAGCACGTAAATAGCATGCAACCGGCATCATGCGCTAGTCACCTAGCTTCAGCCGACATTTACATTATGGCTTATTGTATTGTGATGCAATGAACAAAGCCATGATTAAACGACACCTTTGTTCACATGTAAACAGGCGGTAAGGTGGTTAACCTTCGAACTTGGCTAAGCAAGGAAAGCAAGAAAGCCACTAACCGGCAATGAAGCTAGCAATGTTACAAAGCAAGTGGCACATGCTCACTTAAAAGTCAGTGGTTAACTAAAGTGCGCAGCCCTTATTGGTTGGATATGAGAAAAACAGAGCAACCTTCGTATTTTGTTAGACAAGCCATAATAAGCATGGATGGCCGAGATCATCAAGCAAATCATCATGGTAACAGCCGGCCTATAACCAAGCATGATAAATTTTAGGAATTCTTATGGCAACAAGAGTTCTATGGTCACAAGAACAGTCGGCATTTAGTGGTCGGATGACTCAATGAAATCAAGTACCACCTCGTAGACGCTTGAACTTTAGTGGCCGGCACTTCAATGTTTGGCATTAATAAATAACACTACATTGGTCCTTATCATTATTATGATTTTCCCTCGAAAAAAAAAATTGCCTAAGGTTATTAAACCCGGCAGCATAGTCAGTAACCAATTGAAGACCGTCTCCCTTCAGGGATTACCTCCACTTATTTGTGTGACAGTAAGAGAGGCGGCATGAATAGTAGCCGGCCCCCTATACAATGAAGTCTCGTAGCTATGAAAGCAGCCGACTCTCATTAATAACACCATCCATCCTTTATGGAAGGGAACTAGGTGATCCATCTGCTCTAACACTTGAAATGATTTCAATACTTGATACTGATTCAGAGGGGCAGGCCGCCTATACATTTACAGTCGCCTACTCTCCATTGAGTATTTCACTTTATCATCAGAGGGGCATGCCGTCTGTACCTTTACAGTCGGCTACTCTCCATTGAGTATTTTACTCTATCTTCAGAGGGGCATGCCGCCTGTACCTTTACAGTCGGCTACTCTCCATTGAATATTTTACTCTATCACCATAGGGGCATGCCGTCTGGACATACAGTCGATTCCAAGACAGACGACCACCCTCCTATACTTAGCTAAAAAATGATGGTGGCCTGGCCGACCCTGTGCCTAAATAGGCAGCTGCCCTCCTCTTACTTAGCATCTGCGTCCACCAAAGGACTAACCAAGGCCACAGGCCGAATGATCAGACCAGGCGCCAAGCCAACTGATCCAATCTTCAAAACTAATACGACCTGTCCCAACATCATAGCAAGCGTCCGGCGGCATCCCTCCGGATGAAATTCGTCGCAGAGAGCAGCTCCCTTTTGGGTGGAACATTGCTCTATAAACTAATTACAGGGCACCTATACGACTGTCCCCAAGGGCAACCACGTAGCCGTTTTTGAGACAAGGATAACTCTATCACTAACCAAACCAGTGGTAGCAGTTGGCATCTGAGTCAGATGACCGCCTGTATTACTTGGGATAAATGCAGGGGGTACCTCTTGAGTTAATAGCCAACAAACATTGGGGAATCAAGGGGTCTAGCCGGCCTTCGCCGCCTGGTACCTCTACTACTCAAGTTAGAGTGTGACGGAGACTGAGTAACTCCTATGTTAACTTATAGTCACTCTCTCAAACTTAGTATGGAGCCTAAAAGGTATGAGTCGCCCGCCTGTTTTTAGCAAACAGGGGCTCTCAACCACTACTCCTGCTAGGTTAACAACCTTTGAGTTAATAGCCAAGCAAAACTTGGCGAAACAAAGGGACCATGTATCCGGCTTCCGCCGCCTGGTTTCCCTACTACTCAAACAAAATAGGCAGTGATTGACTAACCTCAAGGTTAACCAGTCGCCCTCCTTAGTACAGAACCTAAAAGGTATGAGAGATCCGCCTGTTTTTTGGCAAACAAGGGCTCTCGACCACTATTCCTACTAGATCTGACAAAAGCTACCGCCCAGGCATAGCTACTCTGGCCAGGCGTCCCGTTCACAGAAACAGACGACCTGTCCCCATCAAACTTGGTGAAATTCACCAAATATTATGAAACCATGCCAAAACATTTTGGCACCACTATTCTTACTAGGTTGGCTATACTTAAAGTTGTCTTCTATAACCTAACAGGTGTAGCTACTTCGGTTGGACGTCCCGTCTGACGCCTGCTTCTATGCAGCCACCAAAGCAAACGACCAGCCATCCCCCAACGAAATAAACTAAGTACCAAACTTAGTATATTGAATCAAAAGAGGCCAATGGCCGAATAATGCTAAACGCTTACCCCTTATGCAATAGTTGACAGTCCACCTGATCAGGGGCTATCTGCATAGTGGGGCAAAGAATCGGCATCTGTCTAGTTCGGCGGCAATCATTATTATGATTGATTAACTTTGAAAATGTCATACCGCCCAAGGTATCAAAATTTTCTAAGTTAATCAAGTCCATCTCCCATTAGAACTAGACAGGATGCCGACCTAGCAAAGCTTCGAGGGTCTAACTTTCGAAAAGAGCAATCCCTCCTGGAAAGAGAAATTACTCCTTCCGAGGGGCAAATGTTTAGGGTAAAAATTACCCATGACAAATGGACCAATCCGGACCTGCCACGTGTCCACCACGTGGGCCAATCAGCGTCCGCCATTTGTCACCCTAAGAGGTCCAACATGGACTAATCAGGCCACGCCACGTGGCCTCCCATATGCCAAATAGGCAAAATGGCCACCAAGGCCCAAAGTCCGAGAGAAGCCCAATTTGCCCTGGTTAACCTAAACCTAAAATTGGCACGCTTCTCAAGACTATAAATACTTAATTAATCCTCATTAAAGGGGATTCAGCAATTGATGACTCTCACCTAGAGAAGTCTAGACACATTGATCACTCCTCCCCTAGAGGAACCAGATCTCCCACCTTTACATTCCGCATTTATTACTCCTCAAACAAGTACTAACTTGACCGTTGGAGGCGGAGCTCCCACCACAAGGAGTCTCCGTTGTTTTGCAGGTACAGGCGCAAGGATACCAGTCCCGGAATTGTAACTCTCCCGCAGGACATCAGAAAACCCCGAAACACTAATGATTTCAATTATAATTCTTGTGGTTTTATTTATTTATTTATTTATTTTTATCACCTCCCTAATTTTTATCATATCGATCATTTTTAACAAAGATGTACGTTGTTAAAATCCCGGGCATCGTACGGGTACTACCTAGTAAGGTTATAACTTAATAATTATTCTAATTTAAAAATGACATTATTTGAATATTGAATTTGGTCAATTCAACCCAAATTCAGCGAAAACCGAAAAGGAATTGGAATTAATCCCTATACTAAATCAAGCTTGTTTTGTACGAGATTTGAATTTAAGGGTATCCTACGCGCGCGATGCGCGCGAAAGAGTTAGTTGTTGCATAGAAGTTGTATAAGCGCGTAGTTACACCTTTGGTTTGGGTGGTAGATCTGGTAGTTTTAATACGTACTATTTGGTTTATGGGCCTATATAGTGGTTTTGTAGAAATATAAAAAATCCATCAAAATCTTTAATGATAATTATTTTTTAAAACCCTCAAAAGTTTAACAATGTTATTTCAAAATTATTATTAAATAATATTTAATTGATTTGTATTCCTTCATATTTTAAGCTAGTTTAGAACTCTTAATTGATTTGCATGATTCAATAATACTTAACATATTTTTCTTCAAACGAATTTTTTGTGAGCTTGGTCATACGGAGTAATAATATGTGAAATGTTCGTTGTAGCTAAAAACTTAATAATGTAAGTTCAATGTTCTACGACCATCTAATATCTATATATGTATCTAATACTAAAGCAATAACCACTTAGTTATATTTTTCTTCTTAAATTCTCTCCATATTTAAATACATTTTTTTTCTATCATCGATTTCCTTCGATTTTAGGATTTTAAAGTTATTTATACCTCTTGATAACATCTGCTCAAATATCATTATTTAATATGAATGTCATTTAAATTCCACGTTGTTTATGTGCGTGCCATCAAATAATGTACAATTAAAAAGCTAACAAACCTGAACAATATTTGTAATAATTAAAGGACAACAAAATTGTAAATAAGAAGAGCAACCGCAAAGGAGTAAAAATAAATCATCTCGTGGTAATAAACAAAGTCTTCGTACATACAATTTTTTTTCCTTTTTAAATAACTATAATAACATATGAAGTACAAACCATTATAATTTTTTTTATTTTTAAAAAAGGCATTACAAGTTTTTGTTAAAAAAATTGTATTAATTGATGGTATGTTTAATGAAAAAAAAACCCAATTAAATATATTAATGAGAGTAAACATATTAATGAGGGTAAAAAAGTAAATATACATTTTTGAAAAATTGTATTAATTGATGGTATGTTTAATGAAAAAAAACCCAATTAAATATATTAATGAGAGTAAACATATTATTGAGGGTAAAAAAGTAAATATATATTTTTGTACACAGTTTTGTATATATTTTTGAGGGTATAGTTGGTAGCACACTATTCCTAAGAGTTATTTTCTACTTTTTATAAGGTAGGGATATGAACTAAATATGAAATGATCTAAAGTTAATCCGACCGAAATACGATCCTAACTCAATCTGACATGTTAAAAACTACCTCTGTTTAACATTTTTTGCAACTGTGAAGGATGCATGAACTCCTTGGCAAAATTTGTTTGTGAGTGGAAAGGCCTGTTCTGATTGACTGAATTGAGTTGAACTTAACTTAACTAAACTTATTAGAGCTGAGTTGAACTGAACTGAATATTTTATGAGAAAAAGAAATTAAGAATTGAACTTAACCGAACTTATTGGAGCTGAACTGAACTGAAAATAATCTAAAGAGAACATGCCTTAAGATAAAGAGAGAAAAATGGAATGAATGTGATGAAAAGAGAGATAGAAACATATGACAACCTCTAATGGAAAGAAAATATTAGTTGCAAATAATGTGTAGCATCATTTTTAACAAATATTGTAAAAAATATGAAATGGAGGTAGTAAGTAATTTTGACCCAAATAGACCCGACCCATCATGGGTCAACCTAGACTCCATTCAGTACAAATTCTTGGCTGCATTCTAATGCATCCAAGATAGCTGCATCAAGGCAAAACGCAGCCTCCACTGAATGAAACACAAACTTAATTCATCTTCTTCTTCAAGTTTTATTTTTTATGATTCTCTTTCTTCACTTTCATAATAGTAATTTTGATCTCAATTTTCTCTCTCCTCTCTCCCATCTTCCATTCGAAATTCTCTCTCTCCTCTTTCTTCTCTTTCATTTGACATTTTCTCGCTCCTCTATTATATGCAACACTATGGATTTGGTTGTTAATCTTAATGAGATCATCAATGAAGGTTAGTTTTTGTGTTGTTTACAATTAGTTTAATTAAGTTAGACTTTGGATGAGTTTGTAATTGTTTTTGAATTTATAATTTGATGAGTTTCAATATACTCTTGATAAATTGGTTTTTGATTTTATGATTTAATTTTAATTCTTGGTATTCTGATTTTGATGTGAATAGTAATGGAATTGCTTTTTTTTTTTTTTTGAAAATAATTAAATTCTTGGTATTCTTTTTCTCTCTTTTGTTGGTGGTTTTTAGATTCTCAATCATGTTACAAATCAATAACTATTTTTTCTATGGAAAATAAATAATTATTATTGTTTTTGAAGAAAAAATCAATAATTATTTTCTCTATGATGAATCAGGATTAATTTGATTATATTCAACTTTTTTGGAGTTAAAATAATTACGATCGAACTTGAGTATAATTTCTGTAAAAAAAATGAACACGTAGTAATTTAAAAATGAACATCTAGTAGAAAATGAACTTTTAGTACATAGAAAATGAACATTTAGTACATAAAAATTGAACATATTTCAACAATTTATTATATCTTTATTTTTTTCGTTAATAATTATATACAATGAATTTGAACCTATATGAAAATCATGTTCATTTTGAATATCCTAAATGTTCATAAATTTTTTTTACATGTTCATTTTTATACATTTTTTATTTTTTAATACTAATTGTTCATTTTTTAAAGTGTATATATTTTATGAAATGTTCATTTCATTAGGTTGAAAGTTGAATTATTTGAACATTTAGTGTTGAAACTATGAACAATTTCCATATTTATTATGAACATATATGTTTCGTTATTATTTATTACGAACATATCTGTTATTGATTATGAACGCAAATGACATATAGAGTGATAATTTATATTTTTAA
The DNA here is from genome assembly GCF_001683475.1 of Chenopodium quinoa. Lineage (NCBI taxonomy): Eukaryota > Viridiplantae > Streptophyta > Magnoliopsida > Caryophyllales > Amaranthaceae > Chenopodium > Chenopodium quinoa. The sequence continues at coordinate 3,211,477 of NW_018745177.1, forward strand.
CTATTATATTAATGATTATACATTATGAACATTCTAAATAATCATTTTGAACATATAATGTGATGATTATGAACATAAGTTTTAATGATTATGATTGAAAATTCTGATTATTTGTTGTTATTTGTTATATTTTAGTGAGTACAGTCAATTGTATTCGTGGAAGGCAAAGAATCTGAATTAGTGAAGAAACAAGTAAGAAGTGATGAAGAAGCATATGAATTATTATGAACACATGTTGTGATGATTATGAAAATTTTGATTATTTGGTATATTTTAGTGAGTACAGATTAATTATATTTGTAGAAGACAAAAACTCTGAATTAGTGAAGAAACAAGTAAGAAGTGATGAAGAATTATATGATATGTACAATGAATTTGCCCTTAAGTTGGAGAATTTCCGATGTATATGATCCCAATTTTATGGTTGTATGATAAAGGTTCATTTCTAATATACTAAATGTTCATTTTTTTTTTGAGATGTTCACTTTTTATTACTGAATGTTCATTTTTTTACGTGTCCATTTTTATTACTGAATATTCTTTTTTTTTTTTTTTTTTATATGTGTTCATTTTTCTAACTAAATGTTCACTTTTAAGGTCGTGGTCTAGCAAATTTATGATTATATGATAATCAGATTCATTTTTAATAAATGCTCATTTCCTTATAACATGTTCACTTTTTAGTATTAAATGTTCATTTTTTAACATGTTTATTTTTTGTTATTAAATGTTCTTTTTATTTTCATGTTCATATTTTTTAACTAAATGTTTATTTTTTATTTGGACCGCGCGTTTTGGATCTCACTTATTGTAGCTATCTTGGCTGCACTAGAGTGCAGCCAAGACCAATTGCTCCATTCAGATACTCATATACGGACAGATCAAAACCAAACATAAAAGCAACAACGAAGAGCAAGTCCATATGGAAGTTAGTTGGGCTAAAATATAGAATTATATTTCAATTATAAAACGGCCCAACTACAGAAACCCTAGCAAAGCTTTTAATAACAGACAGAAATTAGGGTTTTGGCTGATCTCCCCTCTTTTTCTCACTATCTTTGTTGAAGAAGCGCAGCTTAAGAGAGACACACTCATCTCTCTCCTCCTTCCAAATCTTCAACCATGGTCAGTCCTCTCTTTCTCTCTCTATTCTATACAATTCATTTTATGCTTATCGAACATGGTAATATGATTGTTGTTCATTGTATAATCTGATGTTTTTCCAATGTTTTATTTTGTTGATTGTTGTTATTGGATATGCTACATTTCATCTGGGCTCTTAATTTGTTTGGATTATTTGTAATTCCTGTTAATTTCCATGGTTCTCTAATGGAAAAATGTGAACTGGGTATGTTTTATATGGTAGTTTTAGTGGGTGATTGGGTGGTGAAATTGATGAACTGTGAATTGATTAGAATGCTAATGAGTTTCTTTAGATAAAGGAGGTCGCTTGCATAATCAATTTGATCTATTGATTTTGATTTTTGATTTTCTGGATAAATTGTTGTTGGAAATGGCCTAAAGTCTGTATTTTTGGATACATTTTGTGTTGCTTCTGAGTCGAGGATATTCCCCAAAATAATATGTAATGGAGGTAGTATGTATTCAGTATGTGGTGCATACGACCTCTCGGGTGGGGAGGTAGATGAAGATTGTTTTGTCAGCGCTTGTTTTAATATATTCGACGAACAATGATGATGTTTCAATGACTTTGCTGAGGGGCATGTTTCAATTTTTTCGCCGAATGATTTAAGTTACATTTTGTGCCAAAGTAGGCCTTTTAAATCTATGTTTTCGATGAAATTGCATATGTAACTGATTGCAACGCTGACATGAAAATTCCAATACATGTTGCTGGTATTAGTGTCGGTGTGTTACAATTGTATCTTCTTTTGTAAGGGGGAGTGTATTATTGTAGAGATTAGATTCAGGTGGGGAATGTGTAAAAACTGTGTCCGTTGGTCATTTTCATTTTCTGCCACACAGTGTAGGATGATGTTACTGCAAGGCAAAATGAATTTTCAATAAATGATCCATAGCTATCCTCTTTTTTAAAATGGTTACGTTGTGTCTTAATTACAGAGAATGGATTATGGTTTTTATAATTTGATCGTTTGTTATTGTACCTGCCGTCGTATCATTTATGTAATCAATTTCTATGCCCAATTTATGAGTGTTTCATCTAATGCTAGTTGTTTTGAATTGCAGGCGAGAGGATTGAAGAAGCATTTGAAGAGGCTCAATGCCCCCAAGCATTGGATGCTTGACAAACTTGGTGGTGCATTTGTAAGTGATATGACTTTTTGCCGTGCTTAACTAGCTGCTACATCACTGTAATTTGTTCTTATGTTTGCTCCAATGTGATATGCAGGCTCCTAAACCATCATCTGGTCCCCACAAAGCAAGGGAATGCTTGCCCTTGATCCTTATTTTGCGTAATAGGTTAAAGTACGCTCTTACATACCAAGAGGTCCAAGCTATTTTGATGCAACGACATGTCCTTGTTGATAACAAGGTCAGGACCGATAAGACCTACCCTGCTGGTTTCATGGGTATGTTCTCTTTTGATATCTGTGTATCCGCTTATGTTTATTAGCAGTTGATGTAAAATTCATTAGACATTACATGATCTGTACATCAATCTGCTAAAGCGGATGCCATAATAAGTGTTTTGTCACATACTCCTGCTGTCTTCTGTCCCCAATTGTTTGCCCTAATTTTTTTTTTTTTTTTTGAACTTTGTTAAGTTTTGGTTGGGTGGAATTCATGAGAGAAATTGTTGGGACTAAATGTTATGTATGTGGACATTTATAGAATGGCCAATTTTTTTAGGGGTGGCCTAAGATTAAAATAAGGCAAATTATGAGGGATAGAGAGAGTTATATGTTTTGTAAGTGTCCAATTGGTGTGAGAATGATCTTTTTTGGTATAACGTATACCTGAGTTCCTATGTTTAAACTCATTTTGCACCTGTTAACTGTGAAATGTATTTATTTTCAGATGTTGTCTCCATTCCCAAGACAAATGAAAATTTCCGTCTGCTTTATGATACAAAGGGAAGTTTTCGCCTGCACTCTATCAGAGATGAAGAGGCAAAGGTATACTGTGTTTCTTTCATAGTTTAACCCATTAAGTTCTTATCCGTTTGTTTTTTATTAATATCTCTAATTGCTATATTTCAAGCATTAATGTGTGTGTGGGATATTATTGTTGGAAGAGACTGCCTGATGTTTTTTGCCTTGTTGTTCTGCTATGTTGCCACCGTTTATTCTTCCTCCTCCCTACTAATTTTCCAGAGAGAATAGTTTGGTTGGCTTAAGCCTCTTATGTTGTTTTGTTTAGTACATCCATACTAAGACCTTTTTGCTTTGCAGTACAAGCTCTGCAAGGTTCGATCTATTCAGTTTGGCCAGAAAGGCATTCCCTATCTGAACACCTATGATGGTCGTACCATCCGTTATCCCGACCCACTTATCAAGGCCAATGACACAATCAAGCTTGACCTGGAAGCAAACAAGATTGTTGACTTCATCAAGTTTGATGTCGGAAATGTTGTTATGGTGACTGGTGGTAGAAACAGAGGGCGTGTTGGAATCCTCAAGAACAGAGAGAAGCATAAGGGAAGTTTTGAGACCATCCATGTCGAAGATGCTGCTGGCCATGAGTTTGCAACCCGACAAGGTAACGTTTTCATCATTGGTAAGGGCACCAAGCCATGGGTATCTGTTCCTAAGGGTAAGGGTATCAAGTTGTCAATTATCGAGGAGGCTAGGAAGAGGCTACAAAAGGAAGCTGCTACTGCATAATTTATGTAATGCTACTGAGGATAGTTTCTCTTAGAAGTTAGACAGCTTCACATAGTTTCCCTAAGGTGAATGCCCCCTATTTTACTCCTCTGTCAGTACAATTTTGGCTTTAAAACTTGCTGTGATAGATGCTCTTTGTTCTTATTGGAGATGAACGTAACTGTAGCTTGAATCTTCTTGTTTATTGCAAGGTTTTGATTCCTTTGCAGAAGGATTTTGATGTTTAGAAGTGTTTGTTATTTGAGTTTGCTGCATTGCAAAGATCAAGGATTTTTAACTGTCATTTTCTGATTTCATTTCATGTAAAACTGTCAATGCCCCAAACTTCTGTAGTTTTATTTGACAGCCTATGACAGTTGAGTTCCATTTGTGTTTTAGCCATATTACACAACACTTTGGAGTTAACCAACTTTGTTTACGAATTCAAAAGCCTGCAACCCAATCTTGTTTAATAGAAATCAAAAGCCTGACACTTTGTTGTGTTGCTACTGTTGGTCACAAGTATACATGCTATCAAAATCTCTGCAATATCTTACAATTGTTACAAATCTACTCATTTTTTTCCTGATACTATGGGAAATTGGTATTGGTAATGGCAATGGGCGATTTTAGTGAAAATGTTTGTTAGCTAAGCCAACGCCCGGTTTTGGTAATGGCAGTGGGGGATTTTAGTGAAAATGTTTGTTAGGTAAGCCAACGCCTGAATGCCTGATGTTCGTCTCTGGGGAATATCTGGTGGTACTTTTGAGCAGTTGATGGTTGAGATTAGCACATTTGTGTAGTGCTGGTATGAATGAATGGTTTAATTTAGATGGTGGACAAGGCCACAAGGGTGGCGGCGTTGCTTAATGTTGTTTGATGTATGGATTTTGCCCTCCATGCCCAAAGATTAACTCTATAGGCTTTAAATGTTTTGATTAAGGTGTATGCCTTGAGTTATGTAATAGTGTTTTGAGTTGTGAGGTGGAAGTTTGAATAGGTGTATTAACTCAATCGAGTATCGGTTTGTACTTTACCTTTGACATTTGCTTATATTGAGATTCATACATGAAGTACTTTGACCATTACGCGAGTATGTGTTTTTAGTGAAACCAACCTATAACGCTATTCACCTGATTTGAATTGACTTGACTCTAACAAATTATCGTGTTTATTTGATTATTTTATCTTAACAAGCAAATTGAGAATAAATTGAAAATTACTTGAATTGAATAGATCTAAACTAGTTTGAATTCGAAGAACTCGTCTAAAATGACTCAATTTTGCAATTATGTAAATGACCTGATTGCCACCGATTATCATTGCATGAGAAGAATATCTAAAATGAGTCATAAACCATAACTTTGCTTCTCAATATATTTAATTCACAAAATTGGTGATTAAAATAATTTAAAGGGAGAAGTTAGAGAAGTGCAACAAACTTCCGTGGCTTTAGTGGAAATGAAGTGACTAGGAAACATTATCCTCTTCACTTGCTACTACCTGGTTTATGAGCACTAAATAGTGGGTAAATATCACATGGAACCAGCATTGAGGTTGTTGATGCTACCCAAAATGTCTCTTATGATTTAATTACATGCTCCAATATAATCTCCACCCATGAAATTCAATTCAACACCATTAAGTGAATAGCGTATTTTCTCCGTTTCTTAATACTTAAAAGTTCGAATGGAAAAGTACAACACTTATATTTTAAAACCTGTCAATGTATTGTAATACCTGTAACTCTCAATAATATAATAATTACGGAGTATAAAATTTTGATGATATAATTTGCGATAAATAACCAAGCTAAGTTTGGTCTAGTGGTAAGGAATGTAAGTATAGGTTGGAAATTCAATCCCCACTAGAGACACTTTAAGGGTGGGTATCCGATCCCTTACCCTCTTTTCCTCACTCTTAAAGTGTTTGACCCGCAAATACCAAGTAAAAAAAAATCGTTTAGGTTGAGGATACATTTGTGAAGTATATATAAACAGAGAATATTATTTTAGTGGAATCTAATTAGCTTGATTTATAAACATTAGAGTGTGAGATGTTTATTTAAGGATGATATTAAGGCACCAAAATACAATATTAAGTTGGACCTACCCTTACCTGAAAACATTGCAACTGGGAATCTTTGGTAAAAGAAAGATAAGATGGCAAAAGCAAATTCCAAAGGTAATTCCACCTTAGACCTTACCAAATGTTCTTATCATATCATATGTTTTTTTTTTTTTTTTTTTTTTTTTGGCTTTGAGAAATTCGGTCTTACCTGCATGGCTTGTCATATACGAAGTTCTACGTAGGTAGCTTACAAGGAATATAATGGAGTGATAGAACTTATTGGACTGTTGGGGGTATTTTGGTCACTTTAAGGTATTTTGAAGGGCATATGTAAACAACTACCAGTACTAAGAGGCATTTTTGAGAAATTTTATTACCATGAAAAAAAAAATCTCATACAAAACTGTTGGGAACTTTTTAAATATTAGTACTCAATCTTAATGAATTAACATGTTTGTGATAATATTACATACTCCGTTTCATATTCCTATGTACTACATATTTTATTATTATGTTGTTGTTATGTTCCTAAAATAGCCATGACTAAGGGCCTGTTCTCATTGACTGAATTCAACTGAACTGAACTGAATTGAATATTTTATAAGAGAAGGAAATTAGGAGCTGAGCTAAACTGAACTGAGCTGAACTGAACTGAGCTGAAATGAGCTGAACTGAACTGAACTGAATTTCAACGTACGAGAACAGGCCTTAAGGCTCACAACTTAGCAATCGAGGCTAGGAAAAGGAGTTGAGGCTAATCTTCTTTGTCTTGTACCATAGTGAGATTTAGCAATACCAATGTAATAAATCTTTAAAATTCCTAATTAAAAATGATAAACTATTTCTAAAAGATTAGAAATAAAATTGTTCCAATTTTGTAAAGCACACCAGGAGTACAATAAATCACTTTTGTTCACTATTCTTATATCTTGTAGCCACAATATATATGAGAAATTGTATAGGATTACTATATACTCAATTTTGATGGTACCCTTAATCATCATTACATAATCCAATTTATATGAGAAATTCAAACTCTAAAATGACAAAACAGTCCTCTAACCACATTTCTAGTGAACTCAAAAGTTCATGGTGTGCTTTATACTTTGTCATCATTTCACAATCTTAGTACAATGCTTTATGTATTTACTAACATCACAAAACCCCACTAATAACTTTACTTCTTACAAAAATACTATTCTAATATGTAATCTTGGTCAGTAGTTGAATTTTCAACCAACTGTATCCACTAATGAAGGTGATTAAAAACCCCACTTTAATCATAATTATTATGGGTACATATCATAATTTGTTGGTTGAAATAGGTTTAACCCTAGAACCTTCAGCTTATTCCCTTAATATTCTTTTATGTAAGACTATATATTAAGAAATCTTATATTAAAAGTAAAGGGCAAAGTTAGTAAAGAAAAAGCCTTGATTTAATATGAAAAAACCTATCTTTCTTACAACTTTTGTATTTTTCTAGGTAATTTGGATTTTATTTAATTTTTGTGGAATGATTTTACAAATAGAAAGAACAACATTTGACTTTGAGAGAATATATAAAAGGAGTGTAAGAAAACATAGTTATTTGTAGCTAAGTAAAATATGGATAGTCTAAGGAGTTTCCTCTGCTTCAAGACCTCTCCACCATCAATAGTCTTTCCAATTACAACCACCTTCTTCACTAAGCTTCCTTCGCGATTTTGGCATAAGGCGAAAGGTAAGCTTCCTCCTTCCCCTTCTTTGCATAATGACACGTTTATTCGTTAGGAACAGTCTGAAAACATTGCGATATAGAATATGTTCTTGTTCACGAAACTACGTTAGATTCATTTCAAAAGTAAAATCATATTCATATATCTTGTTCAATCATCAAGATACCATATTCTAATGTTTTTTCTGCTTAAATCAGCAGGATATGCTGTTTTTGGAGCAAAACAAGGTAAATATAAAAAACTGTATAACTTTTTTTCTGAGTGATGCTAGTTATGTTATTATTGTCACAGTGGTTTAATGCAGGCTTATAAATTTGTTCAGTTTTTGATAATTTACTTTGGTATAATTGATTTGGCAGCTGCTAAAAGAAAAGGGCTTGTGAGCCTTTCTAAAGACAAGGAGCTATGTGAAGGATATGCTGATATCGAAATGATGTGGAAGATGATTCATTCTACCTGTTCTAAGGATATACACAGCAACAGAAACTGCAAAAGACCGAGATATTTAGTAGTCTGTTTTAAGCCAAGTTAAGTGACTTTTGAAAGAGATAATTTGGCTTACTTCAGTTTTATTGTTTTGTACAACAATTAGGTTTAATTTACTGTCTTTAGTTCGTTCTCTCGATGTTGTGTTTTGTTATGCCCATCAGGTTCTTCTCAAGATAGATTGAAGAACATTTCTGCAAAGCTGATGAATGGGAAAATTAAACACAATTATATGTAGAGAATTCAATTAGTTTTTAACTTTTAACTGTCAAAAACTACATATAGCCCAAGAATGTGCAATCAATTTGCATTAGCATAATAAGTTTCAAGTACATATTTGTATGCAAACACCTGTATTCTAGCCATTTAAATACTAAGAACCGGCTTACTTAGATGACAGAATCCTAAAATCCAGAACTAGGGAAAACTAGATAAATTGTACTGTTGTAGTATTAGTACATACAATACTTTCAGATGACCATATCACTAAAAAAAAAACTTAGCAGGAAAGGGAAAAAAATAACAGTCAAATACGTGCTCTTTCGCAGACTAAAAGCAGGGCATACAGCAAGAAAAGATTTTAAGGACACCAATTTAATACACGTCCTTACTGAGACATTTTGATCTAGTAACATCATCTAAAGTCTTCTGTAATGCTTCAACCTACGTAGCAAGGTAAAAAACTGAACAAGGATTGATTAGCCAGAAAGAAAACACTGAAAAGCAGAAACTGTGAGGCTGCTTAATTCCAAAGAGAGTTTTGCCCTCCTTGCTCACAGGAGAAACAAAGCCAAAAAGTACATCTAGTAGTTCTCTTAGTAAGATAAGAGTGCTTCGATTGCTAAAACTTTCCCTGCAGTTTGAGATCAAGTACAAATTATTTAAAACCGACATAGATTAGCAATCGAAATCAGCTTTCTGTACATTTTTGTACATGGCATATGTGTCCAAGTTGTAGGCTTGATTATATTGTGAAAATTTCCTTTACTCCTTGTACTTGTATGAGCAGTCATATGTCCTTAAACATGTTGGAATGTCGAGGAGTTGACATGGATACTTGAGGTAAAATGAAGAGTCCGAGTGACACAAAATATCACTTTACCTACCTGGTTTCCTGTTTCAGGGTGACTTGTGACGGTGCAAAAGTAATGCTCCATCCATATTGGTCTAATTAGTGGTTAATATTGATAAAAATTTACAGAAAGTAGAGATTCCACTATGATCAAATCAAATGTTCTTCACCAGTCCTTGTGAAAGAGTTAGAATAAAGATATATAGCATAAGCATAGAGTGCGTCTCCTTTTACAAAATGCTGAATCTTTGAAGATGGTATTATTCTCTATTCAAATCTGCTTTACTTAACAGCTTGACTATGATCTCAACTCCCATTTCAAGTGTTTCTAGAACTTTACACAGATTACGACCACTTGCAGCTTGCTGAACACCTGATTTTATCAGCTTCTGGATGCCT